>NC_068566.1:6218361-6843361 GCF_025698545.1 Gossypium raimondii | reverse complement strand
TTGCTGGCCCTGGTGATTGTATGGGCGCTGTTGATGGGCCTGCATCGTCGTCCCTTCTTCTTGGATTTAAAGGGCCACGTCGTTCCCTTTAGACACGCAATTGTCGCTACCTCTCCTCTTCCGACAGTAAATATGGCTTACCATGGATCCTAAACTATGGCATGTATTCCGGCACGCACGCTAACTCTGGAACGATGATCGATTCCTGAGTAGGTATATAATCATACCGATTTTCCTACATTTGGATATAGTGTGACTAGAATCTCGGCCAATCCGTATGCAATTGCCGTAAGTTGATTATGTGATTATCATCCAACACCTTAGGTGCCACAAAAATCGGTTGTCGGAATCCAAATTGCCAAAATACTCTGTCTGACTGGTGCATCACCACGATCGTAAAGTTGACCAATGGGACATTCACAAGCCAAGCGTTCGGATTTTGCAAGTATTCATTCGAAATTACTGCCCAAATTGCCGGATCCTTGTATGGTGTCCATTGAAACTATATGAACATGATGAAAATATTAGTTATATACATAATACTAAATACTAAATACTAAATACTAAATACTAAATACTAAATACTAAATACTAAATACTAAATACTAAATACTAAATACTAAATACTAAATACTAAATACTAAATACTAAATACTAAATACGAATCGACTATCACATTATGCATATACTTACTTGTGCTTTCGACCGTTGGTCTAATAGAAGCCGTATATCTTTAAGAGAGGTAGGTAATCCAACAAAACTTGTCGAATGGTTCCACCTAATTAAATAAACTTTTAGCATATGATTATATTTTAAATCTACGTAATAATTGTAAAATCTAATATAAAATTTACCTCGTTATGAGTGGGAATGTATATGGGTGGTCCACTCAAGGACGTAAAAATGGAAAGCAAAACTATGTCCATGATTGCAGTAGTGATAAGCAACCTCCGATTTTTGCTTTATTCGGTCGCGTCGCCCCGCACATCTCCCGGTACAATGTTACCAACATGACAGACCCCCAACTAAATTCACCAGTTGCTCTAAAATCAACGAGTTTCAGCAGCCATCTCAGATGTAAAAGGTTTCGTGACAAGTTTGGCATCAGATAACTTCCAATTATCTCAAGAATGTATACCCGAGCATATTGTATTCTTTCTAGTTCGGTAGAATCATCATTCAGCTCCGGGAATGTTTCTCGTAACCAGCCCATCTTGATTCGACCTCCGTTAATATTATCCAGAATAGCACCCAAAAGCTCGTAGCATACCGCTCCCCAATCATCGGATTGAACGGACCCAGTGACTGCGTACCCATCCACCGGCAATCCCAATTGCAAATTCACGTCTTCCAAAGTGATAGTACACTCTCCACATGGAAGATGGAATGTGTGCGTCTCGGGTCTCCACCTCTTTATCAACGCGCTAATGAGTTTCGGGTTCAACTTGCACCCCCGACCTATCGTCGCCACGTGTCAAAAACTCGCTTCCTGCAGGTAATTCTCTATCAACGGTGATGGAGGACCAGACATATTACGGATATAGCATTGCAATATCCAATCTACAGACTTTTATAAGAAATAATAAAATAAAAATGATTTAAAATTGCATAAATGAAAAAAATCTTAAATAATATTTAAAAATTAAATTTAACACTTACCATTTTCATTTGTTCGACGGATATGTGTTTATCATCGAGACGAATTAATTCTCCGGCCATTGCTAACATGATCAATTTTTTTTGATTTAAAAAATAAATTCAAAAAAAATAAAATTAGAGCTTTTTCGAAAAAAAACTAAAGAGAGCTTTGAGAGAAATTTGAGAGAATATTGAAATATTGAAGATGGAAAGGATTTAAGTGTGAAAAAAATGAAATGGGGGTTTTATAGCTTTTTTTTTTACCGTTGGGGGGTTACCAACGGTCAAAAAAATAGTCGTTGGGGGTTACAGCAGACACGGACAAAGCGCTTCCTTGAGGAAGTGTTTTCCTGCTTTATCCCCTGACAACGCGCTGACGTGGGTGCGTTTTGGGGAAATTGGTCCATTCCAGTAATTAATTTAGGACCTGGCCCATTTCAGTAATTTTGAAAATAAATGTGCTTTTATTGGTAATTTGCCCGTATTATTTATGTATAAAGACTTTTTATTTATTTATTTTCAATTTGTTGCGAAACATTTACTTTAATATTTTTAGTGTTTTTGATGTATTATATATATTTTTTAATTTTTATATATATATAAAAATAAAACAATTTTTTTAATACGGGCTGGCCACGCCAAACCCGAATTTTACCATTTTTATCCAGGCTAGGTATGGACAAAATTTTAGACTTATTTTTTAGTCGGGCTTATCAATTGGGCCGGGCCCATGGACAACTTTAGTTTTTTCTATAAAAATCCAGATGATTTCTTATAAAACCTCATGTTTTTTCCTTTTACTGAAAAAACTAAAATTAATTCCAAAAAAAAGAAAAAAATAAAGGAACTGTGAAAGATAAATTAGTTTTTCTTGTAAAACTCAAGTTTTTCTATAAAATTGGGTAATTCCTATAAAACCTCTTTTTTCCTTCCATTTTATTGAAATTACTTCCAAAAAGTAAAAATAAAAATAAAAAGATAAAATGGATTAAAACAAAATTAAAAAGAAATTAAAAGATAAAATGAGCGACTAAAATGAAAACTTACTAAAGCTAGATGACTAAAATGAGTGTGTTTAATGATATATTAACAATGAGTGACTAAAATGATAAAAGTATATAATTGTAAGCCTAAATTACAAATAAATAAAAAATTTTCCTTTTCAGGTTTTGTTTGAAGCAAGAGAGGGCAGTGATCGGAAAAAGAATGTGATAAATATCTGACTGTATATTTAGGAAATAAACTAATCCACTCCAAATTTTCCATCCTTCTGTCAATGCGCTATTTAATATTTGTCTCCAAAAGGTTGTCCCTTTCTCGTGTAAACCAACGCCCTATAGATCTCATATCTTCAAGATGGCAATCATTAAGTGCTTCCTTAAATTCTTCCATACGTCTTTCTCCCCTTAGTAGACCTCCCTATTTTTCAAACGAGTAAAGAATTTCATTAAAATTCCCACAAACCAACCATGAGGTATTTTGTTTTCTTCTTAATCTTCTTAAAAGGTCTCATGCTCCATTCCTTCCCTGTGCTTCTAGGGCCCTATAAAAACCTGTTATTTGCCACGTTACTCCTCCTTCATCTTCTTCAATATAAATATCAATATGGTTAATAGAAAAAATTCTTAAGTTGACAATTAAATCTCCCTTCCATCCTCAACCTAATCCTCCCCTTGTGCCCAAAGTTGACACATCAATCCCACTTTAAAACCCACATCGTCGTCGCCCTCCTTCCGTTCTCTTGTGATCCAACTTTGTCTCAAACAAGAAGACAATTGAGGGATTATGCTGCTTCAACGTATGCCAAAGCCTTCTAACGCCTCGTGGATTCCCCAAACCACGAACATTCCAATTTATGATTTTCATTGTCCGATCTGCTTGCCTATTGGCAGTCGTCGATATCTTTTTCTGTGAATTTCCTCAATTTTCTCAGTCACTTCAGCCATGAAAGCTCCAATAGTTTTCCCCGAAATTTGTTTATTTCGTTTAGGTCTTTTCTTCCCTTCACTATTAATCAAATGAAGCTCTTCACTATCATCCTCCATATCTACACTTCTCGTTCCTATTGACAAATCAATTTCCTTCATTTTATCTAAAGAAATCTTCCATCCAGATTGAACCTTAAAATAGATCCTATAAAATTGTGTTGGCAACGTAAGTCAAAGATTCCAATCGACCTTCCTTTTCGTTCAGTGATTTAGCTTTCCTTAGGCTCCCCAAAATTACCCCCATAATTATCCTCCCTCAACCATACACTCGAAGTGATCATTTCTCTCATTTGTTGTGCTTTCAACGACAGATCCCATCCACCCACTACTTCTTGCATTCCAATATCTAATATTTTTCGAAAAAATCTATCCCCATGCCCTAGACAACCACACAGAAGCAAAATAAAGACAATTTTTTATATTCCAAATTTACATAAACAAAACTTAATTGCAAAGCCATAATTTTTTTTCCTCCTCCTTAATGGTTTTCGGACATCCAACTGAACCCTAATGTGCATGAAATTTTTAAATTTCTAATTGATTTATTTGTATCATATTACAGGAATTTGCCCATAAAATTACCAAGCTGTCTTACCACATTATCTAAGAAAAAATCCAATAGGAGATCATGCACTTGTACCCGAAAATCCGTAAAAACCAAATGAACTAAATTTGGGTCTTCCCCTTCCTTCAGCTGATGCAAAACAAGATGGTTATTAAAATTTTATAATGTGCCACTTATAACACACTCCATATCAACTTCATGGAAAAATCAAAGCAAAAACTGTTTATCTCCTAGGTTTGATATTTGAATTCCCCCTAAAGAATACCACAAATTTGCAATGGTATTTTTCAAAGCAGGAAAGTGAACCACGTTTTCCGTAAGACAACAGCCCACCAGACAAAGATCATAGCCTGATTTTTGTAGAATAATCTTTTCCCCGAATTGCAAGACTTCTTCTTCCTCATCTTCAAGGCATAGATCTGCCATGTCTTTCTCCATCGATCAATCGTTCTTAGTGTGCCTACTACTCTCTTGACACCGACTTAATTATAAAACAACTACGATCAGACTTCTTTTAATCTTGGCTTGTAATCAATTAATTTGTAATGAAAGTAAGCAGAATCGTAATTGACAAAGAAAAACCTTAGAAATTTCCTTACTGAATTAGCAAACGATTTTATGCTATCAAAGTAGACCTCTATTAAAAATGTATTTTTATATAACTATTTTAATTAATATTTTAAATTCTTCTTAACATTTTGTTTTCTTTTCAAATATCATTTAATTAAGAAATCATTTATATTATAAATAACTAGATATCCATTATTTTTATTCATTAAAATTTAATACATTAATTATCATCATTTAAATATATGAATTTTGAAGTCATCTTTTAGAATGTTTTTTTATAATTTGGGATTAGGGTGAGATTGCCAGGATGTTGGATAATAATAAATACCAAAAGAATACTGGAAACCAAATTGATGACAATTTGAATATTAAAATTATTTTACAATATCTTTAAAAAAAATTTGAATAAAATTTGGGACTTTGCATTAAAAATGGGTCATGGCCTGAAGTTCATTACAAAAGCAAAATAAGAAAAGAAAACCTAAACCTACAAAACCGGACTCACTATTCCTACTAAAACATATGCCTATACCTAGCCCAAACCTAAATTTTCCTAAGCCCACCAGGCCCCTATTTCGATACCCCCAATTCCTAGTATTGTTATTTGAGGTAGCCTCCACTATTTTCAACATCTTAAATACCTTTTATTATTTCCGAGGCTCTCCCATTGATTACTTGCACTGTTTCCATAAACTTTCTGCTAGACCCCTCTTCTGTCTTTTCATATGCCATGTTCCCCCTTACTCCTATTTTTGCCCGTATCTACAAAAATTTCCTTCAACTTCTTGCTTCATTTTCTCAACTGTTCCCCATGTTTGTCAATCCTCTTGTCTCCTTTTGATGCTGTCAGACTCCTCACATCTTTCTCTAGTGTTAACATGGCCTTCCTCGGTAGTTGATGTCCCAAGTTAGTAATCCTTAGACCTTCAATTGCTCATCTTGCAAGTTCATGAACAACCTTGTTACCAAATCTAGATATTTCTGAAAACGACACTCTTCAAATCCTCTGCTTAATATTTGTATATCCTGTATGTACGAACATAGTACTGATCGATCCTCTTTTAATGCCTTTACTCATCAAATAACATTGACTGCACCTCCTTCAATGACTACCCATCGGAGGCCCATTTCTAACCCCGCCTAAACTGCCTGTAGACAGGCTATTGCCTCTGTCGTGAAAGGTGTAAATACTCTCTCATTAACTATCATTTTGGCACCCAAGTTTTCTCTTTTTGAGTTCCTACATATTATACATGTTTCTGACTGCTTCCTTTGTTTATTGTAGGTCCCACCAAAGTTTATTTTGGTTATACTTTGGTCTAGTGGTTTCCAGTGTTCACTGTTATTGATCCTCCTTCGTATGTTATTCTTTACTATTGACCATTCCTCTATATATTTCCTTATAAAGCATACTATCTTTGTGGTTGATTGTTGTATTTTGTCATGCAACATTCTATTTCCTCCTATCCAAATCACCCATATGGTAGCAAATAAGAGTTGTTTCTGCTTGCCACTACTTTTAGTAAGTTGACCCCTTTATCAATTCCTATAAAGTCTCATTTGAAGTTGTTCCCAGCATCCGAACTCAAGTTTTGACCATACTCTTTTATTGCATGACAGTCCATAAATGCATGCTCCAAAGTCTTTGTTCCCTTCCTGCATCTTGGACACAGCACCGAGTTACTGATTCTTCTATTGTATAGGTTTCTAAATGTAGGGATATAGTTGTATATTTTCCAGTTTGTTGTATGTCAAAGATTACTATAATATTCTTTGCATGAGTCATCATTGTTAGCCATTTCTGGGTTTGTATTTTTCGTCAATAAGTTTCTGTAACCACTCATTACTGTGTATTCCCTCGTAAGTACTCCACTCCAAACCCTTCTATCCTCCAGTGGGTGTTTTGCCAAAGGAATGTACAGGATCGCCTTTGCCTCTTTGTTACTAAAAATTCTGGTAATTACTTTCTCTTTCCACTATCTTAAATTTAAATAAATCAAGTTTACCACTTTTGTTACACTATGATCATTGACTGACTCTTGAACTCTTTGGTTTTCCAATCCAAGAACCCAGACATCTTGCCAAATTGAGATGTTATCACCATTACCAACTCTCTAGGCCATACTATATTGCAAGACTTTCCTTATTGCCCAAATGCTTCGCCAGGTATATGAAAGGCAGTTTCTTAACTCTACTTGCATAAAGTCTGTATTAAGATAATATTTAGCCTTAAATGTCTTTGCTAATAACGAATCGAGATACTCCAATAATCGTCAGCCTTGTTTTGCGAGAAGGGCCACATTAAACTCGGAAGCCCATCCCACTATCCTCCTTTAACACGCATAATTTACTCTAATTGCACCAATGCATTCCTTGCTTCCTCTTCCGTTTTTGCTACCAAAACTTATACATAATCTATTCCATTTCTCAGCATAAAGAATTTGGTAAAAGAAAGCACGACATAGTATAGATTGGGATTGCTTATAACACACTTTTAATAAATACCTTTCTCCCACACTGTGACAGTGCCTTAACGCACCCGTTATTAACACGTTCTGCCTTCTTGTCCTTTAAACCCTAAAAACTCTTCTATTTTTCTACCACATTCGACAAACCCAGATACTTTTCTAGTTCCTCCAAACATCTTACCAGCAAGGCTCATGAAATTAATTCTCTCTATCGTCTCGGACTATTGGAACTAAAAAATAAAGCAGATTTGTCCAAATTAACCTTTTGCCTCAACTTGCACTCGTAGTTCTCAAAAATACCTTTCAACTCGTTTACCCCTCGCATTGTAACCTCTTCGAACAAAATCCAATCATCCATAAAAAGTAGATAGGTTATCTCCGGGACCTTTTTACTTACCTTCACTCCTATTATTTTTCTTCCCTTACTAGCCATTCTCATTAACATTGAGAGTCCCTCCCCACAGATTAAAAATAAATAGGGGCTAAGAAGGTTGCCTTGTCTTAGCCTCTATTCAATTTGAACTTCTCCCCTATTTCTCCATTTAAAAAAACCAAATAAGAAACGAAATTAATACATCTCATTATGAAATTAATCCACCTTACATTAAATCCTATTTTTACCATCATTTATTGTATAAATCCTCATTCCACCTTGCTCATATCGAGCTTAAGCGAAAACAAACCTGCATTCCCTACTCTCTTCTGCTTGAGCATATGCGAAATCTCATAAGTAAGGAAAACATTATCAATAATCATTCTTCTTGGTACAAACGCACTTTATGCTTTATCAATACATACATCAAGCACTTTTCGAAATTGATTAGCCACCACTTTTGAGATAATTTTGTACAAAATAGAACAAAGGCTAATAGGTCTAAAATCTCTTAAATTACCTGGTCTAGAAGTTTTCAGAATTAACATAATTAGCATAGAGTTAATATCTTCCAAAGACTCATCTTCGTTGAGAATGTTAAGACAGAACTCCTCCACTTCTTTACCACTGATATGCCAAAATTTTTGAAAAGATAGAACAAGGAATCCATTGCCCCCTACTTCCTTAAGTGGGGCCATCTATTTTAATGCTGATATGATTTCCTCAATAGTGTATTACGCTATTAACATCTTATTCATTTCTCCCATTATACTCTTCTCAACTCCTTCAAGACCTCGCATCACTTCTCCCCTTCCATCTAATATGAATAGATCTGAGAAATACTCCTTCGCTACTTCGACCATCTCCTCCGTATTGGTTGCAAACGTGCTATCCTCTCTTTTAAGTTCCTTTATATTATTTGTTCTTCATCTCTATAAGGTAAACCTATGAAAAAAAGTTGTATTTAGGTTCTCATTCTCCAATTCATCTTTGCCCTTTATTCCCAATATAATTCCATCTTGTCAATTTCCATGTTGAGTTCTAATTTTGTTTCAATAAGATCACCAAGAATAGTGTCCATTCGATCCTCTTTCTTGAACTCCTTCATTCTTTCCTCTAGGTCCTTTATCTTTCCAACTTTCTTCCTTCTCAACTTACTCGCCCATTTTATTAAGCCCTTCCCCACCATCTTAAGACGCTTCGGAACACTCAAATTACTACCCTCCTATAACTCTTCTATCTCTTTTTCACATGATTCCTCAAGTAACTACCACTGTTCAAATAAAAAATATTGTATTTGGGGTCTCTGATTATCAAGCTCTATTTTCAATAACGAAGGCCAATGATCCGAAAAAGAATGTTCCAAATACTTGACCCTGTACTTAGGAAATAACTCTCACCATTCCATATTAGCCATAAAGCAATCAGACCTCTCATTACATTATTGTTCTTAAAATTACCCCTCTCCCAAGTATACCAATGACCAGTAAACCCTACATCCTCCAATTAACATTGATCCAACGTTTCCTTGATTTCTCTCATTTGTTCTCCATCTCTTACCACACCTCTTTTCTTCTCAAAAGAGTATAAAATTTCATTAAAATCACCACCCACTATCTATGGGTGCCTCGAATTCTGCCCTAATGATTTTAATAAATTTCAAGTCGTTTCCTTGAATCTAAAGTCAGGAAACTCATAAAAGCCTATAAAACTCCATTGCCTACCAACGAACTCATCTTCCACCTCCTCATCAATGTGATTTTTCAAAAAAACTATTTAACTAACTTTACTTCCTTACACCCATCCTAAATTCAATCCTCCTCTTATACATTCTATCGATACGTCAATCCCATTGTAGTAATCATATCTTTTCTTGACACACTCCATTCTTCTGCTATCAAGTTTGGTCTCTATCAAAAAGACCATGTGGGGACGACCGGCTTTCAACACATGCTGAAACCTCCTACAAGCCCAAGGATGCCCCAATCCTTGGACATTTCAACATAAGATTTTCATTACTGTCGGTCAGTCAACCTCATAGCGGTTGCCGATCTTTTTGTTTGATTGACTGACCCTTGACCCCTTGAGCATTCAATTGTATCTATTTCATCCTCTAAATTTGGACGTCCCACTCTTTGTCTCTTCTTACCCTCCAGCTCTACTAATAGACTATATTTTTCCAATTGTGTTCTCAATATTTCCTTTAGATCTCCTATAAACTGATCATCTCCCCCCAACACCCCTTTTGTTCATCCTTCTAAATTAAAACCTAGAATTAGATTCACTTGTCTTCCCCCCCTCAATTTTTGGATTCATCTACTCACCTTCCCTTCTTCCATCATTTTGCTCCATCTTTCCAAACTTGCTTCCTTTCAACCTATTACCTATGTCCTCTGTAATATCCCGTTTTTAGTAAAATCAGAACAGTGGTTTCGAGACTACAAATCTGAGTTCAGAAGGAAAATTATTTTAATATTATCACATGGTTTGCATTATGATAGGAAAGTCGTATGAAAATTTTGTTAAGAAAATTTTACCAATTACATGTTTAATTGATAAAATGACCAAATTGCATAAAATGTAAAATTTGAGTTCTAGTAGCTATAAGTATCAAATAACTATGAAATTCAAAATTAGATTTCCTTACATGGCAAATAGACCATTAAGAAGAGTTAGTAGATAAGTATGATGATTCATCCATGGAAATTTAAGAAAAGAAAAGGACTAAATTGGAAAGTAAAAATAATAAAAGATGATAAGTAAATAATGAAAATATCATCTTTTCATCATCTTTTCCAAATTTTTTTATCAAAACCTTAGCTAAGAGAAAAGAACTCAAGCAAGCTTACTTGGCTTAATTGGGTAAGTAATCTTGTCTCGTTTTTAGTAATTTTTATATTTTTGAGATCGTAATAACTTAATCTATCTATCTAGGGATTAATTTGCAAAGTTATCAAAGTACTAGGATTTTGCCATGGATGAATATACATGAATTATGAAATTTATGGTAGAAAATGAAAGGTTATTGATAGATAAACAACTTTTGTAAAGTGAATTTTGACGAAATTGTGATTTAGGGACTAAATTGTAAAGATGTAAAATTTACGAAAAAATTTTGAATATTATGAATTTAATGGGATACAAATGTTTCATGTAAAAATTAGTTAGGCTTGGAATAAGGATTAAATTACATGAATTTTATTTTCGAGCCTAAGGATGAAATTGTAATTAATTAAAATATAGGGGTAAAATAGTAATTTTGCCTAAGATGTGAATTTGATTGAATTGAATGTGAATTGTATTAAATTGATGTTAAATTCATTCGTATAAATTTGGATAACTTAAATACGAAGATAGATCGAGGAAAAAAGTGTCGATTAGTAGGATTTTGCATGATACGAACAATTGTCAAGGTAAGTTCGTGTAACTAAATTGTGTATATTTATATGTTTGAATTAAATGTTGTATATCTGAATTGCATAAATGTTATATATATATGAAATTAATCGTATATCCGACAAAACTCGATAAATGTCAAATCCCGTTTGATAAATAAAATTCGATGGATACAGGATTTTCCGTATTGGTTGTAGTCCTGCATATGTTGCGGACACACCATAGCTCGAAATAATGTCCTGTTATTGGCCCTCTTGAGTTTCCCGTTATATGGTTCTTGTGAGCTTCTTGTTAATAGCTCTTTAGAGCATCTCGATCGGTTGTGATCCTACATGGGTTGTGGGCATACTGCAGCTCTTATGAGCGTTCCATTATATGGCTCTTTATGAGATTTCTGATTAGAGGCTCTTTGTGAGCTTCCTGATTAATGGCTTTTCAGAGCTTCTCGATATGGCTCACTTGAACTTCCCGATATATGGCTATCTGGAGCTTCTCGTTAATGGCTCTTCGGAGCTACCCATTATTGGCTTGCATGAGCTTTCCGATTATGACTCTTATGATCTTTCTGTTATATAAATTGGATAAGTTTCCCGTTACATGGCTCACACGAGCTTCCCGTTATATGGCTCGAAAGAGGGCTTCCCGATTATGTGCTTTAAGGAGTACTCCCGAATATGAATTGGTGAATTACAATTCGTACACTTCATGTGTACTACCCTTGTATCCATTGATATTTTAAATGATTCAATGGGTAAAGTTCTGATATGAGATGATATGAATTGAAGATGAATTACTATAAGAAGTACTTGAAATACAAAGATATGATATGTACATGTTCATGGATACTTGAAATGATAAATACTTATATGCGGAAATTAAATATTGATGAGATAATACATGTTTCTTGATATTCATTTGAGTTTTGTGACTAACATTCTTGATGAGGATATATGTGTTTAGGTTATTAGCCAAATTGTTTGGATGCATTTTTGTGTGCTTACCTTAATGTAAATGAATGGTAAGTTTATTTCCTGTTATACGAACTTATTAAGCATTAAATGTTTACTTTATTTTATTTCCTCTATTTTATAGTATTTCGAAAGCTCATTGGGTTGGAAGCTTGATGGAGATACCTCACACTATCCATCAGCTCGTTTTGGTATAAATAGTAAATTAAATTTAGGGTTATAATGACATGTATAGGCTAAAAGTGGTTAAGAATGACATGTATGTCTTTGGTTGAAATTAGCCATTAGTATGGCTTGTAATTGGTATATTTTGATATGTAAAAAGTGGCCTTAATGTGTTGATGTGTGTCTGAAATGGATAAATGATAGAAATCATATAGGCATATTGAGGATTGGTTTGAGATAGTATAAGTTTGGTAGAATATGCCTATATGTATGTATGGTTGTTTTGGTAAGTTTGTACACTTGGTTATATAAGATATTATATCATGTAAAAGACTTGATCTTGATTGGTTTTGAATGTCTTGTATTGGCTTGATAATATATTTAAGTGTTTATGTAGGTGAAAGCCAAGATTGGGTGAGAAATATGGCTTGGAAATGCCCTTATTTCGTTTATATGGGCAAAGACATGGGCGTGTGACACATGGCCTAGCACATGGGCGTGTGTCTTGGCTGTGTATCCATACCCTTATTTCGAATGCCCACGTGGCCTGAGATACAGGCGTATGTCCTCTGCACCAAGAAAAAAAATTTTAAATTTCGTGGAAAATTCTCTAAGTACCAGGTTTAGTCCCGACTTATTTCTGATGTATGTTTTGAGCCTCGTGGACTTATAGAAGGGACTTTATGAATAATAACTGACATGAATGTTAAATGATATGAATTGTGTATTCCGGTAATGCTTCGTAACCCTGTTCTGGCAATGGATACAGGTTAGGGATGTTACATCCTCCTTAAGTCATACGCTTATGAGAAAATTTGATCTGTTTTTTTGCACCCTCAAAAATGTATCTTAATCTAATTCTAGGTCATGCACCTTGGCTTTTAACTCGTAGTGGACAGAAACCATCCCTATGGCCCAATCAACCACATAAAAAACAAAACAAAGTCAACTTTTCATATTGGAATCTCGCATAAAACTATTTTCCACTCGGTGTCACTAATTTCTTCCTCCTCTTCAATGGACCCCTCACATCCACCAATCTCGTATTCTCATATAACTCTAGTATCCCTTCCCTATCTGCCTTGCATCATATTCAATAAAAGACCCAATAAAGTCACCAAATTGCTTAGCAACCATCTTCGACATTATTCTTGGTAACAGATCATGAATCTGTACCCCAAAAAAAAGAATAAGTCAATGGCACCTCCATCGGGTCCTCATCCTCCAATAGCCTGTGAAAAACTAGCAGATGGTTATTAAAGGTCCATGGTGCCCCTTTTATCACTTTTTCAATGTCCACATCATAAAAAAATTTAAATAAAAATCTCTTCTCCCCCAGATCTGAGATAACTACGCCACCAATTGGGTGCCAAACATTAGCCAACGTATTTTTCATGGCTTGAAAGTTTACCATTCTCGTTGTCATGAAACACCCTAGCAAACAAAATTCTTATTCCACTTCCTCTTCTACATCCTCATCCACCGCCCAGATTTCCTCCTCCACAACATGAATCCTCAAATTTGCTAAACTATCTTCTATCATAATGATTCGGTAAAAAACAAACTAAACGCTCCTATACTCAATTAAGTAGAGTTCTACGCCAAAAACACCCAATATCCAATCCCTAATTAACTAGAAACAAGAGTCTTAACAGCTCCTTCAACTTTAGTAAACCGAATTAGAAAAGAACTGCCATTACGACAGAGGGAATTTAAAAGTGTAATTTAATATCTTTAAATTTAGTATGACTATTAATATCAAAGGGTTTTAAGTAAATTTGTTAATTACTGATGTCCAATCAATTCGTGATATTAATATATCAATCTATTTTAATATAATATTATATGTAATTAAAAAAACATATTTTACAAACTCAACAAAAGTTGTTGATAAGCCTTAGTTTTGTTATATATATGAATTCTTGAGAGGAACATAAGTCAGATAATGTCTTCAATTGAAATTTTATTTTTTAATTTATCGAAATCTTAAATAATTTAATTGAATGAGAGTGAGTGGGTGTCTTAGAGTACCTCTGTACGTTGATAATGGTGGTAGAACGATCGCAAAGCAAGAAGAAAAGAAAAATGAGAACACACAGATTTTACATGAAAACTCTTTCGAGAAAAAACTACGGGCAAAAGAGGAGAAATTCACTAATATTGAAAAACGAATGAAACAAGAGGGGTTTCGATTATATCTATTTAAGGGTTGAAAAACCTTGTTCTAATCAAAGTCAAATAGAAGAAGAATAGTTCTATATGAATTCAACTTGTGCTGTATGGTCCGTATCGCAGGGGCTCCGCCCATGCACCGTTGGTCACAACCCCAGTCCAATTTTGTGCTTAATGTACGGCCCTAGGCCTTTCGCCCTCACAAATCCCCTTATTTTGCCACTATATTTATTTCTTTTACAAGTGACGGGATTCGAGTTACACAATTTATAACAGCCTCAATAAATAAAATCATATCTAATTAAAAAACTCACACATAATTTACAATAGTTTCCTAAGACAACGAAGTTATCATTAACTTTGGTTTGAAATAATGTTTCTTTTTTTTTTTTTTGTGAATTACAATAACAAGACAAAGCTCAAACAACCAACCTGAAACGGTGAACACGCTTGACCATCAGGCCATCTCATTGGGTTTGCTTAAAATAATGTTTTGCTCTTTCTATTATGTAATATAGCACTTTTAATGGAAAGAAATTTCAACCATTTATCATAATTTAATATTATTAAAGAAATCTTTTACTATTCGAGCTTAACTTAATTTAAAATTAAACAATTTAATTTAAATATTATTTATGGTATAAATATTGCGAATAATATTTAAAATTTTCATATAGAATAAAAGAATTCAATTTTAAAAATTATATAAGTAATTTTTTTTCTATAAATTAAAGTTTTATTATTGAAATGTGGATAGTATTAAGTAAGATGATTAAAAAATATAAAAATGATTTTGTATTACAAAAACACAAGGTTACATTAAAAAAGTAAAATGCAAAATTTGTATTTAATATTATAATGAGTGTTTTAATGTTATGAATATAATGAAAATATTGATATATAAATGTAGCTATTTAATTGATTAAAAGGTGATAGATATGTTAAGTTAATAAAATTAGTGAGATTTAAACTAAAATTTTATTAAATTTATTCTACCAAATTACGATTTTATAAAAGAATGTGAAGTTAAAAGGAGATCAAACATAATTTATTATAATATGAATAAAATAAATTTTAAGTGTATTTAGTTGAAAAGAAAAGTGAGAGGTTTTTATCTATGCTTAAAACAAATCATTTTAGATTGAGAAAATAAAAGAATGTATTTTTAACATTTTCATTTTCATCCTTTCGTCTTTAAACTCTTCTAAGCAATTAAGGAAAATAAATTAATATTTTCTTTCAATTTTTAATCTTTCCTACCAAGTATATCGATGTATATTTTCTTTCTAGTTTTCTACTTCTTTAAACTTTCTTCTTCTTCTTTTTCAATTTTCTTTCTACTCTACCAAGCAAATTAATCATACAACACATTTAGTATTTCTTTATTGCTAGTCAAGTAAGATTGAGGTGGTTTTGTTACGAGCTTTAAGTCTCATCATGAGTAAAAATATCATATGTGGGTTCTCTATCAAATTTATTTTGGGTGAGTTTCCTAAATATGCAAAGCTACTACTTGTGTTTATTATTACACTGGGCCATGGATCTCACCATCAATGATACGCCTGCCAAAACCTAGTTCTGAGATTGAAGTAACACTGAGATGAAATTGAAACAGTGAATTTGGACCCAAATTTGTGAGCAATGGGCTAAGTGGTGATCCAATGGATTGTACCTTATCAATTCTTGAAAAGAGAAAGTCAGAGAAAGCTGCCTGCCTTTTTATTGGTCTTAATGTAAGCTTCCTGAGATCGACTCTAATGCCTGGTCTGACTTTTATCATCTTCCTGCGGGTTTCACTTTCTCCCCCTTTTTTCTGCCATTTTAGGTGCTTGCCTCTTCTGCTATTTTACTCTCTTTTTAATCTGTATAATAATTAAAGTATTGTCAAATGCAATCAATTAGAAGAAAATTGTCTTTTTTTGCTATTTTCCCGATGTATTAGTCTCTAATTTAGCATCTTTGCAGGTATTTATTGTATGTTGAAGGAAGGGGAGATGGGATCATGTTTCAGAATAAAAAGGCAAGGCAAGGATGAGGGACCATTGTTGAAGAATGGGAGTATGTTATTAGAAAAGCTTATTGCCTCATCTGATGGTAAATGTAATCCTATTTGTACTTTCTCCGCCGAGGAGCTGAGCGAAGCAACGAAAGGTTACGATGTCGGTCAGGAAATTTCGAGGTACGTTCATTTCGTGTTATACAAAGGCTTTCTGCGTGGTCGGGAGCTATCTGTG
The DNA here is from genome assembly GCF_025698545.1 of Gossypium raimondii. Taxonomy (NCBI): domain Eukaryota; kingdom Viridiplantae; phylum Streptophyta; class Magnoliopsida; order Malvales; family Malvaceae; genus Gossypium; species Gossypium raimondii. The sequence goes on along the minus strand of NC_068566.1, from coordinate 6,826,824 downwards.
AAACGGTACGGAAGCTATAACAAATGCCTTGAAACAGCTATCACAGATATAGTAATTAGCTCACAAATGAGTGTGCACAAGAATGTTCTAAAACTCATTGGATGCTGCTTAGAGACTCAAAATCCAGTGCTTGTTTATGAATATGGTGGTGAAAAGAATCTCCAAAGATTAATGTTTGATGTTAGTGATGGGCAACTTGAGCCATTAACATGGAAGTCTAGAATAAAGATTGCAATGGATATTGCTAATGCAGTCGCATATCTCCATACTGCCTTGTCCAGGCCTGTTATTAATCGAGGGCTTTCGTTGATATCGATAGTAATAGATACGAATTATGTTGCTAAGCTTGCTGATTTCTCGCTCTCCGTGGCAATTCCGAAAGGAAAATCGCATGCCGTAGAAGATGCCATCTCCGGGGTAGTTGGGTATATAGCACCTGAGGTTTTGGAATGCAAAATAAATGAAAAGGCTGATGTTTATAGTTTTGGCATACTGTTACTTGAGCTTTTAACTAGAAGAAAATCTGGGGATCATAGTGTGGAGGAAGCACCCTTTAGAGCATTTGTGTCGAATTATGTCGAAAGCAATCGGTTAACCGAAATTGTGGATCAAAGTATTTTGAGTGAAAGAAGCAATGGTAATGAGTTGGTAAGTTTGGCGAAGATTGCACTTTGTTGTACACAAGAAAATCCCGAGAATCGACCGATGATAACTGATGTTGCAAAACAGCTTAGGCAACTCAATAAAGATTGTAAGCTTTGTTAGCTCAGTAGCTCCAATTATGGTGTATGATACTTGTACTGGCACTTGATCTTGAGTCCAGGGAACATAGGTTGCCTTACTCTGTAATACAATACTGAACTCACTGCAATCAACAACCACCTTCTGCAGCTTTCAATATTGTTTACCCATTTTGCTATAGATTAAATTATGCTAAAAGGAAACAGGACTCCTGAAACTTCCAAGCAAAAAGGAAAGGTTAAGTTATGCAGCAATCCGGATTTAATCTTTATACTTTAATTTGATATTTTTAATTTATGTATTTTTAGATTTTAAAATTTTAATTCCGACCTAACGGTAGTTATTGAATTAACTATGCTATTTTTAAGATCTTATACGACAAACATATTATTATATATGTAATGTCATGTTAACTTGTTATTTTACATATTACAACATTTCACTATAATGGTCAAGTTTCTTGGACAACCGAATCTTTATGTTTTATTTTAACATCTATAACACATTTTCGCTTATGATAGCAATATCCATAATTATGAAGTTCAATCTTTATTAAAATAGTTCGTTATACCATCACATTGTCTAAACTTTTAAGTAAAATTATAGTTATTTCATATAAGCAAGTCTATTAATTATCATTTATTAAATGGAAATTATATTAATTAAAATATTATTTCAACAAAATGACTAAATTTCATGTAGAAAATCTACTAATCATATTTTATTCAATAGAAATAATCTTCCATAAATGGAATTAAAGACATCAATTCAATAAAACTATTAAGTTCCTTAATTAAATATTCTACCATGAATTTAGAACATCATAAACTTATAAATTGATTACTTGAATTTAATTACTCATGATAGATTAATTAATTTGAGAACTCATATTGGTTAATTGAACTTGTTAGATTTATAAACTTTATAATTAATCATGTGAAAAAATGTAAAATAAATATGCATAAAAGCAATAATACATGCACTGCTATACATTTTAAATTTGTTGATTTGATTTTCGCTTTCTTTTTGTTTTTTAAACATAATTCTCACTTTCTTTATTTTATAGAAATACATTATATGAATTCTACAGTAAGTTCACAACAGTTGTTTCTCTATAACAACAACTTCTCTAAAACAGACAAAATTTAAGTAGACAAATGGGACTATTGTAGAGAAGGTTGACTGTACTTGTAATAATAATTTAATGGGTTTAACAATTGTAGTTTGGGCTTCAAAAAAAATACAGAGACTAAGAACAATCCAATTAGAAAACATAAACTAAATTCACAACTTTAATGGTTGTTGTTTTGTTACATTCAATGTTTCATGAGAAGGAAGTAACTTAATTATCACTTTTACCATTACTGGATGAAGATTGATATTGTGTCAAATTGACATATTTATGTGTTTTATTTTGTAAATTTTTGGGCACGATACTACTAATTTTAGTGTTTATTGCCTAATTTCTATGTAAGTGCAATACGAATTCAAAATATAGAGAATAAGTAAAAATATGGAGTCATATGAAAAATTTGGGCATGGGAGTAGCAATTCAGCGTACAAGGTTTTTTAGATTTTTAGGATTATTTTACTTTTATTAAAATATTATTTATAAAGATATTTTAGGAGTTTAATTGAGATTAAGTTTTATTTTTATATTTTATTTAGATAAATATTTAGTTTTATTTATAAGAATTTATGTAGGAATAAAATACTAAGTATTAATTTTTAGCTTAAAACTGAGAATTAGAAGAGCCGGGTACATCTTTCTGTAAGATAATAGCTTTTCTTTCTTTCTTTTTTGATTTGGATTTTGTGCCTCTCTCTGTTTCTATTCTTTTTGTTTAATTAAATTTTATTTTTATTATTTCTTTGTTTAGTTAATTATGACTATCGAAACCGTTTTTTGCAAACAAAAATTTTAGTTGTCGACTTTAAAAACAAAAACTGGAGTCGCCACCGATCTTTTATTAAGGTGTGATCGGCTCACCTTAAAAATTATTTTGGTCTACGAATTTTCGAGAAAACGAGTTCGGGAGTCAGTTACGCACGAGGAAGGGTTAGCACCCTCGTATCGCCCAAAATCGGTACCAAATTGATTATTTGATGTCTTAGTGTCGAAAGTTTTAAAGATTTTAAAATCAACACAAATGATGAAATTTGAAAAAGATAGTCAATCGTTCAAGTCATGTAAAGAAATCGAGTCCCAATACGTTAGGGTACAATTCCTCATAATCCCCGAACTTTGAATATCACTTTATTTTATGCGAAAATCTTCATTTTGAGAAAGTAACATGCCACACCCAATACGTTAGGACACGACAAGTTAAGTTCCCAAAAATGATTTTTATACTCATGCATTTTGAATAAAGAATATTCTCGGCTATTTAAGATTGACAAAGAAAATCAGAACCCAATACGTTAGGGCTCAATTTCCCTCGAAAATCCCAAACTTTGAATATTGCTTTTATTCAAAAAAAACCTTTGAATCAAGAAAATAACTTTGATGTATGGTTAAAACCAAATTATATTTTCAAAAAGGGTATGTTAAAAAAATTAATGTACAATATGATACAAATTCTTTAATTTAAAACATATACGGATAAATATTTACAAATATATACATACAAATACAATATACAAGTAAATTTGCACATATGTATGCGCCTATATAAACAAGACATATTAGTACACACAAAAGAATGAAATACGTAAAACCAAACTTAAAAAGAATGTAGGTATATCTGCATATAAAAATCGTAAAAATAAAAATAAAAGTATAAAATATGCATGTGTTTATATTTACGAAATAAAAAAGTGTATAAGCAGACATGTATGTATTGGAAAATCGTGTAAATACGTATATGTATATATTTAAATACTTATATATGTACAATATATATATAAAATAATAGAATATGTAAATAAAAAACGTTTAAAATGATTTTTAAACGTGTACATAAATATATTAAAACGTGTACATGTTATATGACGTATATGTATATATATATAAAGTATAAAGTCTATAAAATTAAGAAAGTAAAATAAAAATATAAAAAGTATGTATGTATAAAATATAATGTATGTGAAGGTTAAAAAAACAAAACATATAAAAAAAGCATACGAATAAATATATGCATGCATGTTTTAAAGCTTATGAACATATATATTTTATATAAAGAAATATGTATATATACTATATAAAAATGCGTATATAAGTTTAGAAATAATTATAAAAAATGATAGTAAATAATATGATAATAATAAATAATGGTACAATGATAATAGCATAAAAATAATAATAATAATAACTGAAAAAAAAATGGACTCAATTGAACTAAAACGGAAAAAAGTGGGGCAAATTCAGAAAATTTTAGAAACAAATTAAAGCAATAAAACAAATCAAGAGGATCAAAATTGAAAATATCCCATTGGGATAAAACATGCGGGTTTGATCGGGTTTTTAAGCCGGGTCACACGGGCTATTGGGTCACCAATATGACACCGTTTACAAGCCTCCAAATACACCACCAAAACCCCAAAAATTAGCATTTAACCTATCCTAAAACAGATCAGCAAAAAGCCTAAACTGCTCAATGCTGCCGCCTTCATGCTTTCCCCACCGTACAATGACACCGCCGATCGAAAGGTAAGCAGCTCCTCCTTCTTCTTTTATTATTATTTTTAAAAAGAACAAAAACATAAAATAGAAATAGAAAAAGAAAGAAGAAGTCTCAAAAAATGAACAAAACCTTCGGGATTCCTTGAATCTTGTTTTCATATTTCTTAATATTTTTCAATACAATCTCCTTTTTCTCCCTTTTTTCCTGTCTCCCCCCCCTTTGTTACAGACTTTCATCGGCTTTATATAGCCGATTAAAACTAAAAATCTAAAAAAAAATCAAAAACCCCACTTCTTTTTGTTATTTGTTGTGCTTGTGTCCCCCTTTTTCGCAGGTTTGGTGACCGTGGAGTGCGCGCGATGGGCGCGGAGCGACAAACACGGTGTGCGGGCGCTGTTGCGGCGTGCGTGTGGGAGCTGCTGCGCCTAGGCTTCTTGCTGGTGTTTTGGGCCATTTTCTGTTGGACTAGGGTTGAAATTGGCTATTGAGTTTTAATTTTATTGGGCCTGCTATTGTATTTTATTATTGATTGGGCAGGGCAAATAATTGGTATTACAGCTGCCCCTCTTTGCTCGTTATCGTGTGACGAGAATGGAGCAAAGACTTAAAAAGACCAATTTTTGCCTGGCCGTATGGACCTTAGCATTAGTAGCCTCGTTCCTTCCTACTGCATCTTCAGAGGTATAGGAACTGGTGTTTCAATCTACTCCACTGCAATGTCAGAGATATAGGATTCGTACATTGTAGCTTCTCACAAGAACAAAATTTGCTATCTTTAATCTGCTCCACTGCAACTTCAAGAAGATAAGACTTATAGCTTCAACTTGTTCTGCTACAAAATAAATTTGATGCGATCTGCTCTGCTGCAACTTCAAAGAGATGAGATCTGTGGTTTTAATCCACTCCATTGCAACTTCAAGGAGATAGGATTATTGACTTTAATCTGCTCCAATGCAACTTCAGGGAGGTAAAATCTGCCATCTTCTATCTGTTCCACTACTGCTTAGGGAGATAAGATCTGTAATTTTCAATCTATTCCACTGCTACCCAGGGAGATAGAATTACTGGCTTCTATGTACTCCACTGTAACCTCAGGGAGGTAAAATCCGCCATCTTCGATCTGCTCCACTACTGTTTAGGGAGATAAGATCTGTAAACTTCAATTTGTTCAACTGAAATGTCAGGGAAACCAGATCCGCCGTCGTAGCTTCAATCTATTCCACCGCATTGTCAGGGAAGTAAGATCCGCCGTTGTGGCTTCAATCTTTTTAATTGTAATATCAGGGAAACTAGATCCGCCGTCGTAGCTTCAATCTGTTCCACTGCACTGCTAAGGAAGTAAGATCCGCCATTGTGGCTTCAATCTTTTTAATTACAATATCAGGGAAACTAGATCCGCCGTCGTAGCTTTAATCTGTTCCACTGCACTGCTAAGGAATTAAGATCCGCCGTTGTGGCTTCAATCTTTTTAATTGCAATATCAGGGAAACCAGATCCGCCGTCGTAGCTTCAATCTGTTCCACTGCACTGCTAAGGAAGTAAGATCCGCCGTTGTGGCTTCAATATTTTTAATTGCAATATCAGGGAAACCAGATCCGCCATCGTAGCTTCAATCTGTTCCACTGCACTGCTAAGGAAGTAAGATCCGCCGTTGTGGCTTCAATCTTTTTAATTGCAATATCAGGAAAATCAGGTCCGCCGTTATGGCTTCAATCTGTTTCACTGCACTGCTAAGGAATTAAGATCTGCCGTTGTGGCTTCAATCTTTTTAATTGCAATATCAGGGAAATCAGGTCCGCCGTTGTGGCTTCAATCTGTTCCACTGCTGCTCAGGGAGATAGAATTACTGGCTTCAATGTACTCCACTGCAACCTCAGGGAGGTAAAATTCGCCATCTTTGATCTGCTCTACTGTCTATGCAGGAAGGCAAGATCTGCTATATTCAACCTGCTCCACTGTCTCCGAGGGAGGCGAGGTTGGTGTCTTCGATCTGCTTCACTGTCGATGCAGGAAGGCAAAATCTGTTATCATCACTGATCTGTTCTCTGGGGAACATGACCTGTATAATGAACTTAATTATATCTAATTATTAGGATGGCATGATCAAAATGAATCAAATGCTCCTAACTAGGCATGTATGAATGACATTTGAATGAATGCAGAATGTCATTAAAATGATATTTTAACGCTTGAGTTATCATTACTCCAAGTTTATTAAGGTCTTATCGCTTAATGTGTTATAACACATTTTTGTTCAGCTGGTGTCTCCAAAGAAACACTTAGTCAGATTGCCCCACTGTAACCTTTAAGGTTTAATCTACTGGGATGCAAAAATTTGTACCATTTTTCTCTCGTTGTAACCCAAGAGTAGAAAGATTTGACCTTTTTCAAACCTCTGCTATCACAATTCGAGGATATAGGATGTGAAACTTTTTGGTCTCTTACACCATTCCCAGGGTGCTATACCAAATGCTCATGTACAAATGAAGAAATCTTCTCCAAGAACAACTTCTTCTTATTATTCGGTGATCATTGCTTGCTTGTTCATTGAAGCTTTGTCACCAACACGACATCTTGCCATTTGTTGGACAAGAAAATTCAAAGGGATAGTCTTAATTTAGACTCTTCTTTATCAGATTTCCAACCTAGTGCATTCTAAACAATAGTCCTGTTTGAGGTTCCTATATTATTCAGAAACTTCTAGAGTAATATGCAAAACTTCCCTTGTGAAAGTTTTATTAGTCCATTAATCATTATTCTAATGCAACATGCTTGCAAAAAAGATTATGGATAAGAATAGAGTTGGTTCTGAGCATAGCTTGAAATGAATAAGTTGTCAAAGATAATAAAGATAAATGACAAAGAAATGGATTTAGAAATGTGTATCTTGGAAATGAATGAAGTGCTCCAAGAATAACAAAAATGGTATAAGGATTAGATGCCCCCAGATATCGTAACTTGAACTTCTCTGTACAAACTTGCTGAAGACCTTTCTGGGTTTGACATGTGTTTAGGAGATCTACCATACTCTATCGATGCCCCAAGATGTCGCATACCCTTTCCTGCTGATTCTGGTATAGCAAGACCACTGCATATCCCATTCTGATCAGTATTTGAGCTGCTCTGATTACTTCATGCCCCATTCTGATCAATATTTGAGCCGCCCTTTTCAGGTTTTCAACTCAAATCCCCTTTGGTCTAAGGCGCCCTTTGCGAGTTTTCACCTTAACCTCTCCATTTTTACTTTTTCATTTTCATTTTCATTTTCATCACTTCTTTTTTCTTTTTTCTCTTTTTTTTTGGGGACTCAAACTGCCATTTGCGGGTCTTTACCTTGGTCCTCTCCTTCTTTAAGCAAAGTATTTCCTGACTGAATCTGAGTTTATAGGACTTTGCAGGTTTATCATCCATCTTACTCAAAATTAAAGCTCCTTTGGAAAAGACCTTCTCTATAACATAAGGTTCTTCCCAATTTGGCATCCGTTATATTTTTTGTAGAGTGAGGAGCTTCTTCAGTATTAGGTCGCCATCGTGGAATTCTCTGGGACAAACATTTTGCTATAGGCTTGCATCATTCATTTCTTGGTATATCTGACCTTGATGAATAGTTTCTAGCCTTTTTCTTCAACTAGGTTTAACTAGTCGTATCGGGATTGGATCTTCATCCTACTTCAGCTCAGCCAAAACTCGAAGAGAAAGAATTTTAACTTAAAAAAAAAACGTGATAAACTGGAAAGAGTGGCATTGCCCCGGTAGAGTTTTCATTGCACCATTCATGATATTCACCTTGAACATACTGCAAATTTCTGATATCGTGCTGTTGTTCAGATTACAATGACGGCGCTTAAACCGGGTACACCCTGGTATCACCATGCGAAGGCATCTTTGAATGCTTGAAGTAACCCAACAACGTATTACTTTTTCGGTCATGCATGTTCCCTCAAGGTCACAGTTTCTATTGTCTCCTCATGAGGTAAAATTTTCTTCCTGCTCTACTATCCTTAATAAGTCCATAAATAAGCTACAATCCATGTTATCTTCAAAGTTGTGAGATCCCTCTAAACACATGTCTCACTCAAAAGGAGATTCTAAATCTGTAACAGTGTCATTCATGTCATTGATATTTGGGGACCCATAGTGGGTACCAAAAAATATAAAAATGAATGTATGAATAATATGAATGAACGAATGAATGATTTGGCAGGAGAAATCCAACTGAATGAAGAAAACGTAAAGACTGAAAGAACATTTGCTCAAAGATGATTGCAATAATGTATTCATTAAAAATAATAATGTTCAGACATGAGCCTATTTCACAAAGGAGTTCTTATTGCTTCTAGGCTAAAAGCAACAAATGTGTTCTGAACATTACTCTAACAGACTCTAAATAATATAGGGGTTTCCTCTGCAGTCCCATTATTTTTAACACCTCCCAGGCGAATATCTGACCAGAAAGCATTGTATTCCCTCCATTATCAATCATGATTGGGTAATGAATTTTCTGCACTTGATGAGTCACCAAACTTGACAACACCCATGTCGATGAGTCTTTCAACTTGCTTCTTGAAGGCAGTGCAATTCTCAATCGAGTGTCCCGTAATTCTCGCATGGTATTCATATTGCGCGTTCGCATCATACCATTTGGGATACGGAGGTTGTAGAGGCTTCACAAGAAAAGGGGAAAAAACATGGGCATCAAACAGATTTTGATACAGTTTCCTATATGGTACTGGAATTGGCGTGAATCGGGGCCTCTCAGTACCTGGTTTCACTCCAGATTCCTGTCTCATTGAACTTTGTTGACTAGCAACCCCCTTTCTTGGATGACTTACAGCAACTGATTTAGAATAACCTATGTTGCTCACCTCATTTTCTCTTCTCCTTGGGACTGACCTCTTGTTACTCTCTTTTGCATCGATTTTCCAGCTCCTTATAGCATTTTCGACCATTTCACCGTTCATAACTATGTCAGAAAAGCTTTTTGTAGCGCTCCCTAACATATGCATAATGAACGGTGTCTTCAGTGTGTTAATAAATAGCATGGTCATTTCTTTCTCCAAGAGCGGTGGCTGGACTTGGACTACGACTTCCCTCCATCTTTGTGCATATTGCCTGAAGCTTTCACTTGGCTTCTTCTCCATATTTTGAAGGGTGATTCTATCATGAGTTATGTCCATCACATGACTATACTGTTTCATGAATGTTTGTGCCAAGTCCCTCCATGAACCAATCGTGGTACGGTTCAGCTGATTGTACCACTTAGATGCTGCCCCTGCAAGGCTGTCTTGGAAACAATGTATCAAGAGTTGGTCGTTGTTAACATGTCCTGCCATTCGCCTGCAGAACATGGTGATGTGAGCTTCTGGGCAGCTTGTCCCGTTGTACTTTTCAAATTCAGGCATCTTAAACTTATGAGGAAGTACTAAATCTGGTACTAAACTCAGCTCTTTTGCGTCAATGCCTCGATAACTTTCAGTGACTTCCATCGCTTTGAACTTCTCCTCGAGCCACTTGCATCGATCCTCTAACTGTTTCGGTAATTCCACCTTTATTCTTTCTTTCTCAGCCACTTCGTCAAAGTCCGGAATGGCAGGGTTCACAGGGTTGTTTTCGGGATTAAAACCCGGCCCAGTTTGGAGGTTCGAAATACCAGCTCGAAATTGCTGAGGCATGATGGTAACAGTAGATTTGCGCGGGTATTCAGCTTGAGCTCGCTCATGTGGAGGGGTGAAACCTGGAGGATAGAAGGATTCATCATCATTTCCCTCATCGGCATCTGCCATGGGGCCCTTTCCTTTGTCACTTCCCTTTGTTATCAGTCGGGTTAACTTTGCCACTATATCCTCTTGAGATTCTCGCATCTTCTCAGACATTTCTTGCTTCATCTTGTCTAACCGCTCCTGCATTTGTAGCTGAAGCTGGTCTTGCATCTCCTTCTGGTACTGTTCGAGCTTTTCTAATCTCTGATCCATGTCTTTTATCTTTGCTTGAGTGCCGTATCAGTGTTGGGTTGGTTGGTTGGTTTCCAGGTTAACTGAGCAATGATTTTAGTTAATTAGGATCTTTGAATAATCTTTGATGCATATGATGTAATGAAATGCGAATGCATGAAATGAATGCATAAAGAGACGTTGATTCTGATTCAATTCCATTTAGAAAACCTTACTAGAGGACAAATTTCTTTACATAAAGCGAATATATATACGGCTTTGCCCTCATACTCGAAACAAAAACATCTTTTCCTTTTTCATCCGGATGTTAAGATAAACCTCGCGAACTTCCAATGGATGTCACTGCTAGCTCCTTCTGCTTGATTCTGGTCGCAATCCGTTGTCTGCCTATCCTCGCAATACTCATTAGCTTCTTTAAGAAATTTGGAATGTTGAAAGCTCTTAGACAAATCATCTTGAATCCTCGGGCCCCAAAGTAAAGTCACGAATTCTTCCATCGCCCTTCTTGTATTTCTCGGAATATATTCAGGCTGCCGTACTATTTTCCATTTTATCAAGAAACCCGCTTTCTTATGATAGGCTTTCTAAGTTAGTAATCAAACTTGAATCAACATTTCTTTTCTACAATGCAAATGCAATGCAATCATAACCAGAACAAAACAAAACGGGTTAGTATCGGGTATAAACGTTAAATCCAATACAATCAAGAAATAATAAAAACTCCTAGTCAGGTATCTACTAAGGTTTAGAGTAATTCTACCTAGGGTAAGCTCCTAAGGTTCACTATATGCGGTTTGGCTTCTAAAGTAAGGGTACCCGAACTAGCAGATTCCTCGATCCTCACCCATTATAGGCTCATGTGGATCGAGTTCAGTTCAGGGGGATACATTTCCCTATGGCTGCACGGAGATGAAAATCTCACGAAGACATAGGTACGGATGTATCCCGGAAGCGGCCCACTACCCTGCACGGAGGTGAAAACCTCATGAAGGACTAGTTTCTCGCTCCCACTTAAACGGTGAAATGCAAAATGCAAATGCAAATTTGCCAAAATACCATGATAAAACATCAATAAGTGCGAAGGGAACTCATGAGTTTTTTTTAAAAATTTTTTATTTTCGACACAAAGACAAAACATAATCAATTCATGGCTCGACTCTCTAGGGTCCCCAGCGGAGTCGCCAAGCTGTCGAAACCGTTTTTTATAAACAAAAATTTTAGTTGTCGACTTTAAAAACAAAAACTGAAGTCGCCACCGATCTTTTATTAAGGTGTGATCTGCTCACCTTAAAAATTATTTTGGTCTACGAATTTTCGAGAAAACGAGTTCGGGAGTCAGTTACGTATGAGGAAGGGTTAGCACCCTCGTATCGCCCAAAATCGGTACCAAATTGATTATTTGATGTCTTAGTGTCGAAAGTTTTAAAGATTTTAAAATCAACTCAAATGATGAAATTTGAAAAAGATAGTCAATCGTTCAAGTCATGTAAAGAAATCGAGTCCCAATACATTAGGGTACAATTCCTCATAATCCCCGAACTTTGAATATCACTTTATTTTATGCGAAAATCTTCATTTTGAGAAAGTAACATGCCACACCCAATATGTTAGGACACGACAAGTTAAGTTCCCAAAAATGATTTTTATACTCATGCATTTTGAATAAAGAATATTCTCGGCTATTTAAGATTGACAAAGAAAATCAGAACCCAATACGTTAGGGCTCAATTTCCCTCGAAAATCCCAAACTTCGAATATTGCTTTTATTCAAAAAAAACATTTGAATCAAGAAAATAACTTTGATGTATGGTTAAAACCAAATTATATTTTCAAAAAGGGTATGTTAAAAAAATTAATGTACAATATGATACAAATACTTTAATTTAAAACATATACGGATAAATATTTACAAATATATACATACAAATACAATATACAAGTAAATTTGCACATATGTATACGCCTATATAAACAAGACATATTAGTACACACAAAAGAATGAAATACGTAAAACCAAACTTAAAAAGAATGTAGGTATATCGCATATAAAAATCGTAAAAATAAAAATAAAAGTATAAAATATGCATGTGTTTATATTTACGAAATAAAAAAGTGTATAAGCAGACATGTATGTATTGGAAAATCATGTAAATACGTATATGTATATATTTAAATACTTATATATGTACAATATATATATAAAATAATAGAATATGTAAATAAAAAACGTTTAAAATGATTTTTAAACGTGTACATAAATATATTAAAACGTGTACATGTTATACGACGTATATGTATATATATATAAAGTATAAAGTCTATAAAAATTAAGAAAGTAAAATAAAAAATATAAAAAGTATGTATGTATAAAATATAATGTATGTGAAGGTTAAAAAAACAAAACATATAAAAAAACGCACGAATAAATATATGCATGCATGTTTTAAAGCTTATGAACATATATATTTTATATAAAGAAATATGTATATATACTATATAAAAATGCGTATATACGTTTAGAAATAATTATAAAAATGATAGTAAATAATATAATAATAATAAATAATGGTACAATGATAATAGCATAAAAAATAATAATAAAAATAACTGAAAAAAAATGGACTCAATTGAACTAAAATGGAAAAAAGTGGGGCAAATTCAGAAAATTTTAGAAACAAATTAAAGCAATAAAACAAATCAAGAGGATCAAAAGTGAAAATATCCCATTGGGATAAAACATGCGGGTTTGATCGGGTTTTTGAGCCGGGTCACACGGGCTATTGGGTCACCAATATGGCACCGTTTACAAGCCTCCAAATACACCACCAAAACCCCAAAAATTAGCATTTAACCTATCCTAAAACAGATCAGCAAAAAGCCTAAACTGCTCAATGCTGCCGCCTTCATGCTTTCCCCACCGTACAATGACACCGCCGATCGAAAGGTAAGCAACTCCTCCTTCTTCCTTTATTATTATTTTTAAAAAGAACAAAAACATAAAATAGAAATAGAAAAAGAAAGAAGAAGTCTCAAAAAATGAACAAAACCTTCGGGATTCCTTGAATCTTGTTTTCGTATTTCTTAATATTTTTCAATACAATCTCCTTTTTCTCCCTTTTTTCCTGTCTCCCCCCCCTTTGTTACAGACTTTCATCGGCTTTATATAGCCGATTAAAACTAAAAATCTGAAAAAAAATCAAAAACCCCACTTCTTTCTGTTATTTGCTGTGCTTGTGTCCCCCTTTTTCGCAGGTTTGGTGACCGTGGAGTGCGCGCGACGGGCGCGGAGCGACAAACACGGTGTGCGAGCGCTGTTGCGGCGTGCGTGTGGGAGCTGCTGCGCCTAGGCTTCTTGCTGGTGTTTTGGGCCATTTTCTGTTGGACTAGGGTTGAAATTGGCTATTGAGTTTTAATTTTATTGGGCCTGCTATTGTATTTTATTATTGATTGGGCAGGGCAAATAATTGGTATTACAATGACGATTAACTAAATTATATCCTAGCCAAAGGTCGATTAAATCTTAATGTTGAGTTGTGAGATCCGAAATCATATTTAATTCTTTTTATTTGTATATTCGTTTTTTCTCTGGTTCGAAAGATAGATAGGATTATCTTATAGTATTGTTTTTAGCCCTTATTTGAGTTGGGTTCTTCTAATTCGCAAGGCAACTGACAAATTAAATTGTGAAAATATTTTTTTTGGGATTATTCTTTTGGTATGAATTACTCGTTAGACGATTACTACAATTAATTTACAATTAAAGAAGAATTGGTGATCGCTTATAAGTGAATCACATATCCTAATTCTTTTTCAGCAGGTCCTTAGTACCACCAACAATAGCAGAAGATTCTTACGCATTATCCAAGCCATTGATTTGCTGCCTAGCAGCTTGGCTATCCATTTCTAAAATCACCTTTCGACAACCAAGGTACCTTAGCCATCTGCCAGTCAAATCTCTTATAGCACTACCTGAAGTAGATAAACCGCCATCAGTGCTTACTTTCCAAGTATCATTTGGTGGAGGCCTCTAGTGTCACGGGGCTAGAGTTTTCTCTTGTGATCCGTGCGGCCTTAGGCGATCCGTTCATCCAAACTCGCCTAATTCAACCTTAACTCAAGTGAGGATTCCATAAGAACTCCTCCAAGGCACCAAATTGAAGAGCGGGAGCGATTTATGCCGAAAGAAGAACAACATAGAACAACAGAAAAACGCTCGCAAAGTGTTTGAGTAAATGCTCTCTACTCTCTTATTCACAAAGAATAATGAAACAATGAATGGAGTGAGTAAAACTGAGGGGGAGGCTCTCTATTTATAGTTGAGCTCCCCTAAAACCGACAGTCAAGATACAATTAATCAACGGACAAGATTAACCATATCCCTTTATTTTACGGATTTACAAGATATGTCATATCAAATCTAATCTAATCTAATCTTTACAAGATATGATTCCCTCTATCTTCTAAGATTAGTTACCATATTAGCCTAAGTTGTCATCTCTTCGTTATCGGGCCAACCAGGCTTCAATCTGACAGGCTTCTCCAATATCTCTTTGAATCGGGACAGTTCTCGCGGGTCAAATGATCCCCATCTGAGTAATAGACCCCAATTGGATGCATTTGGTACGATGGTCACGGGCTTTGAACTGTGGCCCGTGACACTAGGATACTGTTCGCCATTCCCTAACAATGTTGGAACTGCAAAAGGCCATAGACATTTGCAAAGTATAAATAATCTCAGAGCGCATCCTAAAACTTCTGCCAAGTAAACACTATTTCTACAAAATTGTCATTTAAGACAAGATTATTCCTCCGCAACCATAGATTCCAGCATATTACTCCAAAAAGGATGTCCTAATCGACAGTATCAATAGCAAAATGATTTGGTCTACATAAATTATATGAAGCCATTCCTTAATATCCAGGCAAAGACAGCCATGAAGCATCCTCGCAAAATATGGCTACTATCTTCCGAGAAGTGCCCAAAGAGCAGGAAGTCATATGTCTTCGAACTCTTTCGGCATTAGTCTAATTTTTTTGCCTAGATCTTAAGGAATGGCTTCATGTTTTTATGTAAGCATTGTCGAAACCATTTTTTTCAAAAATAAAAATAGGGATCGACTTTAAAAAAGGAAAATGGGAGTCGCCACCGATCTTTTATTATGGTGTGATCGGATCACCTTGAAAATAATTTTAGGTCTGCGAATTTGGAGAAAACAGGTTCGGGAGTCGATTACGCACGAGGAAGGATTAGCACCCTTGTGACGTCCAAAATTGGTACCAAATTGATTGTTTAATGTCTTAACATCGAAATTTTGGAAAAAAAACTTTTAAATACGATCCTTCCTTTTTTTTTACAAATTTTACGAAAGATGCTAGGATAAATCAAGGTAAACATTAGAGACCATCTCGTCTCAAAGTAATAAAATGTCATACCCAATACATTAGGACATGACATTTTTAGTCCTAGAGAACGAGCTTGTCTTTGATTTTTCAAAATTCTTGAGGTTTAAAAAGGGGCTAATCCATTGGTTGAAGTCAGATGAAGAATTCAAACTCAATACGTTAGGGCATAATTCCTCAACATTCCTAGCATTGAACACAACCCTTATTTTTTAAATCTTCATTTCGAGACGATGACATGTCGTATCCAATACATTAGGACACGTCGTATCAAATTCCCGAGAATGAGTTTTTGTTTCGATTGAAGAATTGGAACCCAATAAGTTAGGGCTCAATCCTTTTGAAAATCCCAAATGTCGAGTATTGCGTTATTTTTGAAAACTTTCGTAAAAAGGTTTTAATACTTTAATGGAACTAAATATTTTAGATTAAAACGAAAGGATATTAATATACAATACGAAACTATAATTAATGAGCTAAAATATATGCCAAACAATCATCCATAAACAACAAACTATAATAAATAACACAATACATATACGGGCAATTATATCCATCACACAACATGCGAACGCAAATATCAACATTCAATAATCAATCAATTAATCATCTATTTTGAAAGAAGAGCTAAGCGAAATAACATAATAAAATATGACAAGTTTTCGAAAAAACAAAATGAACATTGAAAGGTATCAAAAGGTTAGAAATTAATATAACAATATATAAATGAATTTTTAAGTAAATATTTCATGAAAAGGAACAAAAACATATGTTGATTTTAATAAACCATTAAATGCGAAATGAAAAGAAAGTTTTATAATAGTATTTATATGCTAGATTTATTTAGTACTAGTTGAAAATAATAGTATGTTATGTTACTAAATAATTCTAATGATGAAACTTAAACTATATTAAAACTTTAATATCAAAATAATACTAGGTTTGTAAGTAAATGTATTTACTAAAGACAGCAAAATCGAAATAAAATTCTTAGAAAATGAATAAATTAAAATTATGGATTAAATTAAAATAAAAACGGAATTAAAAGGGATAAACGAAAATAAAACAAAGCAGAGGGAAGGGGCCGAATGCAACCTGCGAATAACTTGGGGGACCAAGTGGGGAATAATCCCCGTCCCTCCAAAACGCAGTGCTCAACTTGGGCCAAATTGGAAACAACAACAAATTGTGCTGCCCAAAAATTAAATAAATTAAAAGGATCAAATTGAAACACATCGCAAAATGGGAAGGATTTGGCACGCAAATATCCCTCCCCTACCAAAACGCGGGGATCCAGCCGCAACTGGGTCGGGTCCTCGGGTCGTTGCCTAAACAGCGTCGTTTGGATGCTAGGAACCCTAGCCTAAAACGGCGTCATGTGGTACTATTATTTAAACTGAAAATTCTAACAAAAAAAACATTAGCCGTCTATTTTTTTTTAAATCCTCTTGTTTCCTCTGCCAGGGTTTCGACCCTAGCCTTCAGCGCCGTCCGAGGCTCCGCCGATCTTCGCCGTAGTTTCTCCGTCAATGGCAGTCGGAGCTGCACCCCTAGGGGCTTTTTAGTTCCTCCTCACGCGGATCTGGAAGCGCTACCAGGTAATACCCCCTTGTACATGATTAAAAAAATAATAAAGAAAACAGTAATAAAAAAAGACTGAAATAGACAGAAAAAGATCACCTTCCCAAAAACCCTTGATTTTTTTGTTGTTGTATTATCTTTTCTATTGATTTTTTGATGTATGTCCGTAAAAAACTTACAAAATTCTCGCCTCTTGTTTTATAGGCCGAGGGAAAAAAATCAAACATTGAAAATACAATTGTTTTCTTTTCTACTGCACGGTTTGTCTCTATTTGCAGGTACGGCGTACGGCGAGGGACGTGGCGTGTCTGGAGGTCTTGAACGTGCACACGTCGGAGGTGTGCGTGGTGGGGAAACGCAGAGGGTGGTATTTGGAAGTCGTGTGGTCATGCTTGTTACTGAGGCCGGTCTTGCTAGTGTTTTGGCAGATTTGGGGCCTGGAATAAATTGGATTTGGGCCCGTAATTAATTAGTTGGGTCTGACGTATTTGGGTTTAGCTAGGCTTGTTTTTATTTTGGGTATTTAGTTTATTTTGTAATTGGGCCGCATGGACTGTTTGTTTGGACATTTAATTTTGTTTTTATAATTAGTTTAGGGGCTGGGTAAAAATAGGTATTAAGCTGCCCCTCTTTGCTTATTGTCGTGTAACGAGAATAGAGCAAAGACTAAAGAGGACCAATTTTGCCCGGTCGTGCTTGGACCTTGGTGCTCTTCTTCTTCAAGTGGCTCCATTCCATCCTATTAAATTTGTTTAACCGTGATGTTGAGGAAGCAAGATTCGCTGTCTAAGCTTCAATCTATTCCACTACATCGCCTGGGAAATAAGATGTGTAATTCTTCGGTCTATTCCACTGTAATCTCAGGGAGATAAGACCTGATGCGATCTACTCTGCTGTAACTTCAGAGAGATAAGATTCTTTATTTTAATCCGCTCTACTGTAATCTCAGGGAGATAAGATTATTAGCTTCCATCTGCTTCGCTGTAATCTCAGGGAGATAAGATTTCTGGCTTCAATCTGATGCGATCTACTCTGCTGTAACTTCAGAGAGATAAGATCCTTTATTTTAGTCCGCTCCACTGTAATCTCAGGGAGATAGGATTACTAGCTTTAATCTGCTCCGCTGTAATCTCAGGAAGATAAGATTTTTGGCTTCAATCTGACGTGATCTACTCTACTGTAACTTCAGAGAGATGAGATCCTTTATTTTAATCCGTTCCACTGTAATCTCAGGGAGATAGGATTACTAGCTTCAATCTGCTCCACTGTAATCTCAGGGAGATAAGATTTCTAGCTTCAATCTGCTCTATCTTGAAGATAAGATTTGCCGTCTAAGATCTGCTCCGCTACTGCTTAGGGAAACAAGATCTGCAATTTCCAACCTATTCCACTACTGCCCAAGGACATAGGACTTGGGATTTCATCGATTTGTTCTCTGGGGAACATGACCTATATAATTCGTTTATGAACTTAATTATGCCTAATGATTAGGATGGCATGATCAAAATGTATCAAATGCTCCTAACTAGACATGTGAATGGTGTTTGCATGAATGCCGAATTTTATTTTTTGGAAATGATCCCGCTTAGGTTGTTATTACTCGAAGTTTATTAAGGCTTTGACATCGACGTGCTACAACGCCTTCTCGCCTGACTGGCTTCTTCAAAGCATCGCTTAGTCAGATTGCCCCTACGGTGAACCCTGTAGTTTAATCGGTTGAGGCCCTAAAAAACTTGTACCACCACTCTCCCACTATAATCCAATGGTAGAAATATGTGGCTTTTTCCTCAATCCCCACAATTCAAGGATATAGGATCTGAGACGTTCTGGTTCCTTACACCATTTTCAAGGTGTCACACCAGGGACTTATGTGTCGATGAAGACTTTTTCGAAGTAACCTCTTCATCTTGCCTGGTGATCATTGCTTGCTTGTTTACTTAAGCTTCGTCATGCATTTGACAACAAAATCCAAAGAGAAAGTCCAAATTTAGACTCCTCTTTCTCAAATTTCCAATCTTTAAATTTGGGTGTGTTCTAAACAATAGTCCTGTTTCAGGCTCCTATATTATTTAGAAACTTTTCAGAGTAATATGCAAAACTTCTTTTGTGAAAGTTTTATTAGTCCATTAATCATTATTCTAATGCAACATGTTTGCAGAAAAGGTAATAACAATAAATAAGAATAAATTTGGTTCTGAATAAGTTGTAACACCCCTTACCCGAGACCGTTGCCGGAATCGAGTACGAGATGTCATCCAATTTAACTTACCAATTCGGAGCATAAAAATTTGCTTTTAAAATTAAATTCACTGTTCACAGCAAAACTGTCTACCTGTGCAACTGTCACTAATTTAATTATAACTCGAGCTAAGAGAATCAAAATTTAAATCCGTAAATTTTCCCTGAAACTAGACTCATATTACTACTGATCATAAAATTTTTAGAATTTTTTACTTGGCCAATTAGTACAGTTTATTCATTAAAGTATCCCCTGTTTCACAGCTCGACAGATCTGACCTCTTGGCACTAAAAATAAATTATCTCATTTTAAAGAATTCATATAAGGTTATCGTTTGTTTCTTTTGAAAATAGACTCACTAAGAAATCTACACATATAAATTATGACCCATAATTCTTTCTGTACAATTTATAATGATTTTTCAAAGTCAGAGCAGGGGACTTCAAAAACCATTCTGAACCTATCTCACTAAAATTCAAACATCTCAAAATACAGAATTCCTTTGCCTACACCATTTCTTTCATATAAAAATAGACTTGATAATCTTTAATTCCATATATAATTCACTCTCTAATTACATTTCTACTATTTATGGTGAATTTTAACATTCACGTCACCGCTGCTGTCAAAGAAACTGCTTCTTTGAATTAGTTACTATTTAACATACATAACACCCAAAACATAATTTTTACTAGCTACTTCAATAGCTAATATTAGCCATATCATTTGAACATGCTCAAAATGATTAAGACTCTATACATGCCATAGTTTAAACGTTTTGAAAAGCACATAATACCGAGGCGATTATGATAGTGTGATACGAGCTCGACGATCCCCACTTGATCAAGTTCAAATCACTATAAAACAAAGGAAAAGAAGAAAGGTGTAAGCTACTAATAGCTTAGTAAGTTACATGTAAATAATAGGTACTCATTTAACAATTAACACTTTTAACATATAACTAATCAAAACATTTCTTAGCAATTTCAATCACTTACAAATGCACAATCTTACCAAATCACTTGCATATACATTTTCACACTTTTATCACATATACTCATTCTTTCAATTGTACCTGCATACACACTTCATTTCATATTCACTTTAATTCATTATTAATCCCGTTGAACACTTGGAATATACACGGATACGTAGAGATTTAGCACATAAGTACCACACTGATATGTAGCCGAAGCTACCACTGATATGTAGCCGAAGCTACCACCGAATGTAGCCGAAGCTACCACTGAAATGTAGCCGAAGCTACCACTGATCAATAACACTGGAAATGTCCACGGGCCTGCTCACACAAGCTGTCGGTGTGCGCAACACATGCTAGACCACCCAGCACCGGGACTCATTGTAACAACTTGTAACATCGGTCTCTAGTGACATGTCACTTGTATCCACTTCTATTCCTAAGTTCAACCGGAATTTACACTTAACACTTTATTTTAAACACTTTTTCACTTGAATAATTCATGAATAATTTTCCTTTCACATTCAATATTGATTCACAATTTATAAAAATATAACTATTATTTACACATAACTTACCTCGGATGCAAAACGACTATTTTTGTAATTTAGTCGATAACTTTCTCTTTTCCCCGATCACTTCCACTATTTCTTCTTTCTTGATCTATATTAACACAATTTAATACATTTTATCAACATTTCATTCAAATACAATTCATACACAACATTTTGGCAAATTTACATTTTTCCCCGAAACTTTTCAAAAATTCCACTTTTGTCCCTAAGCTCGTAAAAATAAAATTCACTAAATTTTAAATTTCAAACTTCACTAAATCATATTTCATGCTCATAACAGCCCTCAATTTCACAAAATCACAACTTTATGCACACTTTACCATCTTTCACAATTTAGCCCTTTTCAACATTTTCATCAAAATTCATCTAGTAAAACTTGTAATTAACACTTCAAACATTCATTATCTAACATCACTAATCAATTTACAATTATATCATGAATGGGTCAATTTTTAAACTTTAATTTCATTTAAATTAAATGGTAGAAACATGAAATTCAAGCTTCAATAAGCATAAAAATACGAAAATAATCAAAAACGGGGCAAGAAATCACTTACAATTGAGCTTAGGAAGTTCAAGAACCCTAGCTATGGTGACATGAATTTTTTTGGCAGCAAACGTCTGATTTTAAGAAGATGAACACTTGTTTTCATCTTTATTTTGTCTTTTATTCAATTTGGACAAAAATGCCCTTGACCCATTACTTAGATATTTTCTAGAAATACCCTTTTGTGTCCATAACACTAATTCATGGTCTAATTGCCACATAAACACTTCCAATTTCATGCAATAATTCAATTAAGTCATTTAATCACTAATTAGACACACTTTGCATTTTTCTCAATTTAGTCCTAAAAATTCAATTAAGCACTAAAGCATTAAAATTTTCTATCCATATTTTCACACCATATTTCAATCAATCAGTAACTAATAAAAATTTATAAAATTAAACTATTTCACTTCGGATTTGTGGTTACGAAACCACTATTCCGATTAGGCCCTATTTCGGGCTATCACATAAGTTATCACAAATAGTAAAGGAATTGATTGGGAATGTATATCTTGGAAAAGAGAAAAAAATATTCCAAGAATTAACAAATTCAATAATAGGAGAATTAAGTTCCTCAGATATCGCAGCTTGAACTTCTCTGTACAAAATTTCTAAAGGCCATTCTGAGTTTGACATGTGTTTAGGAGATCTTCAGTGCTTTGTCGATGCCCTAAGATGTCGCCTATCCCTTCCTGTTGATTCAGGCATAGCAAGATTGCCACACGCCCCGATCTGATCATGATACAAGCTGCTCTTAAACACTTCATGCCCCATTCTGACCAAACATTTGAGTCGCCCTTTTCGGGTATTCAACTCAAATCCCCTTTGGCCTAAGGTGCCCTTTGCGGGTTTTCCCCTTAGCCTCTCCATTTTTATCATCTCTTTTTTTTGGATCAAAGCGCCCTTTGCGGGTTTTCACTTTGGTTCATTTTCTTCAAGTGAAGTATTTCTTGACTGAGTCTGAATTTACGGGATTGGGTAAGTCTTTTCCATCTATCTCACTTAGAATCAAAGCTCCACCAGTGAAGGCCTTCTTTACGACATAAGGACCCTCCCAATTTGGCATCCATTTTCCTCTAAAGTCCTTTTGCATAGGAAGAATTTTTTTTAGCACCAAGTCTCCTCCGCTAAATTCTCTGGGGCGAACCTTTTTATTATAGGCTCGCATCATTCGTTTCTGGTACATTTGCCCATGATGAATAGCTTTTAACATTTTCTCCTCTATTAGGTTCAGCTGATCATAACGAGATTAGACCCATTCGGCCTCGTCCAACTGGAGTTCGGATAGTACCCGTAGAGAGGGGATTTCAACTTCGATGGGTAATACTGCCTCCATTCCGTAAACTAAAGAAAAAGGTGTTGCCCCAGTAGAAGTTCTAACAGATGTTCGATAGGCAAGGAGAGCAAATGATAACTTCTCATGCCAATCTTTGTAAGTCTCAGTCATTTTCCCTACAATTCTTTTAATATTCTTATTGGCCACCTCCACTGCGCCATTCATTTTTGGACGATATGGTGATGAGTTATGATGTTTGATCTTAAATTGGCTGCAAACCTCAGCTATTGTGTTATTGTTCAAATTCAACGCGTTGTCGGATATGATTCTCTCAAGCATTTCATATCGACAAATAATCTCTTTTTTCAAGAATTTACTAACTGCTGACTTCGTGACATTTGCGTAAGAAGCAGATTCTACCCACTTGGTAAAGTAATCAATGACTACGAAGATGAAACGATGCCCATTAGAAGCCTTCGGCGATATCGGCCCAATGACATCCATACCCCACATGGAAAATGGCCATGGTGAGGTCATAACATGAAGTGGCGAAGGGGGTGCATGCATCTTGCCTCCATAAATCTGACATTTATGGCATTTCTTGGCGTAATTAATGCAATCCCCTTCCATAGTCGACCAATAGTACCCAAATCTCATGATCTGTCTGGCCATGGTGAAGCCATTGGCATGTGTCCCCCAGATACCCTTATAGACTTCCTCCAGAATTTTCTTAGCTTCCATGGCATCCACACATGTTAACAGTACCTGATCTTTTCTTTTTTTGTATAGCACTTTTCCATCTAAGACATATTCGATGGCTATTCTTCTCAAAGTTCTTTTGTCGTTCTCTGTTGCCTGGCTAGGGTACTCCCGATTCTTTAAATACTGTAGGATACTCCGATACCAATGGTGATCGTATTTTCCCTCCCCCTCAATATTGTAGCAATGAGCTGGGGTTTCATAGATACTCATCTGAATAGGCTTCATTACTTCAAGTCTGTTCACCTGAATCATCGAAGCCAGAGTAGCCAATGCATCAGCCATTTGGTTTTCCTCTCGTGGGAGATAACTGAAGGTGATGTCATCAAACTCGTCAATCAATTCAAGAACTAGTTCTTTATAATTGATTAATTTAGGGTCTTTGGTTTCTCACTCTCCTTTGAGTTGGTATATCACCAACGCGGAATCTCCATACACTTTAAGCACTTTGATTTTACGTTCAATGGCCGCACGAATACCCATAATACATGCTTCATATTCTGCCATGTTATTTGTGCAATCGAAGTCCAACTTGCTAGCGATAGGATAATGATCTCTATTTGGGGATACCAAGACTTCCCCAATTCCGTTACCTATAGCATTTGAAGCTCCATCGAAATTTAACTTCCAGATGTGGTCTATTTGAGGGTTTTCTTCAGTGTTTGCCACATACAATAAGTCCTCATTTGGAAAATCAAAGTTCAAAGGATCATAGTCTTCAGAAAATCAGCTATTGCACCTCCTTTTTTAGCCTTCTGACTTACATATACTATGTCAAATTCAGAAAGCAGAATTTGCCATCTAGCCATTCTCCCATTTAAATCAGTTGATTCCATCATGTACTTTAAAGGATCTAACTTTGAAATCAGCCAAGTCGTACGATACAACATGTATTGCCTTAATCTTCGAGTTGTCCAAATTAAAGCACAACACAACTTTTCAATGGACGAGTACTTCATTTCACAATCAGTGAATTTCTTGCTGAGATAGTATATTGCTCTCTCTTTCTTCCCTGTTTCGTCATGTTGGCCCAAGACGCATCCTGTGGAATTGTTAAACACCGTTAGATATAATATCAATGGTCTATCTGGACTAAGCGGTGATAGTATTGGAGCATTAGCCAAGTATTGTTTTATTTTGTCAAAAGTTTTATGACATTCCTCATCCCATTCTCTCGGATTATGTGTCTTCAGAAGGCGAAACACTGGATCGTATTTCTCAGTCAATTGCGAAATAAACCGGGCAATGTAGTTCAACCTTCCTAGGAAACCTCGGACCTCCTTCTGAGTACCTGGAGGAGGAAAATCTCGTATTGCTTTGACTTTATCCGGGTCAATCTCAATCCATTTCTTACTGACTATGAAGCCTAACAACTTTCCTGATCTGGCTCCAAATATGCATTTTGCTGGGTTGAGTTTCAGCTGGAATTTTCTCAATCTTAAGAACAACTTCCTCAAGACTCGGAGATGGTCCTCTTCAGTTCTAGATTTTTCAATCATATCATCAACATAAATCTCAATTTCTTTGTGCATCATGTCATGAAACAGGGTGACCATTGCCCTTTGATACGTTGCTCCTACATTCTTCAATCCAAAGGGCATTACTTTGTAACAAAATGTTTCCTATAGGGTAGTGAAAGTGGTTTTCCTCATGTCCTCCGGGTGCATCTTTATTTGATTGTATCTAGAAAAGCCATCCATGAAAGAAAATAATGAGTAGCCAGCCGTGTTATCTACCAAAGTGTCAATGTGCGGCAGCGGAAAATTATCTTTTAAACTCGCCTTATTCCCTGTAATCCACACACATCCATACATTTACATCCTTTTTAGGAACAGAGATGATGTTTGCTACCCATTCTGAGTACTTAACCTCCTGTAAGAACCCAGCATCAAACTGCTTTTTGACCTCCTCTTTTATTTTCAGCACAACATCAGGCTCATTCTTCTGAGCTTCTACTGAACTGGTTTACAATCCTCTTTTATAGGTAAACGATGTACCACAATGCTAGATTTAGCCCCGGCATACCCTAGTAGGACCATGCGAAAACATCTTTGAACTCTCGGAGTAACTCAACGAGGTCATATTTCATCTTCGCGGTGATATCAGTTTCGATTTTCACCTCTTTCCCTTCCCCCAGGCTCACAATTTCTAATGATTCCTTATGAGGTAAGATCTGCTTATCCTCTTGCTCCACCATTCTCAACAAGTCCGGAGATACACCACAGTCTTCATCATTTTCAAAGTCATGAGATCCTTCCAAACACATGTCTTGCTCAAAAAGAGACTCCGTGTTTGAAACAACATCACTCATGTCATTGATATCTGAGGACCTATAGGGATACACCAAAGCATACGCAAAGTATAAATTTATGAATAATTATTTGTATGATTAGGTTATAAATAAAAAAAATATTTGGAAAACAATTAATCAAATGGAAGATATTTACTTGCTTGGAAAGAATAAAAGAATAATTGCTCGAAATGAATGCAAAAATGTATTTTATTAGGATAAAGATATTCAGACTTAAGCCTACTTCACAAAGGATTTCTTGTCATTCTTAGGCTAAAAACAATAATAATGTTTTGAACATTACTCTGCATGTGCTCTAAAGACTACAAGTATTTCTTCCGTAGTTCAATTGTTTAGCTCACTTCCAGGTTCGTATGGGCCGATCTCCAGCAAGGACCTTCTTTCAGCTGTCTCTATAGCATTGATATGAACTTTCTCCAACATTCCTTCAATGCCTTCACTTCTGGACACCCCTTGCTCAGGATAAATAAATCCCCTTGACACAAAGGATTCAGATATGTGAAGGAAGGTCAAAGGCTCCCACTTGACTTCCTCTCCGCTTAGTCGTGCCCTTCTTCTCTCTTGCCTTTTCTCCACTTTTTTTCTCCTTTGTTTCAAATCTGGCTTGTAACCTAATCCAAAACAATCGAACTTCCCTTTCAGCGTGGGTGCTTTAACCCTTCCTTGCAAGTACTTTCCCAACCCTTTTCCTGGCGAAGCTCCTCTTCCTACCAACAACTGCAAACCCATTTCAGTAGTCTTGGATATCTTTGGTACCGGGATCCTATTTTCTTCAGCATAAACATTGCGTTCACAAATTCTAAGGACCGGAAAGAACATTCCACTGCATCATCATTGGTCTCTACATAAGGCGCATCACCCGTTACCATTGCGATAATATCTTCCTCCGCATTTATTGTCACCAATCAACCCTCTGATATTAACTTCACCTTCTGATGTAACGATGAAGGCACTGCCCCAGCCGAGTGTATCAATGGTCTCCCCAATAAACAATTGTAGGAAGGCTTAATATCCATTACTAAAAAGTCTACCTCATAAGTAATTGGGCCAATTCTTAAAGGTGTTTCAATTCTTCCTACAACTCTTCTTTCTGTTCTATCAAATGCCCTTACTATATTCTGGCAGGGTTTCATATGTGAACTGTCCACAGGTAATCGATTAAGAGTGGACAAAGGCAATACGTTCAATGCGGATTCATTATCAATCAAAACCCCCGGTATTGTGTCCCCCTGACATCGGGCAGTGATGTGTAGAGCCTTAGTGGAACCCCTACCTCCAGACTGTATTTCGTCATCATTGAAGAATATGAAATTGTCAGCACTTATATTGTTGACCAAACGATCCAATTTATTGACTGAGATGTCCTCGGCCACGTATGTTTCGTTTAATACTTTCATCAGTGCATTTCGATGTACTTCTGAACTTAAGAGCAAAGCTAATACAGAAATGCGGGCCAGTTGTTTGTGCAGTTGCTCCACAACACTGTATTCACTGTGTTTCAAAAACTTCAAAAACTCTTTTGCTTCCTCATCTTTTATTGGTTCATTTACCAATGGCTCAGATTCAACTGCCTTCCATTTCCTCTACTCCACCATTGGAGTCCCTTCTCTTGGCAGTTCTGCTCGAGTGTCATAACGTTTTCCATTACGTGTATAGGAACCCCTTTCCTGGTATTCTTTTACCATATTGCCCTCAACTTCCATTCCTGAGACATGCAATGTGATTCCATGGGACCATTTTGTCATCCTTATATATGAAACATGACGGTTTCGTGATTACAATCTTTGGTGTTACTTGAGCCCTAGCCTCATTAATCTTAGGGCGTGAGATAATAACTATAGGATGATTTATTTTCGGGGTCCCTGTTCTCGACTCTGTCGAGCATATGCTCCTCCTTTCTTCTGCATCCTCATAGAACCTCATCTCCTTGTTATCCATCATGCTTTGAACCAAAACCTTGAATCCTTCATATTCCTGAATTTCGTGCCCTGTTTTACGGTGGAATTCAAAATAATTTCCCATCCCATACCCTTCC
This sequence comes from Gossypium raimondii, assembly GCF_025698545.1. Classification (NCBI taxonomy): domain Eukaryota; kingdom Viridiplantae; phylum Streptophyta; class Magnoliopsida; order Malvales; family Malvaceae; genus Gossypium; species Gossypium raimondii. The sequence goes on along the minus strand of NC_068566.1, from coordinate 6,798,804 downwards.
TCCAAATCTGAAATAACTAACCCTCTTTTTGCCATCTCTTTCCATACCCATTTCAATGGAGTTCTTGCCATCTCTTTCCATACCCATTTCAATGGAGTTCTTACTTCAGCGACGTCAGTCTTAACTCCTTCCCCCGTACTCTCGCTTAACATATTCACTCATTTATCATCATGATTGGGCAATAGACCCTCGGTGTTGGGTGAATCATCAAATTTAACCACGCCCAATTTTATAAGTCTTTCTACAACCTTCTTGAAAGCGGTACAATTTTCTATTGAGTGTCCTGAAATCCCCGCATGGTAGTCACACTGAGCATTCGTGTTATACCATTTTAGATACGGGGGTTGTAGAGGACTCAGGTAACGAGGGGCAACAACATGTGCATTAAATAACTTCTGATACAGCTCTTTATTTGTCATTGGAATAGGAGTGAACTGAGGCTTCTCAGTATTTTACCTCGTTCCCGATTCCGGTTTCGATGAGCCTTGCTGGTTAGCAACCATCTTCTCTGGTTGGTTCACTGTAATTGATTTACTATATGCGTTCACATTGTTTACTTCCCCTTCTATTTTCTTTGAAGCTGACCTTCGACTATTCTCCCCACCATCTATTTTTCCACTTTTAATGGCGTGTTCAATCATTTCACCATTCATAATTATATCCGCGAAACTCTTCGAGGCACTTTCTAGCATGTACGTGATAAATGGCGCCTTCAATGTGTTGATGAAAAGCATCGTCATTTCTTTTTCCAAAAGTGGTGGCTGGACTTGAACTGCAATCTCTCGCCACCTCTGTGCATACTGTCCAAAACTTTTGTTTGATTTCTTTTTCAAGTTCTGCAAAGTAATTCTATCAGGCATTATTTCAGATACATGATTGTACTGTCTCATAAAAGCCTGTGCCAAATCTCTCCAAGTGTTGCTTTTGGCCCGGCTTAACTGATTATACCATTTAGACGCCTCCCCAATGAGGCTATCCTGAAAACAATGTATTAACAACTGATCATTGTTAATGTACCTGGTCATTCTCCTACAAAACATTGTAATATGGGCCTCTGGGCAACTGGTCCCACTATATTTCTCGAATTCCGGCATCTTAAATTTGTAAGGAAGCACCAAGTCTGGGACCAGACTCAGATCTTTTGCATCTATTCCATGATAGCTTTCAGTGTTTTCTATCGTCTTGAACTTCTCCTCAATCCACTTCCATTTCTCCTCAAACTGTTTTGGTAATTCTTCTTTTTCTTTATCCTTCTCGGCTACTTCATCGAAGTCTGGGACAGCAAGATTAACTGGGTTTTCACCAGGGTTGGAACCTGACCCAACTTGGGAGTTCATTGGTATTGGGATATCGGCTTGAAAATGCTGAGGTCTTATTGAAACAGAGGATCTACGCGATGGCACCTCAGTCAAAACCTGCGCATGCGGGGGCGTAAAGGCTGGAGGATAGATGGGTTCAGTCTTGTCTTCTTCTTCATCATTGATCATTGGGTCTTTCCCCTTATTTAATCCTTTTAATAATTGCGTCAACTCAGTCATCATATCTTTTTGAGTCTCCAGCATCTTTTCTATCATGTCATGTTGAATTTTTTCTAATTGTTCTTTCATTTGTATCTGTAACTGATCTTGCATTCCCTTTTGAAGTCGCTCCAACTTTTCCAATCGTTGATCCATAATTTTTTTATTTTGCACAGGTACTGTAGCGGTGTTTGGTTGACGAGTTTTTGTTGGTTTCTAGATTAACTGTAATGATTAATCAATTAGGGTCTTTCAATGGACCTTAATGCATATGATGCGATGCATGAATACAAAGAGGCGTTGATTCTGATTCAATTTCATTTAGAAAACTTTCACTAGAAAATAAAATTCTTTACATAAAACATGTTACACATATGCTTTTGCCCTAATGCTCAGAGCTTTAATTTTCCTAAGTAATGAAGCTAATTCCTGTCCTCGAGTTGATTCTAGCTCATACTTGATGCTCAGTGCATCGGCCTGTACCACCAAAGTCTGCAGGTGATCAGCTACCTCCCGAATCTGAACCACGGCTTCACCCATGATACGATCTCTATTTTCAACATGATTCTGAAGATGGTAAAGTTGCTCATTCTGACGACTTTCATTGGTTTCCAAGTACTCAGTCCAGATCTCACAACTTCGCAATGTCGATTCCAATTCTTCTATTCTTCCTTTCATTTCTTCGATTTTTCCCAAGCTCGCCCTTAATTCCATCACGAAATTTTGACTTCGATACTGATGGAGAGATCTTTCCAACTCAACCACTCTATCCTTTAATTCGCATTTTTCCTTTTGTCTCTCTGACAAACTCCTTTCTAGAGCTCCATTTCGCGTCCGAACCTCTCGGAATTTCTTTTCCCATCCATCAGCCTTGATCTTTTCTTCCCAAATCTCTTGGTTCTATTGCTCTGGGGTTTTTCCTAGCCCAGCGGTTCTTATTGATAGCCTCAACTTCTTGTAGTCTGTCTTCAAACTATCCAAGTCTTCCTCAGCCTTATTCTTTCCCTTTCTTAACTTTTCTGTCTCTAACTTTTGAACATCCACGTCTAATCCTAAGTGCATCTTTTCTTCTTCCAACTGCTCGATCCTTTTTTCAAGCTCCGTATTCCTCTTCTCAAAATCGTGTTTCATAATTTCTAGCTCGGAGGGAACAACCCGCAAATGTTCTTCTATTGACTGACTATCTCCCTGACTTGGCCTTGGGATGTTATCATTGATTCTTCTGACCCACCAATCATTATATTCAGGAGTCGTCGTCAGGCCTACGGCTAATCTCTTCATCCGTCGAGTCTGGTCCCATGCATTGGTTATCTCTTGAATCTTCTTTTTATATCCATTGTCTCTATATGAGAATTTGAACTCAGCTAAGCATTGGGTTGCAGGTGTAAACTGCATTGACCTGTACTGTCTTAGCACCAACAATGGAGCATAACCAACCGCTCCCTAAATTCCAAGTAACGGGACCCAATCAAAGTTACCACATCGGTACAAGATTTCATCCGGAAGCAACCATGGGGCTCTCAGCTCGACGTCCTCCTCACGAAGATTCTGAAGAATGGGCAGCCATTTCTCTTCCGAGATGTCATCTCTCCTTGGTGTAGCTGCTATCTCCTTTAACGGCGAATAATTTTCAGAAAAAACACGATACAAAACTTTATCAATTTTCCAAAAATGACTATGGAACCATGCCAGTAGAAGTTGCACACACCCAATGAATCTGTCTTCCCCTGCCCTTCGACACGCATTTAAAGACCTGAAGGTTTCTGCAAAAATTGCCGGAACAGGAGTAACTCTCTTATCAAGTCGGTCAAAGAGATCGGAGGTTTCCTCATCTACGTGCCGTAGTGCCTTAGGGAAAATTACTAGCCCATAAAAGCCAGAGCAAAGGTATCGACCCTTTTCCTCGTATCAGGGTGCCCCAAAATCAACTCTTGCAGGCTTTTCCAAGGGATACATTTGCTTTCCCCCTTCTGCTTGATTCGTGCCGTGACCCATTGCTCACTCATTCTAGTGATGTTCATCAACTTCTTTATAAAGGTCGGAACATTAACAGCCCTAGAGTAGATTTTATCAACCTGGATCTTTGGACAATGTAGCAAAGCTGTATATTCTTCTATAGTGGGTACCAAATCAACCCCACCAAAGGTAAAGCAATCATACGCGAGGTTCCAAAACTGAGCGATGGCCCTGAACAAATGCACGTCTACTTTAATGTCGAGTAAATACAGTATATCTCCATAACTTGAGTTAAACAATTACCTGGTTTCGTCATTCCAATGGTCCCATATTACATTTAATTCCTAAAGGCTATTTTGCGTCACACTGATACGGGTGTAGTCCCATAACTCCGACGTATACCCCCCGGCTAGACTATCTCTTTTCTCTGATTGTGTTTTCTCTGACCATACACGGACAGCAGCATTGACCTCTACTTTATCAAGAAATCCGTTCTCCATGCCAAGCTTTCTAACTTACTAGGGTTTCCGCAGTATAATCAAGGATGGGCTCCTAGGTCTCTCTACATGCAGCTTGGTTCTAAAGTCGAGGTACCCGAACCAACAGATTCCTCGATCCTCACCCATTATAGGCTTATATGGACTGAGTTCGGTTCAGGGGAACACATTTCCCTATGGCTGCACGGAGATGAAAATATCACAAAGACATAGGTACAGATGTATCCCGGAAGCGATCCACTATCCTGCACGGAGGTGAAAACCTCACGAAGGACTAGTTTCTCACTCCCACTTAAGAGGACAAGACTAAAATGTCTTATGCAATATGATGCCAAAATATACAACTCAATTTACAATAATCATGCAAGCAAGTGCAAAGAAAAGATCATAAATTTTTTAAATCAAATCTCGATAATAAGACAGAAAACAATCAATTTTATAGCCTGACTCTCTAATCTTCCCCAGTAGAGTCGCCAAGCTGTCGAAACCATTTTTTTCAAAAATAAAAACGGGGATCGACTTTAAAAAAAGAAAATGGGAGTCGCCACAGAACTTTTATTGTGGTGTGATCGGATCACCTTGAAAATAATTTTAGGTCTGTGAATTTGGAGAAAACAGGTTCGGGAGTCGATTACGCACGAGGAAGGATTAGCACCCTCGTGACGCCCAAAATTGATACCAAATTGATTGTTTAAAGTCTTAACATCGAAATTTTGGAAAAAAAACTTTTAAATACGATCCTTCCTTTTTATTTACAAATTTTACGAAAGATGCTAGGATAAATCGAGGTAAACATTAGAGACCATCTCGTCTCAAAGTAATAAAATGTCATACCCAATACATTAGGACACGACATTTTTAGTCCTCGAGAACGAGCTTGTCTTTGATTTTTCAAAATTCTTGAGGTTTAAAAAGGGGCTAATCCATTGCTTGAAGTCAGATGAAGAATTGCAACCCAATACGTTAGGGCATAATTCCTCAACATTCCTAGCATTGAACACAACCCTTATTTTTTAAATCTTCATTTCGAGACGATGACATGCCGTATCCAATACATTAGGACACGTCGTATCAAATTTCCAAGAATAAGTTTTCGTTTCGATTGAAGAATTGGAACCCAATACGTTAGGGCTCAATCCTTTCGAAAATCCCAAATGTCGAGTATTGCGTTATTTTTGAAAACTTTCGTAAAAAGGTTTTAATACTTTAATGGAACTAAATATTTTAGATTAAAATGAAGGGATATTAATATACAATACGAAACTATAATTAATGAGCTAAAATATATGCCAAACAATCATCCATAAACAACAAACTCTAATAAATAACACAATACATATACGGGCAATTATATCCATCACACATCATGCGAACGCAAATATCAACATTCAATAATCAATCGAATTAATCATCTATTTTGAAAGAAGAGCTAAGCGAAATAACATAATAAAATATGACAAGTTTTGAAAAAACAAAATGAACATTGAAAGGTATCAAAAGGTTAGAAATTAATATAACAATATATAAATGAATTTTTAAGTAAATATTTCATGAAAAGGAACAAAAACATATGTTGATTTTAATAAACCATTCGTGCGAAATGAAAAGAAAGTTTTATAATAGTATTTATATGCTAGATTTATTTAGTACTAGTTTAAAATAATAGTATGTTATGTTACTAAATAATTCTAATGATGAAACTTAAACTATATTAAAACTTTAATATCAAAATAATACTAGGTTTGTAAGTAAATGTATTTACTAAAGACAGCAAAATCGAAATAAAATTCTTAGAAAATGAATAAATTAAAATTATGGATTAAATTAAAATAAAAGCGGAATTAAAAGGGATAAGCGAAAATAAAACAAAGCGAGAGGAAGGGCGAATGCAACTGCGAATAACTTGGGGACCAAGTGGGAATAATCCCGTCCCTCCAAAACGCAGTGCTCAACTTGGGCCAAATTGGAAACAACAACAAATTGTGCTGCCCAAAAATTAAATAAATTAAAAGGATCAAATTGAAACACATCGCAAAATGGGAAGGATTTGGCACGCAAATATCCCTCCCCTACCAAAACGCGGGGATCTAGCCGCAACTGGGTCGGGTCCTCGGGTCGTTGCCTAAACGGCGTCGTTTGGATGCTAGGAACCCTAGCCCAAAACGGCGTCATGTAGTACTATTATTTAAACTGAAAATTCTAACAAAAAAAAAACATTTGTCGTCTATTTTTTTTTAAATCCTCTTGTTTCCTCTGCTAGGGTTTCGACCCTAGCCTTCAGCGCCGTCCGAGACTCCGCCGATCTTCGCCGTGGTTTCTCCGTCAATGGCGGTCGGAGCTGCACCCCTAGGGGCTTTTTAGCTCCTCCTGATGCGGATCTGGAAGCGCTACCAGGTAAGACCCCCTTGTACATGATTAAAAAAATAATAAAGAAAACAGTAATAAAAAAAGACTGAAATAGACAGAAAAAGATCACCTTCCCAAAAACCCTTGATTTTTTTGCTGTTGTATTATCTTTTCTATTGATTTTTTGATGTATGTCCGTAAAAAACTTACAAAATTCTTGCCTCTTGTTCTATAGGCCGAGGGAAAAAAAATCAAACATTGAAAATACAATTGTTTTCTTTTCTGCTGCGCGGTTTGTCTCTATTTGCAGGTACGGCGTACGGCGAGGGACGTGGCGTGTACGGAGGTGCGAACGTGGCACGTACGGAGGGGTGCGTGGCTGGGGGAAACGCAGAAGGTGGCGCTGAAAGTCGTGTGGTCATGCGGCGCTGGAAATTGGGTACTGCTAGGGTTTTGGCAGATTTGGGGCTTGGGATAAATTGGATTTGGGCCCGTAACTAATTAGTTGGGTCTGACGTATTTGGGTTTAGCTAGGCTTGTTTTTATTTTGGGTATTTAGTTTATTTTGTAATTGGGCCGCATGACCTGTTTGTTTGGACATTTAATTTTGTTTTTATAATTAGTTTAGGGGCTGGGCAAGTATTACAAGCATCTTGCTCAAGCTATCATGAAACATTAGGTTGATCTTTTTTTTTTAAAGAAATTTTATTCCTTTTTTTAAATTTTTAGATGATATTTTGGAATATCAACAAATTGACAAGATGTATATATGTTAAAAGGCCAAATTTGTTTTTTTTAGAATTAAAATTAAATTAATAAATTGTTTTCGAAATGAAGAATAAGTATATGTAGTATATCTAAATATAATTGATTACATTTTTATCAATTTTCTCTCTTGGAAAATATTCTACAGGTAAGTATGTAGTATATCTAAAGATGGAAGAATGATGTGAGACACTGTTTGACACTTGAAAACATTCTACGATAATTGATTACACATTTTTATCATTTGTCTAAACTTGTCCTTTTGTTTCACACATATTTGCCAAATTAATATTATTGTTAGAAGGCAAGACTTTGCTGAATTGGATCTAACACTCCTTTAATTCCCTTTCATACCCAAACCACTGTAAACACAACCACCAATGTTCATAAACAAATTAACTTCTATCTTCCTTTTTCATCTCTACGTTAAGTTTCCACTTCTTATGAATTTAAGTCGATTTAATAAAAAAATGATTTTTTTCTTAAAAACTGTTTTAATTAACTTTTTTATTAGTAAAGAAACCATTTACATCATTTAATTTTATATTAAAAATATAATTATTTTAATAAACAAATATCAAATTTTCAGCAAAAATCTAAATAAATCATTATTATTTAATATAATTAAAATTATATAAAAGAAATTTTGAAGCCCTTGCAGATTCACGGGCAAAATATTTGATATAAAAATACATATATAATTTTTTAACTTGTAGGATTATTAGCAAGATTTTCTTAATGAAAATTCACTTATGTATTTGTCTCCGAAAAATAACAATTTAATTTAATTTTATTAATACAAAATTCTTATAATTTTAACTTGTCTCTTTAATACGGTTTATTGAAAGATGATGTGTAATTAACATTGAATCAATCAACCATTTTAATATGGTCTAATCGGAAACAAAAACGGAAAATACTATAAAAATCAAAGAAAACATTTGCTTGATGTTGCCTTTGTTCCGTTTGGGATACATGCTTCAAGTCTACTCCGGCAATCTCATAGTTCACCGAGATGGTTCAAAGTCAATGTGATCCATGACGTCGGACTTTCAATGTCAAAGTTGACATTGATGGCATTCAAAGATATGAAGAGTCTGATGATGAAAGAACCAATCATTACTTCAAATTTGGAGTCTCATTGGCAGGGAATCAGGATTTTCACGAGGAATTAATGCTTGCCACCACCACCACTAATAATAATATTGCCAAAAAAGGCAGCTCATCTTGTAACCTTCTACGTATTAATTTACATATGCGAACAATTACATAATAAAATAAATTATTATATAATATCCATAAATGAAGAATTTAAATAATTTGAATTAAATCCACACATGATAATTGCATATGATAAAATTAGAGATTAACATACGACAATTGCGTAACTATTAATATGATTATAAGCTTTTAACTTCAAAATTAGTTTGTTTCATAATATTTTAATACAACTTTCTTAGCACGGAAGAGGTAAATACTTTTTTTATTATAAGCAAAAATATATTTAATATATGTATATAAAAATATTTGCAAATATCAAATATGAATAAATTTTAAATATAAAATATTCATTTATAAACGCATAAAAATCATTTAATAAATTCAAAATTAACAAGAAAATGAAGCCAAATAGTGTGGAAATTTTTTCCATAAAAAAACTGAAGGGTGAGTTAGGATGGATTTCTTTGATAATGGGGTGAGTAAATTTTTTATTATATTTTAAATATGAAAGTCACTGAAGATAGAAAAAAAAGAAAGAAGAGAAATGGTGATAGGTATAAAAGGTAGAAACAAAAGAAGTAGTAATGGTGAAAGTTGAGCGGAGAATAAAGCTTCAGCTGAAAATAATTAAGTCCAGTGTGATAAAAGAGGTTAAATTGGACTAAAACCATGTGAACCAAACAGTGAATAAAGCTCATTGCCTCATCTGATGGTAAATGTGATCCTATTCCTCCTTTCTTTGCCCACGAGTTGAGCGAAGCAACCAAAAGGTTATTATGGGTGGGTTTGGATGTGCGATTGCATGCGGTGCGGTGCGGTTTATTTAGCTTATTTTTGTCTCACGCTACAGTATCTAATCTCACCGCCACCGTTATTTTTACACTAACCGCAAGTAAACGCACCACCCATCCAAACTCACCTTATGTCTGTTACGATGTCGAGTTTCAGAATTGAAAATTATTATTACAAATTTTTAATTTTTAATTTTTGTTGGGAATTAAAATATTTACGATTCAAGTCAAATTTGTATAATTCAAATTTAAATTTAGGTTTCAACTAATTTTAAGTTTTAAAAACATTTTTTTTAGAAATATTATACATACATATATCTTTTTTTACTTAAATTGCTTCAAAAACATTATTTTAAAAACATTCTTTTATATTTGAATTTAAATACCTTCAAAAAATGATAATTAAGATTTTGTTGCATTTCAACCGTTTTGATGTGTTTCAACTTGTTTCAACCAATATCGGTTTGTACTGGTTGGTAGTGTTGTATGAACCAAATTGGTAGATTGGGTACCAGACAAGGTACCGATCTGGTGAGAGGTATAAAATCGGTTAACTCGAGAATCGGTATGGACTGATTGAATCGGACTAAAAAATCAATTGAATTGGCAGTTTAACTAGTTTTATAATTTTTTAAATATTTTTATTTTTTAAAATTTTAATAAATTATTTTCTTTGAATCGCCTCAGAGCCAATGGTCTAACCGGTTCGACCACCAGTTCAGTTTTAAAAACATTATTGGTTGATAAAACATTTTGTTATTTTAAACCTAACTTTTAAAAAAAATTATCTAAAACATTTTAATTTTGTTAGGATTACATTTTAAATTAAACATTTTATTAAATCTAATTAATAATTTTAAAATTTATATTTACATATAAATATTTAAAATTTATATTTACGTATAAATATATTTATAATAACGTTATTGAGACTTATTTGCATGTATATATAATATATAATTTATTAAAAACTAGACTATCTTGATATTTGTCAAAATTTTAAAATGATACATTGAAAGACACTAGGACCAGTACATACCAGTACTACGACAAAGACAATACCCTCATTGATACGGTTTTGAAGGCGGAGTGAATCAATAGAGAAAAAAAATCCCTTGTTTTTATGAATATTGAAATTTGAAATTTTGAAGTTTAAAATTCAAAATTTATCATTTATGAAATTAAATTTGAATTTGCTTAAATTTTATTTTATTTATTAGACATCTAAACAAAATATTTGGATTTGATAATCCAAATCTATTTTTTTTTAACCAAACCATCATAAAATTTTGAGGTACGTTCATTTCATATTATACAAAAGTTTAAATCAGGAAATTTCGAGTTAGACTCATTTCATGTTATACAAAAGTTTTTTGTGTGGTCACAAGATATTTGTGAGAAGACACTAAAGCTATAACAAATGTCTTGAAACGGTTATCATAAATATAGTAATTAGCTCACAAATGAGTGTGCACAAGAATGTTCTAAACTCATTGGATGTTGCTTAGAGACTCAAAGTCCAATGCTTGTTTATGAATTTGGTGGTGAAAAAAACTCCAAAGATTAATGTTTGATGTTTGTGAGGGGCAACTTAAGCCATTAACATGGATGTCTAGAGTAAAGATTGTAATGGATATTGCTAAGCCAGTTATATACTGTAGATACTTATTTTTGGTTTTTAATGCTCCTGCCTATAGTAGTGTCAAGAAATATTGTTCCTTGCAAAATCACTCTATGTTAAGAAGGTTGTGGAGCGAAACATAAGAAGGTTGGCAAAATTCTTAAGTTTGTTCCACTGTTGGGATGCCTTGGAGAGCATAGCTTGGAGGCTCAAATACGAATATTAATGTTAAGAATTTTGTTTCTTAACATTTCTTTGTCTTTCCCTCTTTTCGTGGACCAAATTGTGCATTTGCATTTAAGTTTGCAAGTAACACTCTCCTTACTAAAATGAGTTACTCGAGTGTAACTTCCACTAAACTATCATTCATCCATTATTTTCATAATTCTCCCCCATTACCCACTACAAATAATATGAATGTGATTTTATTCATTCTCATGACCCATTAATTCATAACACGTTCTTTTGAATTAATCCATATTTTTCCCACGTTCCATAAAACTGTGCACTTGCACATAAGTTTGTAAGTAGCACTCTTCTTGCTAAAATAAATTACATGAGTGTATCTTTCACTAAACTACTATTATATCCACTATTTTCATAATTTCTCTCCCATTACCATTACCCACTACAAGTAACATGAATGTGATATCATTCATTCTCATTATCCAATAATTCATAACACGTTCTTATGAATTACTCCACATCTTTCCTACGTTCCATAAAAAATGTCACTTGTTTTATAATCGTTATTTGAGGTAATTTCCTTTCCAATGCCTATAAATAGAGGTTTGAATGTCTCATTTTGGGACTTTGCCAACTTAGCTCTCTAAAATTCTCTCTGCAATTTTTTTTTTTATATAATCACAACAACCATTGTAGCTTTCATCATTCTCAGCCCCTTATCGCGTCCACCACCATCACACTTATTACTCAGAGTTTGCTCTGATATTTCTCTCCGCCATCTCTTTACGACCACTCGTTTTACTAAATTGTAACGTCTGCTCACCTTACCAAATGGACCCTCTAAAACATATCTCCATACTATTGGTAATGCAAAAGAAAAAGGCAATCCCACATTGTTTAGGCATTAGATTCTAAAAAGGTTTATATATAGACTTGCCTCCTTCCCTCATTGAGTAATTGGAGCTTGATAACTCTTCATGTTTTTAGACCTAACTAATTGACTATACTTATGACATTCCATTTGTAATTTTCATTGCATTACATTAATAAGATTGGACTGTGCTTAAATGTGACTGAAAGGTTCGGATGTAAAAAATAGGAGAAGATACTTTTGGATTGTTTTACTTAATGTAGCAGCTGAGCAGAGACGGAAAGTGGAAGATTGAAAGATATGTGAATTTTAGACTAGGAAACTTAAGTTGTCAACTTGATTAACTATACTAAATTGTAACGTGCTTTGTCCAAACCTGTTATTAATCGAGGCTTTTTAGTGGTAGATACCAATTATGTTGCTAAGCTTTGCTGATTTCTCTCTCTCCGTAGCCATTCCGAAGGGAAAATCCCATGTCGTAGAAGATACAACCTCTAGGGTAGTTGGGTATATAGCACCTGAAGTTTTGGAATTCAAAACAAATGAAAGAGCCAACCAGCTAACCGAAATTGTGGATCAAAGTAGTTCGAGCAAAGGTATCAATGGTGATGAGTTGGTAAGTTTGGCGAAGATTGCACTTTGTTGTACACAAGAAAATCCCGAGAATCGACCGATGATAACTGATGTTGCAAAACAGCTAAGGCAACTCAATAAAGATTGTAAGCTTTATTAGCTCAGTAGCTCCAATTATGGTGTATGATACTTACACTGGCACTTGATCTTGGGTCCAGGGAACATAGGTTGCCCTGCTCTGTAAAAGAAATGCTCGACTCACTGCAATCAACAAAAACCTTCTGCAGCTTTCAATATTGTTTACCCATTTTGCATTACTGTTTATCCTCGATCGGCAATTATTTAGTTATTACATAATCTAATTATTTTTTATAATATTTATCCTCGGTATTTAGTTCATGGATATATGTGGATTATGAAATTAAAACTTTTCGCGACTACTATATATTCATGAATAGTTAGGTTGTTGACCATGTGGCACAAAGCTTCTGACACATTCACAATTATTGGTTTGAATTTTTAATTGCAAATTATTATTTATAATATTTCATATTACTTAATTTAAAAAGGTCAAAAATGGTCAAACTTTGTTTTAAAAAATTAAGAATGTGAAAATTATAAATATTTCTTTTATGAAATAACTTGGAAAATTTAAAAGCATTAAAATTATCTCCATAAATGCCAAATTAATATCTACTCAAACAACCTCGTTATTAATAATATATAATCTTTATTAGTTACAAGTTTAATTTTTTTAAATTAAAGAAAGAGTATATAATTCTCATTCTTCTTATTACCTTTTTTTTCGAAATTTCTTAAAAAATGTTTCTAAGAAAATAATGTAAACTATGTCTATTTTTTTTTACAATAGTTGAGTCTTCCTCATAATACACACCATATATATTATAAATAATAATATATTATTTTTAAAATCTGAAATTAATTTACATAATCAACGTGTACATCGTAAGGGTAAAAAACCACCATATATATATTACAATATTCTTTACACTCATGTTCACATTACAACTTTTTTACAAGTACTTCATTTGGAGTACTTGTTTCCAGTTAGGTAAATTACTCTTTTACTTATTATTTTTTAAATTTTTAAAGTTATTCCATGACTTTTGTTTAAATTTATTTTATCTAGAATTTTTATATGTTAAATATAAAATTGATTTTAAATAAGGAAAATTATTTGGTATAGTATCGATAGAATTGTTAGACTCACAAGCGAGTTAAGAGGTTGAAAAGTATAATAAAATATTTAAAAAAAGACACATGACAATTTTTAAGCTATTCGTGAAATAAAAATATATTACTAGTATACCAAATATTAACCCTTTAAATAAATTATCTCTTTATTTTAATATACTAATAATTGAATTAACTTTTAATGTTATAATATTAAAATTATGAGTTAGTATTTGGTAGGGGTGATATTCATTCGTTCAATCAAATTTTTAGATTTTTGAACCGTTCATCATATTTGGTTCGGTTCTCTATTTTTCCATATTTTTAGACTTATTTTTATAAAATGAGCTTTGTTTTATGGCTTTTGAATATTATTTGACAAAATTTTAAGGCTTTTTTCATAAATATTTCTAAAATTAATAAAATTTCAACAACTTTTAAATCATTTTCAATATTTTAGATAATAAAATATTTATTTTACATCATTAAAATTAAAATTAATTATATATTAAATAAAAATAAAATTCAGTTCGGTTTTAAGTAACCATGATTTTTGAACTTGCATTCCATAAATCATCCAAATACCTTGGTTTGGGTCGATTTTCGATTTGGGCAGTTTTTTCCTCACCCCTATTATTTGGTACATTGGCAATGTACTTTTTTATTCCACAAGCAACCTTAAAGAATTGACATGTGTCTCTCTTTTTTAAACATTTATTTTTTAAATTTTTTATTATACTCTTATAGGACACTTGTTAACCCTTGACCCTGCTTGTGGAGTCTAAAAACTCTACTGATAATGTATCAAATATTTTCTCTAAAACTATTGATTATTAAATTGTTTAGCTTAAAACATATACTAATTGTTGAGGCAAGTTTTTGAAGTGGCCTGTTAAGTGTCAATCGAAAGTATCAACTTCCATTGTCTCGGTGAACAATTGATTAATTTTTCAAATTTGGAGTTGACATTTATTGTAATAAAATATTTGAATTTTAAATTGTGTTGATATTGTGGATATATGAAAACTCAACTTTAAAGACCAATCAATTTAAACAAGTTATCCTTAGATATTGGATAGGCTCAAATCAAATAATTAAATCTCTTGGATAGTGGAAAACTAATTGGGGTTGCATTGAAGACTTCTTTGAAAAATGAATTTCTAATAGTTCACTTTACTTTTGTATTTATTAGTATATTGCTTCTGTTGTTTTGTAGCTACTATTATTAAGGGTTGGATTGTAATTTATCACTAGTATGTTAGCAAATCTCGAAAAACTTCAATATATTGTGAGACTTGTATAGGTTTTGTACGAGAGCATAAAAAATAATTTATTGTCTATTGAAGAACTTATTTGTGAGTGCCTTTGAAGAGTAAACTACTTGTGTTTATAGCTTAAATTCTGGGTTTTTTACCCAAATAATATTTAAAAAAAATACCTAAATGGGTTGTTGCAAGAATTATGTACCAAAATGGTACATTTAAATGGGTGGAGGGTGCTGCATAGGTGGCACCACCCTGATTTTCTGACACAAATCAACATGAAAAAAATAATAATGGTGGAGGCATGTAGATAGGCAGCACCCAAGGTAAAATACGGGTCAAATGCGACGTATACGGTAAAAACTAGACCCAAAAATTGACCCGCTGCCACTATGGGATAGCACACTGGGTCATGCCTAGGGAAAAGGCGGCACCTAGTGATGGAGGAGACAGACAAGCAAAGATTGGTGATGCCTCTGGCGAGGCAAGACCACAGGTGTGGCCTTGAGCGATGGGACGGCTCATGCAGGATATTTGTTGTTATTGTGTGTTTGGGGACCTTATAATGGTCCCCAAGGTTCATTTTTGGCCGGTGAGTGAAGGAGAAGAAAGAGAAGAATAAGAAGAAGAAGAAAAGAAGAGAAGAAGAAGAAAGAGAAGGAGAGGGCAGGAAGGGAAGGGAAGGGAAGGGAAAAACAAAGAAAAAAAAAGAGAAGGAGAATAGAGAGAGGGAAGGAGAAAGAGAAGGAAAAAAATAAATAGAAAAGGAAAGGAGAGTTTGTTTTGTTGTTTAGGGAAGATTAGGGGCACGTTTGGTTCGCTATAATGGAATAGAGCTGTAATGGAATAGAGGCGTAATAGTATTCTTGTATTTGGTTGAATGGAATGATGTTGTAATAGCATAAGGAAAAAAACTAAAATGACTATAATACCCTTAGCATAAAAAATTTTTTAGGTAGATGATTATTGTTATTGTTATTAAATTTTAATAAGATTATTAATATAAATAATAAATAATTTAATCATATTTTAACATAATTATTATTAAATATAATTTAATAAAATATATAATTTAATAAAATTTTAATATTAAATATTCTTATATGAATTTAATAAAATCATAATATATAATACTATAAAATATAATTTAAAATAATTATTATTAAATATAATTTAATAAAATTATATAATTTAATAAAATTATATAATTTAATAAAATTATTAATATTAAATATTATTAAATGAATTTACTAAAATCATAATATATAATACTATAAAATATAATTTAAAATAATTATTATTAAAAATATAATTTAGTAAAATATATAATTTAATAAAATTCTTAATATTAAATATTCTTATAATTTACTAAAATCATAATATATAATACTATAAAATATAATCTAAAATAATTATTTTAAATATAATTTAAAAATATATATAATTTAATAAAATTCTTAATATTAAATATTCTTAAATGAATTTACTAAAATCATAATATATAACACTATAAAATATAATTTAAAATAATAATTATTAAAAATATAATTTAGTCAAAATATATAATTTAATAAAATTCTTAATATTAAATATTCTTAGAATTTACTAAAATCATAATATATAATACTATAAAATATAATTTAAATTAATTATTTTAAATATAATTTAATAAAATATATAATTTAATAAAATTCTTAATATTAAATATTCTTATATGAATTTACTAAAATCATAATATATAATGCTATAAAATATAATTTAAAATAATTATTATTAAATATAATTTATTAAAATATATAATTTAATAACATTCTTAATATTAAATATTCTTATATGAATTTACTATAATCATAAATATAATACTATAAAATATAATCTAAAATAATAATTATTAACTATAATTCAATAAAATATATAATTTAATAAAATTTTAATATTAAATATTCTTATATGAATTTACTAAAATCATAATATATAATACTATAAAATATAATTCATAATCTACTTTATTATTTTTAAACGCAATATATATTTAATGTGCTAAAATATCATTAGTGAAACAAATAATTTAATTATTCTACAATAAAAAATTAGAAGTAATAAATAACTTGAGAATTATATTTTGCATAAACATAATATTCATATATTAACAAAAGGTTACATGAAATTCATGAAATTCTATGTCATAATCCATAAGTTATATAGTTTTACAACATCAAAAAGTTAGAACATTGTAATGACATACCATCCCAAATATTATAAACAAAAAAAGTTACGAAAATATCATCAACAGAACCATGATTTTTAATGGTCAGCAAGAAATCTTCTGACCCATTCCAACCGCACATCAGAAGGTAAACTAAAGAAAACGAGCATTTGAGTTGGATGATCTGGAATTTTGCTCAATGCTCGATAGCGCTCAGCCACAGTTAAACCTTCTATTTCAACAAGGTTGGATATAAATTTTGTGCTTTTTCTTGGATGATCTGGAATTCTTCTGACTTTTATTGAACTACCACATCGGAGGCAATACTCCTACTGATTTGTTCGCCAATGGCCCGCATGTTTTCTGGCAATAAAGTCGCAGCATCATGAAATGAAGAAGAAAAATGATCACTTGCATCAGAATTCTTTTTTTTCTTCTTTGAAGATGTGGAACCCCCTTGGTTTATATCTAGTTGCGGTTCCGTAGCAGAAACATCTATGTCATCCAAAGAGACATCAGCTTCGCAGTCATAGAATTCGTTTCTTTCTTCATTAATATCTGTAGTAGGTACATCCTGAACATTTATTTCTTCAATAACCTCAGCGGCTGTCTGAGCATCTTTCCCAGTCGCTCGATCTCTTGCGTATATGGCAGTAAGTTGATCGTAGTAAGAGAAACTACGATGTCTGAATTGACCAGCTTCTTTATGACTCTATAAAAATGAAGAAATCATATTAGTTATAAGTTTGGTAAAAATAAGATAATAAAGACTTGAAATAATTCTTACATTTAAATAAGAGTTCCAAACCACATCTTCAGCAACAACGAGCTGCCTATGCTCATCCCAACCAAAACCGCTATTGTTTTGGTCATTAAGCATGTCATACACAATTGACCAATCCCTTTTTAGTAACCTAATCCTCGATTCAATATTAGGTCTAGCCTTCAACATTGCATTGGGTAAAGCCTTTTCTAACATTTTTTCCAACTCGTTTAAATAACCGGCTTTGAACCCCGTATCAACATTAAAGGTTCCAACATTGTGCAAGTCCACCATACAGGAAACCAAAGCTGCATCTTCTTCTGGAACCCATTTCTTTTTGGTTCCTCGAGAAGTTTGGGAAGAAACATTTGATTCTGAAACACCTGACATAATTATCTTAAGAAAAAAACAAATTAAAATTAAGTTTAATATCATGAATCAAAAGGTGAACACTTTATAAAATTAAAATTAAGTTCAATATCATGAATCAAAAGCTCAACACTGTATAAAATTATAACACATGATGAATGAAAAGAAATTAAATTATAATTCAACAAGTTTAGTACAATACAAAAAACAATTCAAACACCACCAAAGTTTCACAAACTAGATACACAAAATCACATAAACAAATTAACTCAAACTCATTTTGTCCCTAAACCTAACTAATTTCTAGATGCTTGCCATTCATCGAACATTTGGTTGGCTAGTTCCATCCTTCAAGTAGCCCATGCATCCGATGGATGAATACTTATGATACTCGATTCATCGTCATCTACCATATTACTAGGTAATCCTTCTCCCACCTCAGCTTCAATAGGATCAATACTCATATGGGTTTGAATAAAATTATGGAGCAAACAACATGCAATAATGATTCTATTGTGCACTCTTACAGGATAGAATGATGGATTCCTAAGTATTCCCCATCTAAGTTTTAATAACTCAAAGCATCTTTCAATAACATTACGTGCTGAGGCATGTTTCATATTAAAAAATTCTTGCGAAGTACTTGGCTGATAACTCTGACGCCACTCATTCAAATGATATTGTTGTCCTTTAAAAGGTGCAAGAAATCCATCACAATTTGTGTATCCAGCATCAACTAGATAATAACAACCTATAAAAAAAATTTTAAATGATTAATTCCCCAAAAAAAGTTTGATCTTAATGAATAATTCAAAGTCCTCTAACTATCCACTTTACTATGAGGAACTTTTAGTCCATGTCTCCTACTAATGGCATCTTGAAGAACCCGTCCATCAGCAACAGAAACTTCCCAAGCAGGAAGAACATAAACAAATTGCATATTAGGTGTACAAACACCTAGCATATTTGTTGCTATCACCTTTTCGCGTTCGATATCTAGGTTTATCAACTGTTGGAACCCTAATCTTGATGTGGGTTCCATCAAGAGCACCTAAGCAATTCTATATCACATGTTATAAAACCTTGAGTTAGGATACTAAATTTAAATCTAAATCAACTAAATTATGTACAAGCTATATATAAAACTCAATCCAATACCTTAAACCATTTCCACCTTGTGTCTGAAGAATTAGCTGTAATTGGCTCCGCCTTTTTAAATAACACATCTTGTAAGCATATGACATCATTTAAAATACTATAAAATGATCTGCTAACAGTTTCCCCAGACCTATTAAAGTGATGCTTGATAACTCGATTTTTAAGGTGATGAGAAATGATATGTAAAAACATTGCCACTTGCTCATCAACAAGCATGTTCCTTGACGACTTCAATCCCTCTAATGTTTGTAACATCTCACATAGTTAAAAAAGGAAAATCTATTCATCCTAACTTGTTCAATACAAGTCTCGTCACTAACATATATAAGTCTTTTTACATAATCCCGTTTTGCATAAAAATCTAAAATATAGGACCTAATCCTTGGTCTATAAGTATGTAGGCTATGGCTGGCACCCAATGTAAGTAAGAACCAACTCGCAATTCTACAGATTTGCAACCATATTGTCAATGCAATACTAATTCTTTTACACCTCACACTTTGTGTAATTAAAGGCAGACAAACCATTATTGCAAGATATTAAGTGTTCCATATTTTCAAATCGTAGTAAAAATGTCACATTTCTCCAATCATAATTTCAATAACAGTAAAATAAAATTAAATAATTAATTGCCAAAGAACTCACAGTGATTGTGTGAATACAAGATGCTCAACTGTGGGTGGAGGAAGCAATCAAACAAGCTGCTTCAATAGGAAGCAATAACACACTATCAAAGAAAAATGAACAATACAAATTTAGAATCTTTACGAAGCAAAAAATAGAAATTAAAATTATCTTTGCAACTTGAAAATCATTTCTTTATCAAATTAGTTGTCATGAACTAAAAGCACTTTAGGCCTCGATAATACAATCACAGATGGCATGCCTTAGTTTATTAACCGAAACCTTATCTAGAAGTAGACTATCCTTGTGAGGTGAACAAATTTTGAAAATAGCGAGGAAGCAATTTGCATAAATTCTTCGTCTTCAAAATCTTTGATCATGTTATTATGTTGATGCTTTGTAGGTATATGTATAATTGAGCTAAAATTAAAACTTCATCTATATATTGAATTAAAATTAAAATTATATTTATACAATTGCACCAAAATAACCTTTTAAATCATATTCTACATCAAATTAAAATTAATGTAATTTTAAGATTTATTTGAAATTTTGTTGTCACTAGCATTTAATATTCATTACAGTTAATTATGTACAAGCTTCTGTTAATTAAAAAATTAAAGACTTTATAATTATTAAACGGCATTTAATAATTAAATATATAATTTAATTGTTTTTATTTTAATAAATTGGAATATTAAAATAAAAATATAAAAATAAAAATTTAATTTAATTTAATTAATTTGTTAATACATAATTTAATTATTTTATGCATTTAATTATTTTTATTTTAAGAAATGCATTATTTAATAAATTGGAATATTAAAATAAAAATATTAAAATAAAAAATTTTAATTTAATTTAATTAATTTGTAAATATATAATTTAATTATTTTTATGCATTTAATTATTTTTATTTTAACAGATGCATTATTTAATAAATTGGAATATTAAAATAAAAATACTAAAAATAAAAATTTTAATTTAATTTAATTTAATTAATTTGTAAATATATAATTTAATTAGTTTTATGCATTTAATTATTTTTATTTTAACAGATGCATTATTTAATAAATTGGAATATTAAAAATAAAAATATTAAAAATATAATAATTTAATTTAATTTAATTAATTTTTAAATATATAATTTAATTAGTTTTATGCATTTAATTATTTTTATTTTAACAGATGCATTATTTAATAAATTAGAATATTAAAAATAAAAATATCCAAACTTTACTTGAATTACAAAAATAAACAAATGCATTATTTAGTAAATTGAAAACCAATTGCATAAAACCAATCCATAACAATAAAATTAAAACTTGAATAATAATTGAAAAATAATAGTTAAAATTAAAAATAATAAAAATAAATTGTTTTGCACTAACTATTACAATAGTCACTCAAAACTGATTTGCACTAACTATTACAACCACCTTAGTCAACTAAACAAATAATCGGACAAGAAATGAAACAAACAAGCTAGTCGAAACACTAGTTGCGCATGTTCTCAGTAGAAATCAACTCTTAAAACTTGGTCAACGCCAATTAATCATCTGCTAAAAGTTTGATTCCCCAATAATGCTTATCAGACAATTTACTACTATTTTGCAAATACATATTTAACATTATAAAGAGAACAATATAGCTCATGGTGAATAAATAAAACACAGGGCAAGTAGCATATATTAGGCACAAGGTGAGCAGATTCATGATATAAAAAGAAGAACAAGGTGAGCAGATTCAGTAGGCACCCTAAACCACAACTCATAACTAAATTTTCATATTCATTCACAAATCAGGACACCCTATTGAATTTTTTCACAAACAAGGGATAAGCAGATTAACTTGTTCAATACGAATGTGTATGATTAACAATCCCTCACAATTTCTTATACCTATGTTGCTCTAAGTCATATCTTTTTTTGTGTGTGTGAATTGTCCATGTTTGCCATACATCCGAACAAGGGTATGGGAAAACATCAACTTAATACAGAAAAACATCAACTTAACAGAAACCAAAACATGAACCAACAATAGAGATAATCCATAAACAGAAATGGAAAACATCAACTTAATACAGAAAAACATCAACTGAACAGAAACCAAAACATAAACCAAAACATGAACATTATAACACATAAACCTAAACATGAACTTAACAGAAACCAAAACATGAACTTAACAAAAACCAAAACATGAACTTAACAGAAACATGAACATTATAACACATAAACCAAAACATGAACTTAACAGAAACTAAAACATGAACTTAATAGAAACCAAAACATGAACATTATAACACAAGACCTTATTTATTTAATAGTTTTAATATATTATTTGCAACTTTTTTGGTTAATTTAGATTCCTGGTGCATGCATATATGAATCATACACAAAAAGTCAGAATCCAATACAGGGCGTACAAAGTTACACTTTTTTTTATTTCATTTTATACTATTGGATCCAACCTTCTTGTGTGGTATCTCAATTTAAAAAAAATAAAAATAAAATGAGATAATAATATGAATTACAACTTACCGTGTTTTATAGTTTGGACGAGAAAAGGCAGGACCTTCTTACATGCAATGTCGCTGGTCAACAGGACTGGAATGCTCGCCTGTTTATCCTGGTGGAAATCAAACTATAAAACATAGTTAACATTTCTCAGCATAAAGTTTTATGTATCATCGTAGCATTGCTTTGCGTGATAAAGAACCAAAAAGTTGGAAAAACAATTACAAGCTAACAGGAAGAAATGGACCAAAGAAATAAAATTTTCACATCACAAGAAGAAGAGAAGAAAAAGAGAAGGGAGATTCAGAACTCAAGAAAGAGAAAAACTTTTCAACTCTCAAGAGACAAGCATGGCTCTCAAAAGATGTAAAACAACTCAAATTCCCAAGATATCTCACTATCTCCCTCTACAAAAAATTGGCTTCTTTTCTCTGTTTTATCTCTTGCCATAAAAAAATTGGAAATTTCATGGAGGAAAAACACACTAATCATGTTATCTTCAAAGCGTGAGAGTGTTGTTTTAGTTTCAGACTCGAAAGACAAAGATGAACACGTTCACTGTATTTCCCCTATATTAAAATCACATTCTGCAGATTGACCAACAAACACTCACTCACTCTCATAGCAAAGCACAACAAGGCAAAGACCAAATACATTAAAACCCAAAAAATAAAGAACAAAAAAAGTAAAAGGCTTCATCTTTTGTGCAAACAAATTTTAAATTAGCAGGCCTGGTTTGCAAGACTGGATCCTTGAATGCCAGCAAGGTTTTATACAATCCAACGTTGCAGATCAATGCACATATAGGTATAATTCTCGACCCAGAACAATAGTTGAAATCACAAGCCATTCGGAAAACAATAGAATCAGACAAACATGCAATAGAATAAACAAATAATAGAACCACATTGAAAAAATTTTCATCTGTTCAATCGAACGTGCAATACAAAAAAAAGCCGAATGGAAAACGCTAGAAACGAATCAAAATTAGAAGAACAAAAACAAATATTCCAGATTTGAGCAAAAGCAAAAGCAAAAGCAAAACAAAATCAAAATCGATTTTACAGAAAAGAAAAGAAAAACAGGGAAAGAGTGCGAGCATTTTTCGTTGTTGATAAAATGGAGAAAAGAAAAGAAACGTGAGAAGAAAAGACGCGTACGAGAAGAAGAAGCAAAAATCGATGGAAGGGAAAAAATTACCTTGCAATATGGAAGGGAAACGTTGGAGAGGATGAAGGCAGAAAACGAACAAGAAAATTCGGAATTGGGGGAATCCTAATCGGTGCTTAAACATCAGAATGGCTATTACAGCCAATATGGGTAATAGGGGCGGAAGGGAATCGGGGTGTAATAACATTACACCCAACCAAACGCCCGTTTGGTGGTGGGCCCGGGAAAAAGGGGGAATGCATACCGATTCCCCCAACCAAACATACCGTAGGTGTTTAAGAAAAGGTAATTTGTTTTGTTATAAATTAATGGATTAATGTTAATTTAATTTGTTTTTGTTGTTATTATTGTTGATTTAATTCGGATTTAATTTTTAATTTTATTTTTGTAAGGTATTATTTGATTAAAAAAAGCTATTAAGGTATGTTTGTATTTATTTTATATTTTTATTCATTCATAATTTATTTCTAATATTTATTGAAGTAAAAAACCTATTTATGTTATGTACAAAGAATGTTTTATTTTTTATGTAATTTATTTATTATGTGTGTTTTAGGTTGATTAGATTTATTTTTATGAAATTTATTTGGCATGTTATTTTGATTATTTTAATATTTTTATATTTTATGTAGGTAAAAGATGAGACCATTGATATGGAATTTAGAATTTATGAGATAAATTAGGAATTAGTTTATATGTTCTAATTTTTAAGATTTTATATTTGAGAATAAGAGTTTATGCTTTTAAATTTTATTTTATGTTTTCTATAAATATTATAAATGAAATTTCTTTTGAAGTTCTATGCAAAAAATTTTTATATTTTTGACAATAATTAAGTTGACATGTTATTATATATATTATATTTTAAACCAATACATTTTACTTATTATCATTTTAAAATAATAATAAAGATATTTGTATTTATTATGTATCATTTACGTTATGTTTTTGTTATATTTTTTATTGTCATGTTATTTTTATTATTTTAATATTTTTTTATGTAGGTAAAATATTAAACCATTGAGATGGAATTTGTGAATGGGACCATTGAGTTGGAGTTTGAGTTGGAATTTATAAGATATATTTATTTTGTTAATGTAGTATAGCAAAAATATGATGTGGACAAAATTGTTTGGTATTTTTTGTAATTAAAAGCAATCTATAAAATTTAGATATTTTGATAAATATTTAAAATCCATCAAACTTTGAAATTAATAACCGAAATTTATTTTGAAAATTGCAGGTATCGCAATGGATTCATTGATTAAGAACGATGGTCACATATCAAACACAGTTAATAATATGGTAATATATTGTTATTTGTTAATCATGGGTTCCCTTAAAAAAAGATCTATATAATTTACAGAAATAAATTATGTTATTACAACTATTTTTTGTAATTTAATACTGTCAGGGCCCGTACCGCGCATTAAGGGGTCGGGTGAATGGTTTAGGATATTCCTCGAATGAACGACTGATGCCATACTTGGAGTTAGCTGAATTCGGGTCAATAGCACTGGTCCGAACGTTTGATTTGTGGTACGATTTAATATCCACATTAGTCAACCGTTGGCGCTCGGAGACCCACACTTTTCATTTGCCGTGTAGGGAGTGCACTGTCACTCTAGAGGATGTTGCATTGCAACTTGAGCTCCCAATCAACGGAAGTGCCGTAACGGGCATAAGTGCGATAGCTGAGCCGGTTGCCCTTTGTTATAGCCTACTAAAAGTCTCTCACGCTGATGCTGAGTCCAATTTTACGAGTTTGAAATTTTCATGGCTGAAAGCTAATTTTGAACATTTATCAATTAATGCCACTGAGCATGAGGTAATGTGCGCAGCTCAAGCGTACATTATGCATATTATAGGGGGTTTACTGATGCTGGATGCAAACAACAACAGGGTTCATTTGATGTATTTACCCCTATTATCTGATTTGCAGAATGTTCGCTCGTATAGTTGGGTTTCCACAGTTCTGGCTATGTTGTATTGTGAGCTTTTTCGGACGACAAAGCCTGATTCCGTAGACATAGGCGGATGCCTTCTATTGCTGCAATCATGGGCTCTTTATCAGATGTCATTCTTGGCATCTGTTAGGCACCAACCATACATATTTCCACTAGTGAACAGGTGATAAAATTTAACTTGTTATTAATTGACATTTTTTTAATGATACTATTCTAACGATACTATTCTAACATGTAATTTGTTTTCATAGATGGAGTTTTTATCTGGATATCGGGAGGTCGTACACTGTCTCGATATATCGTCTGATGATTGTCAACAGCCGGGGAAGGGTTAAGTTATTCCAATATTCGTGACATGTAATTACTTTGTATATCTTACTCGAACCGTGTTAAATTTTAACCATGTTATTAATCGTACAGTTTATCTGGATACCGTATTGGAAACTAGAAATTGCGACTGTTATTCCCTTGTCAGCCCACATTCGTTCTCACCTGTGGTGCATTAACGCACCAATTATCAATTTCTAGATAGTTCAGTGGTATAACAGAGATCGAGTACTCCGGCAATTTAGTTGCATCCAGTATATCCCGGATTCGCCAATACAGTTGGGGAAGATTCACTTGATCAACAAGAGAGGAAAACATGGAAATAATTGGTGGTTGTGCATCGGAAATATATTGCAATGTGGGATAATCGAATGGTGCGAAGACCTCAGATGGATATTTCTTTTGATTTGCAACCATCGTTAGAGTACATACAATGGTACTCTAGTACGGGAAAACCATATTTACTTGGTCGGCAGTCGACTGTAGTCCCTTCGTATATGCATCGACCTGGGGTATACGAGCCAGTGTCTCATATAGAGGCCGAGCCAGAGCCAAAGCCCAAGCCCGAGCCTGAGCGATCGCATACACATTCGGCTGATAGTTTTTATATTCGGAGTTGTCGGTCAATGACTATTTCTCGGGCTCGTCAGGACACAAATATCATTTTGGGTTTGATATCTTTGGGTCGTACCCACCGTAGTATAGCACTCCTCTCGGCCTGTATCTACTGCATTACTCCACTCATCCTAGGTTGTATCTATCGCAGTACGACACTCCTCCCGGCTCAAGTTCATCGATGGCGTTCGGGGCATATGATTTTTCTTCCATGTTTTGCACACCTCCACCTGCGACTGAAGAGGATGTTGGTCGTCGTGATCACCCACAACGTGAATATCAACCCCCGCAGAAATATACCCCTAAGACCACACCATCAAACCATCAATTTTAGGGGTTTCTTGCATTTTTAATATTACAAAGTTTGTGCTTTTTTTATTCTAAAAAATATAAATCAAGAAAAAGACAATCTTTATATTTATTTAATTAGATTAATTATAACACTAAAACTTGAAACAAACTTTATGGTCATAAATTAGATTAATTGCAACATTACAACATTAAAACACTAAAACTTGTAACAAACTTTGTAATATAAATTTTATCATATAAATTAAATACATTACAACACTAAAAATTGGAACAAACTTTGTAATATAAATTTTGTTATATAAATTAAATACATTACATTATTAAAAATTGGAACAAAATTTGTAATATAAATTAGGTACATTGGATTACATAAGCTCAATTCCTACTCGATCGCGACTATTATCCAACATGGTAGTTTCGCTGCGGGCATTTACTCCGATTATGACCAGCTAATCTGCATAATCCACAACGCTTACCATCGGATTTCTCCCTAATGTCCATTTCATTACGGATTTTGCATGATTGCGGATGACCTTTCAGATTCCTACGAACCCTTTATCTAGGACGAGCTCAAAAGTCATCGGAGGCACCTCCTACGTAGACAGGTCAGGTAGGACGGGGAACTCATTCTCCCAGACATGCAACGTGCGCTCTAATGTGTACATATCATCGACAAATTGTTCAACATTGAGCGAGACTTTAGCACACACTACCACGACATGTGCACATGGATAATGAAGTGTTTAGAACCTCCTGCAATCGCACCGTCTACTTCAGATATCAACTCCAAAGGACCTAGGTGGTATACCGGGTCGACGATTGATGGTCTCCGTAACTCGAAATGTTTCAAGATGTTGTGAATATACTTCTACATTCATCGACCTCGCCATCCGACGATTTGCAACCATTGCATCCCTGACATCTTCGACAAACACGTGTCTCGCCTCCGTCTGGTTGACTTGTTACTGACCCATTCTTGGCATCAAGGTAGCCAACCTGTAGAATGTAGTCGAGAAGACAAATGAAATCATAATATGTCGTGTTTTCAACAACACAACGTTGATCCCCTCCACTAAGTTTGTGGTTATTTGACCATAATGAAAGCCCTCGTCAAAACTTTGAGCCCATTGCCATGGCTCCATAGTACCCAACCACTGTCGAAAAGATTTGTTCGTTTGACCCTCCATGTCACTCTCAAGTCAAGTCATTCTTTGGCGGAAAATGTATGGCTCTAACTCGTGCGCTGTATATGTATTAAGAAAAGAAAAGTTACAGTATTGCCCTAAAACATTAAAACTTATATGAAAAAGATTACCCATTTTCACAACTTGTCTCTACCAGTTTGCATTCTTATAATCTCGATGGAAGTTGGTCGCGATGTGCCAGATACAGTAAATAGATTTCCATGGCACACCGGAATGCCTAATGGCGGCAATTAATCATTTCCCTCTATTGTAGATGATGCAAATATTATCGTTGCTGATAACATACCTCCGCAGGTTGGTAAGAAAGAATTCTCACGATTCCATGTTCTTCTTATCTACGATGACAAATACTATCGGGAGCACGTTCTTGTTGTCATCTTGAGCAACTGCAAGAAGTAGGATCTGTGTATATTTTCCGTATAGCCAAGTCCCATCTACTTGCACAAATAGTTTGCAGTGGGGATGTAACACCCCGACCCGTGTCCATCGACGAATTAGAGTTACGAGGCATTACCGATCAAAATTTAATATCATAAATCAAGCAATTATCCAAACATTTATGTCATTTCAATTTACTAACTATACTACATATAATACAAATATTATTTTCAAATTAGGCTTAACTATACTAATTTATAAAACTATTTACAAATATGCTAAACACATCACACTAACATATAAATAACCAAATTTTTGCATAAGCTTAAACATCATATATATATATCAAATAGATCACAACCATAAAACCAAACTTAACCAAAATGAATAAGCCATTTTCGCATGGCTCAAATTCACACATCCCAAAATTAAACATATAAACTAGACTATACATGCCATAGGTTCAATTCAAAATTTATAAAATACCAAAGACAATCGATAGTG
Organism: Gossypium raimondii; assembly: GCF_025698545.1. NCBI lineage: Eukaryota > Viridiplantae > Streptophyta > Magnoliopsida > Malvales > Malvaceae > Gossypium > Gossypium raimondii. Next base: position 6,769,887 of record NC_068566.1, on the reverse strand, counting down.
TGATAGACTATCTTGATGATCCCCGAGCTCGTAACGCGACTCCAAAATCTATAAAAAGAGTAAACAAATACAAACACACATTAAGCTATTAAAGCTTAGTAAGTTATACAAAAAATTCATTTATATATAAATGCATAATAATACTTATTCCATCATTAAGATAAAATAAACCAAATATCCTAATATTTCATACCATCTAACACTTTAAATAATAATAAATAAAAAAAATCACATTGTATTTTCATATAAACAAACCATATGGCCAAATACACATAAATATTTAGCAAAGCCAAATATTCAATAAATCATTATGTCAAAACATGCTTATATTCAAATGGTAAACTCATACTATATATTTCATTTGAAACTATTATCAAATTATAACAATCAACTTACCTTAACACTAATTAAGCAAATGGCTAACACATACCTGAATAATTTAGCTTTTACTATTACTCACATAAGATTTTTATAACATAGAGACTTGTATAAAACACCGGCATAAAGCCTGCTAGGCACAAAGCCCGATACATTCCACCGACACAAAGCCTGCTAGACATAAGGTCTGATACATTTCACCGGCACTAAGCCTGCTAGACATAAAGTCTGAAGTAATTCACTGGCATCAAGCCTGCTAGACGTAAAGTCTGAAATAATTCACCGGCATCAAGCCTGCTAGACGTAAAGTCTGAAATAATTCAAGCATCAAGCACGCTAGACGTAAAGTCCAAACATCTTATTTTCAAACTATATATATAGTATATAAAATCCATGTATAGAGATTCACTCAAAATTCATTACTTATATTTTTAAAACACATGGATATATAAATCTCCATCACCAAATCTAACTTGATAATTCAATAATTCAACCAAAACATATTTGTATATATAACCTCATACTTTTGATTCTACTACTAATATCATAAGATTTAACTTATAATATACTATGTGTCTTTAACATTCAAACATATTAAAATAATCTAAGCTAATAATTTCATACCATTTATTCAATACAAAACTTGTACATTTGCATATATCGTTCACATTTGACTTCATGTATACATATATAATTCCAAACCTAATTTCTATTCAAGAAATTATACATGTACATTTATACATATTCGAATATACCATATAAATATATAAATTCATACTCAATTTCAAAACATAAACTTATACATATATATATGACATATCTAAATTCAATACACAACACATATATCTGCAGACTCATTCGAATCTATATATATACAATTATAACATACATATACCACAAATCAAATCCAAGAGTTTATATATAAATGTACTTATATAATAATTCAAACCTTATACATATATATATACATATGCCTTATACATATCTTTGATTAATCTAATAATTTATACATGTATATACTTATACATCGTTTATACTTGACTAAGTTTAAAGGGTTATATAAGTATAAACCTATATATATATTCAAACATTAATAATACATGTATATCATTCATACTTTATTTTATTTCAATCAATATGCCTTTAAATTTAAGTTCAACAAAATCTTGTTAGATCGAGATAAGAATTACATTCACAATGTAATTCACATTACTAATGTAATTGTAGATTTAGAATATCTACGAACTGTTTTAAATTTATTTAGCTGTAGAATATTTTTTCTCCAGCTGTAAGTAGTTGTTATCTTCTTGTATTTTTTGAATTATGTACGCATATATATTGTAGAAGAGTTGTACAGAAAAATAAGAGTAAAATTTCCCAGAAATCTTTTTATTTTATTTCATGGTTTCAGAGCCAGGTTCGATTTCCTGGGATTTGATTATCGGCAACCATCATATATTATATCTTAGTGATGGAAGATGAAAGGAGTAGCAGTGATCGGCGGCTCACATAAGCAGCACTGCATCAAACGAGTTTGGCAGATCAATTGACAAGAGTCTTAGAAAATCTGCAGCCACAACAATCATTACAAAGTCATCATTCAGTTACGCTAAGCACAAAATTGAATCAATGTAATTACTCTCTTTGGGCACGCTTGATGAGAATGGCAATCGGAAGTAGAGGACAGTTAAGGCACATCACTTGAGTTCCAGCACCACCGGAGAAAATCACATTGGACTATACTAAATGAGAGCAAACAGACATGTTAGTATGTTCTTGGATGCTAGATAATATGGAAGCTGAGTTAATTACAGACTATGCAGAGTATCCAACAGCCAAGGATTTATGGGATGGTCTGGCTACAACCTACAGTCAGGGACGAGAAGGAGTTCAATTGTTTGATCTTACGGTTCGAGCAAACACAATGAAACAAGGCACAGATACATTGGAGGTTTATTACAGTAAATTGCAGAGACTATGGCGGGAGATAGAAGTCAGACAACCTAATCCTATGATTTATGCAGATGACATCACAATGTTTAATAAACTCAGATCGGACCAGAAATTGTATCAATTTCTCGCTGGAATTGGAGAAGAATTTGATTCAGATAAAAGAGATTTGCTGAAAACAGAACCTTTACCTACCTCAGAGGCAGCCTATGCAACAATTCGAAGGGAACGAGATCGTCGAAAAGTTATGACTGGAAATCTATCATCGGCAGTCACCTCAGGAGTTGGAGCTGGCCTACTTTCATCATTGGTGGCCGCTTCGGAAGGAGGAAAATCAGTGACAGAAAAGGTATCCACTGGACAAAGCTATTCCACCAAGCCACGATGGGACGTTGGTAAAGCTTTCTCACGACGTAGTGGAGGTGTAGACCGCTCTAAATTATGGTGCTTTCACTGTGGAAAACATAGACACTCGAAGGAAGAATGCTACCATATAATCGGGTTCCCCGATGGTTGGAAAGCACGTCAGAAGGAAAGACAGCCAACAGGGTCAGCAGCTGCAGTACTAGCTCAAGGAAGTGTTGAAAGACAACGGTGGTTATGGCATCGACGTCTAGGTCATCCGTCAATAGGCTATCTTCAAAATCTTTTTCCTCAGTTATTTTCTAGTGGTAGTTCTTTGTCTTGTGAAACTTGCAAATTTTCAAAGAGTCATAAACAGTCATATAGTCCATCTAATACTAGAGTAGAGTCAGTTTTCTCTCTTGTTCATTCTGATGTATGGGGTCCAGCACCATATTCTGGGTCTTCTATGTCAAACTCTGGTTTTCAATATTTTGTTTTGTTTATCGATGATTGTTCTCGTGTCACTTGGGTATATTTTTTAAGACACAAATCTGAAGTAGCTTCTAAGTTTATTGAATTTTATAACATGGTACTTACTCAATATAAAACCTCAGTACAAATTCTTCGATCTGATAATGGGGGTGAATATGTTAATTCTACGCTAAAAATTTTTTTTTCTGAGAAGGGAATCATCCATTAAACTTCATGTGCACATACTCCACAACAAAATGGGGTAGCTGAGTGAAAAAACCGTTTTATTCTAGAAATGATGCGAGCACTTATGCTTGAATCACATGTTCCTAATTTTTTTTGGCCAGAGACAGTTGCAACGTCTGTCTACCTTATCAACAGACTTCCTACAAAAATCTTAAGTCTCCAAACACCCCTCCAAGAGTTAGCAAAACATGTGAGTATTCCCTCCACTCTTGTCCTTCCACCTCGTATTTTTGGTTGTTCTGTATTTGTTCATATTCCCAAAACTGATCGAAATAAGTTTGATCCATGTTCATTAAAATGTGTATTTGTTGGGTATGGAGTTCAAAAAAAAGGGGTATAGGTGTTATCATCCATCTACTCGTCGTCTCTATACAACGATGGATTGTGATTTTCTTAAAACAGAGTTCTTCTATACCAACCACACCAGCAGTCAGGGGGAGAATCAGACAGAACTGCTGAGTTGTATTTCGCTACAAAATCCAGTTTGGTCAAGCACTATTGAGCCCCAAGTTCACAAAGGACAAAACCCATCTCTAGAGCCTGCTGAGGTGACCCCACTGGATATCTAAGAGGTAAGTACTCCCGACTCTGTTGATACTCCCACTGATGAAGTGACCCCACTGGATATCTAAGAGGTAAGTACCCCCGACTCTGTTGATACTCCCACTGATGAAGTTATTCATGTAGAACCTCAGGATAATGCGCCTGAGTCTAATTTGGAAGAAAATAGATATGTGTTGCCTCCCAGGAGTACTCGAGGTATTCCCCCAAAACGATATGAACCAGAGTATGAGCCCAGAAAGTTAATGTATCCAGTGGCAAATGTAGTTAGGGGGAGATTGTCCTCAGTAGCTAATGCATATGCTACAGCAGTCTATTCTGAAGTTCACCAAGAACTGTAGAGGAAGCATTGAAGAAGGATGAGTGGAGGAATGCTATGGTAGTGGAGATGGATGCATTAATGAAAAATGGAACATGGGATAAGTGTGTGCTTCCATCAGGGAAGAAACCAGTGGGATGTAGATGGGTTTTCACAGTGAAACACAAAGCTGATGGGTCCGTTGAGCGGTACAAAGCGAGATTAGTAGCTAAAGGATATACTCAGACGTATGGCGTGGACTATTCTGAGACTTTCTCACCGGTGGCTAAGATTGATACATTGAGAGTATTGTTCTCAGTCGCTGCTAATCGAGATTGGGCACTTCATCAATTTGATGTGAAGAATGCGTTTCTTCATGGAGATCTAGTGGAAGAAGTATACATGGAACCACCACCTAGTTTTTCAAAGGGTTTTCATTCTCAAGATGTGTGTCGATTAAAAAAGGCTTTATATGGATTGAAGCAGTCACCACGAGCATGGTTTGGGATATTTACAGTGGCAATGAAAAATTATGGATACTATCAAAGTAACTCTGATCATACATTATTTGTTAAAAGGAGACAAGGCCTAGTTATATGCTTGATTATCTATGTTGATGATATGATAATCACTGGTGATGATACTGATGAAATAGTTCAACTTAGGAGAAATCTCTTCCAGGAGTTTGAGATGAAGGATTTGGGAAACTTGAAATATTTTCTTGGGATTGAAGTTCTCAGATCACAGCGTGGGATCTTTATTTCACAGCGGAAGTATATATTGGATTTACTGGCAGAGACTGGAATGTTGGACTGTCGACCTGTGGATACTCCAATAGCAGTGAATCATCGACTACATATAGTTGAGGGTGCAGAATTGGTGGATCAAAACCGATATCAGCATCTCATTGGGAAGTTGATATATCTGTCACACACAAGGCCTGATATAGCATATGCTGTGGGGGTACTAAGTCAATTTATGCACAAGCCTCAGAATGATCATATGGAGGCTGCATTGAGAGTGGTTCGATATCTGAAAGGAACACCAGGGAGAGGAGTTCTATTTCAGAAGAATGGTCATTTGGACATAGAAGCATATACTGATGCTGACTGGGCAGGAAATCCAGTTGATAGGAGATCCACGTCTGGTTATTTTACTTTTGTTGGAGGCAATTTGGTAACATAGAAGAGTAAGAAACAGAAAGTAGTGGCTCTTTCAAGTGCGTAGCGAGTTAGAGGATCGCAAGAGGTGATCGAAGTTCGTGGCTTCAAAGTCATTAGCGTAAATAGGTTTTCGATAAAGGAACATGCAGAATAAATTGTGATAACAAGGCTGCAATAAGTATTTCAGAGAATCCGGTGCAGCATGATCGAACAAAACATGTGGAAATAGATCGACATTTTATCAAGGAAAAATTGGATACTGGTGCAGTAGTATTTCCTTTTGTCAAGTCTGAAGATCAACATGCTGATATTCTTACAAAAGCAGTTACTGGAAAAGCATTTGAACATGTATTGAACAAGTTGAATGTGTGTGATCCCACAATTCCACTTGAGGGGGAGTGTTAGACTGAGATAAGAATTCATTCACAATGTAATTCACATTTCTATGTAATTGTAGATTTAGAATACCTCTGAACTGTTTTAAATTTATTTAGCTATAGAATATTTTTTTCCAGCTGTAAGTAGTTGTTATCTTCTTCTATTTTTTGAATTATGTATGCATATATATTGTAGAAGAGTTGTACAGAAAAATAAGAGTAAATTTTCCCAGAAATCTTTTTATTTTATTTCAAATACAATACATTTACATACCTATATATCGATTTAACAACATTAAATAGCTATTAGACTTATCTCGGATATCAGCGAACACGATCGACTACTCGACTACTTTCGTTTTCCCCCGATCCAATTTCGTTTTCCTCGTTTCTTGATCTAAACACATTTAAATTTAACCTTTTTATTCATCAAAATATTCAATTAACTCCAAAAATACATAAATGGACAAATTACTATTTTGCCCCTGACATTTTACACTTTTTACAATTTAGTCCATTTTTGCACAAAACACAAAATACATAAATTTTGCCCACATTATGTTAGGGCCGAATATTTCATAGACCCATATAGATCCTTGCATGTCATTTATTTCACCTTTTAGTCCCTCAATTAAATATTTTTTTTACAAATTAATCTAAAATAATTAAATTCATCAAAAATTCAAGTACACACATTATAATCTATCACATATCTTTCATATTTCATCATCAACTATTACCAAGCTCAAGTATTTATAAATGGCATGTCTCAAAATCACTATCAAATTCTAAAATTAAAGCATGGGCTAGATATAACACAAAGCAACGATCACAAAACGTAAAAATCATCAAAACCGAAACCAAACATACCTTAAATCAAGCATCAAAGATGGCCGAATAGCTTGGTTGTTCTTCTTTATTTTCTTTTCTTAGTTTCGAATAGATGATAAGGAAATAAAAGATTATGGTGGTCTTTATTTGTTTAATTATAATATTATAATATACTATATATTATAACATTTATAATTAATATAAAAACTATATATATATATATATTATACACATAATGCTGCCCACTATTCTTATTAATGGTTAAATTGCAAAACTAAACCTCCATATTAAAAGAACAACCACTATTCAGCCCCTTTTTAAAAATAACCATTAAATTTTTATTTTACGCGATTTAATCCTTTTTATTTAATCGGACACTCAAACGGCGAAATTAAAGCACGAAATTTTTACACTAGTAAATTCACACATAATAAACACAGAAAATAATATTAAAATATTTTTTTGACTCGGACTTGTGGTCCCGAAACCACTATGTCCGATTAGAGTCAAAACCGGGTTGTTACAACTCTCCCCCCTTAGGGATTTTCGTCCTCGAAAATCTTACCGGTGAATAGGTTTGGATAACGCTCTTTTATTGTATCTTCTGACTCCCAAGTTGCTTCTTCAACCCCATGTTTATGCCACAATACTTTAACTAACGGAATTTTCTTATTTCGTAATTCTTTGATCTCACGAGCCAGAATGCTAATCGGTTCTTCCTCATATGTCATGTCAGAGTTAATTTCAATCTCCGTCGGACTAATCACATGTGAAGGATCAAATCGGTATCTACGGAGCATCGAAACATGGAATACGTTATGAATCTTTTCTAATTCAGGCGGTAACATTAATATATAAGCAACCGATCCAACTCGCTCTGTAATCTCATACGGTCCAATGAATCTCGGACTCAATTTGCCTATACGACCGAATCTGAGTATTTTCTTCCACTGTGAGACTTTTAAAAACACTTTATCCCCGATCTGAAATTCTATATCCTTTCTTTTCAAATCCGATAAGATTTTTGACGATCCGATCTTGATTTTGATCGTATCGAATCACTTTCACTTTCTATTCGGTCTCTTTAATCAAATCAACCCCGTGTATCTTATTTTCACTGAGCTCGGTCTAATACAGTGGTGTACGACATTTACGACCATACAAAGCCTCATAAGGTGCCATTTTGATACTAGATTGAAAGCTATTATTATAAGCAAATTCAATCAAAGGTAAGTATCGTTCCCACGTACCTTCAAACTCGAGAATGCAACATCTCAACATATCCTCAAGTATCTGAATGATTCGTTCAGATTGACCATCTGTCTGCGGATGGAAAGCTGTGCTAAAATGTAGTTTCGTACCTAAAGCATCTTGTAGTTTCTTCCAAAATCGCGATGTGAATCTCGGATCTCTGTCTAAAACAATAGAAATAGGTACACCATGCAACCTCACAATTTGTGAAATATACAATTCCGCAAGTTTATCGAGCGAAAAATTTGTACGAATCGGAATAAAGTGTGTCGACTTTGTCAACCTATCAACAATAACCCAGATTGCATCTTTCTTGCTCGGTGTCAACGGTAAACCGGATACAAAATCCATCGTGACTCGACCCCATTTCCATTCAGGTATCATGATCGGCTGAAGCAACCCAGATGGTACCTGATGCTCGGCTTTAACTTGCTGACAAATTAAACATTTCGAAACAAAGTCAGAAATGTCTCGTTTCATACCTTGCCACCAATAGTGCTGTTCCAGATCGTTATACATTTTCGTGCTACCCGGATGAACAGAAAATCGACTACTATGAGCTTCCTTCAAAATCATCTGAATTAACTCTGAATTTTTCGAAACACATAATCGGTTTCTAAATCTCAAACAATCCTCAAAGATCAACTAAAACTCGAATCAACATTTAAGTCACACTGAGCTCGTTTTGCACTTAAATCATTATCGACTTTCTGAGCTTCACAAATCTGTTGAACAAATAACGGTTTTGCTTTCAACTCAGCTACTATCGCACCATCTTCAGACATAACCATATGTGCGTTCATTGCATGCAAAGCAAACAGTGATTTTCGACTTAGGGCATCAGCAAAAACATTAGCCTTTCCCGGATGATAGTCAATCACCAGCTCGTAATCTTTCAGCAATTCTAACCATCGACGCTGTCTCAAATTCAGATCTTTCTGAGTCATCAAATATTTCAAACTTTTGTGATCGGAATAAACATGACATCTTTCGCCAAACAGATAGTGACGCCATATTTTTAACGCAAATACAATAGCGGCCAATTCCAAATCATGCGTCGGATAGTTCTTTTCATGCGGCTTTAACTGTCTCGAGGCATAGGCTACAACTTTGCCTTCCTGCATCAAAACACAGCCCAAACCATTTAAAGATGCATCACTATAGATAACAAACTCTTTACCCGATTCGGGTTGAACTAGGACTGGAGCTTCGGTCAAAAGAACTTTCAACTGATCAAAGCTTTTCTGACACTTTTCTAACCACTCAAACTTAACGTCTTTTTGTAGTAGCTTTGTCATCGGGGTCGCAATCATAGAGAACCCTTTCACAAAGCGTTTATAATAGCCAGCGAGCCCCAGAAAGCTTCGAACTTCCGAAACATTCCTCGGAGGTTTCCAATCAAGTATAGCTAAAATTTTACTCGGGTCAACCCGAATACCCGATGCTGATACAACATGGCCCAGAAAACTGACTTTACGTAACCAGAACTCACATTTACTAAACTTTGCATACAACTGCTTATCTCGCAAAGTTTGTAACACAAATCTCAGATGTTCGGCATGCTCATTTTCGTCACGAGAGTAGATCAAAATGTCATCAATAAATACTACCACAAACCGATCCAGATACTTCCTAAAGATCCGATTCATCAAATCTATGAAAATAGCAGGTGCATTAGTAAGTCCGAAAGGCATAACAAGAAACTCATAATGTCCGTACCTCGTTCGAAAAGTAGTCTTTGGCACATCAGAGTCTTTAACTCGCAACTGATAGTAGCCTGATCTCAGATCTATCTTCGAAAACACAGTAGCCCCTTTCAACTGATCGAACAAATCATCAATCCGTGGTAACGGATACTTATTCTTTATAGTCACCTTATTGAGTTGCCGGTAATCAATGCACATTCTCATCGTTCCGTCTTTCTTTCTCACAAATAGAACTGGTGCACCCCAAGGAGAGAAACTCAGTCGTGCAAAACCTTTATCAGTCAACTCTTGCAACTGTACTTTCAATTCTTTTAATTCGGTAGGTGCCATACGGTACGGAGCTATCGAGATTGGAGTCGTCCCTAATACTAATTCAATACCAAACTCTACCTCTCGAATAGGTGGCAAACCCAGTAATTCTTCGGGAAACACGTCTGAATCCTCACACACTACTGGCACAGATTCAATCTTCTTTTCGGTCACTTTACTATCAAGAATAAATGCAAGGTAAGCTTCACAACCTTTTCTCACATACTTCTGAGCCGACATCGAGGATATTATTGCTGGTAAACCATTCAGATCATTAGATTCAATCCGAATAATCTCATCATTCTGACACCGTAGATCAATAGTTTTCTGTTTGCAGTTTACTATAGCATCATGCAGAGTTAACCAATCCATACCCAGAATTATATCAAACTCGTCGAATGGTAGCAACATCAAATCAGCCGAGAAACATAAATCTCGAATCATCAACGGTCAATTCTTGCACACTTTGTCAACCAAAACACACTGGCCCAGGGGGTTCGATACTTTAATTACAAACTCAGTAGACCCAACAGGCAAAGTCTTACTGAATACTAAAGTCTCACACACATAAGAATGAGTCGAACCAGGATCAATCAATGCAATAACATTAGTATCATAAAGAGTGAAAGTACCAGTAATAACATCTAGAGAAGAAGCCTCCTCCCGAGCACGGATGGCATATGCTCTGGCAGGTTCACGAGCCTCAGATCGAACTGCCGTGTCCTTTGTTCCTCTCTGACTACCACTTACATTACTCAATTGCCTCGGCGGTCTACCTCGTACTAGCACATTACTCGGTCTGGTATTCTGCACAGTGTTTTGCTCAGCTACCATCGGACACTCTCGAATGAAATGATCCTTTGAATCGCACTTAAAGCAAGACCGATCATGAAATCTGCAATCTCCAGGATGGCATTTCCCACAATTCTTGCACTCTGATCTATTTTGTCGAACACTACCAACGCTAGCAACTGAAGTAGCTCGTGAACTCACAGGGGGTCGACCTCGATCATACTTAGGAAACCCTGCAGTAGCTTTAGATCGGCTATGATCCTCTTTGGATTTCCTTGAGGTCGACTGAAATGATTTACTGAATGATCTTTTACGAGAATCTCGAGCTTCATAGTCAGCTTTCCTCTTCTCTTTCCCTAGCTCCTCAGCTTTACAAGCTCGTTCAACAAGTACTACGATCTCTTTTATCTCAAGTATACCAACTAACAGTTTAATATCTTCATTCAGCCCATCTTCAAATCTTTTACACATGATAGCTTCAGTCGAAATACATTCTCGAGCATATCTACTGAGTCTCACAAATTTCCGCTCATATTCTGTCACTGTTATACGACCCTGTTTCAATTCAAGAAATTCCTTACGCTTCTGATCAATGAATCTCTGGCTGATATATTTCTTACGGAACTCAATCTGAAAGAATTCCCAGGTCACTCGCTCTTTCGGAACCACCGATACTAGTGTATTCCACCAGTGATATGCAGTGTCCCGTAGCAAAGATATGGCACATTTCAAGCACTCATCAGAGGTGCAAGATAACTCATCAAACACTCGAATAGTATTATCAAGCCATAATTCAGCTCGCTCAGCATCATCATCATTAGTAGCTCTGAACTCTTCGGCCTCGTGTTTTCGAATTTTGTCAACCGGAGGCTTAAGTAATCTCATCAGATCACTTACTTGAAGTATAACAGGAATCGAAGGTGGATTAGTCGGGGGTGGAGGTTGTTGTGCAACCGGATTAGTTCGGACATATTGAGTAAACCAGTCATTCATCATTTGGTAGAAGGCTTGTTTAGCCTCTCCCTCTTTGTTACTCGAGGTCGGTCAAGAATCTACCGGCTCTGTCCCTTGTGCGGGAGCAGGCGCTATACTCTCAACATCATCGGCTACGGCTCGATCGGGATCAATTACTATACGAAAACATATTTTTAGATGTCAACAATCATCACACTATCTCGGTATAAAAATTATGGCATGTATAGCTAGACTCATACACACTACGTTAGTCCAAGAATCGACTAAACCGTAGCTCTGATACCAATAAAATGTAACACCCCGACCCGTGTCCATCGACGGATTAGAGTTACGAGGCATTACCGATCAAAATTTAATATCATAAATCAAGCAATTATCCAAACATTTATGTCATTTCAATTTACTAACTATACTACATATAATACAAATATTATTTTCAAATTAGGCTTAACTATACTAATTTATAAAACTATTTACAAATATGCTAAACACATCACACTAACATATAAATAACCGAAATTTTTGCATAAGCTTAAACATCATATATATATATATCAAATAGATCACAACCATAAAACCAAACTTAACCAAAATGAATAAGCCATTTTCGCATGGCTCAAATTCACACATCCCAAAATTAAACATATAAACTAGACTATACATGCCATAGGTTCGAATTCAAAATTTATAAAATACCAAAGACAGTCGATAGTGTGATAGACTATGCTGATGATCCCCGAGCTCGTAACGCGACTCCAAAATCTATAAAACAGAGTAAACAAATACAAACACACATTAAGCTATTAAAGCTTAGTAAGTTATACAAAAAAAATTCATTTATATATAAATGCATAATAATACTTATTCCATCATTAAGATAAAATAAACCAAATATCCTAATATTTCATACCATCTAACACTTTAAATAATAATAAATAAAAAAAATCACATTGTATTTTCATATAAACAAACCATATGGCCAAATACACATAAATATTTAGCAAAGCCAAATATTCAATAAATCATTATGTCAAAACATGCTTATATTCAAATGGTAAACTCATACTATATATTTCATTTGAAACTATTATCAAATTATAACAATCAACTTACCTTAACACTAATTAAGCAAATGGCTAACACATACCTGAATAATTTAGCTTTTTACTATTACTCACATAAGATTTTTATAACATAGAGACTTGTATAAAACATCGGCATAAAGCCTGCTAGGCACAAAGCCCGATACATTCCACCGGCACAAAGCCTGCTAGACATAAGGTCTGATACATTTCACCGGCACTAAGTCTGCTAGACATAAAGTCTGAAGTAATTCACCGGCATCAAGCCTGCTAGACGTAAAGTCTGAAATAATTCACCGGCATCAAGCCTGCTAGACGTAAAGTCTGAAACATCTTATTTTCAAACTATATATATAGTATATAAAATCCATGTATAGAGATTCAGCTCAAAATTCATTACTTATATTTTTAAAACACATGGATATATAAATCTCCATCACCAAATCTAACTTGATAATTCAATAATTCAACCAAAACATATTTGTATATATAACCTCATACTTTTGATTCTACTACTAATATCATAAGATTTAACTTATAATATACTATGTGTCTTTAACATTCAAACATATTAAAATAATCTAAGCTAATAATTTCATACCATTTATTCAATACAAAACTTGTACATTTGCATATACGTTCACATTTGACTTCATGTATACATATATAATTCCAAACCTAATTTCTATTCAAGAAATTATACATGTACATTTATACATATTCGAATCTACCATATAAATATATAAATTCACACTCAATTTCAAAACATAAACTTATACATATATATATGACATATCTAAATTCAATACACAACACATATATCTGCATACTCATTCAATCTATATATATACAATTATAACATACATATACCATAAATCAAATCCAAGAGTTTATATATAAATGTACTTATATAATCATTCAAACCTTATACATATATATATACATATGCCTTATACATATCTTTGATTAATCTAATAATTTATACATGTATATACTTATACGTCGTTTATACTTGACTAAATTTAAAGGTTTATATAAGTATAAACCTATATATATATTCAAACATTAATAATACATGTATATCATTCATACTTTATTTTATTTCAATCAATATGCCTTTAAATTTAAGTTCAACAAAATACAATACATTTACATACCTATATATCGATTTAACAACATTAAATAGCTATTAGACTTACCTCGGATATCAGCGGACACGATCGACTACTCGACTACTTTCGTTTTCCCTCGATCCAATTCCGTTTTCCTCGTTTCTTGATCTAAACACATTTAAATTTAACCTTTTTATTCATCAAAATATTCAATTAACTCCAAAAATACATAAATGGACAAATTACTATTTTGCCCCTAACATTTTACACTTTTTACAATTTAGTCCATTTTTGCACAAAACACAAAATACATAAATTTTGCCCACATTATGTTAGGGCCGAATATTTTATAGACCCATATAGATCCTTGCATGTCATTTATTTCACCTTTTAGTCCCTCAATTAAATATTTTTTTACAAATTAATCCAAAATAATTAAATTCATCAAAAATTCAAGAACACACATTATAATCTATCACATATCTTTCATATTTCATCATCAACTATTACCAAGCTCAAGTATTCATAAATGGCATGTCTCAAAATCACTATCAAATTCTAAAATTAAAGCATGGGCTAGATATAATACAAAGCAACGATCACAAAAACGTAAAAATCATCAAAAACCGAAACCAAACATACCTTAAATCAAGCATCAAAGATGGCCGAATAGCTTGGTTGTTCTTCTTTTATTTTCTTTTCTTAGTTTCGAATAGATGATAAGGAAATAAAAGATGATGGTGGTCTTTATTTGTTTAATTATAATATTATAATATACTATATATTATAACATTTATAATTAATATAAAAACTATATATATATATTATACACATAATGCCGCCCACTATTCTTATTAATGGTTAAATTGCAAAACTAAACCTCCATATTAAAAGAACAACCACTATTCAGCCACTTTTTAAAAATAACCATTAAGTTTTTATTTTACGCGATTTAATCCTTTTTATTTAATCGGACACTCAAACGGCGAAATTAAAGCACGAAATTTTTACACTAGTAAATTCACACATAATAAACACAGAAAATAATATTAAAATATTTTTTTGACTCGGACTTGTGGTCCCGAAACCACTATGTCCGATTAGAGTCAAAACCGGGTTGTTACAGGGGAAATACGTGTACACATGGATCAAATGTTTAGAACATCCGATGGAAAATTCTTTTTCCTGATTGTAGTTGGTCATCCGGGCCGTAATAAGGTTATGTCTGTAACTCAATGACAATCCCTGGTATGTACTCTCGCATAGCGACTATCCATCCCTGTAGCTCATTATACGACACATTAAAATTCCCGTACAATTTCTCTATTACTATCTGTTTAGCTATCCACGTCTTCGGTATGATACTCGATACTGGAATTGTGCCTATATTTCGGCAATCAGTACTGAAACTTTAATGGTCGGCATGTCCTTCACTATTGGCATGATACACATACAGATGATTTTAGAATCAAGTTTTCAATGATCTTCTGTCATACGTGTTGATGTGTATGTGTGAGGCCTAACAAATTTTTATATATCCCACATTTTCGAAATTTGAATAAATGCAGCTCGTACCCGCCAATTACAGCCTTCTGCCGACTTCCAACATTCCCCAATATATAATGTTGGTTTAGACACTGCGACTTTATAGTCCACTGATATATTCAAGCTATACTGCTTAATAGCAAATACACACTCTTCCTTACTTTCAAATCTCTGGCCTATGAACAACTCTTTAGGATTGGAATTTACATCCAGTCAGTGAGTAGGTAATATTTCAGGGTATTCCGAGAACTCAGCTACGTGCGCTGCGTCGGGGTTTATGAACGACATGTGTGGCCCAGAATTATTGTGTATCATAATACGTCGAATTTGGTTCCCGACTGAAGACGCATTAATGTTTCCATCGTCATTCACGTCTTCGTCGTCAATATCATCGGAAACCTCGTCCACATCGGGATCACTATTACTATCAACCTCTTGATCATAAGGATCACTGCTATCGTATCCATCATCACCAATCACATCAATATCAGGTGTAACATTAAGATCGATATCGATCCTGCGTATAGTTGATTCACTAGCAACTACGATATTGGAGCCACCGTGCATGGTTCTTGAGCTCCATGTTCTTCACCATATGTAGTGAGATCTTCATTTGGCTCCACACTGGCTAACTCAGCAAATAAGTGAATCGGTGCATTTTGGTCATTCCGATTCCCACAATAAAGAACAATCATTGTCTTCACGTCTTCATCGTCTACAAGTTCCATTTTGGTGCATTTGATGGGATCTGTCGAAACTGGAAACTTGTAGAAAAGTTTCGAGATCCTTCTCCTACAACGTCTAACAATTTTTACGCTAATACTTTCCTTCAAATCATCGAATGAGACATTTCTATTAAATCTCATTGCTATTTGTTGCCGACATTCAAATATACATCCAACGGTTGTTGTCAAGATGATTCTATCGAAATAAACTTATACGAAAAACTTATTATCCATCTTCAATACTCAATCATTAAAAATAAACAAAATTCTCAAAACAATTTTGAACAAAGATAAAAATACTTACATAAAAATTTAATGAATGAAAATAGACCATTTCTAATAATATCAAATTTATTGCCATTTCTAACAATATCTATGACAAAAATATTTTCAGATTTATCTATTTTTTTCCTGTTGTTATCACTAACTAACAATTACTTTATAATAGTTACTAATATAAAACTTTCAAATATATTAAAAAAATTTAAAACATAACATTCTCAATAATCTAAACACAAAATTTACTAATAAATCACAATAAACAAAATAATTTTAAAAGAAAACATAAAAATAACACTAAACAAACTATATAATACTAACAAAATAATTTTTCTTATCATAATCTATTATATTTGAAAATAACAATAAAAATAATAATACATTTTCTTTCTTTCTTCTCTTCTCCCTATCTTGTTCTGCTAATTTTTTTTAAACTGATACGAGCCGGATGGGGGAGTGGGGGGAGGGGAAATATACTAGGTGTGCCGCTTATCAGATAGGCACCACCAGTGCTGCCTATGAGATAGGGGTCACTGGTGCCGCCTATCAGATAAGCACCACACCCCCTTCATATTTTTGTACCCGTATATACCAGAATGGAAAAGTGGTGCCGCCTATCCCTCTGGCACTACTACTAAAATATTAATATTATTTTTAACTATATTGTGTCAGAATGAGGGTGGTGCCGCCTATGCACCACTCTCCACCCCATTTGAACAACCCATTTTGGTACATAATTCTTACAACAACCCATTTTGGTATTTTTTATATTATTTATGTAAAAAAACCCTTAAATTCTTAAATGGAGAACTTAGATGTGAGTGTTCTAATTCTAAGTATAAAAATGAGGTCTATGCACTTGGAAAGCCATGAAATTTGATAACTTATTGTATTGTGAATTAAAAATAGTGAAACTGCTCATTGAACAGGCTTCGCATATATAAAAAAAACAAATTGCGGAAACAATTTTGTGTATTCATTGTTTACTTTATTTACTTGTTTATCGTAACCACTCGTTGGTGCGGTAGACAGTTCCATTTAAAAAAATATTTATTAATGATTTAAAAAAATAATATTATAAAAAATATTATAAAGTATATAGACATAGAAACTGGTATATATATATATATATATTAGTAGATAACAGCTAGCTGTATTGGGTAGTCTGCTCTTTGCGTGTTTTTGTTAGGCATGTACAAGAAAAAAGTGACATAAAAAAACTAATCATGTATCTTTAATTTTTATCTCTTTTTATCTTCTTTCAGTTACAATCTGGTTGTTGATCAAAATGGGCAGTTCAAGATATAAAATTTTTTTCCCTGTGTTGTGAACATTAAGTTAGAAAAAAATATCTCAATAAATAAAAGACGAGTCCAAAATGTTGCTAAAAGACATCAAATTTTGTTTTCTTTAGAATTTCAATGCAATTTGATTGTGAATCCAAACTACGAGGGACTTAAACTAAAAATATGTAAGTTTTAGTTAAGCAAGGAATAACTTTTTCATATCGAGCCTTGACTGGACGTTACTTTATCTAACATGAAAAAGGTCAAAATCCCTCGGTTTCCATCAAGTTAGAAACAAAGAAATGTCTGTAAATCTTAATATTATATTGCTTTTACTGAAACATTTTCCAAGTAGGTGTGTTGTTCATAAAAAAAGAAAATAGCTCCACCGACAGTGTAATAACACATGTGGCATGAGATGCACAGTATCTGACCAATCTCACATGAAAATGACTCGATGTGGCACCCACTACATTTACAACAATTTAATTTTTCAAAATATAGAATTTTGTGATTTTTAATTTTGTTGGAGTTTTAGGGTTTTATAAAAAAATAAACCCTACTGTTTTACTATAATAATGTATATACGTAGTAACGTATAGCAGTTTGTATTAAGAGTGCATATCAATTGATTAAATATATTTTTATATTTTGTTTTTAAAATATAATAAAATACATTTTAATATCTAGAGTATCTTGACTTTACTTTTAAGCTGAAACTTTTTTATTGTATTATATATTATTCATTTATGCACGTTTTGTTGAAAAATATTTTAAATGATATTCTTTAGTATAATAAATTATATTATATTATTTAAAAAAGTTATACACAGGAATTCAACTTGATTCGTACAAATTATTTTACTGAATCAGTAACTCATTGATTTAAATGTTAATTCTTTTAAAATTAGGTAAGTATTACAACTCATGAATTTAATTATCTTTTATTTAAAATATTAAAATGATAATTTGAGAACCACAATCATAAATTTCGACAATAATATAAACATGAAAATATTAAAATAAAAATTATTTTTTTGATAAACGAGATTATTACGTTAAATGCATTCTAATTAATCTATAAAAAAACAATAATACTAAAGCTATGTGCGAAATAGTTTAAAAACAACAAGAAGCAGGCAGTAGGATCTATTTACGCATTATTATTTTTGCAATCTACAGGTCTACGAGTATGCTTTTTTTAAAAATAAATATTATTCTTTTTTTATTATCATCAGTATTATCTTATGTAATCCAATCCAATGATGGATTAATGATATCTGATACGATTTTATTTATATTTATATTATCAAATTCATGATAAATTTATTAAAATGATATTCGTTCGAAAAAAGAGAGAAATTTTGATCAGATATCTGAAGATATACTTAAATACATATTTTTACAAAAAAAAAAGATTACTAAAATATTAATAAGTAATTAACATAAAAGTACCAAATCATTTTATATTTAAGAATATATATTATCAATAAAAACATTCTCAATATAAAAAATAATCCCATTTTTAATGTAAAATATTTTCCCCCATGGAACACTTTGCTTTGAATAATTATTGTCTGTCCACCAACTATGGTGGGGGCAACATACCAGCGCCACCATCCTTTTATGGGCCCCACCACCATTGCTAGCTAGCTTTTATCTTGCTGTCTTTTTTTCTTTTTTGGGATTTTTTTTTGTGTGGTTTCTTTTTTCATATATATTATATTTGAGATAAGTATGGTTTTTCATCTTCCTTGTCCATCTCTAGTTTAATGTTGTTCTGTTTTTCTCTGTGTGTGTCATCTCCTCCTTTGTTACGCGTCTACATTTCAACACACTTTTTTTTTTTTTTCTCTCTCTCTCTTTCATTGGCATTTTAGATTGATACCAAAGTAGCAAACTTGGCTTGCTTCTCAATACAAAAGCCTACACCTTTTTGCTCTTTTCCATTAAATTTTATTATATTATTATTATATCATCCAAAGTGGGTTGTTTTTCTTCTTTTTTTTCGGTGGAGTTGTGATTGGGTTTCGTGTGATGAGAGGTGAAGGGACCAATATTGGATCTCTTCAAGGAATTCGATGTTACTGAGACTTGACTTCATTTGGTGAAGAAGAGACCCAGTTTTCCCTCAGTTTGTGTTATTGTTTTTGCTGTTAGTGATTTATGGACACTGGTGGTCGACTCATTGCTGGTTCTCATAACAGAAACGAGTTCGTGTTGATCAATGCAGATGAAAACGCAAGAGTAAGACGCTCCAAATCTCCAAAAAGAAGGGAAAAAAAAAAGAAAAAAAAGCTTTTGTTTTTGGCTTGATTTGGTAGTTTTAGGACTACCCATTTCCTTAATTTTCTCTTTTACGAAATGGGTTCTTTTTTTAAATGATCTGAGTTTCACTAGGTAGGGTTTTATGGCTTTGTTTGATTTACACAGTTTGGTGCCTTTTTCTTGCTGTTTTGAGTCGTAAATCTTTTAAATCTTGTATGTTGAGCTGTTCGAGTGTTGCTCCGTTAATAGGCATTTCCTTAAAAATGGGTTTTTTGGTTGTTAATTGTATGAGTTGTGATTTTAGCCTGGCTAATATTCTTTGCAGTCGAGATATTTGTTTGGATTCTGGGAATTTGGCACGATTTGGAAGAAAGCATAAGATTCTGTGATTGTGGTGGACATGTCGGTCACGCCAAACTGTTTAATTTCTTCTGAAAATTCCAAATCTTTTGGAATTTTGACAAGTGGATGTTGTGAATTCAAAATGCTGAGTGAGCTCTGCATTTGTTGGAGATATTGATGTAAATCCTTGATGAAGTAGCTTATAACTTATTGTATTTCTTCATCGGGATATGGGGAATGAAGCTATTATAAAACATGTTAATTAAATCTTGTCCTTTCATACTCCTCCATCTCTCTTCCTGTTCTTAGTTTCATATGAACTTGCAATGGTTTCATATGGGGAGTGAATAAATTCCTTATATCTGCAATTCTGTTTTGTTTTTCAAAATCTTGCATTGCATCAAAATGTTGCATAGTAGGTTGAAATGAAAATTATAGAATTTTCTTCAGTCGTTTTGGTTTCTTCTGGATTTTTTGTGTCAACACATTTCATGATCAGGAGCTGATTTTGATCTTGTTATGGTTGGGGTTTGTATCAGATAAAGTCTGTGCAAGAATTGAGCGGGCAAACATGTCAGATCTGCGGGGATGAGATTGAGATTACAGTGGATGGAGAGCCCTTTGTTGCCTGCAATGAATGTGCTTTCCCGGTTTGCAGACCCTGCTACGAGTATGAGAGAAGAGAGGGTAACCAAGCTTGCCCTCAGTGCAAAACCAGATACAAACGAATCAAAGGTGAGATTGTTACTGTAATGTAAGGTCAACATTGGCAGCCAACAACGGCTTAAGAGTGTCACTAATTAGAGATGTAAAATTCAGGCAGTCCTAGGGTTGAAGGTGATGAGGAAGAAGATGGCATAGATGATCTGGACAATGAGTTTGACTATGATGCTTCGGACCCTCAACAAGTTGCTGAGGCCATGCTCAATGCACGCCTTAACACTGGCCGTGGTACCCACCAAAATGCCTCTGGAATGCCTGCATCTTCAGAACTTGATTCTTCTCTTCCTAGCTCTCAAATTCCTCTCTTGACCTATGGTGAAGAGGTAAGTGTCTCTTCCTATACATATTTAAAAGAGTTTCAAACTATACTGCATTATGTTTTTACACTCAACTGCTAAAATAGTATTATGTATAACAACTCTTTTATTGTTTTAGGATTCGGAGATTTCTGCTGATCATCATGCTCTCATTGTACCCCAATTTATGGGCAATGGAAATAGAGCTCATCCAATGCCTTGTAGTGATCCATCTGTACCTTGTAAGTCACTATAGCTCTCTTTGTTACCAATTTTGAGTTAATTGTCTCTCTAGTCTTGGACCTTAGTGTTTCCATTTCTGCAGTGCAACCCAGACCTATGGTTCCTAAGAAAGATATAGCAGTATATGGCTATGGAAGTGTCGCATGGAAGGATCGGATGGAGGAGTGGAAGAAAAGGCAGAATGACAAACTTCAGGTAGTTAAGCATGAAGGAGGGAATGATGGAGGAAACTTTGATGGAAAGGAGCTGGATGATGCTGATTTGCCAATGTAAGTGACTGCTTGAAGTTTGTAATTTGACTGTTGATATTTGTGTCTACAAACGACAGTTTTTAGGCTGTTTTCTTTGTCATTTAACAAATGGACTTCCTTTTCAGGATGGATGAAGGCAGGCAACCACTTTCAAGGAAGCTACCAATTCCTTCAAGCAAGATAAATCCATACAGAATGATTATCATACTCCGTCTTGCAATTCTTGGCTTATTTTTCCACTATAGACTGCTGCATCCGGTCAGGGATGCGTATGGCTTGTGGTTGACATCTGTAATATGTGAAATATGGTTTGCTGTTTCATGGATTCTGGATCAATTCCCTAAATGGTGCCCTATAGAACGTGAAACATATCTTGATCGCCTATCTCTGAGGTTTGTGGTGGTGCATGCAGCTTATTAAATTAAGATTTCCAAATACATTTTAACTTTCGTTCATGTGATTTTTGGTGTCACTTTCCTTGCTAATTTTACCTTTTTGGACAGGTATGAGAAAGAAGGGAAACCGTCAGAGTTGGCTAGTGTAGACATTTTTGTGAGTACAGTGGATCCAATGAAAGAACCTCCACTGATCACTGCAAACACTGTTCTGTCCATCCTCGCTGTTGATTATCCTGTCGATAAAGTTGCATGCTATGTATCAGATGATGGTGCTGCCATGCTTACATTTGAAGCTCTCTCTGAGACGGCTGAATTTGCTAGGAAATGGGTCCCTTTCTGTAAAAAGTTCAATATTGAGCCCCGTGCTCCAGAGTGGTATTTTTCTCAGAAGATAGACTACCTAAGAAACAAAGTCCATCCAGCTTTTGTCAGGGAAAGGCGAGCAATGAAGGTGTGTGACTTCTTGTCATTCATTGTAGCATATGTTTGAGCTATTTTATGTTTTGATTTCTACAAATCATCTGCCGTTTCTAATCAAGCAGATGTTGAATTTAGCAATTATTTTTTTTTTGCTCTTGATAGCATCAAATGCTTTATTTTTATAGTATATTATTTGACTGTGCAGAGAGAGTATGAAGAATTCAAAGTTCAGATAAATGGTTTGGTCGCCACAGCACAGAAGGTTCCTGAGGATGGTTGGACAATGCAGGATGGAACTCCATGGCCTGGAAACAATGTTCGTGACCATCCTGGCATGATTCAGGTCAGATGGCATTGCATTTCCTTGCTTTGTTTTTGTCATTATATTTTGAAGTACTTTAAGTGCGTAAGAATTGATGGATGAAGGGAGAGCTTTTACTGAGGAGGATTGATGTAGTTCATTCTTTGTTGCCTCCTCTTAACTCTGTGTTACACTGGAGACTTGCAGCATTATGTGTTGTTGGGAAAATAAGGTTATTTATTTTATGCGACTTTTGAAAGTAGCTTGCAATTAGGACTTGGTTCATCTTTGATTCCTCTTATGTGCATGGCCTGTTGTTCGTCTCATTGAATTTCTTATTTACACCCCATAACTTTTTTTTTTCTCACAGGTTTTCCTGGGTGATAATGGTGTTCGAGATGTGGAAGGAAATGAACTACCTAGCCTAGTTTATGTTTCTCGTGAGAAGAGGCCAGGTTTTGAACATCATAAAAAGGCTGGGGCTATGAATGCTTTGGTAAGGCACACGTTCTATGTTTTTCTGTTTTGTTCCCTTTTGGTGTTTGGCACATGATGTTAAACTTATGAATTTTCTTTGTGTGTAATGAAGATACGAGTCTCGGCTGTCCTTTCAAATGCTCCTTATCTGCTGAATGTTGATTGTGATCACTATATTAACAATAGTAAAGCACTTAGAGAAGCCATGTGTTTCATGATGGACCCAACGTCCGGGAAAAAAGTTTGTTATGTCCAGTTTCCTCAAAGATTTGATGGAATTGATAGACATGATAGATACTCAAATCGCAATGTTGTGTTCTTCGATGTAAGTTTATTTCATTTCTTCTTGGTTGATTATCTGTCTTTTTCTTTTATCTTTCAAATCCCTAATATTGTAAATTGAAACCAGATCAACATGAAAGGATTAGATGGCTTACAAGGACCGATATATGTGGGAACAGGGTGTGTTTTCAGAAGACAAGCACTTTATGGTTTTGATGCGCCAGTTACAAAGAAGCCTCCTGGTAAAACCTGCAATTGTTTGCCAAAATGGTGTTGCTTTCTATGCTGTTGTTCTAGAAAGAACAAGAAACAGAAGCAAAAGAAGGAGAAGACAAAGAAGTCTAAGCAAAGGGAAGCCTCAAAGCAGATACATGCTCTTGAAAACATTGAAGGAGCAATTTCAGGTAATGGTTCACTTGCAAGGACGGAAACTGACAATTTAAGTAATCTTATTATTTTTCTATGTTGTATTTTTATTACAACACTCTAAACTAGAATCTGTGTGCACCGTCAGAGTCAAACTCTCAGTCATCAGTGACATCTCAAATGAAATTGGAGAAGAAATTTGGTCAGTCTCCTGTTTTTGTGGCTTCGACTCTTCCAGAGGATGGAGGAGTTCCTCAAAATGCTAGCCCTGCTTCATTACTGAGAGAAGCAATCCAAGTCATAAGTTGTGGTTACGAAGATAAAACAGAATGGGGAAAGGAAGTAAGTATAAACTGGAAAATGAATCTGAATACTTCATATAGACTGCTTGTAACTTATTGGTATGTCTTAATCATTAAAACTTTCAACTTTTGAACCAGGTTGGCTGGATATATGGCTCTGTGACTGAGGATATATTAACAGGATTCAAGATGCACTGTCATGGCTGGCGATCTGTGTACTGCATACCTAAACGACCTGCTTTTAAGGGTTCAGCTCCTATTAACCTCTCAGATCGTCTGCACCAAGTTTTACGTTGGGCTCTTGGATCTGTTGAAATTTTCTTGAGCAGGCATTGTCCCATTTGGTACGGTTACGGGGGCGGATTGAAATGGTTGGAACGATTTTCCTACATAAACTCAGTCGTATATCCATGGACCTCCATTCCCTTGCTTGTTTACTGTACCCTTCCAGCTATATGTCTCCTTACCGGGAAGTTTATTGTTCCTGAGGTAAGCTATCCTGATATTAAAGCAGTGATAACTGATAACTGTTCCATCTACCTATGCTGGCATCATAATTGAAGCTTTATATCTGTAATTGATTGGTCAACCAACCTATTTTGTTGGATTGCCTTGTTCCCTAAGTTATAGTTTGTTGGTTTTTTATCTTGTACCTATTATATGGCCTTGTCTAACATGGAATACTGACTCTCTTTTGCAGATTAGCAACTACGCCAGTCTAGTATTCATGGGTCTCTTCATATCAATTGCTGCAACAGGTATTCTCGAGATGCAGTGGGGTGGTGTAGGAATTGATGACTGGTGGAGAAACGAACAATTCTGGGTGATTGGAGGTGTATCATCACACCTCTTTGCCCTCTTTCAGGGTTTACTGAAGGTTCTGGCTGGTGTCAGCACAAGCTTCACCGTGACCTCTAAAGCAGCCGACGACGGTGAATTTTCTGAGCTTTACCTCTTCAAGTGGACATCGTTACTCATCCCTCCCACCACCTTATTGATCATAAACATAGTCGGCGTCGTGGTTGGAATCTCGGATGCCATTAATAATGGTTATGATTCATGGGGCCCATTGTTTGGGCGACTATTTTTCGCCTTTTGGGTTATTATCCACCTCTACCCCTTCCTCAAGGGTCTGCTTGGGAAACAAGACCGAATGCCAACCATTATTTTGGTTTGGTCAATCCTGCTGGCATCGATCTTGACACTTATGTGGGTCCGAATAAACCCATTCGTCTCGAAAGATGGCCCTGTATTAGAAATTTGCGGGCTGAATTGTGATGACTAGGAGCATTACTTGAATGAAGCAGTAGCTTTGGCTCTTGAGTTGTGAAGTTTGTTGCACAAGGCATTTATTTGTGTTCATTTGTGCTGAATGGTTGAGGTAATGTTTACATGAGCAAAGCAAAAATTTTGTGGGAGACAAATTATAGGTTGGGCTGATTGTAGATATAGGGAGGGGTGGATGACACATTGTTCTTTGTTTTACAGTGTTTTTTATTATTATTTAGTATTAATTCTTTTATTAAAATTTGCATGGGTTTTAGGTCTTTTTTTTTAATGTATTCTTTTGGAGGGTCTGTATTCCTAAAGTGTACATGGGATAGGGTATCTCAGAATTTGCTCCCATTAAAATATCCTCAATTCTATTGGCATAATCTGGACTTTTGGAGTATGTTCACTCAATGTGTACTCTTATAAATTGATAGTAATGAATAATAATAGAACTATATTTGTTCCCTCATTTCCCTGCATTTATTTATTTTTTCTTTTGGTAAACTTGTATGGAAGGTTTTTTTTTTTGTTGGTCACCATTTGTTTTCTTCATCCATTTCGATCCCTAGGTTTTTGGTGGTTGAGTTTAAGTCAAAGCAAGAACTTAAGCTAGGTGTGGTGATGATTAAATCGAGAAAAGCCATTTCAGATGGTAGTTGTGTAGGAAATATTTAATGGAAAAAACAGTAAATCATAAACTCAAAATATCTTAAAGAAATAAGTTTTTTTTATATACAAACTGTTGGACAAGATGCAACCTTGATTGAAATTTTAAATCCTTCAATCAAAATCTTTATTACTTGACACTTTTATTCTATTTATTTTCAGAGAGTAATTAGAAAATGGGATAAAAAGGTGTCTCCGTTTCAGACATTATAACGTCGGCATAATTTTCAATTTTTTTGCAGTCCCAATGGCAGTTTTATTAATTGTAAATTCACTTAAATTTTTTCAATATCCCAAAAAAGTGTCAAATACGTGAACATTTTAAACATTTATCAGCGTACATCTTATGGATGACTTGAAAGTCTCATCCTTATAATATGTTCTATATATGTCTTCGGGGGCAATCCTTTAGTTAATGTATCAGCAAACATAAGTTTAGTACTAATATTTTTAGTGGACACCTTTTTGTTTTTGGACTTTTTCTTTAATAACTAAGTATTTTATATTCATGTATTACCACAGTATATTCTCAATGGCTTGGCAATTGAGTCAATTACACCAAGTCCTGAGATAAAATTTCACAACCACAAAGCAAGACTCTGAGGCTTCAAAACAAGCTATACGTTTAGCCTCCATTATGGATGAAGATTACTTTATACTTCTCCACGAGATTGCCCCATCTGCTAGCATAAGTACAAAGCTAGAAGTTGACTTTAAGGTGTCGAGGCAACCCTGAATCTGAGTATCCAACAACCTTTAATTGTTCTGATCTTCTATAAGTGAGTATGTAATTCTTTGTCCCTTGAAGGTCTCTCATTACTTTTTTTGTTGCTTTCCAATTTCATAGCCTGGATTACTTTGACACCTTCCCAACATTCCAACAACATAGCTATATTCGACCTAATGCATGTTTGAGTATTCATTAAGCTTCCAGCAAATGATGGATGAGGAATTTTCTTCATATGTTCCTTTTCTAATTCATTCCTTGGGCACTATTTATTGCTTAATTTGTCACCTTTTTCAATGGGTGCAACATTAGCTGAACATAACTGCATATTAAATCTCCTTAGAACTCGATTAATATACCCTTTTTTGACGAAAACAATCCTCAAGATCGATCCCTAAAAACCAAGATCACTACTAGCTAGCAAAATGCCATCGACATGCAATATTGAAAATATAAACTTGCTCCCACTGACTTTTAGATAAATGCACTAGTTAACAGTGTTTTCCTTAAAACCAAACGATGTAAAAGTCATTAAATTTTATATATCATTGTTTGGAAGCCTGTTTAAGACCATAAATGGATTTTTTGAATTTGCAAGTTAAATGTTCTTTTCCTTTCCTTACGAACACTCCAGGTTGCTCTACGTAGATATCTTCATCCAAATTCTCATTTAGAAAAATAATTTACACATTCATTTTATGTAACTCCAAGTCAAAATGAGCTACAAGTGTCGTGATATTATAAGAGAATCCTTCTTTGAAATCGAAGAGAAGGTTTCTTTATAATCAACGCCTTACTTTTTAGTAAAACCTTTGGCCATTAGTCTAGCTTTAAATTGTTCAATGTTACCTCTAGCATCAGCTTGATTTTATAGACTTATTTACACCTGATAATTTTAAAATTAGCAGATAACTCAACAAGCTCCCAAACACCATTATGGTCCATTGATTTCGACTTTTTATTCATAACCTTAACCCATTTATCATAACCATCACTTTTCATGGATGTGAAAATGAATCTGGATCGGTCTTCATCCCAATATCAAAATTAGATTCTTGTGGATACACCACACAATCATTAGAAATTGCAAGACTTTGTTCTTTTTAAGACCTTCTCAAAGTTAAGGTTTTGATGGTTCTGCAACATTTTCAATGACAACGTCTTCTTGGAGTTGTAAACCATTTTCATTTTGTTGATCATTTATCTTAACTTGCTATGAAGGTTGAGGGACAACAATATCTTGAGGTAAAAAGAGTGGTGTGAAATCCACTCTTATTTCCTCTAGTTCTACCTTTTGAAGTTCATTATGTTAGGAAATGTACTTATATTGTAGTAAATATGTTTTGTTTTATATGTATTTGAGTGATGAATAAATAAATAAAGTTAATTTCACATTTCACTATTATGTCTTTTGTGTTTCTGTCTTTCATGTTTTGTATGCATAGCAAAATTGTGACAAACAAATATTAGCTCATTGATTGACTAAGTTCAAATTGATGATAAGTGGCACTGTTAGAATGCTTACATTGCGAAAAAGACAACTTACTTCAGTAGATAATCTAAACGAGTCTGTAATCCCGTAAAAGAATAAAAATGAACATTTGATTCAAATACTTAGAAGGATTATTATGTCATATACAATTCCAATTGGGGAGATGGCTAGTCTTGGCTATTGAAGCAGTTGACTCCAAGGGTAGAGACATAGATGTATTCATTGAAAGAATGATACATTGGATTAGACCCAAGATGAATTAATTCTGAATCCGTTTGTGAATTAATTCACTTGTAATGTTAATGGTGTGATTTACCTAAATCCTGAGTTAGTCACTGACCATACGTATGTAATTCATGTGCTTTGATATAAGTGAAGGCTTATGCTTTAAAGATGATCGAGCCCATAGCCGATATACATGACTTTACTAGCAACAATGAAATTCATAACTCGATTAAAGAGTTAACGATATGCTCTCATTAAGAAGACACAATGGTGATAATGAGATAAAATAGGATTGTATTGAGTGAACGGATTTAACTCAAAGGAATCAAGGATATTATATGAGAGTAACACACACATGACGAGGTCATTGGAAAAAGCAGTTGGATGAATTACTGTCGTAAAGAGTATACAAGAAGGAGTTTTCAATCATGGTACTTGTAACAGCCCGTTTTCAGTGAAATTGGAACAGTGATTTTGGGACCACAAATCTGAGTTAGAAAGAAAAATTATTTTAATATTATTACATGGTCTGCATTATGATAGAAATAATGTATGAAAATTTTGGTGCGAAAATTTTACCGATTACATGTTTAATTATAGAAAGCACCAAATTGCATGAAATGCAAAAGTTGAATTCTATAGCTATTTGATCCTTCTAGCTACTAGAATTCAAAATTTGAGGTCCTTATATGGCAATTAGACCATTGAATGAAGTTTGTAGATATTTATGATGATTCATCCATGGAAAATTAGAAAAAGAAAAGGACTAAATTGGAAATTGAATTAATTAAATATGAAAATAAGCTAATATCATCTTATTTCATCATCTTCCCCAAATTAAAATACATGTAAACCCTAGCTAAGAGAAAGTGAGTTCAAGCAAGTTGTTTTGGCTCAAATAGGTATGAATTCTTGTCCCGTTTTTAGTAATTTTTATATTTCCGAGATCGTAATAACCTAATCTATCTATTTTTGGGATCAATTTGCAAAGTTATCAAAGTATAAAATTTTTTCCATGGATGAGTATGCTGAAATTTTGAAATTTATGGTAGAAAAGGAAAGGTTGTTGATAGATATACAACTTTTGTAAAATGAATTTTGATGAAATTGTGATTTAGGGACTAAATTGTAAAGATGTAAAATTCATAGAAAATTTCTGAACTTTATGAATTACATGGGCTGTAAATGTTATATGAAACATCCAGTTAGACTTGGAATAAGGATTAAATTGCATGAATTTCATTTTCTGAGCCTAGGGACGAAATCAGAATGAATTAAAAGTATAGGGGCAAAATGATACTTTTGCCTAAGATATAAGTTGGATTGAATTGAATATGAAATGTGTTAAATTGATGTTAAATTCATTTATATAGATCCGGAAAGATCAAATAAAGAGTTAGATCGAGGATAAGAAAAAGTATCAGATTAGTAGATCTCCGTATACGAGCAAGTGACGAGGTGAGTTCGTGTAACTAAATGTATGTTTATATGTTTAAATTGAATGTTATGATTGTGAAATGTATGATTGTCATGTATAAACATTAATAACATATCCGATAATGTCTGACAAATGCTAAGTCCTGTTTGAATAAATGAAATTCGATGGATACAGGATTTCCTGTATTAGTTGTGGTCCTGCATATGCTGCGGACACACCATAGTTCTTAAGAGCATCCTGTTATAAGCCCTCTCGAGCTTCTCGTTACATGGTTCTTGCGAGCATCCCAATCAGTATTGACCTTGCATGTGTTGCGGTCATACTGTAGCTCTTTGTGAGCGTCCTGTTATATGATCTGTATGGATCCTGCATATAATGCAGACATATCGCAGCTCTTTATGAACGTCTCGATATATGCTCTTTATGAGCTTCCTGATATGGCTCGCTTGAACTTCTTGTTATATGGCTACCCGGAACTCCCTGATAATAACTCTTCGAAGTTACCTGTTAAGCTCAATGAGCTTCCTATTTTAAACTCTTATTAGTTTCTTGTTATAGCCCGGATAAGCTTCTTGTTACATGGCTCACATGAGCATCCTGTTACATGGCTCGAGAGAGTGTTTCCTGATTATGTGCCCTAATGAGTACCCCTGAATATGAGTTGACGGATTACAGTTTTGTACACTTCGAGTGTACTACATGTGTATCCATCGATATTTCAAATAATTTCAACGGGCAAAGTTCTGCTATGGTTAAACTGAGCTTAAGATGACTTGTCATAGAAATGCACATGTTAAATAGAAATATGATATGAAAAGTATATGTATATGAAAGTTATTACATGATGAGCTCATCCTTGATTCTTGATATTTACATGTAATACATGACTAATAAGTTTCTTGAGATTATATGTGTTTAGGAAAATTGTCAAATTTCTTTGGATGAATTTTGTAAGCTTATCTTAAATGTAAATGAGTGGTAAGTTAATTTTCTGTTATATGAACTTACTAAGCATAATATGCTTACTCTGTTTTACTTCCTCTGATTTTATAGTACTTGGAAGCTCGTGAAGGTTAGAACTTGGTCGAAGACACATCACACTATCCCTTGGACTTCTCGGTATATAAAGCAAACTAACTTTAATATATTGGCATGTATAAGCTAAGTTAAGCATAAAGAAGAAATATTTTGGTTGGAACTAGCCATTGGAATGGCTTGTAATAGTTATATTTTGAAGTAAAAGTATATATATATTTGTGTGTAGCTTTATCATGCTTGGTATGTATTTGAAATGGTTAAGTGACGCAAAACATATCGTTATATTGATGGTTAAATTGAGTTAGTGCATTAAGTCTAATATGCATATAGGTGATATTATGTCATACTTAATACATGAATTTGACTTGATTTGAATGGTTTGAATTGGTTGGTGAACATGTTTAAGTGTTTTTGTAGGTGGAAAGCAATTTATGTGAGAAATAAGGTTTGTAAATGGCCTTATTTTGTCCACATGGGCTGAGACACGGGCGTGTGTCTCAATCGTGTGTGACACACGACCATGCACACAGGCATGTGGTTTGGTCGTGTGTCCTTTGCATATTAAAATTAGATAAACAGAATGCTTCAAATTGCTCACATAGGCAGAGACACGGGCGTGTGTCCCAATTATTTGTGTCGCACGGCCTAGCATATGGGCGTGTGATTTGGCCGTGTAACCCCTGCAGCTAATTTTCAAAAATTAGATTATCCACACGGCCTAGCACATGGACGTGTGGTTGGCCGTGTAACCCAAGTTAGAGAGTTACATGGGCTTGGACACAACCGTGTGCCTCACATCAAATGCCCACACGGCCTGGGACACGGGCGTGTCTCCCCTGTACCTTGGAACAATTTTGAAATTTTGCAAAAAATTTTCTGAGTTCCTGATTTTGTCCCGACTTGTTTCAAATGCATAAATTAGACCTCGAAGGTTCATTTAAGGGACAATATGATTAAATATGATTGGTTTTGGATATGAATAGTGAATAGTATGAATTAATTGTATTTGTTTAGTAAACTCCTGTAATGCTCCGTAACCCTATTCCAGCGACGGATATGAGTTAGGGGTGTTACAGTACTTCTTGTGGACTGACTCTATGGTTAAGTAATTACGAATTATCATAACGATGCTTCTGGAAATAACTGCAATTACTAGAGCCTAAATGTATGTGTCTGATTAGTCCCTCTGCTAGCTCAACAAAAAGCTCGATTTGATTGCATTTGAATCAGAAGAAAATTTTATGACTTCGAAAATAATTTAATTGAGTCGATTGATTCGATGTGGAATTAAATTAGGCAGTCGTAAGAATTGTTCAACTAGAAAATTTGATTAAAGAACTTTCTTGAAAAATTACTTTGGAAAATCTTAGTGATTTTTGGGAAAATTAATTTCGATCAAGTAAAATTAAATTAATCAAATTAATTAAAATTAATATGGTATTTTTGAAAATTACTTTTCATGTCAGAAAATTGCCCAATAGGCAATTGAAATTGAAAATTGGACTTGAGATCGAAAATTGGGCCCGAGAATCCAAAACTAAGACCGAGACCCAAAAACTAGTTGAATTGAGCTTGGTATGTAAAACCGGGTGAACAGTCCAATCGATGGCTAGACCAGACCAGTTGGGTCCTCATTGGCTCAGACCGAATCGACTAGGGTGCCATGAGGATATTGCACCTACAATGGCACCACCGAACACGTCAGTGCCGGCGAGGGTGACATTCTGGTGGCTGGCGGGTGGTCCTTCAGCGATTAAGTAGTGGATGAATCACACTCCTACTGGGACTTTACCAGATAATTTGTTTTCAAATTAACTATTCCAAAAATAATAATATTTTAGTAGTTTTAATATTAAATTTAATTTAATACTTATTTTAATAGTATTTTATTAATTTTATATTAAGGTGATTAAGTTTAATCATAGTTGAACTCTCTAAACTCTCCATATATAAAGAGAGCATTGAGTCATTATTTTTCACACACTTGGATTTAAGAGAAAGTTGTAGAGAGAAAATTATCTGAAAAAATTATTTCAGAAAATTTTTAGAGATATTTTTCTTATTTACAACTTGGCCTAGAAGTTTAGAGAAATTGTAAAATTACTCTAGTGATAATTTTGTCGAAAATTTTCTGACTCAAAGCGAACCCACACTTGACAGGCATGAGCTTGAGGATAGTGGAGAAAATTACTCAGTCAAAGCGTTCATCCTAGATGAATCGAAAATGTACAATTTTGATTACATGTTTATTACTTTAGATATCACAACCAAGTTCTAGTTTTGGAAAAAAAAATTAAAACTCTAGTTTTCCCTAAAACATAGTTTTCGTTGTGTTTTTCAAACCCAATTTTGCAACACATTACTCCTACTAACTTCTCAATTTTCTAAGAATCTAGCATTACCGGTTTCTGCTATTCTCATACTAAGGTTAGGACAATAAAATTTGTACCCTTTCGGATTATCTGGATAACCAATGGAAAACTCAGATATTGTCCTTGAATCTAGCTTTTTCTACTAGACAACCCCAATGTCTCATACTAGGTTTCCTACGATTCATAACTCAAAAGGAGTTGGTGGGACTTCCTTACTAGTGTTGGAAAAATAAAACGGCTTTCAGTTACAACGGAAGTTTAGAAATGTTGAAAATCAAACTGATTTGTGATATTTATAGCAAAAAACTTGTTCCAGAAAAGTACTTATGTTTTATGAGAGACAGATTTGTATCATTCATGGTTTTCAACCAAACAACCTTTTTACTATCATTATACCTCAAATAGTGTTGAGTGTGAGCTTGAGCAACATAAACCAAACACGAAACAACAAATGATTTAATTACTTTTTGTGGGAAAGTAGTTCTCTCAATAGAAACCGTTAGAAATTGTTATTCCCAAAAAATTTAATATAATTTAAGAAAATAAATTCACACTACTTTCTGGCAGAATAACAATATATGAAACTTATGTGTAAAACTTATGTAAATAACTCTACCAATGCTATCTATTTATAAAGAGAGATAAGAGAATTTTAGTTGAAAAATAATAACACAAATAATATTTATTTAATATAAAACATTCTCCTAATCCAACTAGGAGAGAGGGGGCAACACACCCTAGATACTAACACTAAGATTGTTGCCCCTCACATGTAATCTGAAGGGATTCGAGCCTCTCCTATATTGGATCCAATAATATGTGTTTTCTAGACTTTTGACCTAACACTTTATAATTTAATCCAATTCAATACTTATTTTCTAATTAAATAAATTTTCTCAACCTAATTCTAGTTACGTTAAAGTCGTGACAATTTTATCTT
Source organism: Gossypium raimondii (assembly GCF_025698545.1). Lineage (NCBI taxonomy): Eukaryota > Viridiplantae > Streptophyta > Magnoliopsida > Malvales > Malvaceae > Gossypium > Gossypium raimondii. The sequence goes on along the minus strand of NC_068566.1, from coordinate 6,735,366 downwards.
AAAAAAATCTATGATTAAATATATTTAATTTTCATATTCAACAAATTCATAATAACAAATTAATTTGATTTCATTTTCAAACTTCAATTATTTAATTATAATTAATTAAATAATAATTCAAAAACGTTAAATTAATTCTCAAGTCATCTCTATAGTTAGTGAGAAAACACATTTATTTGTGAATGTGACTCATTTCTCCAGCTTCATCATTTCCATTCATTTTCATTCATTTAGTTCTACATGCAATTCATTTCTGATTTCGACGAGCTAGCGGAGGGATCGATTGTACATATATAATTAGGGCTCAAATGATTTATAATTAAGTTCTAGCTTTTCGCCTATTTATTATAAACTCATTTAGTCACGAAGACATTCCACTATAGTATTGTAATTGAGCTCTCCCTAATTACATATCATTGATGCACATTACAATCTATCTTGCATTAACATGCCCTCATAATTCCAAAATAAATTATCTTTAGTTTCATGTTCGTCCTCGTATGCAAAAGTGACTTGAAAGCTCATGATTAGTGTATACCTAGTAAGCATTTGATAAGAAAAATATTTGTTTCGGTGTAAAAAAAATGAAATCAACCCTTTCTTACTTCTTTTCTCTAAAACCTAGCCCTCAAACTTTCTTATCAGTTGTTCTTCCTAAGCGACAACCATTGCCTTCTCATTTGCCTCCTCACATTTTTCTTTTTTTCTTTTTATTTAATAGATTGTCTTGACCTTGGGAAGGGTTTGTTGTTGTTGGCCTGAATGGTCGTTCTTCTTTGGTAGGGGCGAATCCAATATTGTTTTAAAGGGCCAAAATTCAAATATAAATTTTTGAGAAGTCAAATAATTTAATCGTATATTAATTTATAATTTTATCATTTTTGAGGGATTGAATAGATTTTTTTTATATTTTTGAAAGACAAAGTGCAAGTTTACCATATATTATATAAATTTATTATTTATGAAAAGACTAAATGACATTTTGTTCCATTAGAGCCCTTACTTGCCCCTTTGTATTCACCCATACTCCTAGGGATGTCTTCCCAAGCATCCTTTGGGTGGTTTGACCATTGCTCCTTTTGTTGATGAATCTTATAGGTTTCCCAAAGTTGTTTTTGGAGCGCCTCTTTTTTAGTCTCGATTCTAAGTTTTCTTTTGGCACAATCCTGTATCGTCTTATGTCTTCTGGTGGACTCCATCGTTATATCTCCGTTAAACACTCCTTGCCTCAATGTATATCTCCTTGCTCTCCAGGATGAAGGATGAATGCTACTCTAACCCAACTTCGATCTCTATTCGAGCTCATAATGATGTTGGTGCTTCTCTTTGGATCTTGCCTCGGTTTTGTCTCTTACTATTGTGACATTTTAACTATTGGTGTTATGGTTTCTCTAGCCACTTGATGGTTTCGAGGCCATCCCTCATCCTTTTCGTAGTGGTAGGCGGTTAGGATTGTCTTCAGGTTGTCTACATTAACTTAGATTAGGCCATTCTTTTACCCACTGTTTATTTTTCCTTTGTATGTTTGTTGGGCCATTAGCCACCACAATACCTTTTTGGGCACCAATGAATCTTAAGCTGGTTTTTTAGAGGGGGTTATGCGAGTCTAAGCCTCCATTTGGTTTCGGGAAATAAATATTTTCATTTTCTTGGAAAATGGAAAACATTGAAGAAAATGTTTACGGTTAAAAATTTTAAAAATTTGTAGAAAATGAAAATATGTAAAAACCAGAAAACAATAAAAAGCTATTTTCATTGTTCTCAGTAAAAATGCCCGATAAAAGTGAAAATGATGAAAATGAAAGTTTTTTAACTTTAAATGAACTGTCCCTAGTTCAAACCCATATAAACAAAAAGATTCTCTTTTTGTCAACATTTTTTCAAATATTAAATCTAGTATCTTGGTTTGAATCCATAAAAATGTAAAAAAAAATTATTATTTTTCTACAGTTAATTGCACTGAACACCTGCAAACTATGACCCTCATTCTAAATTGGTCCCTAAACTTTAAATCAGTTTAATTACATCCCCAAACCATTGAGATTATATCAATTAGGTTCTTTCGTTACTAAAATTGTTAATTTCACTATAAAATGACATGTCAAATCTAATGCGACATAATTTAAAATGAAAATTTTAAGAAAATATGGATATTGTAAAAATGGAAGTTATAAAAGCCTTAGTTTTAAGGTTTTCGAAGGTTTTACAAAAGCTTTATCGTTCACTCTCTTTTTTAATTTTAATTTTAAAAATTATGCGACAACATTCTATTTCTTTAAATTTTTCAATTTAAATTTAGCTATGATGTGTCATTTAACGAATAAATTAGCAGTTTTAATAACGAAACAACTTAATTTATATAACATATATGGTTTAAGATGTAATTAGAACATTTTGAAGTATGGGGACCAATTTAGAATAAGGATCATAGCTTAAGGATATTTGCTGCAATTAACTCTATTTCTTATATATCTACTAAAGAAAATAATTACCATGTTTTCTAATTTTTAGAAAAATAAAAATGACTTTAAAAATAAAAATAAAACTATTTTCTTTTTCTTTTTTAGTGGAAAAACCTGGATTTTATTAAGTGAAACAACTCTCAAAGCACACAATAAATGGAGGTCGTAAATTAAATAGGAAAAATAAACAATTAACTAATTAAAAAAACAAATCTAGCTAAAATCAGGCCAAATAACTTTCTCAAAGCATCTTTAAAAAAAACAAAAAGCTAGCTCCAACAAAATGTTCTTTGTCTCTTAAAGATGAAACGATTTCAGAAGCTGTCTTCCAAATCTGGCAAGCGTCACAACTTAATCTAGCAAATCCACCCTCCGTCGATCGTTTTCCACCACCCCAGCCACAAAAGGAGAAAAACCATTTAACAACCAAGTTGAAAACAAGATTTATAACCTATGAAAAGTATTTTCGAATTTTTTATGTGAGCATTAATTTCAGATCTATCTTTGTCTTTTTGTAGCTTTTTCACTACCAAGAGTGCATCTCCCTTTATTTCCACTTCCTAGAAACCCGTATTTAGACCCATTTGAATTGCTTGAAAACATGCAAGTGCTTCCGCAACAAACGCTGTAGGTATGTGGTCAGTCAAGATAATTCTGGATCCCAAAACCATCCCATTTCAGTCTCTAATGACAATCCTCGAACATGATATTTTCCTTTGTAGATGAAAGGCAACGTCAAAATTGATTTTCACATACGGATTCTCTGGCGCCCTCTACCATTCAAACTTCACCCTCCAGACAGGTAATTTCTTGTTCAACCGATGCAACTCCTATAGATAATTTAGAATAAAACCTGTTGTAGCTAAAGCTATAGGTTGATCTTCTTCATGTATTTTTTTTGTTTCTAGTAGCCCATATCACCCATATAGCACAAACAACCATTCTTCACTAATAAAATGAGTTATTTTCAAAAATAAATGACATCCAGTCCTTATATCTTGAGTTTGATATTGTTTGAGGCCAAGCAAAGTTTAGTTTTTTCCAAGTTTCCTTTGTAGTGGGGTAGTCCCAAAACATGTCCTATAGTTTCTGTTTCACCAGAGCGTTTGGGGCATCTTGCGAATCCAATCATTCTTTTATAGTTTAGATAATTAAAAGTAGGAATAAAGTTTTGAGAAATTCTTCAATTTGGGAGGTAAATCCAGAAGCTAAAACTTTTTGTAAAAATATATGTAAACATCTTGAATGTAGTTAGGAATATGAGCATGAATACCTTGTAAAAGTAACTTGCACCCACTACGCACCGAATATTCACCAAAAGCCTAGCCTGGCCTCGTCATACAAGGTTTTCATCATGTGGGATATGTGGAAGGGGAATAAAAAGGATTCTTTCTACATCAGTCGCATTAAAGGTATTATTAATAAAATCTTCTCTCCGAAGCTTTGTAGTGGAATCAATTACATCAGCTACCATACTAATGTCAAGTTTATTAACATAATTTTGAATTTTGAAATCTAAAATCCCAAGCACCCAAACATCCTCTAAAACCGAAATCTTTGTCCCTGTACCAACAAACCAACACACCCTAGCTTGAAGAAGTCCCTTAGCAGCCCACATGCTTTTCTAAGTATACGAAGGTAGATTTCCTAAACTTGAATTTAAAAAATCTGAATTCAATAAATACTTAGTTTTTAGTGTGCGAGATAGCAAAGAATTTGAATAACAAATTAAATGCCACCCTTGCTTTGCAAGTAAAGCCAAATTGAACTTGGATAAACACCTAAAGCCTATGTTAGCATTTTCTTTAAGCTCACATAATCGACGCCATTCACACCAATGAATCCCACTTTTCCCTTGACACTTTTACCATAAAAATTCCCAATAATACTTTCTCTGTCCAAACAAAGCGAATTTGGGAGCAAAAAACATGACATTGAGTGTGTTGGTTTGACCTACAAAACAACTTTTATAAAAACTTCCTTACCCCCTTGTGAAAAGGTGTTTAATACACCAGGTGTTTATCTTACTCTTCATTCGATCTTTTAGCAGTTGAAACACCAATCTCTTACCTTGTCCAACCATATTAGGTAACCCATGATAATTTTCTGGATCCGAAGAGCTTTGCGCTAGAAAAAATTCGGTTTGAAAATGGATTTCTTGCACAGCGAAAAATTAAAATTTTGAAAATCGACTCGATTTTTTATATTTATAGCAATAAACCTTAACTGAATTCGTACTTGTGTTTTTGGCTTAGCAGAAGTTCGTTGTCCCAAATTTAATTCAAATGCTCTTCTCCGCTATTCTCGTACCACAAACTTTTTCGAGTGTGGGCTTGAATCAATTGAATTGAAACACAGAACTAAAAAAAGTTTTCTCTCATTTTGTGGTGAAAACAAAAATTCTCTCTTCTTAATAGAAACCAGTAGAATTGTTATTCCGAAAATATATATAATAGTTGAGAATAAATTCTCTCTATTTTTTGGCAGAATAACAATCTCTTAAAGTTGTGTTAATAGCTCTACCAGTGTCATTTATTTATAGGGAGAGAATGTAGAACCCTTGTTAAGTTTTAGTGATTTACTTCAAATAGAAAAACAACATCCTACTTAGAATAGGACTAAGGTGGATAGCACACCCTAGTATTCCTACTAGGGTTGCCATCCCCTTCATGTTCATCAGGAATTTTAGGGCCTCTCTCGTATCGGGTCCAATTACGAGTACTTTTTGGGACGTTTTTAAATCAGTACTCTATAATTTTCCCAAAATAAACTTTAATATTTATATATAAAATAATTTTCTTATCCCTATTTTACCTCTAGTAAAATTATGATGATTTTACCCCTAACAAAACAATTTTCGGCTCTAATTTGGCCTTATTGTCCATAGCCCCAGCAAAGTAGCCCATAAGAGTGATCATATGTTCTTTGACTAGAGTGTTAAGCTTTTGTTGGAGATTTATTAAGCTAGTTATAGCAGATTATCGAGCCAAGGCAGTTTGGCCTCCAAACATGTATTCTAGCTTATCTAGAATCGCTTTAGCAGTCTTACAGCTCTCCAGTTGCTTATATAGAGTGCTGGTCATGCTTGTTAGCATATAGCAACGAGCTATCTCATTAGACTCTTCCCAACATTTTCTAGCCTCAGCTTGAGTGGTCGAAGGGCACTTAGTATCAAGAACTATTTTAAGTTTCTCACAACTCAGAACAATTATCAGGTTCCTTTTCTTTTCCTTATAGTTGTTTCCATTTAGTTTGTTTTCAATGAGTATGTTCAATAAGGGAGTTGGTGTCATTTTCTTTGCATTTAGTTTAGTCTCCATAAAGAAGACAATTTGGGGATGATAGATTTTTAGCATAGGCTGAAGTCTTCAAACAGCCCGTGGGCTCTCCAAGCCACGGACACCCGTGGGCGTTCCAACATAATAGTTTCATTGCAATTGGTTGGCTTGCCTATTGGCAGCTACCAATATCTGTTGAACCTAAGCTTGTACACTTTCATCAGTGGTCCCCAAAAAATCCACAGAAATAGAAACATTAGAGTTCATTTTTTCAAAAAGAGGCTTATTTTTTTCATCTACATTTTCTATCGGATTATCTTCCAAGTCATGTTCCATATCAACCCGACTCGTCCCACTAGAGGATCCAGCCTCTTTTAACTCATTCTAATTAGAAAAGCCTTCCAAATTAAACCCCAAAATGGGATTAACATTCTGCCACAATTCTTGCCTTTGTCCCTCCCTAAAATTTCGCCTCAAGTCTTGCTTTCTTGAATTGGCACCCAAAAAATCTACACCGCCCTCATCTCGGAGCCAAACGATCATCATGGTGGTGGTTCTTCTCAATTGCACCCTCAATGACAAATCTCACCCAAACTCCATCTCCTTCATGCCATAATTAAATCTGATAGGACACAAATTATCCCCATGGCCGAGGCAGCCACACAAAAAACAAAAGAGATTAATCTTTCATATCAAAAGTTTGCATAAACAAAATTCGATCGAGAAACCATAATCTTTTTCCTTCTCTTTAATGATTTTTGAATATCTAACTGGACACAGATGCACAGAAAATTCTTGATCCCGATTCAATTATTTTGTATCATACTCTAAAATTTTGCTAATAAAATTGTTGAACTGTTTAGCAGTATTTTCATAAAAATATCCCGAAGAAAAATCATCTACCTATATCCAAAACAAAGAGGAAACCAATGTGACTTGCACATGATCCTCATCTTCCCTGAAACACCAATCTTTTTAAAAACCATCTTTTGATGTTACACTACGACCAATCTTTTGGATAAAGATCCAAAAATTTAATCTCAAGCTTTTAAAAATATTTTTTATCAAGTGGAATAATTCAATCCTGGAACAAATTTCCATGTCAGTGAACTAATTGTGAGGATAATTTCTTAGCACTATCATTTGTCAATCAAACAACTTGACTAAGCTACCTTGACTTCTTTTAGGTCAATTCCTTCGATTTTGAGTATTGGTTTATAAATTAAAAAAGAAGAGAGAAAAAAAAACAGAAGCGGTCTGGTAATAGTTGTTGACCGGTCAAGTTCCAACACTACACCTAATTGTTTGAAATGTGGAAATGATACAAATAATGGCATAATAATAAATTTGTTTTGGATTTATTCAAAATTGTAAAACAAAATAGACCTGTTTTGATTTCTACAACTACATTCTTCCTTTGAAAAAGCCCATTTCTTTAATTAAATCATAATTCATACAGAATCTATTAAATCAATTTCATATGTGATTCAAAAGTTTGATCCTAAGGGCTGCTAATGCTTTTCTATTCACTCATCTTCACTGCATCTCCATTTAATATTTCTTTTGTAGGTTTGTTTATATAAATTTAAGGGGTGGTTAATTAAAAGAATGTTAAAATTTTTAAATAGTGAAAGCAATATATATATATATATATATATATATATATATATATTCCCCAGCTAAACTTGCGAAAACGACTTCTTCTTTGAAGCTGCCAAAATTTAGACCATGACCATTATACTCAAATATATGGATTTGTTGAATCCCTAAGTTTTAAATTTAACATTCTCATGCACCCCTAAATGAAATAGCTATTTTAATTTTTAAATAATTTATATATGTTGGTTTTATTAATTAATCTCGACAATTTTATTATGTACATACGCTCAAATTTATATTCATAATTTCTTTTTTTTTTTATGATTAATAAAAGTTTGAAGTTATCAATGCGGCTTTGACACAGTTGTCTATAGTTAAGGTAACGGGCTTTAAAAGTTTGGGTTCGAATTTTACCTTTTATAATTTTAATGTTTGAGTCTCTCTCCTACAATTTGCATATGACTTATATAGGTTTTGTTTGATTTTTGTCTGGATTAGTCTGAGTTTGTTAGTTTTTTATCCATTGTGCATTGATACTTTCTTTATACTTTCTTTATAATATAAGGCCCTTTAAACGATCGTAAATGGCGTTGTGCCTATTTGGAGCTTTTCACAGTCAAAGTCAAACGTTTGTCGGTGGCAACATCGGCATGCGTTATATAAGACTTTCAGCGCACCTGAACTACCCATAGTCTATCTAGTTACGGGATTGCACTCAATAGTCAATCAATTCGTTTTTCCGTAGGTTGATGCTTTGTATCGCACGCTTGTTATATTTAGATAATAATACAAAATCTAGTGTTAGAAGTAGAACTAAAGCGCCTATGAATGAGTTCCAAGAAAGCGGCCGTTGCACTGATAGGGGTGTAATCTAATCTATCTTTCCTGTCCTTTCCTTGCGGATTAGCTATTCCCTATTTAACAATTGGCTGATAGTTTATTGCTAATTATAGCAACTGGTTCTATTAACTGTTTATTTAAAAGTATTTGGTAAAACTTAGCTGATAGCTAAAAACTTATAAGTGTAAAATGACAAATAAGGGCATGACACATTTTACTATTACGTATTTATTTGTTTATAATATTGTAGTCTTTATTGGGTGAAATTATTAAAATAAAACACTATTACCGAGGAATTAAAACATTCATTATAGAAATTAATTAGTGAATATTTTTGAAAATTTAAATAAACAAATTTCTTAAGTTCCTTATTTGCAAATATTAACCTTGTGGAAATTGATAAATATTAATTGTGTATCAATATAACTGTAAATTATATTCTTAGTGATAATTATGTCTTGTTCATAGTATGTAAATTAGTGATAATTATGTCACACTCTGAATAAATTTGTCAAGTAGCATATTTCCATTAATATAAAGTTGCATAAGAAATCATTTTACACAAGTAAATTGAAAATAAATTAAGAGTACATAAATATTCAAAGATGAATGGGCTCGATTGAAAATTTCTCACGACAATGTTGATTTTTGTAGATTCATGATGGAGTTTTTTTTTTAGATTTACTTTGGACTTTGGAGGTGAAAGTGAAAATGTGATAATGGAGGCTATTGATATCTTAGCACTCCTAGTAGGTTTGAGAGTATGTGTCAAAGGGAGTAATTTTTTAGCTAGTATGGTCAGATATGTCATTTCACATATCTCATTCCCAATTAGCTGTTGAACAAAGTTGTCTATCTTAACGTTTTTTATTTTAGAGGTTTTAACTTAACAAACTCTTACAAATCTCTACTCACCAAACAATAAAATACAGGAACAATTGTGGCATTATCCGATTTCGAAATTGGCTTAGCAATCCCCTTTATAAGGAATATTGAATGTTGATAAAATATTAAAAGTTTAATTCTAACTACCAAGGTTTCTATTTCCCTTAAATGGATGTTTGATCTAAAATCACTTGATTGATAAGAAAAATTATTTACACGTGAATTGTGATGGTCTTACCATTTATTTCTTTTTTTTAGTTAAAATTTGATTGTTTAACTTTTAAAAAATTTAATAAAATTTTAACTTAAAACATTAAATTTTTAACGATGTTGGGTTGACGTGCTAATCCTGTGTACTTCATACTAACATAATATTATTTGTCTCTTATACTACATTTACAAATAATTTAAAATTTATAAAATATTCCAAATTAAAAATATTATTAAAAGTTGATAAAATTTTTAAAAAATAGCATGAAGTATCATGATTTCTATGTGGGTTGTCATATTTAAATATTTAATATTTTAGACCGTATTTTCATTAAAAAATAGCAATTAAACTATTTTTAAAATATTAATGGACAAATTCGACTCTTTTTAAAAATTAAAATTAAATTTAACTAAGAAAATAAACACTAAACTAAATTTATTATTATTATAGAAGTTAAACAAGTTGCAGTTAATACTTTGTTTGTAGCAAAATGCAATTTTTTATATTTTCTTTAAGAAAAAAAAAGGAAAAGAAGAAGAAAATAGGAAAGACTTGATAAGGAAGAGGGTATCCTAAGCAACCTTTAGAAAAAAAGAATAGGGAGTGAATATTTCCTTGAATGGGCATTTATAAACCATATTTGTCACTTTCAAACTCACCATCTACCATCCTGTAAACCAAAGCAATAATAGCAACATAAGCAGCACCTTAATTTACACCCATTTGAATCATCCATACCATAACTTTTGACATGTTCAACATCAATGGTTCAAAATCCCCCCATCCAAAACCTTTGATCAATCTTCAACAATCAACAATATTTGATGCCTCACATCAATAATCTAACTTAATTTCAAAATTGAAAATCGAAAATTATTTTTTTTTAAATTTTAATGTTTGGATGTGTAAATTTTTTTTTTTGTTATTTGATAATTTTTTCTGAAATTATTTTTAAATGTTCTTATTAATGAAACAAACACAACATAAATATATTTGTTACAAAATATATAGTAGTATTCTCTTTGGACAATCAAAATATATTTTATAATAATTAATATTATATGTAATTTTTTTATAATAAAAGACCGAGATCAACTTCAATTAATAGCATCATTTAAAACAATTTTATAATGTACTTGTAAAACAATTAATAGTTCACTTTTTTTAAAAATAACTTAGGTTGGAAAATTTAATTTTTATAATATAATATACAAATAATATTCCTTATTTAAATTGGTAAGAATATATAAAAGTTTTATTCTTAAAAAGATGGATGGAATGAGAAATGGAGTTGAAAAGAGAGTCAATGTTAGAAGAAAAAGTAAATGAATCAGACGAACAGTGTTTTTAGGTGGTGTGTGTTAAAATGGAATTCAAAGCAGTGGATTAGAAGAAGTAAATAATGATTATTTTATTTGCGCCAGCCATGATACTTCCAGCCAACTTCTTAGAAGCAGCACTGCACTTTTCCATTTTCTTCATCTTCATACATCTTTTAATCTTATACAATACGTATACCCTTAAAACGCGCTCTTCGCTATCCCCCATAAAAGCAAAACTACCCTTCTCAACATTTAACAAACCCAAACTGATCAACCACAACAAGAAGAAGAAGCTCCAAGGAAGAGAGGAAATCATTAAACTATTGATTTCGTTTGAGGCCTAATGTTGGAATCTGAGTACTCTTCAGCTGAGTTGCAATGGACGTTGTTGATGTCGGACTCCGACATGGCAGCAGCCGCGCAACAACTGATGCAACTCAGCGATGAAGATAACAGCAGCAGCAGCAGCAGCAGCAATGGCAACAACAATAACAAGAAAATCATAGCGAAGATGATGAAAGACGAGAGATACTTGGAACAAATTCAAAATGAGATAACTTCAGCAAAGATTGAAGAAATTTTTGGGAAAGAAGAGATTTCAAGACCAACTAAGAAGCGGAGGTATCGGTTCCTTGAGAGTATTTACAAGGAGACAAAACCTATGAAGGTTAGCTATGGGAAAGGGAATGGGAATAGTTTGTGCTATTGAAATAAACCCTAATGGGAAAATTTTGTGTAAAGATGGATTACTATTTGTCTAATGAAGACTTGGTTTATTTTGGGTTGCTCGTTTGGTGATAGAACTAAGCTTGTTGATCATTGTTTTCTTCTGGGTTTGGGTCATTAATCATGATCATGAAGCTTTGATCAACTGACTTCTTACTTTTTAATAAAATTTTGGATAGATTTAATTTGATGGACGTTAAGAATTATTAAGACTGGGATTGGGAAAAGCTCTATAGTTGTAACTTGTTTCTGGGTAAAAAGGTTTCTTTTAGATAGAAAGTTGAGCACAATTTGGCCATGGCTGCTGCCATCCCTTTCATCTTCAAAGCAAGTTCGCCTGTCATTCTTGTCTTTGGTTTAATTATCATTTTATGTGGAACTTATTTCTCTAATCCAACGTCAAATTAAATTATCTTATTACCAGTAAAGGTTGAGATCATAAGTGATGAAACACAAGTTTTTCCTTGATCTGGTATATGTTTGATCATAAGCTTAAATTTGTGCCTTTTGCTTAATGTGTTTGCAGGTTCAGCTATATAGCTTATTGCCACTGATTAATTTCTCTCTCTGGTCTTAGTTATTGTAATAAAACACCCCTGATATATGAATTTAAAATTCAAGCTCCAACAAGACATCGTAGACAAAAGTCTGTCCGCTATAAAATGTATAAGCAAACAACAGATAAAGACATGATTATCTCTCTATCATTCTATGTTATTTGGACACTTTGTTTTTCTTAAACACATATTTGAGTATAAGTATAGGCGGAGGGATATGAACTTTCAAATATATCTTTTGATTCAGATAACATAGGATATAAATGTTTGATTTTAGCCACAGAAAGGTTATCATTCACCTTAATAACCTTTACGGGGTAGAGAAGAATAAGCACTGTGTAATTTAGTAATAAAAAGATGATGAATAAAGTATGGCGTTTGTACACAAAACGTTCATCAGCACTTTACAATTTTAAAAACTCGCAAGCTATGCTATTGAAATATATATTAGTTAAACTGCACCGTCATGAAAATGTAGACGATAGCAAGCAAGCTTCTCTTCGCTTTAAAGAAAAACTTCATTGTCATAGCAGACGAATATGGGCTCGATTTATTTGGTCCTTAATGATCCCTCTTAATGACCCGCCACTTGGGCTGTCATATGAAGAGTGAGGTTTATTTATTCTGTTGTTTTGTCCAGTTTTAGAATCATTCAGTTTCCTTTTGAGATGAGATTTGCATGGAATTTTCTATAAAAATGAAGAGTTCTTAGTAGTTTACTATTCACTTTTTAATTTTTAAAAGATTAAATTAAAATTTTATCATTTTGAAAGGAGTTAAAGTGTAATTTTACATTTTACTAAATTAAAATCTTGTAAAACTTAAAGGGCCAAAGTGAAATTTTTCATTTTTTTGGAGGAAAAGCCATTACCAGCCCCCTTGGCTTCGCCCGATGTTAATAATCCTACATTGCTAATAAATATATAGTATAAATAAACAATTCTATAGAACTTGGGTAATTGAGTTAGGTGTTTAGTCTACTAGATAAGTGGACTTACCTATTAGGATTTATGTATATACATAAGGTCAAAAAATAGGCACATAATTTTTTTTGAAATAATTATTTTTATTTTTATTTTTATTTTTATTTGCATCTGAACAATTTTACTCAAATAAACAACTTTCCAAAATTACTCATATTGAAAAGACATTGTTTTTTTTTTAAAAAGTTGATATATATGTTACAGAAAAATGTAACTTGTGCAATAAGTTATGTACTAAATAACACTTTTCTTTTATGAAAAAAACACAATGTACCTGTATAAAACTCAATATGTTATTTCTACTATTTTGTTTTTGTTGTTTCAAGACTTGTTATATTCTAAAGGCAAAATTAAAGCCTAAGGATAGTAAATCATGTCTCAAGTTTATCTTATTTCCCACAGTTTTTCTTTCTTGCACCGCAAGTTTCTAACAAGAAGAGGGTCAAGCTATTGCCATGAATGACATGTATAATGAACTTTAGACCATGGAGTTAGACTCGGATCATCAGGTGGGAGAATGAATGAGAGCCATCTCTCTATTGGACAAGGTAATCTCTAATAAAGAGATTAAAGTTGGTTTAATGATTCATATTCGTAGGAATGCTTGGCCAAAAGAATTCTACTTTGAGTCTCATGTTCTGGGAAGGAACATGTGTTGGATTGTCTTCAAGAATGACAGAGATAAAGCTGAAGTGCTCAGTGCTATTCCTTTGTTAGTTCTTAACTGCCACTTGATGTTGAAAACGACCGAGAAAAGGAGGTATTGAAGATATTGACTTTAACACTACCAAATTTTGGCTCCAAATTCACAACGTTCCGATTAATCAAAAAACCAAAAAGAATCTATTGCGTGTTGGTGAAACCTTCGTTGAAATCATTTTGGTGGCTTCAAAGCCACTGACAGTGATAAGCAGTTTTGTTGGTTCAATCTCATGAGCCTGAAAAGCTATGAAAAGGGTGTATAACCCCCTATCAAAGAGTTATGGCTCAAGCCAAAAAGAAAAATGAAAATGAAGGGAGAGGTTAGTGGCATAGATATCGAAACATCATAAGGCTGTTATGATGAGGTGAGGATTGGATCTAGGGGTAATTTAAGGAAGTGACTTTGGGTTAAATTTCAAATGATCTCTCAATAGTCACTAGAAAGACTTTGTCAATGCCAAGGCCTTATGTAATCTAAAACAAAATATTGGAGAAATTCATCCAGGAGTTTGAAGCCTACCCACAAAGCTATGCCCACAGGATGAAAGTTTTATTAGGGTCTGTTTGATTGCCAGTAAAATATTTTCCATAAAATGATTTCTGGAAAATATTTTACTTTTCTGTAAAATGATTTCTTGGAAAATATTTTACGGTGTTTGATTGAATCATGTAAAATATTTTCTGCTTGCTTGGCGATTTTTGAAAATATTTTTCGGAAAAGTTGTTTTACATATATTAATATATATTAATAAATTTTTATATTTTAAATTATTTTTACATATATTGCAATGATTTATTTATAATAATACTCAATTATTAAGCTACAATATTAATCGTTATAAATTGAAAAAAACTAATATCAAATAAATTATTTGTAATTGTGTTAAAAAACAAGTATTGAATAATTAAAAAAACAAGTTACTGGAAAATCGATAAACAAAAGCAGTTTTCTACCGGAAATGAAGGAAGGAATGAAGGAGGCGATAGAGAGGAGAGCACGGAAAATGTCTTACGGAAATTGAAAGGGTAAGACATTTTCCCTAAAATGTAACCCATTTTCCCTTGTTTTGGAGTTCATTTTCCAAATGGAAAATGTTTTCCGCCAATCAAACGCTGGAAAAGTTAGAAATGATTTTCCGGAAAATCAATTCCGTCAATCAAACAGACCCTTAGTAAACTTTTCACAAATCCAACCACAATTGGTGAGCGTGAGATCATCATTGAGATAGAGGTTATGGAATGCAAGCACCAAACAATTCAAGAGCTTTCTACATATTAAAAAAATTCTGAAAGACAACGTGAAATTGAAAAGAAAGAAAGAGAGGGAGATTAGCAACAAGGACTAAGGAGTTGGTCAATCTTTGGTCCTGTCGAAAGGAGTGGGTGGTTTTCTGGTATTATATTTAGTGTTATAAACTAAGGTTAGGGTTTCAAGAACTTTTCTTTTGTATTTCTGACAATTGTAGAGTGACCTTGGCCCAAGGATGTCGAATTTTGGTTTTAGAATTCTATAAATATGACCCTTCATATTTCGAGTTAGATTTCCCATTAATAATATGGTTTACCTTCGTCTATAGGATAGAAAAGGACGATGAATCGACCATTGAAGCATTATGCTTTGGAATTTTCTTAAATAAGATATATAAATGTAAAGTGAATGAAAGTGGAATATGTAAATGAAACAGTGGAATCTGTTATGTCGAATATATACAGAAGCTTTGTAAATAATTTACAAAAATCATAACTCAACAATTTTACAACTCAATTAGTAACTAGATAGTTTTTTTTTTTATTTGTGTTTGCGTTTACTAATTAACACATCACAAAGTCTGGTGAATGAGTTCCACAAGTTGATGGTTTCAAGCTGAAAATACCAAATTATAAACTTAACTGGCCCATCGGAGAAATTGATGTGATGGATGAAGTAAATAAGATATGATCGGGCTCATTTGACCAAAGAGCTACGTAAACTCTAGATTTGTGACTGTTATTTACATCGCCTGTGTCATAAATGAAGAAAGAGAGGTGTTGCCATGATCGGATACCTCACTAGCATGATATAAAGGCCCACCTAAGCTAGTACATCGAAAAGGCAAGAGGGTTGAACTACTACATAGGTGGCTCTAGGTCCGGCTCGACAGGTTGGGCTACTCGAGCACATCCTCGATGTGCTCATTAATAGTTGGATGGAATGCATCATTCCTTAACTAACGAATACTCCTCTTCCACATAGAAACTCGCTTAACCCATTTATGCCTCAAAGGGTAGGGAATTACCATCCTAAACTATTGCCCCATATATTCGCTAAGCTCGTTGGTCCCAAGCGCAATCCACAATGCATTCTCTATCATCCAACACTTATCTAGCCACCTAAACTCAAATTGTTGTTTCACTCAATTAAGGTGATGTCACTCCACAATGTGGAAACAAATAATCGGTACTTGCACCCTAAATAACACATATTGCTCATACATTGTCTTGGGCATAACAGGAAACACCGTATGGTTTAGGTACGGTATCCACAAAAACTACAAATATATACATTAGATACATTAATACTTATTAACATACCTCTTCATCAACTCGTTAAAATTTTTCTCATCCCACACAAGTAAGGTTTTTACTTCGGCTAGGGGATTTACTTTCTTAGGGTCTGTTTGATTGACGGAATTGATTTTTTGGAAAATCATTTCCAACTTTTCCATTTGATTGGCGGAAAACATTTTCATTTGGAAAATGAACTCCAAAACAAGGAAAATGGGTTACATTTTAGGAAAATGTCTTACCCTTTCAATTTCCGTAAGACATTTTCCGTGCTCTCCTCTCTATCGCCTCCTTCATTCCTTCCTTCATTTCCGGTGAAAACTACTTACATTTATCGATTTTCCAATAACTTGTTTTTTAATTATTCAATACTTGTTTTTTAACACAATTACAAATAATTTATTTGATATTAGTTTTTTCAATTTATAACGATTAATATTGTAGCTTAATAATTGAGTATTATTATAAATAAATCATTGCAATATATGTAAAAACAATTTAAAATATAAAATTTATTAATAAATATTAATATATGTAAAAACAACTTTTCCGAAAAATATTTTCAGGAAATCTGCCAAACAACAGAAAATATTTTCTAGTAAATCATTTTACAGAAAAGTAAAACATTTTCCAGAAATCATTTTACGGAAAACATTTTACTGGCAATCAAATAGACCCTTATTGGCCCAACCAGCTCATTTAATATAATGAAGTCTGAGACCCATGAGTGTCGAAATCTTGAAACCTAAATTTTGCCGTACTTTCCTCCTCTGAAAAGGTATATAAATTTTGTGTTGATTTGAGAGTTCATTAAATTTGACACTCATAAGTATTGAATTAACCCTAAAAATTATTCTAAAAAATATCTTTAATAAAAACATATTTTAATAAATGGTTAACTTTTTTAAAATAACCCAAAAAGTGCTTCGTTCATAAAAAAAAATTTATTTAGATATGAATTGCGATAATCTTAGAATTTACGGGGCTACAGTATTTTTTCCCCTTCCACTCGTATGAATTTACCCCTAAATTTCCAAAAACTTGCAGGAATGATATAAATTTTGCGTCATCATACCTCAGTTTTTGTCTTTTTGTTCACATTCTCTACCTAACCTTTGTTTTTTCTCCACGTCACAATTGTGCTAGTCCAAGTACAAAATAATAATAATTTAAATATTTTAATTTATTGATATAGAATTATGAGGTTTTGACATAATTGATAAAAATGGAAGCTCTAGATCTTAAGTATCAAGCTCAAGATTTACCGTGTACTTATATGTTTAATTGGGCCTTATTTCATAATTCATTCCCGAGACTTTGTTTGATAATCCATTTAAAAAAATAAATCATTCAACATTTTTTTAATTAAAAATTAATGTTTTCAATGATTTTCTTTAATCACATTTGATAGGCTATGATAGAAATAAATGAAAGAATTTTAAATGAAAAAGTGTAGAAAAGGTAAGTGTAGGGCCCAATTTTTGACCCGGGGCCTAATTACAAACAACCCAATTAACCCCTAACCCAAACTAAATCTTACCCACCTGACTCAATAACAAAATAGGCCCAAACTCGAGGCCCAATGTCCTAGCCCAGCAAGCTAACAGCCAAACTAGGGTTTCAGACTTTCTGAAACCCTAACGCCGCACATGCTGACTCTTGGCCTTCTGCCACCGCCGCCATCACCTCGCACAGCCCATCGCCACTGTCCCATCGTCCCACTTGCGCCACCAGTTACCTGCAAAGAGAGAAACAAGCAAGAAGTAGCAACAACAACAAACAGAAGCAAAATCGGCTATAAAAGCCAATGAAAATGTAATTTGGGGGGGCTCTATTTTTTTCTCTACGAGATTTTGAGGGCTCTCTTCTTTCGTTTTTTGTAACAAAAAACAGATATCAATATAAAGAAAAAAATTAAGTTTCAAGGTGATTTTTGGTTTTTTTATTTTCGTTTTCTTAGATGTTTTAACCTTTTTTATTTTTTATTTTTTATTTATTCATATATATATAACATATAGTAGCAAAAACAAAAACAAAAAAATTACCTTTGAATTTTCTGGCCACCGTACGGCGTCGACGGCGGCTCTCCTCGCCGGATTCTGGGCTGAGGGAGAGGGAGAGAGAGAGACTTAAGAGGAAAATTTTCTGGTTTTTTTTGGAGAAGAAGAGAAAAATGAAAATTTTAAAAAAAAATTGGTTTTTATAAAGAGAATAAAAGCAGCCGTTTAGCTATTAGGTCGGTGCCAAAGCAGCGCCGTTTTGGTACGACCGTCGGTGACCCGACCCGGGGAGGATCGCGTGTTTTCTACAAATGCGATATTTTGCCTTGATCCTTCCGACTTTGTAACGCGTTGCAATTTGGCCCTTTTACGTTATTTTCTTTGATTTTAATTTAGCCACAATTTTTTATTTTTGTTTCAATTTGGTCCACCGAAGCGCTGCGTTTTAGGACTTTGTCTATTTACCATTTTGGTCCCCCCTCTTTCTGCGCGTGTCGCAGTTCAGTCCTTTTTGACTTTTTATTTGAAATTCGCCCAGGTTTTTTTGTTTTTATTTCAATTTAGTCCCTTGTTTTAGTAATTTTATTATTTTTATTTTTATTTTTACTATTATTTATTATTGTTTATATTATTGTTACTTATCATATTATTATTATATAATAGCTTATATATATATATACATGTATATACATTTTTTCTAACTTTTTTAATACATACATAAATATTTTTTTATAAACATATCTATACGTATGTATATCTATATACTTTTCTTCCACGAATATGTGTATACTTATTCATATATATATATATATATATATATATATATATATATATATATATATTTATATATTAAAATATGTATATTTATATATATATTATATTTTATCTTACTTTTTTATATAATCCACATATATATTTCCTTAAATGTACATACCCATGTTCATATTTTATAATTTTCATCTATTTTCCTTTATTGTTTTTTATGTTCATTTATGTATCTATTTATATGTCTTTTTATGTTTTAGTTTATTTATTTATTTGTTATGGTATATACATAATTTTATTTATTTATTCGTTTTTGCTCATATCATTTTCGTTCACATTATCATATTTATTATTCCATTATGCATATTAACACCATACTTCAAAAGGAAAATTTTTCTAAATGAGGCAATATTTAGCATTTGGAAATTCGAGAAAACGTGCCCTAATGTGCTGGGTTTCGATTTTTTTCGTTCAACTAAATAGCCAAATATCCTTTCAAAAATTTCAAAATAAGGCAATGTTTTGCGTTTGGAAATTCGAGAAAACGTGCCCTAATGTGCTGGGTTTCGATTTTTCTCGTTAAACCAAATAGCCAAATATCCTTTCAAAAATTTCAAAATAAGGCAATGTTTTGCGTTTAGAAATTCGAGGAACGTGCCCTAATGTGCTAGGTTTTGCTTTCTCGTTTAACCAAATAGCCAAATATCCTCTTGAATTTTAATCCATGTCATTCGAGTTTTTTAAGGATCGTATTTTAAATTTCTTTAAAGTTTTCAATTTTCGACATTAATACGTTAACTAATCAACTTGGTACCAATTTTTGGGCGTTACGAGGGTGCTAATCCTTCCTCGTATGTAATCGACTCCCGAACCCGTTTTTCTAAATTTCGTGGACCAACTCGTTGTTTTAATAAAATTAAATTGTTTATTAAAAACAACCACTTTTGCGAGGTGACCCGATCACACCTCATCAAAAAAGGATTGGTGGAGACTCCTATTTTCATTTTTTTTCAAAACCCAAGTCGACCCGTTTTTATTCAAAAAATGGTGTCAACAGCTTGGCGACTCCGCTGGGGACCCAAAATAAGTGAGTCGAGCCACAAGTTGATTACCTTTTGTCTTTTTGTTGAAAATTGAAAACTTGGTTTAAATATACGATCCTTTCGTTGCATTTCATTCGTTTTTATCACATTTTTCATCGTTGTAATTGTTGTGTTGGTTTAAACTTCGGTATCTTTCTGCATATTGCATTGCATGACCTTTGGTCACACCCTTTTAAGTGGGAGTGAGAAGCTACTCATTCGTGAGGTTTTCACCTTCGTGCAGGATAGTGGATCGCTTTCGGGATACATCCGTACCTATGTCTTCGTGAGATTTTCATCTCCGTGCAGCCATAGGGAAATGTATTCCCCTGAACCGAACTCGATCTATATGAGCCTATAATGGGTGAGGATCGAGGAATCTGCTGGTTCGGGTACACTTACTTTAGAGCCAAACCTCATGTAGTGAACCTTAAGAGCCCACCCTAGGTAGAACCACTTCGAACCTCTAGTATTCACCCGAATAAGTGTTCTATTTATTCTTGCTTGCTTTTGCTTTGTACTAACTTGTTTTCTTTTTTTTTTTGTTATGATTGCATTGCATTATAAAAAGAGGTGTTGGTTCACGTTCGGTTGTTAAATAGAGAGCTTGTCATAAGGAAATGGGTTTCTTGATAAAGTGGATAATAATACGGTTGTCCGAATATGGTCCAAGAAAACGTAATAAGAAAAGGATGATAGTTTAATGGAGGACTACACGACCATTGCTCCGTTGCCCGAGAATTCAAGATGACAAAGATTATTTGAGAGCCGCTGAAATTTTTTAAAGAGAAGCCAAGGAGCGTCACGAGGATGAGTGATTAACGAGTCGTGGCCCGGATCAAGCAAAAGGGAGATAGAAGAGACGTCCTTTTGAAGAGTTCGTGAGATTTATCTTAACACGCGAATGAAGAGGATCGAATGTCTCCGCCTATGAGGGCAAGGCCATATATATCCGCTTTATGTAAAGAAATTTGTTTTCTAGTAAAGTTGTTCTAATAAGAATTGAACCAAGAATCAACGTCTCTTTTTGCATTCATGCATTTGCATTACATAACATCATATGCATTAAGGACCATCAAAAGACTCTAATTGAATAAAATTATTTCAGTTAACCTGGAAAACCAACACCCCTACGGAACTCGAGCGAAATCAAAGAACATGGATCAAAGATTAGAAAAACTTGAACAGCTCCAAAAAGATATGCAAGATCAGATACAAGAGCGGCTGGAAAGAATTCAGCAAGATATGACAGAAAATATGCGAGAGTCCCTGAATGACATGATAGCACAGTTAACGCAGCTGTTGAGAGGAGGAAACGACAAGGGAAAGGACCCCATAGTTAATACTAAAGAGGGAAATAATGATGAACACCTTTACCCTCCAGGCTTTACCCATCCGCATGTGCATACTCAAGCTGAAATGTACCCACACAAATCTTCCGTTACAATCAGACCCCAGCAGTTTCAGATGCCAATGAAATTTCAAATCGGAAAGGTCCTAACCCCGGAGAGAATCCTACCAATCCCGTAGTTCTTGATCTCGATGACGTAGCAGAAATAGAGAAAGTAAAAGTAGATTTGCCAAAACAATTAGAAGACCGGTGTAAATGGCTAGAGGAGAACTTTAAAGCTATGGAAAATGTTGATTGCCATCAAGGAATGGACACTAAAGATTTGAGCTTGGTACCCGATTTGGTCCTCCACCCCAAATTTAAAATGTCAGAGTTTGAGAAGTATAACGGGACAAGTTGTCCCGAAGCCCATATCACCATATTCTGTAGAAGGATTACTGGCTACATTAACAATGATCAGCTGCTAATACACTGTTTCCAAGACAATTTGGTAGGGGCAGCGTCCAAATGGTACAATCAATTGAGCCATACCAAGATTGGTTCATGAAGGGACCTAGCACAAGCATTCATGAGGCAATACAATCATGTGACAGATATGGTTCCTGATAGAATCACCTTGCAAAACATGGAAAAGAAATCGAATGAAAGCTTCAGACAGTATGCACAGAGGTGAAGAGAAATCGCGGTTCAAGTTCAACCACCACTTCTGGAGAAAGAAATAACGATGCTCTTTATCGACACACTGAAACCCCCTTTCATCACGCATATGTTGGGAAGTGCTTCAAAGAGTTTTTTGGACATAATCATGAATGGCGAAATGATTGAAAATGCCATCAGAAGTGGGAGAATAAATGGTGGAGAGAGTAACAAAAAGTCAGTCTCAAGAAGAAAAGAAGATGAGGTGAATAACATAGGTTACTCAAGATCAGTTACTGTAAATCATCCAGGTAAAGGAGTTGCTAGTCAACAAGGCTCATTGAGACAAGAACCTGGAGTGAAACCAGGTACTGAGAAGCTCGAGTTCACACCAATTCTGATGTCATGTAAAGAGTTGTATCAAAATTTATTCGATGCGCACGTTGTTTCCCCTTCCTACTCAAAACCCCACGACCTTCGTATCCAAAGTGGTATGATGCGAACACAAAATGTGACTACCATGCAGGAATTACGGGGCACTCAATAGAGAATTGCATCACCTTCAAAAAGCTAGTTGAAAAACTCATCAACATGGGTATTGTCAAGTTGGGTGACTCATCTACTGCAGAAAATCCACTACCCAATCATGATTGACAATAAGGTGAATGCGATGTATGAAGAGATGTTGGGAAATGTTCACATCAATGACATGTATGAAGACACAACTGAAGAAGAGATCTTATTAGATATTCACCCTTATAAACTTGAGAGTGTTTTGAATAATTAGACTGCAGAAGAGACCCCTATAGTATTTAGAACTTACTTAGAGTAATATTCAGCACACACTTGTTGCTTTTAGCCTAGAGGCAATAAAAACTCTTTTGTGAAATAGGCTAATGTCTGAACGTCATTATGGAATGCATCTTTGTGATCTTTTTTGAACCAATATTCTTTTATTTCTTATGAATGATTATTTTTATTCTTTTATTTTTTCTTCTAAATCATTATGGCATTCATAATCATATTGTACATAACTTCATATATTCTTTGTATATTCTTTTGTACTTACAATAGGTCCCTGAATATCAACGACATGAATGACACCGCTACAGACTCAGAATCTCCTTTTGAGCGAGACATGTGTTTAAAGGGATCTCACGACTTTGAAGATGACATAGATTGTAGCCTATCTCCGGACTTATTGAGGATGGTAGAACAAGATGAAAAACAGATCCTACCCTATAAATAATCATTGGAATCCACAACTTCTCCCTATGTGGGGCATGAATGTCATTGAGCCGATCTTGCTAAAAATTTATGGCGGTCAACAATTCATCTTTGCAGCCGTCGATTACTTCACTAAATGGGTGGAAGCTGCTTCATATGCCAGTGTCACGAAGTCGATAGTCAGCAAATCCTTGAAAATCATATGTCAGTATGGAATGTCAAAAATGATCATATTTGACAGTGCACTAAATTTGAATAAGAACACGATATCAGAAGTTGATAGTCTGTTTAAGATTAACATCATGTCGTCCCAAAGTGAATAGTATATTAGAGGCAAAAAAAAGAAAAAACTGTGCTGGGGCATTACCATTCTCTTGGGCCTACCACGGTTTTGCCTATTGAAGACGAAATTCTTTTTCTCTGAGTTTTTGGACCCAATCTCGATCGAGGAGGAATGTTCAAAGTAATCCATCATGGTCAAATGCGCCAAAAGTAAATGATGCGAGCTCACAAAAAGTTCGCCCTAGAGAATTCCATGAGAGGGACTTGGTATCGAGAAGATCCTTCCCACACAAAAAGAACTTCATGTCAAACTAGGAAGGCCTTATCTGGAAAAGCTTTGATCTTGATTAGAAGGGATAACAAAGACATGCCTAATTCTATAAGTCCAGATTCAAAAAACAAAAAATAAAAAAAGAAGAAAAAAGAAAAGAAAAAATGAATGAGTGGCCAAGGTGAAAACCCGCAAAGGGCGCCTTGAGACCAAAGGGGAATTCAGTTAAAACCCGAAAAGGGCGACTCAAATTTTGGATCAAATTGGGGCATAAGGTGATCAGAGCAGCTCAAATTTTGATCAGATCGAGGCATATGGTAATCTTGCTATACTTGAATCAATAGGAAAGGGTAGGCGACATCTTGGGGCATCGACAAAGTCACTGTAGATCTCCTAAACACGTGTCAAACTCAAAATGGTATTCAGAAAGTTTGTACAGAGAAGTTCGAGCTGCGATATCTGGGGCACCCAATTTTTATATTATTTATATTAAATTTTTTATTCTCGGAATACTTCATTCTTTTCCAAGATACACATTCCCAATCAATTGCTTTATTATCTTTCTATTTTGATAATTTATTCCTTTCGAGCTATGCTCAAAACCAACTTTATTCTTATCCATTGTTATGACCCTTTTTGCAAGCATGTTGCATTGGAATAATGATTAATGGACTAATAAAACTTTCACAATGGAATTTTTGCATA
This sequence comes from Gossypium raimondii, assembly GCF_025698545.1. Lineage (NCBI taxonomy): Eukaryota > Viridiplantae > Streptophyta > Magnoliopsida > Malvales > Malvaceae > Gossypium > Gossypium raimondii. The sequence continues at coordinate 6,710,938 of NC_068566.1, read as the reverse complement.
TTACTCTAAAATTTTCTAAATAATACAGGAACCTGAAACAGGACTATTGTTTAGAACGCACCAAGTTTAAAGGAAGGAAAACTGAGAAGGAAGAGTCTAAATTAAGACTTTCTCTTCGAATTTTGTTGTCAAAAACATTGATTGAGCAAAATGATAAGATGTCGCATCGGTAATAAGGCTTCAATAAACAATCAAGCAATAACCACTAGGCAATAGGAAGAGGTTTCCTCGGAGAAGAAATTCTTCATTTTGTGCATGAGCATTTGGTATGACACCATTAGAATGGCGTAAAGGACCAAAGAGCTTCACATTCTATATCCTTAGGAGAAGATTGAGAAAAAGCCATATCTTTCTACCCTTCGGTTATAGAGAGAGAATGATGGTGTAAATTTTACGCCCCAATGGATTGAACTTTGAAGTTCATGGTGGGGGCAATATGATTAAGTGTTTCTTTGGAGACGCTTGCCGGGCAAGAAGGCGTTGTAGCACGTCAGTGATAAAACCTTAATAAACTTCGAACAATGATAACTTCGTTGTAAAAAAAAGACATGATGCAGTCATGTAAACATCATTCATACATACCTAGTTAGGAGCATTTGACTCATTCTGATCATGACATCCTAATCACTAGGCATAATTAGGTTCATAAAATGAATTATACAGGTCATGCTCCCCAGAGAACAAACCGGGGAAGATTGTAAATCCTAGCTCCCTGACCAGCAGTGGAATAGGTGGAATACTTTAAGTCCTAGCTCCCTGAGCAGTAGTGGAGCAGGTTGAAGATAGCAGATATTGCCTTCCTGCATCGACAACGAAGCAGATCGAAGACCCAAGCCTTGCCTCCATCGGTTGTAGTGGAGCAGGTTGAAGATAGCAGATCTTGCCCTCCTGCATTGACAGTGGAGCAGATCGAAGATGGCAGATTTTACCTCCCTGTGGTTACAGTGGAGTACATTGAAGCCAGTAATCTATCTCCCTGGTTGGCAGTGAAATAGATTGAAGATTTCAGATCTTATCTCCCTAAGTGGAGTAGATCGAAGATAGCAGATTTTACCTCCCTGTGATTACAGTGGAGTACATTGAAGCCAGTAATTCTATCTCCCTGGTTGGCAGTGGAATAGATTGAAGATTTCAGATCTTATCTCCCTAAGCAGTAGTGGAGCAGATCGAAGATGGCGGATTTTACCTCACTGTGGTTACAGTGGAGTATATTAAAGCCAAAAATTTTATCTCCTTGGGCAGCAGTGGAATAGATTGAAGATTACAGATCTTATCTCCCTAAGCAGTAGTGGAGCAGATTGAAGATGGGGGATTTTACCTCCCTGTGGTTATAGTGGAGTACATTGAAGCCAGTAATTCTATCTCCCTGGGCAACAGTGGAATAGATTGAAGATTACAGATCTTATCTCCCTAAGCAGTAGTGGAGTAGATCGAAGATGGCGAATTTTACCTCCCTAAGGTTACAGTGGAGTACATTGAAGCCAGTAATTCTATCTCCCCAACGTTGCGGAGTGGGCCGAAGCGCCAATGCCTATACCTCTGAAGTTGCAGTAGGTCGGATTAAATCTATCATATCTAATCCTATCTCCTCGAAGTTACAGCAAAGCGGATTAAAACCACGAATCTCGTTCCCCCTGAAGTTACAGCAGAGTGGATTGAAGCTACAAGTCAGATCTCTCAGAAGTTGCAAAAGAGTAGATCGAAGCAACAAGCCACAGTGGATTGAAATAAAGCTACTTGAAGAGAAGCGTCAAGAGAAGTCAAGACACGATGAGACCAGGCAAAAATTGGTCCCTTTTGATGTCTTTGCTCTATTCTTGTTACACGACAATGAGCAAAGAGGGGCAGCTGTAGGGCCCAATTTTTGACCCGGTGCCCAACTACAAACAACCCAATTAACCCCTAACCCAAACTAAACCTTACCCATCTGACCTAATAACAAAACAGGCCCAAACCCGAGGCCCAATGTGCTAGCCCAGCAAGCTAACAGCCAAACTAGGGTTTCAGACTTTCTGAAACCCTAGCGCCGCACATGCTGACTCTTAGCCTTCTGCCACCGCCGCCATCACCTCGCACAGCCCACCGCCACTGTCCCATTGTCCCACTTGCGCCGCCAGTTACCTGCAAAGAGAGAAACAAGCAAGAAAAAGTAGCAACAACAACAAACAGAAGCAAAATCGGCTATAAAAACCAATGAAAATGTAATTTGGGGGGCTCTATTTTTTTTCTCTACGAGATTTTGAGGGTTCTCTTCCGTTTTTTGTAACAAAAAATAGATATCAATATCAAGAAAAAAAATTAAGTTTCAAGGTGATTTTTGGTTTTTTTTTTATTTTCATTTTCTTAGATGTTTTAACCTTTTTTATTTTTATTTTTATTATTTATTCATATATATATAACATATAGAAGCAAAAAAAAAATTTACCTTTGAATTTTTTGGCCACCGTGTATGGTGGCCAGTCTTGGCGTCGACAATGCTCTCCTCGCGGATTTTGAAATGAGGAGAGGAGAGTGTAACAACTCGGTTTTGACCCTAATCAGAATAGTAGTTTCAGGACCATAAATTCGAATCAGAAAAATATTTTAATATTATTTTTAGTGTCTATTATATGTTAAGTTATAGGTGTGAAAAATTCGTGTGGAAATTTAATCGTTTGAATGTTCAATTCGATAAAAGGGGTTTAATTGCGTAAAATGAAAATTTAGGGGTTAAATCTAAAAATATCTAATTGTTGTTGTCTTTTAAAAATGGTGGTCTTAAATGTCAATTAGACCATTTGAAATGATAATGGGTGGCTATGGACAATTATATCCTTATGTTATATGAAATATAAATTATTTATTAAAGGTTAATAAGGTAAATAAATAAAAATAATAATATATGTTAATTAAAAAACAAAGAAAAATTCAAGGGTTATCATATTCTTCACTAGCCAAAATTAAACAAAAGAAAAAGAAAGAAAACCTAACTACATTCGGTCATATAAAAGCTTGATTGAGGTTAGTTCTTTGTTCGGTTTTTAATAATTTTTACGTTTTTGAGATCGTTTCTTTGTGTTCTTCAAAACCCATGTTTTAATTTTGTGAATTGTTGATGATTTTGAAATGTGCCATTGATGAATGCTTGAACTTTGTGATAGTTGATGATGAAAAATGAAAGATATGTGATAGATTAACATGTTTTGTCTTTGAATTTTTAATGAATTTGAGAAATTAGAGCTAAATTGTGAAAATAAATTTTTGAGGGATTAAAATGTGAAATAAATGAAATGTGTGGACTTGTATAAAGATAAGGAACATTCGGCCCTAGCTTAGTGTGGGCAAATTTTGTGTAGTTTGTGTTTTGTGCAAAAGGACTAAATTGCAAAAAGTGTAAAATGTTAGGGGCAAAATGGTAATTTGCCCATTTATGTATTTTTGGATTTAATTGAATGTTTTGATGAATAAAAAAAAATTAAATTTGAATATGTTTACGTCAAGAAACGAAGAAAACAGATTTGGATCGGGGGGAAAACGAAAGTAGTTGAATAGTCGATCGTGTCCGCTGATATCCGAGGTAAGTCTATTAGCTATTTTATTTTATTAAATCAGTATATGAGTATGTATATCAATTTTATTTTTGTTGAGTAAAATTTAAAAGTATAAAATTTGATTTGAAAGTATGAAATTATGTATACATATATATGTTAGATTCGAATGACTACGAATATGCAAATATGCATATAAATGTCCTTGTAATAAATTTAGGTATGAACATATATGTATAAATTATATTCGAATATACATGTATATACATGTAAAATTTGTTGTATTGAATTTAGGTATGAAATTTCAAAGGTATGAGATATATCCGAACATATGCATGTATGTGTGAATAAGGTGTGAATTTAGTATAAAATAGTTGTATAAGTTGGGCGAATAAGTATGTGTACTTATGAATAAATATTTATATTGAGTATAAGTATGAAATTATATTTATATATATATGTTAAATTCGAATATGTATGAGTATATAGGTATATGTTCTTGTTTGAATATAAGTATAGAGTAATATATGTTTGTTAGATTCGAATAAGTATATATGTACATGTATAAGATCTTGTATTGAAATGGTATATGAAATTATATATGTATATATATGGAATTCAAATGTTAAAGGTACATAGAATATTATAAGTTAAATTTTATGATATTAGTAGTGGAATCTAAAGTATAAGGTTATATATATATAAATGTGTTTTGGTTGAATTATTGAATTATTTAAGTTAGATTTGATGATTGGGATTTATATCTATCCATGTGTTTTAAAGATATAAGCTATGAATATTGAGCTGAATTTTATGTGGATTTTATATACAAATATGAGATACAACTTCTGTGAATTGAGATTCTTTTGTTAAAGCTCAGTATCAATCGGATTTATTGCCAGTGAAATTATTCAGACTATACGTCTATCAGGCTAAGTGCCGGTGATCTGAATCAGGTTATAAACCTAGCAGGCTAAGTGCCGGTGATCTGAATCAAGTTATAAGCCTAGCAGGCCAAGTGCCGGTGAATCTGTTAAATTAAGTGATTATATGCATTTGATACATATATATATATGATTTTGTTTATATGTATTTGATGAGCATATAAACGTTTGGATCTTTGTATTTAGTTAGTAGGCACATATAATTGTTGTTATGCAAATTATTGAATATATGTATGTATTCGGCATATGTGGATTATAGGTATAGATGTGCATTTGGCTCACGTAGTTGCAATATATGTTTTCTGACATATGTAATTGAGAGATCATAGATATGCATTCGATGAAATGCAAATGATAAGTATACTAGCAATCAGTATATACAATTAAGGATTATGTTTGTAACTTGATTATAAGCATATAATGTTAATACATATGTTCGTTTATATGTATTTTAGATATGTTATAAACTTACTAAGCTATAAAAGCTTACTTTGATTATTTTTGTCCAATTGTTTTATAGATAAAAATCAAGCTGCAGACTCGGGGATCATTAGCGAAGATCATCACTCTATCTACTGTCTCGGTATTGAAATGTTTAAATTTTAACTTATGGCATGTATAGGCTAGATAATATTTTGGGAGTCGTACTTTAATGTACTGTATATATATAATTAATAGCCATACGAAATTAGCTTATTTTTCTTATGGTTTAACTAAACTGAAATGTTATGTTTTGTTATAAAAAGTTAAAGTAGAATTTATAATTATACTTACCTAATATTTGACTAATTTAACATAGATGTAAAATTCTTGAATTCTACTGAATGTCTGTGTTAGGTTGTGTTTTGTCCAGTAACGCCTCGTAATCCTAATTTATTGACGTATACAGGTTAGAGGTGTTACAGAGCGAGAGAGACTTGAGAGTTCTAGTTTTTTTGGAGAAAAAGAGAAAAATGAAAATTAAAAAAAAATGGTTTTTATAAAGAGAATAAAACAGCGCCGTTTAGCTATTAGGGTCAGGTGTCAAAACGACGCCGTTTAAAATTCGATACGCGTGTTTTCTACAAATGGGATATTTGTGCGCGCAGTCCTTCCGACTTTGTAACGCGTTGCAATTTGGCCCTTTTACGTTATTTTCTTTTATTTTAATTTAGCCACAATTTTTTATTTTTGTTTCAATTTGGTCCACTGAAGCGCTGCGTTTTGGGACTTTGTCTATTTACCATTTTGGTCCCCCCTCTTTCTGCGCGTGTCGCAGTTCAGTCCTTTTCGACTTTTTATTTAAAATTCGCCCAGTTTTTTTTGTTTTTATTTCAATTTAGTCCCTTTTTTTAGTAATTTTATTATTATTTTTATTATTACTATTATTTATTATTGTTTATATTATTGTTACTTATCATATTATTATTATATAATAGCTTATATATATATATACATGCATATACATTTTTTCTAACTTTTTAATACATACATAAATATATTTTTTATAAACATATCTATACGTATGTATGTCTATATACTTTTCTTCCACGAATATGTGTATACTTATTCATATATATATATATATATATATATTTTATATATTAAAATATGTATATTTATATATATATTATATTTTATCTTACTTTTTTATATAATCCACATATATATTTCCTTAAATGTACATACCCATGTTCATATTTTATAATTTTATCTATTTTCCTTTATTGTTTTTTATGTTCATTTATGTATCTATTTATATGTCCTTTTTATGTTTTAGTTTATTTATTTATTTATTTGTTATGGTATATACATAATTTTTATTTATTTATTCGTTTTTGCTCATATCATTTTCGTTCACATTATCATATTTATTATTCCATTATGCATATTAACACCATACTTCCAAAGGAAAATTTTTCTAAATGAGGCAATATTTAGCGTTTGGAAATTTAAGAAAATGTGCCCTAATGTGCTGGGTTTCGATTTTTTTCGTTCAACCAAATAGCCAAATATCATTTCAAAAATTTCAAAATAAGGCAATGTTTGCGTTTGGAAATTCGAGAAAACGTGCCCTAATGTGCTGGGTTTCGATTTTTCTCGTTCAACCAAAGAGCCAAATATCCTTTCAAAAATTTCAAAATAAGGCAATGTTTTGCGTTTGGAAATTCGAGGAACATGCCCTAATGTGCTGGGTTTCGATTTCTCGTTTAACCAAATAGCCAAATAACCTCTTGAATTTTAAATTTCTTTAAAGTTTTCAATTTTCGACATTAATACGTTAACTAATCAACTTGGTACCAATTTTTGGGCGTTACGAGGGTGCTAATCCTTCCTCGTACGTAACCGACTCCCGAACCCGTTTTTTTGAATTTCGTAGACCAACTCGTTGTTTTAATAAAATTAAATTGTTTATTAAAAACAACCACTTTTGCGAGGTGACCCGATCACACCTCATCAAAAAAGGATTGGTGGCGACTCCCATTTTCATTTTTTTAAAAACCCAAGTCGACCCCGTTTTTATTCAAAAAATGGTGTCAACAGTAAGCAATCTATTTATCACTTAATGTAGATATTTTTATTTTATTTATTTCAATATTAACTTAGACTAATTATATTTTGTATTTAATTTTAAAAAGTAGATCAAATAAATTTTCTAACTTAAATCCTCTACTTAATTTTTCAATGCTTAAATTTTCAACTATTAAACTTATCTTTGAATTTAGATTTAATTACTTGTAATTATACAAGATGACTTGTTTGAGTAACCATTGTAATTGGTGAGTCTCACTAAATTGGGTTTAATTGGAGCACCCTAATTACACTTTTCAATTCTTAGGAGAGGATGAGAATTGGAATAATTACGTAAGTAATTACACGAAATTCAATTTTAAAATTTATTTTTATACAATTTTAAATTATAATTATCTATATTATAAGCATGAACTCGTATGACTGGGATGATTATGGCCAAAACTTTATTATATTATCCTAAAAATTATATTATAAAAATAATATATGCGTACTTTTTAAATTTATAACAAAAAACATATTATTTGAATTCTAAATTTTTAAAGTTATGGTCAAAAAGCTTATTATAAAAATAATTTACATGTCATAAAAGTGTTATAAAATATTTATTTATAAAAGATATAGTCAAGAAGTATGGACATAATTTATTTATGTGTTCATACTATATATTATAAAATAATGCTTATTAAGTAAAGAAAAATATATATTATAGTTTTTATCATAACTTATTTGTAAAAAAACTTTCTAAAATTATGGTTAAAATTATATTATTTATAAGAAGTGTTAAAGAAAGTTATTATACACTTTATAAAAAAATTATAAAGGCTATATATTATAAATTTCATATTATTTTTCACTTAATTTACATATTATAAATAGGCTTATAACTTAGCATAATTCTTTATCCAAATTAAGTTTATATAAGTTTTTATGATTAAAACTACAAACTATTTGCACTGTGAACCCAAATATTATATGATGGATGTTAATTATGCAAATACAAAAGATTTTTTTTACATCATTTCGTGGGGTATGATACCATTTGAAAGAATGGAGCTAGACACAAGCATTAGAGATGGCTCGCGAACTCTTTAATTTGAGACATTCAAAACTTTGAAATATGGTTAAGAGAACCTGTAACACCCCTAAACCCTTTCTTCGCGGGATTGGAGTCTTAGAGTATTACAATAATATTTCAAAAATTTAATATTTACTTTTTAACAAAAAAAATCCAAACATAATGATAATAAATCAAACCGCATACCAACCGTAACTAAACATACTCAAACAAGTCTTAAAAAGAGTTTACAACGCCCTAAAAATAAATTGGAAACACTCCGGGGTCAATTCGAAACAAAATGAAAGACGTTGGGAAAAAATTTTAAATTTTGGAAACAAGGGACACACGGCCGTGTGGATATTCAAAGTCCAGACACACGGCCATGTCCCAAGCCGTGTATCCGTCCGTGTAACTAACTATTTTAAGACACACGACCGCGTGACAACCTGTGTCCCAGTCTATGTGAACCTAAATGTACCTTAAAACTCAAGTTTACCAATTTGTGATTTCTTTGGCACTAAGCAACCAATTCATCAACCATTTGACCTATTCGAAACACATTTAAACATGCTCAAAACGTGCCAAAACAACCATCTTAAATGCCTAACCAATGTGCCCTCATTGACATCACATTTCAAACATCCAACACAAACCAACAATTCATTCATCCATCATCTTACTAATATGTCATTCACAGGTACCTCAAACAAAATTCAATCATTCAAATAAGTAGGATACGTAGATCCATCACTCAAACTAATTACTCATATTCAACATCAACCAAATGACAAAATATATATACTTTCTTCTAATACTAACTCAAACACATCATTAATATAATACCAAAGTGAGCAATTCCCTAGAACAATCACCAAGTGAAAGCATTTACATGAACAACTTCAAGCATTTATATACAACTATGTTCTAAGTTACACATCATTCATAACTTAGGACTACATTCACTAGAATTCACTAAAAACAAAATTCATTATTTCAAAATTGACATCCTAGGTACATGCCAAAACTCTAAAAGAAAATACATCACCAACATTGAGTGCGGGATTTGTCGTGGATACTGAGTCGTAAAACAACGGTAAATACCTAACCTGCAGTCAAGTAAAAATTCAAACAGTAACCTATGTTCTCAAAGGATCCCCTTTATAACTATTAAACAAAAGTTTACATTTCATAACATATAAGTCATCTCTATTAAGTTACCATAATTCATTGAAACATATCTATAACATCATTTATATACAAATATCCTCTCATGAATCATTATACCTTACCGAAATGTATAATCCACTAAATGGCATTTGGTGCCTAACGGTAGACCGTACATAAGGTTTTGCACTCAGCGCTCATCGTTTAACTCGACAAGATCATTTGTGTGCCTAGTACTAGTCGAACAATCGACAAATTATTCTGCCCAGCACTAGTCGGATAATCAACGATAGTTGTGCCCACCAAGAATTAAATTTTCAAAACCATATTCCATAATTTAATCAACCACAACAATAATAATGAAAATATTTTTGATCTAATTCATATACATTCGAATCTTATTCATAGTATTCCATCCGAAAGATTTAACCAATTATATTAATGGATATAATTTGATATCAAATACGACTAAATTAATTAAATTAAATAAAGAGTTCGAGTCAAGGACTAACAACTTACCTGATTATGATAGCTACTAAGATCGAAGATGGTTACTCGACTACCTTTTTCTTTCCACGGTTATCAACTAATCATCTTGCTTCTCGATCAAAAATCAATAACTTAATTAATTTACTTAATTCAACCATTCAAAATATTAATACACAAGCCATTAAACTTTTAATTACATTTTCCTTATTTGCTCTCAACATAAACTTTTAATACAAATTCATCCTCAATTAAAAATCATGAAATTCAACCACTATCAACAAAATATCATGCTAACCATTTTTCCCAAAAGTTCAACACAATTCATATTTTTCATTAATTCACAAAATACTCCTTAAGTTACCATTTTCATAAATAAGTCCTTAAACTTTAAAATAATCAAGAATCATTCAATAAATATGTCTATTAAACTCCCAAATTTAAAACCCAACAAAAATAACACCAACAATCGAATTTCTCAACAATGGCAATTTCCACAAATATCATTAATTCTCATATTTTCAATATGGGTAAGCTACTACATGATTTTAAAGTTCCAAAAATATAAAATTTAATTAAAAAGGACCAAAACATACCAATCAAATTGAGCTTCAAAACTTAAACAACAATGGCCGAATGTCTCTTTTCTTCCCTCACCATTTCGACATGCAAGACCATAAAAATGAAAATTGCTTTGTTTTATTCTTCATTCTTTTATTAACTTCTCCACTATCTATTTCTCATCTTTATTTTATTTTATTTATAATATTTTAATATAACATATATATTATAGTTAACATAATATATATTACATACATATAAATATGATATGACCGTCCACTTAATTAAACAAGGGTCCTCTAAACTTGTATAGTAATTTAAGAGCCTCTAATTCTTTTTACACTTGGTCTGCTTTCTTAGCACGTTTATGTATGCCGCCGCTGGCAAGTTCTTGTTCTTTCACTTTAATTTTTAGTTTTTATGGTTTTGTTGAAGGATTCTGACGGCGTTGTTTATATCAGAGGTTCTGTTCTATCTTCACCAATTGGTCAGCTTAGCGATTGATCTGGTTCAATGGAATGAGATTTAGCTGCGTTGTCTTTGGATGACGAGGAAGAGGAAATTTTACATATTCAGAAGGAATCTGATTCGGGTATGGTGGAAGAATATTTGTGTTTAGCAGGGTATTTTTTTAATAGCAAGCGTTATTTACTTTCCAGCGATGAGGAGTACAATGGCAAATCTTTGGCATCCAGTAAAAAGAGTTCAGATCTTGGATCTAGGGTAGAAAAAAATTTGTTTAGATTTTTCCACAGAATAGATCTGGGGAGGGTACTTAAGGTATCCCCATGGACTTTTAATAATCATCTGTTAATATTACATCATTTGAAGGATGGAGAGGACCCATTAAAGGTGCCACTAATCTTTGCGAATTTTTGGGTACAAATTCATTAAGTCCCCCCGGGGTTTTTCTTTGAAGCGTTGACAAGGCAAATTGGGGATTTTACTGGAAAAATTTTAGAGTATGATGGTTCTAATCTGGGGAAAGGAGTACGACATTATCTAAGAATAAGGGTTTAGTTAGATGTGAGACGACCTCTGAGGAGAAAGAAGAAGGTTCTATTTTCGTCAGGAATTTGCTCTTATGTCAATTTTAAATATGAACGATTGACCCTGTTTTGTTTCTTTTGTGGACAGCTAGGGCATAGTGATTCTTTTTTCCATTCTAATATGGAGTTAGGATTTGAAGCTGCTGAGATGGGATGGAATTTGTCACTTCGAGCTCAATCCAAAAAAGCTCTCGCAATGAATAGTGTGTGACTACGTGATGATGGTGATGAAATTCAAAGGAGTTCAATCAAAGGACGTGAATTCGGGAGATGCAATTGGGAGGTTAAAGATAGAAGATGTTCTAAGAATTTTTTAACCCTATTTTGGGGGTTAATTTGGAGGGGAATTTGAATTGGGTTTCGGATGTAGAGGTAGGATCTTCTAAAATACACGAACAAATAGATATGGAGCATGATGGCGAGGATGGTGCGATTGAAGGGGGAGATGGTAAAAAGAGGCCTAGAAGGGAGGATGATAGATCTTTGGTGGGAGAGGAGATAAGCGCTCTTGTTCTTAGAAACAGTAGAGGATTGAAAAAATCTTTTGTTATGGGTGGCTACCAAGGGGCAAGCCAACCGGTCACAATAAAAATAATAAGTTGGAATATGTTCATGGATTGGGGAGTCCACGGGCTGTTAGAAGACTTCGGCATTTGTTGAAGTTGTATAATCCCTAAATGGTCTTCTTTATGGAGACTAAGATTGATGGAACACAAATAGAAGGTATAAGAAAGAGATGTGGATTTTTTTAATGGGATTGATGTTGCATTAGTAGGTTCAAGGGCTGGATTGTGTCTTGCATAGAAGGAAGATATTGCAGTTAGTCTTAAAAGCTGTTCTGACTCTCATATTGATGTTGAAATTCAAGAGAATGATAATGAAAAATTTTAAAGGTTTACTGGATTTTATGGTTCACTATATGCGCATAATAGAGAGGTTTCATGGAATTTACGAAGGAATTTGAGTCACGTACAGGGTTTACCGTGGATGGTATGTGGCAATTTTAATGACATTTTATATTTTTTTGAGAAGGTGGGAGGGGTTCCAAGAGAAGAAAGGAGAATGGCAGCTTTTAGGAATGCTTTAGTGGATTGTTAGCTATTGGATGTAGGGTATATAGGATCGTGGTTCACTTGGGAAAGAGGAAACCTGCCAGAGACTAATATTCGCGAAAGGTTGGATAGAAGAGTAGCGAATATGGAGTGGCCTAATTTGTTTTTTTCTACAGAGATTCGACATCTACCGTATTCTTTTTCTGATTATTGTCCTCTTTTTATTCAAACAAACACAAGAATGAACAACTTTCCTAGAAGGAAAGCCCGTTTTGAGTTATGGTGCGTTAAAGAGGATTCTTTCGAGGAAGAGGTCAGAAGCTTATGGAGGTCTACTAGAGGCGACATTCTATAAAATTTGAATGAGTTACAACAGGATTTGGTAAGATGGGCAACCTCGATTAGGCACAAAAGAGCGGGTCGTAAGAAGGAATTATCAGCAAAATTGGATATTCTAATGGGTAGAGAAAGAATTGATGAAAATTTAGCAGAATTAATTGATGCGAAAATCCATCTAAACCTTGAAATTGATAAGGAGGAAATATACTGGGAGTAAAGGGCCCGAGCTAATTGGTTAAAATTTAGAGACAAAAACACGACTTTCTTTCATAGTTACGCGTCGCAAAAGAAAAGAAGGAATACTATTCAAAGTTTAAAATACGAAGATGAGATAGAGACAAGTGATGAGGGGGATATGGAGAATATTGCTCAAATTTATTTTCAAAACTATTTAACATCAAGGGGCTGTGGAAACTTTGATCACATCCTTTCGGGAATAGATAGATGCATCTCAGAGGAGGTAAATTCGAAGCTAATTGCAAAATTCATGAAGGAGGAAGATGTGATTGCACTGAAGGATATGGGTCCTACAAAGGCTTCTGGGGACGATGGTTTTCCAACTCTATTTTTCCAACAAGTTCTGGCATATTGTTGGAATGGATGTTATCGACTTCTGTTTGGGCGTCTTGAACGAAGGTATGGTTGTGGATTCTGTTTATGTCACAAATATTGTGTTAATTCCTAAAGTATCCCATCCGATATTGTTAATTTTAGACCAATTAGTCTATGAAATGTTTTATATAAATTGATAGCGAAGATGATTGTTAATCGATTTAAACACGTTCTGGAGGATTGCATTGATACCGCTCAAAGCGCCTTTGTACTAGATAGACTTATCCCGGATAACATTTTTCTTGCTTATGAGCTTTTGCATATTTTTCGACAAAAGAGATTAGGGAAGAAAGGATTTTTGGCACTAAAGCTGGACATAAGTAAGGGTTATGATAAAGTTGAATGGCCTTTTATTAAGGCAATGATGCTACAAATAGGGTTCCATATTTCGTGGGTAAAGATTATTATGAAATGCATCTCTACTCTCTCTTATTCTGTTTTCGTGAAAGGGAAATTAAGGACAAATTTTAAACCAGTGAGGGGTCTTCAACAAGGTGATTCTCTTAGCCTTTTTCTGTTTTTGATTTGTAGTGAAGGTCTCTCGTCGCTTATGAGATAAATTCGGGGGAAGGTTTGATTAAATATGCTAAAGTTAATAGAAGGAGTCCTCCAATTTCACACTTATTATTTGCTGATGATTGTACTTTGTTTGGTGAAGCAAGTGAGAGGAGTGTGAAAATTTGAAGTTAATTTTAAGGAATATGAGAGTTGTTCTGGGCAATGTGTGAATTACGAAAAATCCAGTGTCTTTTATAGTACAAAAAAACTATAGAACAGTAATATCCCAGCCAAAATTAAGATTTACATTTGGAAAATTTCCTAGAATTTCATCCCTAATCTAGCTAATTTATTCACAAAAAGACTGGTGACGGAGATTGCGTGCCCAAGATGTGAAGGGGCTGCTGAGAATGTTGAACACCTGTTGTTAGAATGTCCTGTTACACGAGAGGTCTGGGTAAGTTTAAATCTTGATTGGATATTAACAAGATTAAATATGAAATGTTGGGAATGGCTTACCTGGGTATTTAAAAGTAGTATTGGGTCGCAATGTCGTTTATTCTGCTGCTCCTTGTGGGCGATTTGGACTGACAGATATAAGAGGTTATTTGAGGGGAAGAGAAGTAGGGGCTATGATATAGTAATTCCATATTTTCCACTTTCTTAGTCACAAATTCATCTATCTTATCGAGAAATAATTGTATGAATAATTTTATGTCATATAAATAATTTCATCCTAAATTTTAAGATTTTAATTTAGGTTTAATTTTTTCAAGATTAAAATACCGATATGACATAAAACTATTAAAAGATATACAAATAACGTAACGTGATTATTTCATACATTCTTTTTTCTCAATCCTATAAACCAAAAGCAATAATGGAAACATAAACACCTTAATTTACACCAATTAAAATCAACCATCCCACAACTTTGACAAATTCAAGATGAATGGTTCAAAACTCCCCAATGAAAAAGCTACAATATTTGATGGGTTTTCAAAATATTTGAATAACATTTCCATCGGTCAATTTTTTATTTTCCTTTTGTGGGAACCCATCTTTTAACATTTCCAAATAATTTCCTCATTTTGGGATGACCAAGATTAAAGTTTTTAAGGTGTTATTCTTACATACCCAAAATCGATTTAAATCGTAGTGCTTAGCTTTATTAAATCCGATTTTACTTTAATTTGATTAATACTTAAATGAAGTCGATTAAATATAATTTTATATTTAAAGCTAAAATTATAATTAATCCAGCTGAGCTTAACAGAATTTTAATTTTTTATTTAATTTATCATTAGCTTTATTTTTATAATATGAAAATAAATATTTTATATTTAAATTAATGAAAATAACTTTAAATACTATATAAAAATTATTTCTAAAGAAAAACCTAATAAATCCAATTTATCTAAGCAATAGAATTTTGTTATATTTAATTATTTTCTATACTATAGGTTGAATTGTTTGAAACCAAAATTTTATATAATAATTGGTTTTTTTTTTCAAAATCCCTCGGAAATGAATTGTAATTAGAGGTAGATGTTTGATTGAATCAAATCGAATCGAGTGAAAAAATTTCGAGTTGGTGAGTCCTATTTTATCATTCTAACTCGATTTGAATTTTTGTTCGAATCAAGTCAAGTGAAATGAAATTCAAATCGAGTCAAACTGAATTGAGTTAAATTAAAAAAATTAAACATGTCAAATTAAAATCTTGTTACAATATAACTAATTCCATGTTAGAGCACATAAATTTGAAACCATGTATATTTGAAAAATTTCAAAGCTAAATAAAAAATATTTTAGTATAATAAACTTGAATCGTTAATTAACTTATTTAGGTCCACACAATTATTATTTTAGAAAATTTTAAAATTGTTAACTTTCTTTATATTTTGATTTTTATTTATTTTTGTTATGAGAGAAACTAATTTGTTTATTTTCAAAATCGACAATGATTAAAAAATATTTACACTAACTTGTAATTTGAATTATTTAAGTTATTGAATTATAAAATTTAAATCAACTAACTCGAAACTTAAATTTTTTATCTAAATTAACTAAAAAATTAAATAACTCAATTTAATTAACTCAAAATTTAAAAAAAAAACGATTTTTTCAAATCGTAACAAATTTTGGTCACCCAAAATTGCGTAGTATCACCCATAATGATGAGATATAGAGTTGAAAAGAGCGGTCAAACAATCAAAGCTCATTTAGTTGGTGTTGTGTGTTAAAATAGAATTAGAAGCATGGGATAAATCAAAAGATTAAATATTATATTTTTGTTCCACCAAAAGATTATATAATTATATTATAAGATCCGGCAGCCATGACCTTTCTACCCACCTCCTTAGAAACGGCACTGCACTTCTCCATTTTCTTCCTTCAGAATTAGAACTTCACACATCTTTTAATCTTATACAATACGTACACCCTTGAAACGCGCTCTTCCCCATCCCCCATAAATGCAAATATACCCTTCAGCAATTAACCAAACCAATCTGATAAACAAGAAGAAGATCGAAGGAAGAGAGGAAATCATTAAACTATTGATTGCGTTTGAGGCCCAGTGTTGGACTCTGAGTACTCTTCAGTTGAGTTGCAATGGACGTTGTTAATGTCGGACTCGGACATGGCAGCAGCCGCTCAACAGCTGATGCTACTCAGCGATGAAGATAACAGCAGTAGCACCAGCAGCAGCAATGGCAACAACAACAAGAAGCAGAAAATCAAAGCGAAGATGATGAAAGACGAGAGATGCTTGGAACGAAGTCAAAATGAGATAACTTCAGCAAATATTGAAGAAAGTTTTGGGAAAGAGGAGATTTCGAGACCAACTAAGAAACGGAGGTATCGATTCCTTGAGAGTATTTACAAGGAGAAAAAGTCTATGAAGGTTAGCTACGGTTCCTCTAGAAATATTATTAATTAGACTTAACTTCTGTAAAGAGGGATTAGTAGTTTTGTTTTTGGAAGGGAAAATTGAAAATGATCATGAAGCTTTGATCAACCGGTTGGCTTTTCTTTTTACTTTTAATTTGGTCAATATTTAGAAATTTTAAGAGTGGGATTAGGGAAGAATTCTTTATTTGAACTTGTTGTAGGGTAAAGGGTGTTTTTCTAGATAGAAGGTTGGGCACAGTTTGGCCATGGCTGCTGCCATTCCTTTGATCTTCAATGCAAATTCAGCTGCTGTTCTTGTCTTTGGGTTAAGTATATAATTTTATGTGGTACTTATTTCTCTAATACAAAATCTAATTTTATGTTGAGATCAAAAGTGATGAAGCGCAAGTGTTTTCCTTGATCTGATACATGATGAGAAAATTTAAACGAAGATGAAGAATTTAATACATGATGAGCTTAAAATGTGCTTGACCTGCATAACGCTATCTATACGTGCGTTTGCGTGTTGTTCAATTTAATATATCTGTACTATTATTCTTTATAATTTGCGAAAATTATGGATTTAGCCCATCTACTTTAATTTAATTATTCTTAGTCCATATATTTTCTAATTGATCAATTTTAGTTCTTATACTTTTTTGGATTCTAAAATTTTAGTTCTAACTCAAATAGTAGCTGTTAAATCTGTTAGCTTAAATTCAAATTCCAATCCTATATTATTTGTACAATTGTAGATTTAGTTCATATTCTCCTCTTGAATCATTTCAAGTCCCTATACTTTTTGAATTTTAAAATTTCGATTTTGATTAATGACAATTATCAATCTATTAATTGGACTTTTAGTGAGTAATACGTGGAAATAGTATAACATAACTTAATCAATTTAAGAGGTACTATTTAGTAGTGAATGAAATTTTAAAAATTAAAAAGTTTAGAAAATAAAATGACTAAATTAAAATATATGAATTAACGCCATAACTTTTACAAAATATAGAGACTAATAATAAAATTTAACCACTTTAAATGTTTGATTAAGTTCTTATATACCAGTGTATTTTCTAGTATCTGAGTGGTATATAAAATATGGTGTCTGTCTGAGAAAAAGTTCATCATGAAAACCTACACAATAACTTCTCCAACACCTAATAAAAGATTTATTAAAAGAATTATAACGTAAGGGATCAAAATCAACTAGAATTTAACTTATAAAATATATAACTTTATCTCGATTCCTCTAAAAAATATTTTAAATTTATTCTTGCAACTAAATTCATTTTAATAGACTTAGCCAATTGAGCGGCTTATGTTAAACTAGTTTAATTAAATTAATTAAGATATAATTGATTGGTTATTAATTGAATCGACTGCTCTTCTTTTGTCTCAAATCTATTTCAAAAATGACTATTGTCCTCTCTTTTTTATCATAATCAAGATATCCACCTTTGGTAATAATAACTAATTTCTTTGCCGTAAAAATTCTCAAAAAAAAATAAACAGCTAGCCACAAAATGCATTCCATTCTTATAAGAGAATTAAATCCCTAAACAAGGTGAAGTAGTACCAAAGCACACCAACTTTTGCCTTTTGTTATGGCAGCAGCTAACGGTCATTTTGTTTACATTTTCATTATAATTTTCTTAATTGTTTGAGTCTTAAACGCTGAGTTTTATAATTGTTTTAGTTTAGTTATACGGTGCGTTTCATGATGTTTTTAAAACGATGTGTTTAGACCTTATTGTTGGATTCTGTTAGTTGGTTTCTATATACACCAAAACAGTGTCGATTGGAGGTTATGAAATGAAAAAGCAAGTATTCTTCTGCTGACTTCTCTCTTCTATTTCTCTCAATTTCTTCTTCTTCCTCCCTATTTCTCTTCTTTTCAGATCTCACTCCGCAACAAAGGTATCAGAGCTGTCGATTCTCATGGCCGGGGATGGAGTAACCACCAGGATGCAGCGGGAATTGGGCACATTGCAAGGGGAGTTTTCACAAATGCAAACAAAGCTCACTCAGTTGGATGCTCGAATTGATGCGCGATTAAAAGAATTTCAGGAAGGAATTAAAAGCAGTGCGTTCAAAATGCGTTCGAGACTTGATCTTTATTTGAACAATACTTTGGTCAGCATCTTTCGGGGGCTGTCTCGGGTTCGATGATCAGGAAGGGAAAAGGAGTTTTAGGTTCTCCTCCTTGGTTTCCAGCAAAGGAACCCTTAGTAGTGTCTCTAATGCATGATTTTGGTCATTCGAGTCTGTCTTCTCGGGGGGGTGTAGCTGAGGTTGAGCATTTTTTTGGGGGTTGATTGTCCTCATTTTGATGGAGATAATTTTAGGGGCTTGTGGTCAAAATTGGAACAATATTTTGAGGCTGAGGGTGTGGGTAACCACGCAAAAATTAGGGTGGTTATGCTGCATCTTGAAGGGAGAGCACTAGATTGGCATCATTTCTTTGTACGTAGGCATGGAGGGTTACCATTGTTGACTTGGGAGATGTATGCGAGGAGACTTAGAGAACGATTTGGATCTGAGACTTTTTTAGATCCTATGGCTGAACTAGTAACTTTCAAACAGCAGGGATCAGTGGATCAGTTTCATGATGGATTCTTAAGTCTGCTAAATCAGTTGAATCTACCGGAACCTTATGCGTTAAGCATATTTATTAGTAATCTCAAAACTGAAATTGGCCAATATCTCCGTTTGTTTAAACCTCAAACATTGGTGGAGGGTTATAATTTGGCAAGGCAAGTGGAGAACATTGTGTTAGGGCCTTTGAAAAAAGAGCCTCCTGTTAGTAGCGGAGTTAATACAGTAAGGTCTTTTTTCCCTACACCCAAATTGCAGCATAGTGGTGGAAACGTGGTTGCAGCAGGGGAACCTATGAGCAATAGTAAACCGGGGCAACGAATTCCTTCAAAATCCCTATCTCAGGCGGAGTTGGAAGATAGGAGGAAAAAGGGTTTGTGTTTTTGGTACGGATTGAAGTATTCGCCTGGCCACAAGTGTTTAAAATCTCAGGTGTACCAGCTTGTAGTGGAGCCATTAGGGGATTATAATGCTGATTCGAAGAGCCCTTCTCTTGAAGACTTCCAAGACTTCCCGGAGCAGTTAGATTCAGTAGACCAGGCTTTAGAAAGTCCTACTCTTGTACTGTCATTACATACACTGCAGGGGCTGCAAGGGCATAGTAATATACGATTTCCTGCTGTTATTGATCATATGGAAGTGATAGTTTTGGTAGATTTGGGTAGTACCCACAATTTTATAGACTTCAAGGTGGCGAAACGGCTAGAGTTACCAATAGAATCAGGCCCTAATATGAGAGTTATGGTGGCAAACGGAGTCCGACTATGTACTCAAGGGCTATGCAGGGCTGTTGGTTGGGAAGCACAATGACATAAGTTCACAATGGATTTCTTAGTTCTATCTGTGAAGGGTTTTGATTTGGTACTTGGTATTCAGCGGCTATTATCTTTAGGTTCAATTGTATGGAATTTTTCTGACTTGACTATGCAGTTTACTCATTTGGCACAGAGCTGTACTTTGCGTGGTACTATACCGGGCTCCATGCACATTGTTCCTAGTCGAAAACTATCTAAATGTCTGAGCTTAGTGGGTAACGGTCCTTGTCCAATGCTTTTGGCTTCTTGCAAGCAGACCACTTTGACCATACGTCCAACGCAGTTGTCTTCCGAGTTGAGTAGACTTCTTATTGAATTTGAAGATGTTTTCCAAACTCCTACCAATTTACCACCTCCACGGTTACACGATCACAAAATTCCTTTGATGGATGAGTCCAAGGTGGTTAAGGTACGACCTTACAGATATCCTGTAATTCAAAAAACTGAAATTGAGAAGCTCATATAGGAGATGTTGCAAGCTGGAATTATCTGAGATAGTAATAGTCCGTTTGTGTCTCCGGTGGTGATGGTTAAAAAGAAATACGATAATTGGAGGCTGTGTGTAGACTATCGGCAGCTCAACCAATTAACGGTTAAGGACAGATTTCCTATTCCGATCATCAAGGAACTGTTGGATGAGTTAGGGGAGGCTCATTACTTTTCCAAGTTAGATTTATGTTCGGGTTACCATCAAATTCGAATGTGTGAGCAGGATGTGCATAAAACAGCTTTCAAAACTCATGTCGGCCATTACGAATTTTTGGTAATACCATTTGGCTTGACCAACGCTCCATCAAGTTTTCAGTCACTCATGAATTCAATTTTTCGACCCTTTTTGAGAAAATCAGTACTGGTCTTTTTCGATGATATACTTATGTATTCCCGGGGATGGAAAAACCATTTGACTCATTTACAGGAGGTATTACAAGTATTGAGGACCCATCAACTTTATGCTAAGCAATCAAAATGTATTTTTGGAGCTGTACAGGTGAAATATTTAGGGCATGTAATATCGAAAGGTACAGTTAGTATGGACCGAACTAAGGTAAATGGTGTTTTGGATTGGCCTATTCCGAAATCAGTTAAAAAGTTGCGGGGTTTTTTAGGGTTGTCGGGATACTATAGAAGGTTCATCAGAGGGTATGGACTTCTAGCCACATCCCTTTCTACCTTACTGAAGAAGAATGTTCCATGGCAATGGTCAGAGGTGGAGCAAACAGCTTTTGACCAACTAAAGGCAGCTGTGTGTCAAGCGCCTATTTTGACTTTACCAAATTTCCAGGAACCCTTTTGTGTCGAGACGGATGCGAGCGGTCATGGGGTGGGAGCTGTCCTACAACAAAAGGGTAAACTGGTGGCATTTTTCAGCAAGGCATTGGGCGTCAAATATCAAGCTTTATCCATTTATGACAAGGAAATGCTTGCGGTAATTTTGGCTATTAAAAAATGGCATTCTTATCTTGTTGGAAGGCATTTTTTTACTAAAATAGACCACCAAAGCTTGAAGTTTATGATTGATCAGCAGGCTATTACACCATTCCAACATAAATGGGTTGCTAAGATGTTGGGTTATGATTACTCGATTGTTTACCGCAAGGGGGCTCAAAATACAGTGGATGATGTTTTATTTAGGAAACCCCTTGACCCTGATTCTCAGTTGCTGCAATGTGCGGGGAATGTTAAGCCGGATTGGTCCACGGTATGGAAGCGTATCATTGACTCGTACACAACAAATGAGAAACTTTTTCAATTGTGCCAGGACGTTCGAAATCAGCCTCAATTGCACCCAAAATATTCATGGCATGGTACATTTCTTTGCCGGTTGGGCAAGGTCGTGGTCGGTAATGATTCTCAAATTTGAAGACATATTTTTAGTCTCTTCCATGACACAGCCTTAGGAGGTCATTCAGGGGTCCATGCCACCCGTAATAGAATTTCAGCATTTTTGTATTGGAAGGGGTTGTCGAGGGACGTTAAACAGTGGGTACGTGAGTGTGTTATTTGTCAGCGTTGCAAGGCTGAAAATTCTGCTTCACCAGGATTATTGCAGCCCTTACCTATACCAGACCGGGCGTAGAGTGATGTCAGTATGGACTTTATTGAGGGTCTTCCACTATCACAGGGTAAATCGACCATCTTGGTCGTGGTTGATCATTTGACCAAATATGGTCATTTCATTGCATTGGCTCACCCCTTCACTGCTCTTACTGTGGCTCATGCATATCTTACTCATGTTTATAAATTGCATGGAATTCCTGAGTCTATCGTGTCTGATAGGGACAAAATTTTCCTAAGTTCGTTCTGGCAGGAATTATTCAAACAAATGGGCGCCAAATTGAAACGATCTACAGCATACCACCCTCAAACGGATGGCCAAACTGAAATTCTTAAAAAATGTCTCGAAGGGTATTTAAGGTGTATGGTGGGTGAGAAACCTTCTACTTGGTCAGCTTGGTTGCCATTGGCTGAATGGTGGTACAATACTACCTATCATTTGGCTATCCACACTACTCCATACGAGGCTCTTTATGGGCAAGTACCACCTCTCCACTTACCATATGTGGCGGGGGCTTTTCCGGTAGCTACGGTGGATAGAACATTGTAAAACAGGGAGGCTATGCGCAAGGTTCTGAAGTTCCATCTCACTCAGGCACAAGATCGGATGAAACATATGGCTGACAAACGAAGGTCTAAACGCGAATTCCAGGTAGGCGATTTGGTTTACTTGAAGCTGCAACCATATCGTCAACATTCCTTGCGTAAGTTTAAAAATCAAAAGTTAGCACCTCGATATTTTGGACCTTTTCCAGTGGAAGCTCGAGTCGGCCAGGTTGCTTACAAACTCTCGCTACCATCATCGGCTCGTATTCATCCTATTTTTCATGTTTCATAATTGAATAAGCATATAGGCTCAGCGGTGAGTGCTTCAAATTTTCCACCGATTGGGTCTGAGGGCACTCTTCTTAAGACACCTGTGTGAGTTCTAGATAGGCGTTTAGTTAAACAAGGGAATCATGCTGCTGTGGAGGTCCTGTTCGAGTGGGCGGACACCTTTCCGGAGGATGCTTCATGGGAGAAGCTTCAGGAGCTTCAACAACGCTTTCCAACGTTTGATCCTTGAGGACAAGAATCCTTTTGCAGGAGGGGCAATTGTTATGGCAGTAGCTAACGGTCATTTTGTTTACATTTTCATTATAATTGTTTTAATTGTTTGAGTATTAAACGCTGAGTTTTATAATTGTTTTAGTTTAGTTATACGGTGCGTTTCATGATGTTTTTAAAAGGATGTGTTTAGACCTTATTGTTGGATTCTGTTAGTTGGTTTCTATATACACCAAAACAGTGTCGATTGGAGGTTATGAAATGAAAAAGCAAGTATTCTTCTGCTGACTTCTCTCTTCTATTTCTCTCAATTTCTTCTTCATCCTCTCTATTTCTCTTTTCTCTTTCTTTTCAGATCTCACTCCGCAACACCTTTCTTGCATGTCTAGTTATTTTTGTTTCCTTCACCTTGTGGGAAGAGTTAGCATTATATTCAAAAACCTGCGAAGTGAATTAGTTAATGCTTTTACTAAAAGCTGTATTTTCGTTTTCTTGGAAATCTCATCAAAAGTTAAAAAGTATACGAGGAAGAAAAGAAATGGGTGTTGATAATATGTTTGCATCTATAATTGCTTCTAATAACTACAATGACAATGAGATTGAGCCTGAAATTGTAAAAGAAATGACAAGAAGCAATATAGGTTGAGTTAAGAGTCACTAGTCAAACTAAAAGCATTTCGATCAGTAGCTCTGACACCTTGAAGACATCATATTGGGTTTTGTATGTGATTATGAGATATTGTATAAATCTTGGTGGGTAACATATTTTCTTGCTATGGATGCAATTATTTCAAATCTTTTACAGTCTGTGAAGCACGTGACATATATTCAACGGATTTAATATGTTTGAAGCATACTTCAAAACCTCAACAAACAAACTCCATTAAATTACAAAGATCCGGTGTAATTATTTAAGTGAATATATATTGAAAATGGATATGAAAATAATGTTGATGGCTTAAACATAGTAAAAACTCCCAAAACAAGGAATTTGAAGCGAAGAATTGCAATAAGTTGAAATTTTATCTTGGATTTCATCAACCAACTTATATTGAAACAATTTAATAAAGTTAAGCTATGTTATGATTGATCTTGACAATAAGAGCATTTTTGTATCTCACAAATTGCACTAAACTAGATATAGCCTTTGTAGGCAATTTACTTGCAACTTTAATTCTGCACCAACATAAAGGCATAAGGTGGTTTGTGAAACATGTTTTTTTGTTATCTCTATGGAACATCTTATATGGGTTTACTTTCCCAAATGGAGTAAAACCAAAATTAATGACGTATGTTAAAGTATTATATCTTTCTAGTCATCATAAAGTTCAGTCTTAGACCAACTTTGTTTTCACATGCGATGATATTACTATCTCATGGCAGTCTCTGAAGCAAACAATCATTACTATCTCATCAAATCATGCAAAAATATTAATCATGTATGAAGCAAGTCGTGAATATGTGGGGTTAAGACTATGATTCAACATACAAGAAAAGTATATGGATTTTTATAGATAATGCAAGCCAACAATATTGCATGAGGGGTTACTAAATTCGGTGAGATTCCCGAAATCTCTGCTCATAATTTAAGCCATCAGTGGAGTAAAAATTTTTTTAGTAAATAAATTTAAAATTAAACAATTAAGAATGATATATATACTGAGTAAATTTATAAACAATCAATTTTGTTAAAACAATCTAATTACAATATTTCAACTTTTAACACACATGTCGATTAAACTAGATAATCAATACTTTAATTCAAGAACTACCCAACTATCTAAATTAATTAATTTGAACACGTAAAATATACAAAATAAATATGCTATCAAATCCCCCTATTTAGCCTATGCTTATCCTCAAGCATATTGTATATCCCTACATTAGAAACTATCCAATAATTTATCGAAAATCAAGCATGTCTTCCGCAACCATGGTCAATCTAAATAATTTAGGCGAAAAATGAATAAGTATTCAAGTACATAGTTTAATCAACAAGTGTCATAAAATTCAAATATGTAAATTCAATCACTTCACTAAATTGCAACCGAACCAAAATTTGCAAGGTATTTATTCTCAATTAATTATACAATAAATTTGGGACATAGTCAAACCTTTTTACGCAAAGTGAGATGACAACCTAAGCACCTTACCCCGGCAACTCAATTCAACACATCTCCAAACGGACCATTTTTCCCTACTCATAGCAGTTGGGTTAGCGAAGTGTTTGCAAGTTTCCGGTTTGTCACTCAAACCTTTTTAGGCGAAATGAGATGACAACCCAAGCACCTCATCCCGGTTACTAAATTCGATCACGTTCCCGAAATCTCCACTCATAACTTAAGCCATCAACAGAGTAGAATTTTTTTTTCGCAAATGCATTTAAAATTAAACAACTAAGAATGATATACTTACCAAGCAAATTTATAAATAATCAATTTTCATGAAACAATCTAATTACATTATTTCAACTTTCACACACACATCGATTAAACTAGATAATGAACACTTTAATTCAAGAATCACCCAACTATCTAAATTGACTAAGCATTGGAATTAGAGGCTCAATGTCAAACAAATAAAGGAATAATCTTAGCATAAGAATTAACACTTGCAAAAGAGAAAAAATTATGCAGCTAAAGAGAAACAATCATGCATACTTACACATACTTACCCCCTACTTAACCTATGCATGTCCTCAAGCATATTATATAAGAATTAAAGTAAGTAGAGACAAAGGTCAAGTTTACTCCATGTGTGTGTTTAATTCGGCAAAGGATGGTTTGGGCAGTTCGGATTGGTTCTGGTCGGTTCGGTCCTGGGTGTATATTTTAATAAATGGCAGTACTGAAATTTCACAAGGCATGCTTATGCCACAAAAGAAATTTGATTCTGATTTCTTTTTGGATGAAAAAGGATAACCTCCACCATTATTGTTCCTAGAAAATAACACACCAAAATAGATTAAATAATAATCTTATTATTTTTTATTTTCAACATAAACTAAAATAAATTCAAAATTAAATAAATTAAAATAAATAAATATGGGTTAAAAGCGCTTTTGTTTAACGTCGTTAGCTCGACGACCTGAAAGTTTTATTCAATTGGCTCTTCAAGTATTAACTCCTCAACCATATGCACCTGAAAATTTTTGTAGAAAAGCTTCAAATGCTGTCCATTTACTTTGAAGATTTTCCCAGATTCTTCACTTTTGATTTCGACTGCACCATGTGAAAAAATGTGAGTAATGAAAAAAGGCCCTAACCACTTAGTTCGGAGCTTACCTGCAAAAATTCTTAGTGTAGAGTCATAAAGTAGTACTTTTTGCCCATCCAAAAATTGTTTACGAGTTATCTTTTGATCATTGAATGTATTGATTTTATCTTTATAAATTTGGGCATTTTAGTATGCTTCTCATCGAATTTCCTCAAGTTCTTGAATATTTAATTTTCGATACTTACCTACAGCACCCAGCTCCATGTTGAATTATTTAACAGCCCAAATCACCTTGTGTTTTAATTCTACAAAAAGATGACATGGCTTACTAAATATAAGTCGGTAACGGGACATACCTATGGGTCTCTTATAACTTGTGCAGTACGCCCACTGTGCATCATTTAATCACAGAACTTCAATCTTTCTTATCTGGCTTAACAGTCTTTCCAAAATCAATTTGATTTCTCTATTTGATACTCCTACTTGACCGTTTGATTGATGGTGATAAGTCGTAGCAACTCATTGTACTACCCTATATTTTTTCAAAAGTGCATCGATTACCTTATTGCAGAAATGCGTTCCTCGATCGCTGACCAATACTCGCGGTGTGCCAAATCTGGAAAAAATAAAACTCTTTAGAAAATCCACTACAGTTTTGGCATCAACACGACAGGTGGCTTTAGCTTCCATCTATTTAGACACATAGTCAACAGCAAGTAAAATATAAATGTTATCGAATGATGAGACAAAAAGCCCCATAAAATCGATGCCCTATACATCAAAAATTTCACATACATGTATAGGTGTTAAAGGCATTTCATTTTTTCGGCTCAAATTTCCTACCTTTTGACATTTTTCACAAGTTTTACAGAATAAATATGCATTACGAAAAATATGTGGCCAATATAACCCACATTCAAGTATCTTATGTGTAGTTCACTTAGGGCCAAAATGTTCACCACATGTGTGAGAATGAAAAAAAAGATAGAATCGATTTTACCTCAGTTTTTGCAACGCATCGTCAAATTACCTGATCAGAACAGTATTTCCAAAGGTAGAGGTCGTCCCAAATATAGTATCGCGATTCTTGTTTAATCTTATCATTTTCAGATCGTGACAAAATTACAAGAAATGATACCTATAGCAAGGTAGTTTACCATGTCTACGTGCCAAGGAAAATTGTCTGTGCAGAAAGTAAACTTTTATCTGGCAAATCATCTTTAAGAGGAGTGATGTCTTTTGATAGGGGTATTCGACTCAAATGGTCAACTACCAAATTCTCGCGTCCTTTCTTATCCTTAATCTCAAGATAAAATTGTTGCAAAAGAAAAATCCATCTAATTAGTCTTGGCTTCGCCTCTTTTTTTCCCGATTAAATATTTAAGAGCTGCATGGTAAAAAAACAACAACAATAATTTTAGTTCCTAATAAATATGATCGAAACTTTTCCAAAGTAAAGACTATGGCTAGAAATTCTTTTTCAATGGTCAAATAATTGCTTCAGGCGACATCCAAGGCCTTAGATGTGAAAGAGATAACGTGCAGTTCCTTCTCGATCTTTTGTCCAAGGATCGCTCCTACACTGTGGTCACTCGCGTCACACATGATTTCAAATGGACAGTTCCAATTCAGTGGTTGAACTATGAGTGTCAAAATAAGTTTGTTTTTTAACGTGTCAAACGCATCCCTATATGATTGATCAAACTCAAATTCCTTTTCTTTCTGTAAGAGGTTACAGAGCGATTGTGCAATCTTTAAAGAATCTTTAATGAATTGCCTGTAAAAACCTGCATGACCAAGAAAAGAACGGACCTCCCTCACAGTTGTGGGGTATGGAAGTGAGTTAATAACATTAATTTTTGTCTTATCAATCGAAATTACTTTAGCAAAAATGATATGGCCTAGAACTAATCCTTTGTCAATCATAAAGTGACATTTCTCATAATTAAAACAATGTTAAATTCTAGGCACCTTTCTAAAATTTTGGCAAGATTTGACAAACATATATCAAAAGATTCACTATACACACTAAAATCATCCATAAATATCTCAATTATTTTTTTTTTCTAAATATGACTTTTACAAATTCAAAAAAAATCTGATCAGCCTTTAAATGTCTCCAAATTTCTAATTTGGCCCCTCTTCTATTTTTCATGCCCCAATTTAATCCTTTTTCTACTTGTCTTTGAATTAAAACATTCGAATTTCATTCCTGGCAAAATTTAAATACAAAACCACCAATTTAGAAAGAATTATTTCAAGAATTAATTGATTTGAACACGTAAAATATGCAAAACAAACATGCTATCAATAATGCAAGGTGAATCTCACAAATTAAAGGTGGCAACATAGAAAGTGATAAGATTAAACATATTTCTCCATAGTTTTTCTTCGCACATAAACGTTTGAAGAAATATAAGACGATCAAGTGCTGATGGGCATTGAAACCACCAAATAAAAATTCCTGTGACAAAATAATATAATATGAAATAACAGTATAGAGTAGTAGGGTCGAATCCACAGGAATTGGCTATCTAATTTCGCATTTTCCTACGAACAAAATTTCTGTCATGACAATAGTCGTGCCCACGACTCGTGACAAACTTGCTGAAAAAAATAAAATAAAATAAATAAGGGGGAATGAAATTGTTTGGGAAGTAAATAAAATTAAATAGCAGGAAATGAAAATTATATTAATAAAAAATAAAATAAGTAATTGGAGTTGAACTTCATAGCAATAATATAAAGTCTTAACCTTAGACTCGATTAATTTTGATTTTCAATTAGTCCTTGAAAATAAGTTTTCTCCTCCAAATAATCAGCTAGCTATAGTGGCTAAGAACGTCCCAACTGCCATTCTTCCTTTCGTAGTTGATTTTGGTACGACCTGCAAACCAACCCTTACCGATTGTCTAACCGCGATACATGCTTTCACAATTCAACACCCCAGCAACCTTACGTTATGAAGAACCCAACTCGGATCAACAGCCTCAACTACGTGGGTCGTTTAAATTTAATCACTATCTCCTTTGATGAAAATTCCACTAGTATGACCCCACTAGGATACGCTAATTTGTTCACAGGAATCAGACTATAACACAGCTGACTCGACTTCCCAACTGTACATCAAACAACTCCAACCCAACATGCGTTTTTTCAATGGAAATTGAATTAACTTTAAGGGACAAATTTGTATTATCCCATATTCCGAAGAGATGGTGAATATCGTTATGAAAAATTTTTAGTACAAATTCATTTTTCAAGATTCTTAACCGGAAAGAATATCAGCCTAAAGCTAAGTAGAAGTTTAGTGACGCATAAAATTAATCATGTTTTGTTGGTGCATGTAATTGGTTTTAATGGAAATGGCAGAATGTGGAAAGGGAAGGAACTTAAGAAGAAATTAAACTAAATAATGAAATGGAAAGAAATGTGAAACGAAAATGGCAGAATGCTTAAAACAAATGGCTACAGACGCATGAAATAGAAAGGAAAATAATTTCATTCAACTTCCAATGTATTCAAGTGTGTTTTTCAACAGCCACCCACTCCTTATTTATATACATTTCATATACTAAAATTAGCATAACTCACCTAACAATTAATTACATAAAATCACATTCATATCAAATTTTATTTCTAATATATGGCTTTTACAAAGTCAAAAATCTAATCAACCCCTAAACGTCTCCAAATCTCTAATTCAGCCCCCCTCTTTTATTGTTTGTGCTCTAATTTAGTCCTTTTTTGCTTGTTTTTTAATTAAAGCGTCTGAATTTCCTTCCTGACAGAATCTAAACATAAAATCACCAATTTAGCAGTAATTCAATAATTAATTTATTAGAACACTTAAAATATGCAAAATAAACATTCTATCAAATCCCCCTTACTTAGTCTATGCTTGTCCTCAAGCATATTGTATGTTCCTACATTAGAATCTATCCAATAATTTATCAAAAATCAAGTCTCTCTTCCGCAACCATGATCAATGCAAATAATTTAGGCGAAAATGAATAACTGTTCAAACTCGGTTCAATCAATGAATGTCCATAAAATTCAAACATATAAATTCAATCATTTCACTAAATTGAAATTGAATAAAAATTTGCAAGGTATTTAATCTCAATTAATCATGTAGTAAATTTGGGACATAGTCAAATCTTTTTACTCAAAGTGAGATGACAACCTAAGCACCTTACCCTGGTTACTCAATTTGACACATCTCCAAACGAATTATTTTTCCCTACTCATAGTAGCTTGGTTAGCGGAGTGTTTGTAAGTTCCCGGTTCGTCACTCGAACCTTTTTACACGAAATGAGATGACAACCCAAGCACCTCATCTCAGTTACTAAATTCGGTCACATTCTCGAAATCTTCACTCATAACTTAAACCATGGGCGGAGTAGAATTAATTATTCTCTTTCTCTTTCTTTTCTTTTTTTAATAACTTTAAAATCAAATAACTAAGAATGATATAGTTACCAAGAAAATTTATTAAGAATCAATTTTCATGAAACGGTTTAATTACAATATTTCAATTTTATAACACACACGTCGGTTCAACTAGATAATGAACATTTTAATTCAAGAACCACCCAACTATCTAAATTGACTAAACATTGGAATTAGAGGCTCAATCTCTAACAAATTAACGAATAATCCCAACATAAGAATTAACACATGCGAAAGAGAAACAATCATGCATACTTACTAATCCAACACCCCCTACGTAGCCTACATTGCTCTCAATGTGCAATTTTAAAAGAATAAATAAGAAAGAGAAGGGTCCAGTGTACTCCCCGAGTATGTTTAATTCGGTAGAGGGTGGTTTGGACAATTTAGGTTGGTTCTGGTCGGTTCAGTCCTGGGTGTATGTTTCAACAAATGGTAACATTGAAATTTCACAAGGCGTGCTCATGCCATAAATGAAATCCAATTCTGATTTATTTTTGGATGAAAAGGGATAGCCTCTATCATCGTTCTTGGAAAACAACACATTAAAATAGATTAAATAATAACGTTATTATTTTTTATTTTCAACATAAACTAAGCTTAATTCATAATTAAATAAATTAAAATAAATAAATATGGGTTGCCTCCTAAAAAGCGTTTTTGTTTAACATCATTAGCTCGACAACCTGAGTGTTATTCATTTGGTTCCTTGAGAATAAATTCTTCCATTACGTGCACTTGGAAGTTCTCGTAGAAAGGTTTCAATCTTTTTCCATTGTCCTTGAAGTACTTCTTGGATTCCTCCATCATCAATGGATTGAGGCGTCTTTAAG
This sequence comes from Gossypium raimondii, assembly GCF_025698545.1. Taxonomy (NCBI): domain Eukaryota; kingdom Viridiplantae; phylum Streptophyta; class Magnoliopsida; order Malvales; family Malvaceae; genus Gossypium; species Gossypium raimondii. The sequence goes on along the minus strand of NC_068566.1, from coordinate 6,679,221 downwards.
CTTCTCCGTTCAAGTTTGCCTTTTCCTCTATCGAAATCCTTAAATGTTTCGGTAACGATTTGAGCTCTAATTTCGGGGCCTCTATGAGAATGAAAGCTTTACGAATTAACTCTTCCAATGTTATTAATTCCTCCAATTTATCCATAGTATCGAGGTCTAAACTCCTAAAAAGCACAATTTGTAACCCATCATCTTCATGATATTCAAAATGTAACTCAGTTAAAGGTTCAATTATATCAACATTAGAAACATCTGTAATCATGCTAGGACGGTCCATAGCCTCAAAAACATTAAATTTCACCAATTCTCCATCAAACTCCATAGTGAGTGTTCCGCTCCACAAATCAATCTTTGTTTGTGTAGTACTCAAAAATGGTCTCCCTAGTAGTAAATCGGAAGAATTGACCGAGTTGTTATCCTCCATGTTGATGATGTAGAAATCTACAGGAAAAATAAGTTCATTTACCTTGACAAGAACCTCCTCCAACACTCCTTCTAGATACACTATAGACCTATCTGCAAGCTGAATGATTACACATGTTTCTTTCAAATGACACGTGTTTAGTAGTTTATAAATAGACAAAGGCATAACATTAATAGATGCACTTAAATCGCACATGGCTTTTTTAATTCTAACACTACCTATTTTGCAAGATATAGAGAACATATATTGGTCTTTACATTTAAGTGGTATTTTCTTTTGTACAAAAGCGGAGACGTTTTCTCCGACACTTACATTTTCATTACCCAAGAGCTTCTTATTACTCATACATAATTCTTTTAAGAATTTTGCATATTATGGAATTTGCTTAATCGCATCAAGAAGAGGAATGTTGATTTCTACCTTTTGAAAAGTGTCAAGGATCTTCTTTTCTTCTCGCTTCTTTCTAAGTTGGACGAGTCTTCTAGGAAATGAAGGCAGTACTTCAAACGATTTCTGTGGTACCAACTCCGTTGGAGCCTTTAAGTCAAGTTTTTTTTCTTCTCGTCTAGCGTCGTGGGCACGACTCGTGCCAAGTGCGGGTTCCAAAATTGTCTCACTTCTCAATGTCATAGCGCTTGCATTATGTCAAGGATTAGGTTTTGTGTGAGATGGCAACTTACCTTGGGACTCCAAATGCTAACCGTAAGCGCAAGCTTGCTCACTTGCTTACCTAATTCCTGCAAATATATGTCAGTTTTCAATTGAAACTTTTCAGTACTATTGACTAGCCTTTCCACTATAGTTTCGAAAGATGATTTTGGAGGTGGTAATTCTTGATTCGGAAACAACCTTTGTCGGTATGGCTAATTGAATCGAGGATTCGACTTATAACTCAAATTTGGATAATTTTTCCACCTCACAATATAGGTGTTCGAATAGGGATCATATCACCTTTAGGGTGGCCCTGGAAAATTTTTGACAACATTCGCTAGTTCTGTCCAACCCTCGTGTAAATTAGGACATGAGTCCGTTGCATGATTTGGCATAGCACAAATTCCATAAAACTGTGCTAGGCTTGTTTTATCTGTAAGCAAATTTTGAACAACATTAGTAAGCTTATCAATTTTATCTTCTGAAAATAGTGAACTTAACCCATGAACCCGTCTCGTGGGTTCTGTAGCAGGTCAAAATTGTTGAGGATTTGCAGCCATGGTTGAAATCAACTCCCTTGCTCTCTAAGTCGCCATATTTACAAGTGTTCATCCACTAGCAGCATCTATCATCTTCATTTCCATTGAGAGTAACCCCTCATAGAAATACTGCAAAAGTAACTGTCTAGTCAAGCCATGTTGTGGGTAACTTACACACAACTTTTTGTACCATTCCCAGTAATCCTAGAACGATTCAGACTCCTTTTGCCAAATTCCTACAATGTCTCATCCCAATTCAGCTGCCCAAGCTGCTGGAAAAAATCTGTCAAAGAATAAACGAGACATATCAAACCACGTATTAATTAAACTATGAGGTAAATAAAATAACCACTCTCTAGCAGAGTCGGCTAATGAGAAAGGAAAATCATGAAGTTTAATTTGATCTTCAGTCACTCCTTAAGGTTTCATGCTCGTACAAACCATGTGAAATTCTTTAAGATGGTATGTGAATTTTCATTTTGCATTCCGCGAAAGGTGGGCAAGAGATGAACTAAGCCCAACTTCAATTTGAACGGTGTTCTCCCCGCTGGATAAGTAATGCATAGTGGTTGTTGTTCTTCTAGTGTTATTGCGAGTTAGTGTATAGTTTGATCTGCAATTTCTTCTCGTTCATCGAATGAGAAAATGTCCTCGATATAAGATCCTGTTTCAAACTCGGGATGTGGTCGCATTGAATGGCTTATCTTTGCAGTTTTTGAGCCAACTTCTCGATTTCTGGTTCAAATTCTAGAGTCACCAATTCTGACATGGTCATAAGGAAAGCAAACGAAAATTAGAAAAAAAAAATATTTTCAATCCTCGACAATGGCGCCAAAATTTGATGGGCATCGAAACCACCAAATAAAAATTCTCACAACAAAATAATATGAAATAGCAATATAGAGTAGTAGGGTCAAAACCACAAGGATTGGTTGTCTAATTTCGCTTTTTTCTATGAACAGAATTTCTTTCGCCGCAATAGTCGTGCCCACGACTTGTAACAAGCTTGCTGAAAAAAATGAAATAAAATAAATAAGGGTGGAATAAAATTGTTTAGGAAGTAAATAAAATGAAATAGCAGCAAATAAAATTTATATTAATCGAAAATAAAATAAGTAATTGGAGTTGAACTTTGTAAGCAATAATATAAATTCTTAGCCTTAGACTCGGTTAATTCTGGTTCTGAATTGGTCCTTGAAAATGAGTTTTCTCCTCCAAACAATAAGTTGGTTATAGCGGCTAAGAACATCCCAACCGCCAATTCTTCCTTTCGTAATTGATTCTGGTTGGACCTGCAAACCAACCCTTACCGATTGTCTAACCGCGATACACGCATTCATAATTCAAGACCCCGACAGCCTTGCATTTTGAAAAACTCAACTCGGATCAACGGTCTCAATCGCGTGAGTCATTTAAATCCGATCATTATCTCCCTTGACGAAAATTCCACTAGTATGACCCCGCCAGGTTACTCCAATTTGTTCGTGGGAATTTGAATACAGCACGGCCGACTCAACTTCCCAAATGTACGCCAAACAACTCCAACCCAATGCGCGCTTTTTTGAATTGAAATTGAATTGGCTTTAAGGGATGAATTTGTACTATCACATATTTCGGAGAGATGGTGAATACCGTTATGAAAGATTTTTAGTATAAATTCATTTCTCACGATTCTTGACTGGAAAGAATACCAGCCTAAAGCTAAGTAGAAGTTTAGTGAAGCATGAAATTAATCATGCTTTGTTGGTGTATGTAATTGGTTTTAATGGAAATGGCAAAAGATGGAAAAGGAAGGGACTTAGGAAGCAATTAAACAAAATAAGGAAATGGAAAGAAATGTGAAACGAAAATGGCAGAATGCTTAAAAGAAATTGCTACAGACGTATGAAATAGAAAGGAAAATAATTTCATTCAATTTCCAATGTATTCAAGTGTGTTTTTCAAAGTTAACCACACACCCTATTTATATACATATCATATACTAAAATTAGCCTAACTCACCTAACAACTAATTACATGAAATCACATTCATATCAAATTTTTTTTTCTAAATATGGCTTTTACAAAGTCAAAAATTTGATCGGCCTTTAAATATCTCTAAATTTCTAATTCGTCCCCCTCTTTGTGCTTCAATTTAGTCCTTTTCTTCTTGTTTTTGAATTAAAGCGTCTGAATTTCGTTCGACAAAATTTAAATATAAAATCACCAATTTAACAGGAATTAATTCAAGAATTAATTAATTTAAACACATAAAATATGTAAAATAAACATTCTATCAAGTGCTAATATGGCTTGTGTATTCACAAAAGCATTACCAACTTCAATTTTCAAGTACATGAATAACTTAAACGTAATATTATATTATTTTTCCTTTACTAAATTTTTATCCCATTTAATTGACAAAATTTTAACGAGACATAATCATAAAAAATAACCATTCAAAAGGAAGTTTTATAATATATGCACTTGGATTACTAAATATATATGAAAGACCATTAGCATCCTTTACGAGATTTATGTACATGACATTATTCATCTTTCATTGATTATATGGTACATCGAACTGTGGAATGTACCATCCTTTACGTACTTACGACCAAGACTCCTATGTAAAGAACATGTTTCAATCAAGAAGGAAAAATAATTAGTAATAACTACTAAATTTAAAGCTTAACAACATAATGAGGATTTTCTCAATTAATATCTAAACAAGACATATCTCGTATTTTGCATAAAATAAAATAAAATAAATATTTTTAAAATGATAAAATTAATTATTTAAATATTCTTTTGATAAAAAATTTTGAAAAGAACGTTACAAGCTAAATTTGCATTTAAGCTTTTATCTTTAATTAAGTAAAAAAAGATTCAAAATTTATTTGTGTTAAAATTTATAATATTTTGATTATCAATGGTGTCGAAATTATGGTTTGAAATATCCTTTTCAGTAAATTGAGTTTATAAATATTAATATTTAATATTTATTAGGCTAGTATAGAAATATATTAAAATTTGGTCTAGTAATTTTTGTTTAATTGATAGTTAATTAAGGTACAAGTGTAATGATCCTAAAGCCGTGGTATTGAAAATGTAGTTTGAAACCCCATTTATGATGTTCGAGACCATAAATATTATTATTTATATTTACAAGGTTAGTATAAAGTTTAATTAAATTTTGGTCCTTTAACTTTTGTCAATTGGATAGTTAATTAAGGTATAAAGACTAAATCGTAAAAATATAAAAGTTAATCGCTATTAAAATTCATTAACTAAAAGGCTTTATCAATTAATGTTCAAGGGTTTACCTAGAAATTAGCCACATTCTAAAAGACATGGACGGTTAGTGGAAGTACGTAGAAAAAAAATAAAAATATGTTAAATTATAATATTATATTTAAAACAAAAGATGTTAAAACATATAATAAAAAATAAAAAACATGTCATCATCTTCATTTTCTCTTTTCTACCCGTTTCCACCATTGTTAAGAAGCTAGGGAATTCGGCCAAGTTCTCCTCTTTGCATATCAAGAATTAAATCAACTGATAAATAATCGAGGAGAAGAGAAAATTACAGACTAATCCTTAATACTTCAATTGTCTCTAATCTTACTTGGTAAGTTCACATGGAACGTACTACGTATATTTTATAATATGTTTGATTATTTTTAATATCTATTAGTTTAGATTAATTAGAACTTTGATAATATTGAGTTATAATGGATTGAATCGTAAAATATGAATGGTATGACAAATGATTTTATATTTTAATGTTGGTAGATGATATGTTAGCATTATATAAGTTTGGAATGGAATTGTGGCATAAATGATTAGTGCTTTGTTGGTATAGGTATGTTTTAACCATGTTTGGAATAATTATATAGGTGAATTAGTAAATATGAGAAGTGAATTAGTTGGGACCATTTAGTAATTGTAAAAGTATTACATGTATTTTTTGTTAACAAAGAATTGTGGGATTGAATGTTAAAGTTGATAGGTAGAATGTATATGTTTTAGATATGTTTTATGTGATAGGTTGAAATAAATTAGTTAAGTAGCTTAAATAAATTAGTAAATATGGTATGAATTGATGATAGGTTGAAAAGAATAATTTAATAGATGGATTGAAATGAGAATGGTATGTATATAGGGCTAATATATGTGCTATTTTGGATGATGATGTAACAGCCCGTTTTCAGTGGTATCGAAAATAGTGGTTTCGAGACCACGATTCCAACAAGTGAGTAAATATTTATTGTTTATTTAGAGTTTATAGGGTTATATTAGAGTCGTATTAAAGTTTCGTTAAGAAATTTTAAAGTTTAAAAGGTTAAATAGGTGAAAAGGACTAAATTGAAAAAGGTGTAAAAATTGAATTCTATTAATTACATGGGTTAAATGGTCTTAGAAAAATAAATTAATGGGTTTTGATGGTAATTGTGCCATTTATAAATATAGTGGACAATGATGGACATGATTTAGTCATTTTATAAGTTTATTAGCTAAAGATAAAATTGTAATTAATTAAATAAACCTAAAATAAATCACTAAAATTATATTATCTTCTTCACTTTAGCTTGTTTCAATCGAAAATACCATTGAAGAAGAGTTTGAAGTTTCAGCTAGACTTGTTTCATTGCATGGTATGTGTTTGAGCCCCATTTTAGTTAGCTTAATCTACTTAGCCCAAGAATTAATTAGCATATATTAAAAGTTGAGGGACTTGCCATAGTTGAGTTTGAGTGTGTTTTGATATTAATTGATAAATTATTAATTTTGATTGTTAAATGAACATGTTTTGTTCAAGAGTGTTTAGAGAATTTAAGGTTTAGGGATTAAATTATTTAAATGGTGAATTTTATGTATATTTTGTAAAAGAAGAAAATGTGGATTGATATGAGTATAGTGAATACTCAACTAACATATTTTAGGCAAAAAAAAAGGGTGAAATTTCAAGTTATGAGTTTAAGAACTAAGTTGTGAAAAGTTAAAATAGGAGGGTAATTTTGTAATTTCATGATAATATGAATTATAGATTGAATTGAATAATTGAGGTTATTTGAAGTACTTAATTGAATGAAATTATTATTTATATCAAGATACGCAACAACCGGACTTAAATCGAGGTAAAGCTAAGGTGTTGGATTAGTTTTCGACTTTGTTAAAACAATCATGGTATTGAGGTAAGTTCGTATGAATTATAATATTATTAATTATAGTTGGTTTGATTATTTGCTATAATATGTTGAATATAATTTGACTTAGAAATATCACGATAGTTTAAACAATTGATAGTTAAGTAATCCCATTAGAACCTTAAGAATTCTTAGGATACAAATGAAATGTCATTAGGGTTATACAGTTTTGGGTGCTGGTCTTGAATGTCCTACCGATGGCTGAGGTCCTACATTTGTTGCAGATTCTCCACAACTTGTGTAAGCAGGCCCATTTTACAGCTCCTGTGAGCACTATTGAAAAGGAAAGGTTACGATTACTTGAAAAGGCACACTATGTGTGATTATTCCCAAGTATCCAATGAAATTCTAGATGTTTCAACGGGTAAGTAAAGTTTAATGGAAAGGCATGTATATAAATTGATGATTGTTCATAATCTTATGAAAAGGTAAATTTGATGAATGCAAATGGATTGATAGAGAACTAAATAAATATGTGATGAATGGTATGTATATGGAAATTCACTCATGATATGGTTGAAGTTATATGAATTATGTATGAACTTACTAATTTGTGAGTTTGGTGGGGTAAATAGGAGTTTATTAAGCTTATGAGCATGGTAATGATGTCAAGCATATTTTATAAATTTAGTTTAAAAAGGTAAGTTTATGTTTGAGTTTATACGAGCTTACTAAGTACTAGTTGCTTACATTTTTGTTTTTCCTCTGTTTTGTAGATCATCAGAAGCTCGATCGGTTAGAATTTTATCGAAGTCTTATCACACTATCCATCAATCACTTTGGTAGTTTTTATAATGGAAGTTTTTGAATATGCTAATGATCAACTTGGTATGAATATGCCTTTTGTGAATATATTTTGTTTGTTAGGACTTATAGTGCTTTGGCAAGTTTATGTCCTTTGGTCACATTTAAGTACTTTGTAATATATAGCTTGAGGTATGTTTATATATGGTTGATATGGTTGATTGGTGCGAGGATGTGGGAATGTATGTATTGGGTTTAATGTCATTTATGTTTTTGTGTGTTTTGGTTACTTTTGTAAATGGTTGGATGCATATATGGTGTAGTTGGTTTGTTTATATATTAAAAGTTATATATAAATGGTTATTTTGACATGCTTATTTTAAATGGTGAAATGGATTGATAATGGTTGACATTAGGTAGCTATTTTATCTAAGTTTGGTGATTGAGTAGTGGCATTATAGTTTTGTTCTTAATGGATTTTGTTTTGGTATGAAAGCCTTTGAATGGTATGTTGGTTAGGGGTGTTCATTCGGTTAACCCACCGGTTAACCGACCCGAAATAACATTAACCGAATTAACCGTCCTTTCAAAATCTTTAACCGTTAACCGAACCGAAATTTTAAAAAAAAAATTAACCGAACCGAAATTGTTTCGGTTAATTCGGTCGGTTAACCGAATTAACCAAAAATTATATGTTTTTATTTTTGGTTAAAAATTAACCGAACTAACCGAATTAACTGAATTACTTAAATTAACCGAATTACCCGAATTAACCGAATTGAATCACTACATAATTAAATTATTTTTAGACTTTTAGACTTTAGTTTTAATTTTAGTTTTAGAATTTTATTTTTATTTATTAAATTATTTGTAATTTTTATGATTGGGTTGGGTTGGGTTGAATACTTGGGTTTGGATTGGGTTTAGGTGAATAGTGGACCTATTTATACATTATAATTGTATTTACTAATTTTTTCGGTTAATCGAAAGGTTAACCGAAAAATCAAAAAATAATTAACCGACCCCCGACCGGTTAATCGGTCGGTTAATCGAATTTTTTCGGTTTTACCCGAATTTTGCACACCCCTAATGTTGGTTAGAAGATCTAAGTTGATTGAATTGGTATGTTATGAATGTTTGAAGTGTATTTAGAGCCATTGAGTATGTGTGCAAATGGAGTAGCTTGTTGGGCAAGGTTTGATCTTTAAATGGCTTGTTTTAGGGGCTAATTATGGAGCACACAGCCTGGGACATAGGTTGCCACACGGTCGTGTGTCTTAAAATATTTGGGTGCATATTGGTTCACACGAGCACAGAGAGTTACACAGCCTAGTGACACGGCCATGTGTCTCTGAGCCACACAGTCACAGAAAGTTACATGATCTACGCACACGAGCGTGTGGAGTAGTCACACAAGCGTGTGGATAATCACACAGTTTGGGCTATGTCACACGACCTAGCCACACAGTCTTATGACCCCTGTTTTCACACTTTTTTCATGTTTTTCTAAAAATTTTCTGATTTATTCAGATCGATCCCTAATTTCTTTTAAATCATTTTTAGGACTTTGATAGCTTGACTTAATGCCCAAATGTGTATGTTTGCTATGATTGGAATGAAATATTAGAATTTATAATTAAGTTGAATTACTTGTTCTGTATAGAATTTAAAGGTTCTGTTTTGTACAGTAACATTTAGTAACCTAGTCTGACGACAGAAACAGGCTACGGGTATTACATCTAAATTGTAACCTAATCTGACGACAGAAACAGGCTACGGGTATTACATCTAAATTGTTAGATGATACATGTATTATTTGTACAACAAATTGGTGATCTTAGGACATGGCTTAAATGTTGGGTCATTTCGGTATAAACTATGTTTATATGCTTGTAAATATGTTATACTAATAATGTATGTTTTTTTGTCAGAGGAAAGCAAATTGGTAAATCGGTTAGATTACGAGGAGTTACAGATTAGTTTAAAATTATTATTACGGGTATAATGAATTATCTTTGTGAATTGTATTGAAGCAAGAAGTGTTGATTTTGTTCACAGCTTGGTAACTTCAAGTTATTAGCATATGGTAGATATGTACATGTAAATATACACGTTTATTTAGGTAGGATTGTTAATATTAATATTATCTACTTAAATTATAAAAATACCACTGAATGTTCTACTCTAGTATGAATAAGAAATGTATAAATTTAATTATTAAATTATTGTAATTACACAAAATTAAAGATAGGAGGTATCGAGGTTCACTAATAATTCATCTCTTCCACCACTAACTTTAAATCCAAATACATGATTAGTCCCTCACCACAACAAAAGCACCAACCTCGTCGCCATAGATTATAGTCAATAAGAATTTATCATTATCACTGTCACCACTGTTTTCAATAAATCTATCACAAGCCCTTATCCAATTACTAAGCTCCCCACCATCAGCCTTTCCGTTTAAATTCTTATCCTAAACTCTCTTAAAAAATTAAAGCTTTCTGAATGAATCATAAAGACATCCGAAATTCTATCGTTATTACAGAACAAAAAATGAGTTAGCAAATAACATTTATCTTACAATTAGGTCGTTGTGTACTATGCTTATAATAATAAAATTCTAAACTCAGCAGAATAAAACGCGTCTTCAAAAGTAAAGTAATACCCTACCACCCATCAACACACATCATATCATAACAAACAAATCCACTATTGCTTCTGCTTCAGCATTTAAACCTCGCTTCGTACTCCTGGGGTTGCTGCAACGATTTTTGTGAAAAATGTTATTTCATGATAAAATATAACAAAACTACCCACCTATGCATGTGTCGGAAACAACTTACCATAAATAAGGCTGATATTGATCGGCCCGCAAACCACCTCATGTGCATTGCACGTTGAGCTTTACCTGCCGCTTCTGCGGAGTCAAATCGCAGATAGACGCATCCGGCACTGTTCCTGTACAAAAGATAAAGTATAACAAGTAGAAAAAGAAGAAAAAAAAAACTGCAGTTGGGAAGAGGCAAAGCAAATAAATCTTTACTCATCAAATTTAGTAACATTTTTGATTGACTTAATAAGGGAAAATGTTCGGCAAAAAATACTTCAGCATAATGAATTGGGAAGTCTGACAGATCAAAATTATTAAGCATTGACCGCACCTAATGATGTCAAGCATGCAGAAATTACCACCAGAAGTATGTGAATTCCTACCGTTTAGCCAGGAAAGGAAAATACCACCAGGTATGCACCATGAACATGACTCACCATATATTGTACATGTATGTCTCAATAGTTTCATCAAACAATACAAATAGATTAATAGATTTAAAAATCGTGAGGATCCCCTCGATTGATAGCCCTATATTTCCAGTCTATAGAGCACCTGAATGAAGGATACAGATTTCAGCACCAAAATCCAAGCATGTCTTCCCATAAGTAATTATATATATAAGAAAAAAGATCGTCATAAAAGGAATTCTGATGCAAAAGAAATATATATATTTTCCTTCTGTTTTTCTACTACAAATTTTCATCTTTCCAATTTTCTTTCCCCTCTACTAAGCAAAGCCATATGATTTATGCATTAACGAAGTCATCAAGTAAAATAAAGGAAGCATAAATTTGACCGAAGAGCACAATGATTAAGCCAACTACAAAACAAAACTGCAAAATATTAGTTTATCTAAAATGCTTACTTGTCTACATATATATGCTTCACCCTGCCATATTTGCTGCATTCTTCTTCGACATCCTCTTTAATATCCAAATCAAAATCTGGTTCCGTCTGAAATAGAACTTACAGGAAATGACTACCTTGTACAAGCCATAAAAAAAAAAAAAAAAAGAGATAACAAGGAAATAGCATGTTTAAACAAAAGAAAATTCAAACCTCAGTTGCAGGATCAAACATATTCTTCAGCAGCAAACATTCACTGGGCTGGCCAACAGAATCAAGGGCCGTAGTAGACATGATTGGAGGTAGAATTGGTGTTGGATATGCAGCTTGGCCATTGACGGGTAAAGTAACAGCCTGTGGACTCGGAGCTGACCCATTAAGGAGGGGTACTCCAAGGGAGCCCGTAATGCTGGCAATCACTATTACATTAGATATATTATATTAAATTGGAAAGGACTACTTAAAAGTAAAAACCAACCTTGTCGCAATACCAGAGCGGTCCAGCTTCCGCATAAGCAATGCCCTTGACTGAGCATTCAAGGCCTGGATGAAAATACAGGAGAAAAATAAGCAGAAAGAGAGAGAGCAAGAAACAAAATTTAAACTTCCTAAGAACTATTAGAATGAGGCAATCTGGGAAGAAATTGTTTCAACCATAGAATTATTTAGATATCGTTCTATAATTGGCTGAAAATTTATGTTAAAAACAGCCATTGAAATCGTTTAGAAATTGTAAGATACCAATACAATAATATGCATTCAAGCTTACCAAGCCACCACCCTCATCATCATCGAAGTCAGCAGATTTTGCTGCAGTATCTTGGGTAACAACATGATCAGTAACAGATGAAACCTATTTGCAAATATAAACACGAATATGTTAATTTCAAAGACTACAATTAGAAGCCGGCAATAGTCACAGAGGAACAAACACACATAAATGAAACAGAGATTAGAGTACTTTAGAATACTGTTATAAAGCTCATGAAATTAACAAGCCCACCTTAATGGTTCGACCAGCAATCTCCAGCTTTCCATTCAATGCACTTTGAGCTGCTTTTGCATGTTCAAGTTGAGCAAACTGTAAAGAACAACAACAAATGAGTAGATGTATATTTTTTTTTTGGTACAAAGGAATAGTTGTATAATTAATGTAATGAAAAATAAACATTTTAATTCAACTTTTAACTACCTGAACAAATCCAAAACCTTTGCACTGCCCAGTCTCAAGGTCAAGTGGTAGTTGTACAAGCTCAACTGGGCCAAAAGGTTCAAATATCTGAGCCATTAACATAATGATGAGAAAAGGGTTTGGAATGAAAATCATGTACCTTTAAAATAATAATAACCAAGTCAAAGATAAAAATAAAACTGGACAGTATCAATTAGGAAACAGATAATAAAATACATCTCAAAACAGTCATGAAACTCTTTCCAAACTACTACGTAAGCAACTTCTGTGGAATGTGTTTCATCCACAAATTTTCATTTAACAAGTTTAAGTTACAGTCAGCAATTGAAAAGAAATTTTAAGAATAAAAAGAAAATTATTACAAATCTTTCATAAACAAAATAAAAGATCAGTAACTTCTGATTATGCTGGTAAGCTAATTGTCCTATTACCTGTCTAAGCTGCATTTCTGTCATATTGAAGTGCAGGTTACCCACATACAATTTTCTATCAACAGCTCCATATGGCCCAGCAACACCTCCTGTGCCTGCACCAGAAGTATTGGACTGAACAAGATTCTTTTCAGCCTCAGAAGGTTTAACCATCACAGGTTGACCAAGAAGCAGTTGACCAGACAACGCTATTGCCATTGGAACAGACATCACATCATAAAACTCAATGTACCTACAATTTCATCAGTGGCTGTAATTAGTTTCTCTCAAATTATGAGGGGAAAAATATGATCAAAACTTACAAAGAATAAAGCAAATAGATGTAGGGAAAGAAAACTGTAGTGCAGAAAGCTCATGCTGAGTATCTTTGTTGAATCTGATGTCTCATGTGATAAAAATACGTTAGCTCAGCAAAACAAGATTAGAAAAGCTGAATAGATATCATACACCAAGATAACCAAGCAACACATCAGGACTTAAAAAGGAGGTTGTATTGTTGCCCTGTCATAATATAAAAAGAAAAATAAAAAGCCAGAAGTAACCACCTTCTAACGTTATACTCTAGAACTAAGATGTCAGAATTAACTCTGAAAACTACCAAAATCAAAGATGAAGATAAGAACCAAGAAATCATGCCAACCCCTCACGTTCAACCTCAACAAGCAAAAAAAAAAATTGAAAATTAACATATTAGGGGAATAAAAAAAGAAAAATCCCTGCAAATGAGTTTTAAGTCCTCTAAGAAAAACCACATTTAGATTAAATTGGAAGAAGTATCATTAAATCCTTATCAGAACCATTAACAAGCTAAGAATTGGTCGAAGGTACTCATCTTTATCTGTTACCTTAACGCATAGAAAATTCAAAACAGTAGAGTTCTGGGAGAAGAAAAAAATTTAGGTATATGTCATCTACCTTGCGAACGCAGCATGAATTGATTAAACATGAGTGCAATTCCCATCATCCCTCATCATTATCGCATTGCTAGTGAATTTAAGAATACAGTTAAGCTTGATTCTTGAAAGCATAGATGCGAATACTTATTTAACAAGACTGCAAAAGAAAGTACAACTTTGCTCAACATAAAAGCACATACCCAACTCCCTTTGATCGTCTTGAGTTCCTATCCATGATCAGCCGAACATCCCTCACCTGAAAATCATAATGTAGATAAATATGAGATCAAACAGAAAACAGTAGCTGCAAAAAATTAAATATAACGGGAAATTCCAAACTTTCAAGCTATCATAAAAGACATATCAAAGGATTCCTGAAAATATTGTTTTAACACATGTGATTTTAACTCACCCCACATGTATAGTATGTTGAGACACAACAAATTCATAATACTACTCGTAACTGAAGGCAAAGGAGCATATACTGCAAGAGGAAGTAGATGTATCTCAATAATATGCATATATGCATCAATTTATAGTTATTATCACCAATCTATGAAGGCATAAAAGAAACAAAATTGATGACCATGCAAAATGAGATTGCCACATACCAGAAATCTAAATGATGAGTTTTAATTGAAACAAATCTAGAATTCCAAATTTACACTTGTATTCTCAAAATCATTTGCATTAACTTTTTTCCAAACTGATTAATATGGACTCCTGGCATACTTGAAAGCTATGGTGAAAATATTACATACAACCTTCACATTAAGAAAAAAAAATAACCGAATTAAACCTGACTAACCTTTCCTGCTTTTGAGAAGAACTCATAGACATCTCTCTCCGTTGCTTTTAGAGGCATCTGCCATCAACCAATTCAAATTCAACAGTAATCAATAAATGCGAAAGGAAATGCATGTTTGTACACATAGGTATAACATTTATGCCTAATAGTCCTTCAAAGATGAAAACAAAAAACAGAATTCATCTACCTGATAAGCAAAAACGGTTCTCTGGTCCCTCTCAGGATCAGCTTCAGGCTCTGTTGCTTCCTTCTTGTCTTTAAATTTCCTGAAACATACATATTCATTAGATAATCTAGAATATCACAAAAATCCTGCTCTTAGCAAACTGGTCTTTCCAAATTTAGAGCAGCATACCATCCACATATATCAAACATGCCCATCCAAATGGCACAATAGTTCTACAGATGCAAACTAATAAAAAAAAAAAAACCCTCTCACTATGTTTCTTTCCACATCAATCACTGAGATGGATAAATTCTTAAACATCAAAATAGAGCATGAAATTCTCAAGAAGACGTCGTCTCAACAATGAGCACCCCACCATGTTCTTGAACTTAGATCATAAAAAGGCAACACAATTGGATTGCAAAAAACACAACGGAATTGCCTCAAAACACAATTTGCTTAGAGGAAGAGACGATAAAAGGGCACCTGCTGTCTCTGATGTCAATGTCACGTTCTCTGTCCCGCTCCTTCTCTCGCTCGAGCTCACTCTCGTGCCTCCTCGACCTACTGCTGCTTCTCTCTCTCCTCTCTCTCTCCCTTTCCTTCTCCTTCTGCCTTTCCCTCCTCTCTCTCTCCTTTTCCCTCTCTCTCCTCTCCTTATCTCTCTCTTTCTCTTTCTCTTTCTCCTTATCCCTATCTCTCCTTTCTCTTTCCCTATCCCTTTCTCTATCTTTTTCCTTTTCCCTTCCTCTACTGCTCCTCCTCTCTAAATCTCTATCCCTATCTCTCTCCCTTTCCCTTTCTCTATCGCGGCTGCTTCTACGCCGATCTTTGTCACGATCTCGCCTCTCCTCGTCGTCCTCTTCGCGACCGCTTCTCGATTTCTTGCTACTGCTCTTGCCTTCATCATCCTCTTCATCTCTCTCGCTATCTCTCTTCCTATAGCTTCTCTCGCTCTTATCCCCCGCTCCTCCTCCGTCTTTGGTCTTCTTCTTCGAATCTTCCTGCTCCTCCACGGTTTTCTCCAAATACTCGTACTCGTCGAAATCCATTAATTATTCTCGAAAATTGGAAGATTTCAGCTCTTGCTCTTCAAGTCTATGAATCGCAGGGCTAGGGTTTGGGGGGAGTTAGGGTTTTGTTGGAGGTTTCAACTTTCAATTGAGGGGGTTTGGGGAAGTTAGGGTTTAATTTGGTCCTCCAAAAGTCGAAATCTGGGAGGGAAGTGGGGTTAGGGTGTAATTGGCATTGACTCCGTGGGTTTTTAAGGGAAAACAAGTACAAGGTTGCACAGCATAGCAATGTGATTGGCCCATTGAATAAAAGATAACTTGCCTTCAACATCATAGACCATCTACAAAATGGTAAATCCCTAAATTTGTAAATAATATGAATTAAGAGATAAACGTAATTTTTTTATGAGATAAATGTAAATCTATATACATTTTTTTTAATTATTTAGTAGTATAGTTTTTGTGTTCTTTTATATTATTCACTAAAGACTTCATTATAAGTCTATGTCACTTTTGAGGACAAACGAGGGTGATAGTACCCAAAAATAAAATATTTACCTTTTAGTTCTTTTTAAAAATTGAAATGAGATATTAATATATATGATAAATTTCTATTTTGATTTTAAAATTGAAAACAATTCTTCAACCTCCTTAAAATGTTGATATTATAATAAAATTATACTTTAACCTCTCAAAAATATATAATTTAATTTCAATACTCTAAATAATTTTGACTTCACCCTTAATCACTTTATTAGTGCAATTCTAATTTCATAATCACAATTAAGAAAATTATTATATGTCTTTTAAGTTATACATAAAATAAAATAAACAACATGCAATGATATTACGCGCTCGAGCACACTCGAATTCATATCCTTTAAGTTGTCACATTAACAACAATAATACCAATTAAATTAAAACTCAAATAGCATCGAGGGGCAATGGGAGGGATGCAGGAAGTAGCCTTAGCAATTCATTTATAGCTTTTGTCATTTAAAAAAAAATTCAACAGAGTTAACTTGTTTCGTTAATTCTAATAGAAAAACAAATACAATCATAAATTTAACCTATAATATTTACATTTTTTTCCAATTTAACCCCTATATTTTTTATTTTTTGCTTTAATTATTATAAAAATTTTCTCGTACGTGCCAACAAATTAAATATAGAAAAATACTAAACTTACTACTAAAAATTTTAACTTTTAATTCTCATTTATGGACAATAAATCTCATGTATATTAAATGATTTATATTATAGATCATTGAATTTAACCTTAACTTTCTTATAGATCATAAACTTTTGATTTAATCATATTACATCATTTAATTTTAATTATTAATAACTTCAATCACTTATAATAACACTATTAAAATATTTTAATAAAATAATTGAACCCACATTCTTTCAACATGTTTTTAACATATAAACAAGTTAATACCTAATTGAAATTTTAAATAATTTTTTTGAGTTTATTTTTAAAGAGATAGAATTTCAAATTTTTTAATCTTTTTCTTTTTAATGTCGACACTAATATTAGATAAATATTAGATTAACATTAGAGGTTAGTGTTAGATTAATATTATATTAGGGTTTCATTTAAAATTAATTGGATATCATTTAGGTGATTATTATATATTTTTTTAAAATAAAAATATCAAGATAAATCTAAAAAAAATGCTAAAGGGGTAGAAAAGCCCACAAATTTTTGTAAAAAAATCAATTAAGTCCCCCACAAAATTACATCAATTAAACCTTTTGACCATAGTTATCTTTTGATTCTGCCGCCATGCCACTTAATGGTTCCACATAGGTTAATGACATGGCATTTTCTTTTATTTTAAAGGAAAACTTAAACCAAAATTAGTAAAAAGTAAGTGACCTAGTTAATTACTTTTATTAACCCTAACTCCCTAAAATAATATCTAAAGAAAACATCTAGCCTGAAATAGTATACGAAGAAAACATTTGCCTCCATTTCTTATTTCCTAGTGAGCTCTCATCTCTGGAATATCGAAGAAAATTTTTGTTTTTAAGGCTATTGATTTGATGTATGGTTGTTGTCTCACGAACTCTCTTTTCTTTTATTATAACAATTCCCTGGGGTTTAGGAAGATGACAATGTCATCATGTTCATCGTTTGAAGGTAGCCGAACAAATGTGCACTCATCAGTCTGTTGGTAGCACCTATTGTGGTGTCAAATGTCTAATGTGGACAACATGGAAATACACTATAAGAAATAACATTTTTAGTGGAGAAAAAATAGTCACTATAACACCATGTTTGGTTGGGTGTAATGGCTAATCCATTACACCCCGATTCGGTGGCCCCACCCAATACGCCGTTTGGTTCACCGTTTACCAAATCGGAGGTTTTGCTATTCCTTGCCTATTCCCTTAGCAGCTGTAATAGGTATTCCTGACTTTTAGTTTGTAATAGCTATTCACCGTTTTGTTCTTTAATTTTGAGACCAAAATAGCCTGCCTTCTTCTCCCCAAAAATTTCCCGTCGATTTCATATCCTCAAATCAAGCCAAATCGATTCACCTTCACGTTTTCACATCTTCTTCCA
Organism: Gossypium raimondii; assembly: GCF_025698545.1. NCBI lineage: Eukaryota > Viridiplantae > Streptophyta > Magnoliopsida > Malvales > Malvaceae > Gossypium > Gossypium raimondii. The sequence goes on along the minus strand of NC_068566.1, from coordinate 6,660,908 downwards.
GCCAAATCGATTCGCCTTCATCTTCTTCCAGCCAAAGGTACGCTGACAGCCAAAGGGCTTCACCATTCTTCCGCTTCTTGCGCGATCGAGAAGCTTGATGGCGGGAAGGAGGTAATCTTTTTCGCCTCATCAAGCTTCATCCTCTCCGACGTTTCCCTTCCATTGATTGCAGAGGTAAACTTAAAACTGATTTTTGCCCTCAGCTCCATCTTCTCATACGTTTTTGCTCTTTATTTTATCAGGACCCAAAAATTTCATCACTTTCACAGATTTGAACTTCCAGCACCGCCGCCTGCGCCTCTACTACCAGTGAGAATACCTTGTCTCCTTTCCTTTAATTTTTACGCTTCAGATGTTTATCTATGTTTCCCGATTAGTGTTTTTAATTTATTTAGTTTAAAATTTCGATTTAGTTCATTCCATTATTTGAAATTGAGTTAGAATTGTCTTCTAAAGGTGGGATGATCTAATTTGCTTTCAGTCACACGATCAAAAGAGCAAAATTCTCGAGGACAAGGTTTTAGTAACATAAAAGTAGAAATAATGTTAAAATTCTGGCATGCATAGTCATATATCATTTAAGTTTCATCTTAGGCCCTAAAGAATGTTAGGTCCTCTCCTCTGACATGCTAAATTATTTCCATTTGATCAACTAGCATAGATGATATATGCTAAATTATTTCCATTTAAGTTTGAATGAATTGCTTCTATTTTGCTTGTTTGTATTCATGTTACTTTGGTTATCATTTGTTTTGCTTATCCTTAGTTATATTGTATCATAATTCATACATTATGTCGTTTACGTCGATTCGATATATGCCTTACATGTTCATTGCAAGACGAATCATTCCCCGTTTACTATTCGGTTTTGTTTGAAACATATTTGTACCATGGGGTTGCAATGAATATTCTATTTTCGTGTTTAAACCGTTTGCAACAATGCTTTCATTAGAGCAAGTTTTCATGTCTGCTGATAGAGAACAATTTGTAATGCTTTCACTTGATGACTTGTTTATACCGTTGCTCGTACAAATCGTATATCGGTTTTATCTTATCATCTAGTATAGGTTTCACTTCTTCTATTGCACTTTCGGTTGCATGACCTTAGTCTAGGCCTATAGGGTTCTCACTTTTGTGGCATATTAGGCATGTTTTTTCAATAGGTTGTTAATTTTCGAACCGGATGAAGTTGGAAGCTATGAAGCTTTCTACATGTTCACTATGACCTTTGCACTATGGTCGATTAGAACCCAATTCGCTTCTTTGCTTGCTTTATATGTAGCTTGAAATCGCAATCAAGTTTTTGTCGTAAAGTTGCACCATGTTCATTCTTGTAGAATCAAACCTCATTCAATAGGCCTAGATGATTATCCTTTGTTGCAATGTTGTGTCTTAAGGTTTATGTATGCTATCTGGTTTGCTTATCCCATGCAAAAACATGGTCTTATTACATTTCGCATGACATGGGATTCACATTCATTGCTTGTTCATGGATTATACTACATTTTTCAACTTTGATTCTTATCATTTTCGTTCTTGCATCAATAATCAAATCAGTCTATTAACATGCTTAGAACCCTTTCAATGCCACACTATGGGGTTGAAATTAATGCATAGATATCTTCTGCCTTAGCTTGATGAATACAAGGTTTGCTTAGGTCAATATATTCCCTAATGACGCAATAAATATTGCGTAACTAAGCTCTGCATGTTTATTTAATGGTTATTATTAATTAACAGCCGACTCTCTCTTTTTCTTGTAAATGTTTAATGGCGGTTGGTTAAGAACATCAAATTGGCATTAAAATGCGGTAGAAATTTGCTTAAAAAATCAAAGTTATGGTGGTCGGACCAAACTAGTGTTCCACAAGAAGGTAATTCCTCTTCACTTGTCTTTTATATCTTGCTTGGTGTTTAGTTATATAACCAAAATATCTAGAATTCTTATCTTTGAATCTTCGATACTAGTTAGTAAAGGATGTTTAGTTATTGCTATTTCTCGATACAGAGAGGATCTAATATCTTATCTTGCATCTTACGGTACTAGTTAGTAAGGAGTGTTAACTCATTTTGTCATTCTAATCATTGCTATTTCTCAAGACTCCTAGCATGTTATATAATATTAATGGCATTGTATGGTTTGAATAGGCCAAGACCACCAAGAAGATTGTCTTTGAGGTCGCAATGCCGGGTTGCAAGCATGTATCCCAAACATCCAATCAAGGTTTGTGCATTGAGAAAAACCCTTTGTTGACCAATGTGTTTGCTTGATGAGCTAATGTGTTGGTGTTTATGTCTTGTGTTGTTGCAGAGGTGCAATCATTTTGAAATTGGTGGCGACAAGAAGGGGAAGGGAACATCTCTTTTCTAAATGGTGTTTATTCATTTCATGTCATGTCATGTTGTTGGGAACTTTTTAAGATAGTATGGAATTCTAGTTTTTCTAATGTATTGTTTTCTGAGGGATATGGTGTTCTTTAAGCACTTAATAGGTAATGGCATCGTTTGATCTATTGTCGCCATTTGTTTTAAATACTGTATTTTAATTTAATTGTTTTTGGTAACTTCAGTAATCTCTGCTATACTTTTCATGAACGAGGAATTCAATTCAGCACTCTTGATCCATTTGAGCTCTGGAAATTGAAAGATAAATAAGATCTCAACATAAAGCAATCGATTAATTAAGTAAAAGCAGTTGGATATTTTATTTCTTTTTGCGAGTTAGATCTTTTGAAATTTTTTCTCATTAAAGTTTTATTCTTTTTTGGTTTAATTAAGTAAAATCGATGTTCAAACTTTTTGATGTTGTAAAACTATATAACATATGGATTATGATGTAGAATTTCATTTTCATCTAACATTTTCTTAATATAAGTTAATTATGTTTATGCGAATATAATTCTCAAGTTATATTTTGATTTTAGTAAATTCATATAAGAACATTTTATTATTAAGAATTTTATGAAATTATATATCATTATTAAATTATATTTAATATTAATTATTTTAAATTGTATAAATTCATATAAGAAAAATTATTATCAATAATTTTATGAAATTATATATTATTATTAAATTATATGTAATAATAATTATTTTAAATTATACAAATTCATATAAGATAATTTATTAGTTGTAATTATTTTAAATTTTATTAAATCATATATTTTAATTAAAATATATTTAATATTAATCATTTCAAATTATCTTTTATAGTATCATATATTATGATTTGAGTAAATTCATATAAGAATATTAATTATTAAGAATTTTATTAAATTATATATTTTAATTATAATATATTTAATATATTTAATAATAATTATGTTTAAATATGATTAAATTATTTATTATTGATAATAATAATCTTATTAAAATTTAAATAACAATAACAATAATCATTTACCAAAATAAATTTATGCTAAGGGTATTCTAGTCATTTTAGTTTTTTCCATTATGCTATTACACCTCTATTCCATTCAACCAAACACAAGATTACTATTACGCCTCTATTTCATTACATTCAACCAAACAGTTGATTTGCTATTACACCTCTATTCCATTACACCTCTATTCCACCTCTATTCCATTACACCTCTAATCCAATACACCTCTAATCCAATACAGCGAACCAAACGTATTGTAATTAATAGTGACCAGATATAAAGCTGTCACTTGTTCTCGCAAATACGTCTGTCGTTATTGTATTTGTGACAATAGTCACAAAGTCATCACAATTATTTTTTTATCAAATTTTAGCCACCAAAATTGTAAGCAACTGTGACAAAAAATGGTCACACACATATTTAACCTTTTGTGACCAAATTGTTGACACTAAAACTATAAGTACTTGTGACAGTACTAAATGGTCACATATATTCAACCTTTTTGTGATCAAATTTTCGACACTAAAATTGTAAGCAATTGTGGCAAAATTAAATGGTTACAATTATTTAATTTTTGTGACCAAATTTTTTACACTAAAATCGTAAGCAATTCTGATGAACATAAATTGTCATAATAATTTTTTCTACGGTGACATAATTTTTACTTTGAAATTAAATTTCTAACAAGAAAAATAGTTACGATAATTAATTTGCTTATGACGAGAATATTAACAATAGTTACAAAAATTATTTTCACTCCTGTTATTTCAAATGTCTTTTCACTAATGTGTATTGAAATTATATTGTAACACCCCTAACCCGTATCTATTGCCAGAATAGGATTATAGAGCATTACCGGAGTTTACAAATTAATTTACAGACATTTCATTTCATCAAACATTCATATTTAAAATCGATCAAAATCAAAACATTAATGAGCTAACGTTGACCAATTTAACTTATACATGCCATTCAATGCATTATACCCCTAACATGCATAAACTCGACATTCAAGTTAGTTCAATAATTTCCAGGTATCAATAATATATATACCAAGATTGATGAGCTCATCAATACCATGATTTCCATTTCCTTATTATTTTTCCATATTTATCCCGTTGACTTTCTCGAAATTTCGATGGATTTTCAGGGGTACACCTAAGTGTACAAATCCGGGTCCGTCAATTCATATTCATGTGCGCACATTTCCATTTCAGAGAGCACACTCCCGCGAACCTTATCCTTACAATGAGGATTACGGTCAGGCTAAATCACAGTAATATAAACTCATAGAGTATTGTCGGGTTACGGTCCAAGCTAAATCCCCTGCAATGACAATTACTCTAATGAGCTTGGATCTGAATTACCAGTCCAGGCTAAATTCAGACCCTAATTCAGATTACCCGTCCGGGCTAAATCCATTTTCCACATATTCTTCGGGAGGGCTATATCAGGATAGGATCACCCGTCCGGACTAGATCCTTTTTACCTTCAATTCCTTTTCAGGGATCCATCGAATTTTCCTTCCATTCAACCGGGATTTCTTCCCCTTTTTATCAAATATATCAATATTTCATCAATTTTCATATAATGAATATTCAAATCATATTCACATCAATAACAAACATTTCAGGCATTTAAGAATATAATTCAAGTTACACGAACTTACCAGGCTAAATTGCAAAAATACTAGAATTCAGGGACATTTCATCAATTTTCATACAATGAACATTCAAATCATGTTCACATCAATAACAAACATTTCAGGTATTTAAGAATATAATTCAAGTTACACGAACTTACCAGGCTAAATTGCAAAAATACTAGAATTCAATGACATTTTAGAAATTTTCTATTTTCCTCAAATTTCCACCTAATCTTGATCTAAATTAATATTTCATTCAATTTATTAATTTAAATAATAAAACAATTCATTTCATGCAATTAGGTCACTTTTGACATTTTACAAATTTACCCTTAAAATATTACTTTCATTCAATTTAGTCCACGAACCTAAAACATGCAAATTAGCCATTTTAATGAAAACTCATGCTAGTTGAATAATCATATATTTTCCTCCTCCTCCTCTCCATTCCACATCCTTAATGTATGTAACATGATTATATGTAACATTATCTATAATTTCACTATTTATTTATCTGTTCATTCAAAGTTGTCCACTTGAGTCATAGTCACAAAATTATTTATATCTTGAGCTACGTAACTTCAAATTGAGAACCGTTAATTTTCTATAAAACTAGACTCACATGTCTTCTTACTATAAAATTTTCAGAATTTTTGGTTTAACCAATAAGTACAGTTTATTCTTTAAATTTTCCCCTATTTCACTGTTTGACAGTTCTGACCCCTCTTCACTAAAAATTAATTATCTCTTTGAATGATGTCGCCGTTTGTTTCTCTTGAAAATAGACTCATTAAGGATTTTAAAAATATAATTTATAACCCATAATTATTTTTTTACAATTTTTAATTATGTTTCCAATTCAGAACAGGGGAACCCGAATTCATTCTGACCTTGTCTCACAAAATTTATTATATCTCATGATTTACAATTCCATTACTTACACCATTTCTTCTATGAGAAACTAGACTCAATAAGCTTTAATTCCATATTTTATTCATACTCTAATTTGATTTCCACGATTTATGGTGATTTTTCAAATTTAACCTACTGCTGCTGTCCAAAACTGTTTTAGTGCAAAATGTTGATTACTAAATTTATAACACCCTTATTCCCTTTCTCTATAGTATTTCCCATCACTTTCTCTTATTTTCCTTCACTAATATATCAAAAACATAAGACCTTATATAAGAAAACTCTACTATAACATCATTTCCATACTTTTTCAATAATATCACACTTAAAAATATGTTGAAATCTTGATGTTCTTACCTTGTCCTATTGGTTTCAACCTTTAACTTGATTTTCTCTCTCCTCCAGCTTCTATTACTTGAATCTAACTTGATATTCTAGCTCCCCATAGTCTTCTTGTTATCTTTCTCTCTTGATGGCAATGGAAATTCTTTTGATTTCTAGGTGAAAATGGTAATTTTTTGGTGGAAGGACCAAATTGTAAAGAAAGCAAAACTTTCTTTCTTCTCTTATCTTCTAACGTGAAATGCATGGGAAAGATGATGATTTCTCTTCATCTTTCCTCCCTTTTATATTAATCATTTAATAATAAAATAATACTAAAAATCTTAATAAAATATTAAGTAAATAACATTTATCTAATTAATTAATTAAAAATATCACCAACATCATCATTACCTTCTAGAATTCTCTCTCTCTAATTGACCATTTTGCCGTTTATAATCTTTTAAAATTCCATCCTTGAGTCATCACTTAATTTGGTAAAATTGCAATTTAGTCCCTCAAAATTCTTCACATTTTCAATTTGGTCCTAATTCATCCATTTTCCTTAGTTTCTAGATTATTCCACCATTAAAATATTTACACTGTTGGTCCTTCAACTTTTTTGTATTTACCTTTAACCCCTCAAATTTTGAGTATTTACTCTTGGGCAACAAAACTTTTCTCACTTTTGTGATTTAATCCTTTCTTGAATTAATATGTCATAATATACTTCCCAGTGTTGACATACCTCAAAATTACCCTTTTTATCACTTTATTTCCTTATTTTTCTATATCAGGAATATTATGTTACTTTCTTACTGTAGTAATTTTCGAGGTATTACATATATCTCATGAGTTGTGTAATAATCAAATTTTATCTAAAATTAAATCAATATTTTATGATAAGCCTGATCTCAAAACATGTTTCAAAGTTCATAGATATATTGGTTGATTGAACTTGATCAAATTTTGATAAAAAGATGGGCATAACCATAAATAATCCATTAGTTTCTAAGTTATAATTATGAACACATGTAACTATATTTTATTAATTAAAAATAGAAAAGTAATAGAAAGTTTAAAAAATACCCTCAATATTTTGCAAAAATTAGAATTTGGTCCATAAGACCCTACACATGTTGGTCAGGTCAAAGTTACCCAAACACCACTATTAAGGGCCATTTCTGCCTATTAGCCGCCATCCTATCAACTATGCTCCACATACAGCTCCCTTTCTCTACTAGAACCTCATCATACTCAAGCCTTCAAACTAGCAACCATTAACCCCTCCCACAAAAAAAAAGCTTTCCTTAAGTCCAAACAAGAAACCTGCAAAATACAAAATAAGTAAGTCAAATCAGAAAAAAAAAGAAGAGAAATTAAAAAAGAAGGAGAACGCCTTGAATCTTGCAATGTTTATGAGGTTTTGGACCTCCATTGTGGGATTCAAATGGTGGTGAGGCTTATAAGAATGAAAGTAGGCGGTGTCAAACTCGATTTGATGGTAAAAAAGTCCAGATCGGAGTTCATTCATTCATGTGGTGAAATTGGTTTTAAGTGCTTTTTTTAGGGGTTTGAACCAATGAAGAGAATGAAGAAGGATGGGCTTCGTTTTAGAATGAGAAAAAAAAAGGCCACCAAATGGCAAGGAAGAATGATAAATGTGGTGGTTAAGTTTTGTTTGTAACATCCTTAACACCCACTAAGATGGAAATAGTATTATTTCGAATTTGCACGTGCTATATGTTAGAAAAAATCTGATTCGAATACGGTTTTCTTACACAGCGAAAAATTAAAATTTTGAAAACCAAGTCGGTTTGTGATATTTTTAGCAATAAATCATTTTACCAAAATCGCACTTGTGTTTTCAACTAAACGGATTATTGTCATTCTTGATTTTCAACCATACGACCTTCTCCGCTATTATCATTCTACGAATTGCTTTAAGTGTGTGCTCAAATGAAACTGGTAGAATTGTTATTTCATAAAATAGAATTTATAATTAGAAAATAAATTCTCACTATTTTCGAGTAGAATAACAATATATCAAAATTGTGTCTTTAACCCTACAAGTACTATCTATTTATAGGGAGAAAAAGTGAAACCATTGTTGAATTAGTAGAAGTATATTTCAATAGAAAAGCAAAATCTCAGTTTAACTGGGATTGGGGGGTGGCAACCCTAGTTAAATATACTAGGGTTTACCATATCGTGTATTTAGCATGAGGAGTTTTTGGGCCTTTCCCGTATCATGAGGAGTTTTTGGGCCTCTCACGTATCGAGTCCAATTATAAGTAGTTCTTGGACTTTTAACTAATAATTTATAATTCAATCAAACCAATACATTTTTTTTTATTTCTCAAAATAAACATCATAAATTAATTTCTCAATTAAATAATTTATCTACATTCAACAAATTCACTATGACCAATTAATTTAATTATATTTTCAAACTTCAGTTAATTAATTATTTATTTATTTGAAAAACTATAAATTAATTCTTAAGTCATTTCCATACTTAGTGAGAAAATCACATTCATTTCCAAATGTTCACATTTCTCTAACTTTACCATTTTTTGTTCATTTGATTTAACATGCAATTCATTTCTAATTTCAACGAGCTAGCGGATGGACCGATTGGACATATGTAAGTAGGGCTCAAATTATTTATAATTAAAATTTAACTTTTCGCCTATTAATTATAAACACATTTAGTCACAAAGTTATTCCACTGTAGTATCGTGACTTAGCTCTCCCAAATGATATACCATTACGAAAGCAACTCAATCAGTGCTCATCCAATAACCTTATCATAAGTGTGTTACCTTTATATATCCTTAACCTCTTTGGGATAAATTCGTTCTCCCCGATATGATTATATTTTATCTCATGGTAATCATTACATATTCCTTCATGAAAAGTCAATTGTTATCAAATAACAATCAAGTCATTCATCATAAAGACGAACAACCCGCGACCATGTTTTCTTTTCATCTACCATGCAATGTCAATGAAATGATAGCATTTATTCATATCTCGAGCTATGAATTCCACTATTGTAAATGACGCTACATACTGCAAAAGTCATATACCCAACGCACCAGCTTTCAATTCTTTATCTATTTGAACTCAGGCTTTTACTTACATCAAAGTATACGAGTTATGCATACATAGTTCATCATCCACTCAGGATTAAGGTTGTCGTACTATGAATGTCACAAGTGAATAAATCCATCAACAGATTCAGGATTATTCTTATTGGGTCCAGTCCAATGTATTGTTAGTCCAGTCAATCACATCTATATCTCTATCTACTGGGAATCGTCTGCTTCGATGCCCAAGATAAGACATCTCCCTAATTAGACTTGTTAGATGACATATTAGTCTTTTAATCGGTTTGTTCATTTTTTATTAGCCTAATGACATGTTTAGGTTTGTCTACTGATATAAGTTGTCTTTTTGTATTACAATCCAACCACATAATACCACTTAGTATTAATTAAACATTAGATAATCAATGAGCCAATATTTGCTTCTATTTTCCTTTACATGCAAAAACAACACGAACACAATATACGAAGGGTATTAATGTAATTCATGAGTAATTTTATTAACCATTATGTTTGAAAAAATTACAAGTGTACATAGATGACAATACTGTTCTTAAGGCACCAAATCTAACACTATAACATTCAAAGTAAAACTAATAAAATTAGAATAAATAAGAATCATGAGTGATTAGAGGAGAAGGTAGTCAGATACCATAGGAAATTAAAAAGACTTTTGAATTGAGAGAAATTAAATTGGGGTATTGACTAAACCGCAATAACGTGAAAAGTGTTGGGATGTAAAAATTAGATTAGAAGTGCAATAAAGCCAAGAGAGTGTGGTGAATTATGGATGAGATTGAAACTAATTGTGGGCCACTAGATGTATATGATGATGTTTAGATTTTTTTAAATTAAATAATATTAAAAATATTAATATTAAATCAAATAGATATTTGCTATAAAAAGATGCAGAAATCTCCCCTATCTTTATCTCTTTTCTTTTCACGCCACCCCATTTATTAAGGAAACCAAGTTTCATTTTCTTTAATTTTAGTCATTTCCACCATTTCTAACCACCTCAAGTTTAAAAGCTTCAAATTTCTTCCATAGATTCTTAGTAAAGTCAACAGTGCAACCTCATAGCAAGCTAAGTTTCTTGTAAAGTTAATTAATGATCGCATTGGAGGAGAGAGAAAAGTAAAGTTAGGGATTTGGTAAAAGTTCGATGTAAGGATTATGAGTTTTCTTTAAGAATTTTATGGTTATTTCATTAAAAGTGCATGGAAATGATATGTGATTATTATTTTGATATTAAATCTTGTATGTCTCTGATATGTCAATGAAGAGAAAGAGACGAGAGGTGACCAACAATGTCTTAACAAGGGGAAAGAAGTAGAAATAAGTGAAAGAAGAAGAAAGAAGCTCATCCAAATACTTAATTGTAAGTACTTGAAGAATTTTACTTTACCTAACTTAACTTAAGTGCAAGTCATATTAAAATGATTATAAAATTAATTTGTATGTGAATATTCAAGATTATATGTATAAAAGTTGATGAATGAGTAGTGAAAAATGAATTAGATTTTACTTTCAAAATGAATAAATTTGGTATATTGAAATAGTGGTAAGAAGAAACTAAATTGTAAAATGTGCAAAATGAGACATGCGAACTAAAATATTGATAATTAGGGCTTGAACGAAGTGTGATATATTAGTGAATAGATGAAAAGTAATATTATAGTGGAATTATAAAGTATAGTGCATTTTGTGTTAATAAGGATTATATTGTAAAAGGTGTAAAGTTTAAATTGTTTTTAATTATTGAGTAAATTTAATGTATAAATGCCCATGTAAACAATATGTGAAATAGTAGGATACAGATGGAATGCCATTAGTAAATTTTCATGCTTGTTAGTGATAGTGGCACTCCGGTGCAATTCAATAATTTCGCACTTCAATGGTAGTGACAATGGCAATTTGATGCAGTTCATTAATTTTACACTTCAGTGTAAGATAGTGTATGCACGTTTGTGCAATTGATTCAGTGTTCATTCTGCATATCCTACGTGTTTTATTGAGCCTATGGTTGGGCTAAAAATTTAATGGTAAGTGAACTTAATAGTGAAATTGGTAGGTGGCTTATAAAATGATAGTTTGAGATTTCACTATAGTTATTCTCTATTTAACTTCATTGTATGTTTGTATTGATTCATAAATTTATAAGTTAACATTGGTTACTTTCAATGGTAAGTTTAATTCTTGATGTATTTACTAAGTTTTTATAAGCTTAACGCATTATTTTTCAACACGTAGGTAGAGACTCGAGTTGAAACTCTAAAGTGAAGATACTATCTCAACTCATCACATATCAAAGCTTGAAAGAGAGTATGATTTTGATCTTTTGGTTATGGATCATGGTATGTACACAGGTTAATGCAAAACATATGGGCAATCTTTCTAGTGAAAATACTTGAAGAATCTTGATCATTTTGTTAACCTTACAAATTTAGTTAAAATTTGATTGATTTATATGTGGAATTATATGATGTTTTGATGGAGATTTATGTTTTATAATGTTTAAATGTGATATGGAATGATTGATGATAATTTAAACTTGGTTTTAGATGTTTCAAACATGTTTTGGGTAATCTGTTTTCAGTGTCGCGACATCAGAAATAAATATCGTGACATTGGACATGTAATTAAAGTAATCTATTTTTGGTGTCGCAACAGTAGTTAGTGTTGCGACACCCACTTCCTAGTGTCACGACATTGACCTTGTTTACCCTGTTTTGACTTGAATAAGTCCCGAATGGTCCCCGTTTGTAATCAAATTTTAAAGAAAGCATAAAAATGACTTGAATAACTTTGAAAAAGTTTATTTATGTTAAAACAAAGTTTTAAAATTGATTTTCGCATTGAGTAGACTTAGTGTCCAAATGTGACATCCCTTGATCGTGATATATATGTTCACTTCGAGTGAGCGGTGTTACATTGTTGAAAAATAATAAGAAAGGGAGAATAGAGAAAAGCCAAAGAAAAGTGTGAAAGGAAGGGAATATGAAAAAAAGAGAGGAAAATAGTAAAAAAAGTAAGAAAAAAAGGAAAGAGAGTAAAAGAAAAAATATGAAAAGTAATAAAAGAAAGAAAATAAATCTTAACAATTGGACTAAATTTTAAAATCTAAAAATAGAGGAACTAAAATTTTGAAAATATAAGTACATGATCTAAATTTCAAATTTGTGAAGAATACAATGACCTATATCATATTTTATCAAAAATAATATATATTTGGTAATTCTACAATTGAGTTGAGACCTAATTAATAGGTAACACGAACTTAATTAAACTTTTATAGTGTGAATATTTTATATTATTAAAAGTATTTATATCATTTTACTAATTTAATGATATTTTAGTATTATTTGTTTTAATATCATTATTTTTATAACGGAATTTTAGGAACTTATACATTTCTAAAACAACTATTTATTCAAACAAAATAACTATAAATACTAATATTTTTAAATTATGAATTTTAAAATTTCCAAAATTTTAAAAGCCCGTCCGAACATGCAAAAAAATATGTTTTTTATTGTTTTGTTGCTATTTTCTTGTTGTTGTTTTTTCACTATTTTGCTACCATTTCACTATTATGTTGCTACCATTTTGTTGTTATTGTATAACTTTTGTTTTATTGCTAATTTTGTTACTATTTTAGAGTCATTTGGTTGTTAAGTTACACCTATCTTGGTGTTATTTAAGTATACATTTTTGTAATTTATTTTCAATTTGTTAGGAATATTTATTTTAATGTTTTTAGTATTTGTTAGAGTTGAGTGACTTAGAATAAAGTTTTTCAACCTTATTACATCTATTTGACATTGATTAGAATAATATTTTTCAACCTATAAATAAATGTAGTCTAAACTTCTATTGGATCATTCGAATTCGACATTAGTGAATTTTCTTTTATTTTGCCAGTGTTTTTTTTCTGAAAGGGTTTTCATGTAAAATTTGTGTGTTCTTATTTTTTTTTCTTTTTTACTTTGTGATCGTTCTATATTGCCATTATCAACGTTAGTTTTTACAAACTGGTACCAAAGCTTTTCGGGTTGCTTGTCTCAATCACGGTAATGACGATATTGAAGTATGTTATCTCGTTATTAGATTGTAACATCAGATTCGCGTTGTGGCAGATAAAGATGCAAGCAATTCTTGCGTAAATGGATTTGGGGGATGCCCTGCTAAGGATAGATAATATGCCTTAGACATTGACATAGGAAGGGAAGAAGCGTAAAGATCGAAAGGCTTTAACGCAATTACATCTGCATTTGTCGAATGAAATTCTACAAGACGTCATAAAGGAGAAGACCACCACTACATTATGGGCAAAGTTACAGTAGCTATGTATGTCGAAAACCCTAACTAGCAAGTTGCATATAAATCGTCTTTATGCTCATCGTTTGGAGGACGGTACGTTTGTACACGTACATTTAACTGTGTTTAAAGAGATTATCTCAGATCTAGAGGTCATAGGGTTCAGTATGATAAAGAAGATTTAGGATTAATTCTACTTTATTAGTTGCCCCTGTCTTATTCAACTTTTAGAGATACGATTCTGTATAGCCACGAATCTCTCACAGTTGATGAAGTCTATGCTTCCTTAACCTCGTATGACAAGATAAAACATCTTGTGGCTGGATCCGACTCTTAGGAAGAGGGTCTCATTATTCGTAGGAGACAATAATGAAATACTTATGATAATCATGGAAGGACACAAGAACGAAATCCTTATAGTAAATCTAAGGGTAAATCAAGATTTTCAAACAGAGATAAAACCTGTAACTTTTGTAAGAAAAAAGGGCACATTAAATCTGAGTGTTATAAGTGGCAGAATAAGATCAAAAGGGAGGCTGCGAATAAAAAAAGAAAACAACCAGAACAATCCGGTGAAGTTGATGTTGTAGAAGACAACAGTGATGGTGAACTCCCAGTTACTTTTGCCAACAACTCTAAAGTGAGCGAAGAGTGAGTCATTGATTCTGGTTGTACCTTAAATATGAGTCTCAATTAGGATTGGTTTATAACGTATAAAATAGTGCCTGAATGTGTTATTTTGATAGGAAATAATGCTTCATGTAAAATTGCAAGTATTGACACAATAAAAATTAAGATGTTCGATGGAGTCATCAGAACTTTTAGTGGAGTACGACACGTACCAGATCGAAGAGGAATTTGATTTTGTTGTGTACTCTTAATTCAAAAGGGCATAAATACATAGTCGAAAGTGATATTTTGAATATTAGCAAGGGTTCCCTTGTTGTGATGAAAGGGCAAAGAAAGACTGTCAAGTTATATGTTTTGCAAGGTTCTACTGTTATTGGTGATACAGTTGTCGCTTCCTCTTCTTTGTCAGATGATGATGTTACTAGACTTTGACATATGCATTTAGGGTATATGAGTGAGAATGACATGACAGAATTAAGCAAAATAGGACTTTTTGATGATGAAGTTTTGTGAGCATTGCATTTTTGGGAAGCAAAAAAGAGTTCGATTCATCAGAGATGTAACGCCCCAAAATTTCTAATTTCATTATTGTGAAAATATGAAACAAATATCTGTCAGCTTCAGTGGTTAAATGTTCTGGGTGTGTGTGAAAGGTCCCAAGTTCAAGCCTTACTTGGGCAGATTTTGGTATTTTTATAAATAAAACATTAATCTTGCGCAAAGGGCTTAAGTTTAATTGTTGGTAAGTTTATATCATAATAGACTTTCTGGTCTAGTGGTTAAGTGGAGTGTTGAAGTGTTGGAGGTCCTGTGTGCAATTTTCTGTTATAGCATGGACACAGTATTTTTGCTCTAATTTCGGCTAAGAGTTGTGTTGGGGCAAAATTCTGAGTAGTTGTGCTTTAGTGGGTTAATAGGGAGTGATTTTAGGAGATAATTGGGAGAGGTTATCAGAAAATAATCTGATTATCTTTTTGTTGCAAAAAAAAAGTTTCGGTTTTCTCTCCAATTCTCCAAACTTTTTTTGACGTTTTCTTCTTTTTCTTTTTCTCAAGACATCAAGCGGATCTTAATTTGGAATTCTGTAGCTCAAGATATAAATAATTTAGGGACAATGACTCAAGTAGACAGCTTTAAATGAACATATAAGTAAATAGTGAAAACATATATGAATATTTATCTAGCATGGGTTACATTAGAAATGGATCACACGGCCAAGGCCAATTTGGGCCGAGTGGGCCACATAGGCACACACGGCCGTGTGGGCCCAATTTTACTGGAATATTTCTAAGGTTGCACGGGTCAACCAAGTCGATTGTAAACCTACTGTAAGGTCGGTAAGCGCTACTTAAACCCTTAAATATGTGAAATTGACTGAATGATATCTATACTCAGTATGTTAATATCTGAACCGAATATATGTACTGAAATTGCATAATAGCATATCATCCATTGTATGTTGCATTGCATTGGGTTAGGGGTTGTTATTCGGAGGAAATGTACTGAAAGGCTTTAAGCCTAATTTACTAGCAGCTCAGCTGCAAACTATTATTTTGTGCTGGATTCGGTACTACATGAAGTGCAGGGATGAGTGGGTTGATTATATCCCCACATAGAGTGTAGGGTTAGACAGAGATGGTGTGTAGAGGCTGGATGGGTAGGATTTTACTCTTGCATAAGCATATCGCCATCGACATCTTGTGATGGGCTAAGGCCATACTGCATTTTTGACATTATACTGAGATGGGCTAAGGCCCAAACTGCCACTGATACTGAAAAGGGCTTAGGCCTAAGACTGTTCAACTATGCACTGTGAATACTAATTGTTTGTTTGTTTCTGCGGGATTACATACTGAGTTTACGTAAACTCACCCTTTTTGTTTAATGTGCATAGGTAATCCCCAGACTTAGATGGATCGGTGCGACGGAGGACTCAACGGCGACAATAGTAATTTTTAGACTTCATGGTTTTCAATTTACGATTTATGATTTGATTATTATTGATTATTTAGGTTGTAATTTAAGGACCCTCTAGGACTATGGGTTTTAAATTTGGATTTTTATTTATTTATTTTACTTTATGGATTTATACCTACTGGTCGTAGGAAATTTGGTTTTCAAAAAGTTAAAGTATTTTCTAAACGTATGATCACTTAGATTGTTTTATTAATGCTTCCGCAACGAGGGATGCTTCAAAACAAATATTTTAAATGAATAAAGATGACTTCCTAAGTTCTAACAAATGTTTACTAAAGATAATAACATGGAATGTTTTTATTATAACAATGAGGTTTCAAAAACACTATCGTGTGACATTGCCAGATACGACCATAATGTCTAGGCTGGGTTTGAGGTGTTACAAAAGAAATCCATAACACGAAGGCAATATTAGATTATATTCATTCCAATATTTGGGGACCATCCAGAATACCTTCGAGGGGTTGGGCTAATTATATGCTGACGATCATTAATGATTTTTTAGAAAATTTTGGGCATTCTTCTTGAAGCAGAAAAGTGATGTGTTTTAGCATTTAAGGCTTGGAAAACTATGATCGAGATGCAAACAAGAATACAGATAAAACACATCTACACATATAGTGGCTTGGAATTTTGTTCTGATGAGTTTAATGAATTGTGCAAATCAAAAGAAATCGTAAGACAATTTGCAGTTCGTCATACTCCACAACAAAACGATATTGCAGAACTGATGAATAGAACAATCATGAAAAAGGTTCGATGTTGTTGTCAAATGATTGTTTACCAAAATATTTTTGGGCTGAAGCGGCCTCTACTGCATGTTTTTTGATTTATCGGTCTCCGTTTATTGCCATTGAGAAAAAGACTCCACAAGAGGTATGGTATGGTAATCCTACTGATTATCTAATTTGAATATTTTTGGGTGTCATGTGTATGCTCATATTGATAATGGGAAATTAAAACCTATATCCATTAAATGTGTTTTTCTTAGTTATAAGGCTGATGTTAAATGGTATAAGTTATTGTGTCTTGAAAATAGAAAAGTTGTGATTAGCAGAGACGTTTTTTATGAAACTGCTATGCTACCTAACTTATCTCTTAAATATTCTTCCAATAAAGACCAACAAAAGGAGGTGGAGCTTTAGATTGATCCAGGATCTACAACAAAGTCTACTTTTCAAGTTAGTATAGAAACTCAGAGTAGAGCTAATTCTTCACTACAATATTCTATTGCCAAGAACAAACCTATAAGAGAAATTAAACCTCCAAAGAGGTACGTCGAGGTTGATCTAGTTACTTATGCTTTAAATGTGGTTAAAGATATAGATGCAAATCAAGAACCATCTACTTACTCCGAAGTAATTAACTGTGAAGATTTAGGAAAATAGATGATCTCCATGAAAGATGAGATATAATCGCTCCATAAAAATAGAACATGGGATCTAGTGAAGCTTCTTAAAGGTAAAATGACTGTTTGTTGTAAATAGGTGTTCAAAAAGAAAGCAGGAACTCCTGGAGTTGAAGAACCCAAATATAAAGCAAGGCTACTTGCAAAAGGTTACAGTCAGATTTTAGGTGTAGACTTCACATATGTGTTTTCTCTAGTTGTGAAGCATAGTTCGATTTGCGCCTTGCTTGGTATTGTGGCCATGTATGATTTGGAGCTCAAACAATTAGATGTATGTCAAAACTTTTTTTTAAATCGACTTTTTATTTAAAACGAAAATGGGAGTTGCCACCTATCCTTTTTTATGAGATATGATCGGGTCGCCTCGTAAATTGATCGCTTTAATAAACGGTTTGATTTACTAAAACGAAGATTTTTTGTTTATAAAATTCAGGAAATGGGTTCAGGAGTCGGTTACGCACGAGAAAGGATTAGCACCCTCACAACGCCTAAAATTGGTACCTAGTTGGTTAATTAAAATCTTAATGTCGTGAATTTAAAAATTTGAATAGAATTTAAAATACAATCCCACTTTGCATAATGTTATTTTTAATTAAAATCACTTGAATAAATCAAAACGTATGTAAAAAATTCCTATTATCTCGAGGTAACAAAAGGTCATATCCCGTAAGTTAGGATACGACATCTCGAATCCTAAAAAATAAGCTTGCTCTTTATTTTAATTACTATTTAAATCTCACAAGTTTAAATTTTAAAAGGAATGTTCAGTTATCTTGGTTCAAAGAGAAAGTCGAACCTCGTATGTTAGGGCACGACCTTTTAAATTTCCAAATACAAAACATTATCTTAATTTTACAAATTTCTTTTTATGCTTTGGGAAAAAAAAGTAGCATAACACTTAAAATGGTATAAATTTAATTTATTCGGGTATGGTATAAAAATGGACAAATATGTTTAAAAGTAACACTTGGCACAAATACTAGCATAATGTAAGATAACGGGTAAAAAAGATGACATAACGAGTGGATACATCACTAAAACGAAAATACTATGCTAGTAAATAATGATAATACTCTATAATGATGATGGAATAAATAAATATAAAAACAACAATTTGATAATAATAATAGCAATAATTATTAATCATTATAGTATTAACATAAATAATAATAATAACGGGTGACAAAATATGCACATAAAAGAAAAAGGACAATACCAATTTTCAATATAAAAGGACAAGGAAATAAATAAATACTTAAATAAACAAATATAGAGGAAAATAGTTTATAAAATATTGAAGATAAAGGAATAAATTGAAATGTAAATGAAATTAAGGGTGCAATTTGTAATAAAATACATAAATAGATAATAATAAATAAAATAATAATAATAATGATAGTAAGAAAAAGGAATAACACAAAATAAAAAGAAATAAATAGATAAATGAGTAAATATATGAATAAATAAATAAATACAAAGGAAAATAAAATATAAAGGATTGAAAGTAAGGGACTAAATCGAGATATAAACAAAATTTAAAGTAAAAAAATAATAAATTAAACAAATTAAACAATAAAATAGGTTAAGCGATTAAAACCAAATGCGCGAAGGAAGGACAGGGACTAGTTAGGAAATAATCCCCTTGTCCCTTAAATGCAGCATTCCCAGGAGATCAAATGGTCGGAGGATCGAAATAAAAAAATCAAATGGATAAATTAAAAAAAAAGGCTAAAATAAGGACCAGATTGAAAAAGAGTCCAAAAGCGGAAAGACTAAATGCTTAAATATCCTATCATCCAAAAACACGCGGGTCCTAGGTGTCAAGGACTTAGAGTTCTCCCACGCGATCCGTGCGGCCTTAGGCAGTTTCTTTGCTCAAACGCCCAAGCCAGCCTAACTCACAACAAATTATGGATTCAACAGAATTTTCTTTAAGGCAACCACGAAGAACAGCAGAAGAACGAAGTAAGAACGGACTTTGAAAGATGAACAAAAGCAACAGAAAGTAAGAACACTTGAGAGAAAAGTTTGAATGAATACTCTCAAAATTCAATTAACAACTCAATAATTTACAATGAGCAGAGAGTCCTCTATTTATAGTTGAGGCTCTCCAAAATCAACGGTCTAAAACAAAATACATCAATGGCTACAACCAAAAGCTATCACAATATCAAATCTCTAAGATTACATAATCGTATCTTCTAAAGATTTCATTTAATATCTAGGATCACATATCTCAAAAGATCACCCTCCATATTTGCCAAGCATATCTTCAAAAGATTACTTTCCTTATTTGCCAAGCTCCGGAGATGGGCTTTTAATTCCTCCAGGCAATGGACCAGTCCAGTTGGGCCAAATGACCTCCCTCGAATGTGATGGATCGCACGAATCCGTCATGGTTGCGAGATCCCATGCGCAACCCATGACATTCTCCCCCACTTGTTCTAGCGACGCCCTCGTCGCGTCTTCCTCATGGAACTGGTCAATCTTTCCTTGGAACTGCCACAATGCCTCAGCAGGTTCCCAACTTGCTTCGCTATCAGGAAGTCCCTTCCATCGAACTAAGTATTCATGATGCGGTCGATGGTACTTTTGTCTAATCACACGGTCTGCCTCAATGGTTTCCACGTCGCGGTTGTAAGAGACCTTTACCCCCATTGGTGCTCATTCAGACTTGCCCCGATTTAGATCTTCTTGGTCTCAATGAAATGGCTTAAGCATACTTACATAGAACACTGGGTGGATTTTAAGTTTTGGAGGCAACTCAAGCTTGTATGCCACTTTGCCCACTCTCTTCACAACTTTAAACGGCCCCTCATACCTTCGCACGAGCCCTTTGTGCAAGCCCATATATCGCAACATCAAGTGTAGTTTGGCAAGGACTGAGTCACCCACTTGAAATTACACGTCTCTTCAGTTCTAATCGGCCCACTTCTTACTGCACTTGCTTGCCTTGTGTAAACAAGCCCTAGCCAAGTCATTATTCTCTTGCCAATCCTTCGCAAAATGATAAGCTGCCGGATTTGGTCCTGTATAACGGGTTACCACAGCATTGGGTGTGAGTGGCTGTTGGCCCGTCACTATCTCAAACGGACTTTGGTTCGTTGCCCCACTTCGCTGCAAGTTATATGAGAATTGAGCCACATCCAATAACTTTGGCCAATCCCTTTGTGTGGCACTCACATAGTGTCGCAGATATGTTTCTAACAATGCATTTACTCTCTCAGTTTGCCCATCAGTTTGCGGATGCATACTCGTGGAAAAGTTCAAGTCTGAGCCCATTGACTTGAACAACTCGGTCCAGAATCGACCTGTAAATCGTCCATCTCAATCACTAACAATAGACTGTGGCACGCCCCAATATTTTACCACATCTCTAAGGAATAAACGGGCTGCCTCCTCAGCAGGACATTCTTTGGTGGCTGGAATGAACGTTGCATACTTCGAGAACCTGTCCACCACAACAAGAATACTCGCAAACCCGTCAGATTTAGGTAATCCAACAATAAAATCCATGGATAAACTCTCTCATGGTCTTTCTGGAATGGGCAAGGGTTGAAGCAAACCGGCTGGGGTCTTTAACTTAACCTTGTCTTGTTGGCAAACTAGACAAGTCTTCACATAAGTTTCCATATCATCACCCATGTGAGGCCAATAATATCGTTCCTCCAAAATGGCCAAAGTACGGTGCATCCCTGGGTGGCCCGCCCATCTCAAGTCATGGCACTCTTTCATGACTTCCTTACGTAGCTTTCCATAATGAGGCACATAGAGGCGATGCCCTTCGGTGTATAGCAGCTCTTCATCAAGCCAAAATCTTCTCATTTTTCCCTCATTGGCCAACTCCGTCAGATTTTTGGCTGTGGGATCATGGGACAATGCTTCTCGAATACGTTCCAATAGGGAACCATCAGGTTGGCTAATTGCCGCAAATTCCATCTTTTGACTCAGTGCGTCAGCCACAATGTTGGCACTCCCTGGCTTATACTCCATGGTAAAGTCAAATTCAGCTAAGAAAACCTGCCAACAAGCCTGTTTGGGAGACAACTTTTTCTGGGTTAGAAAATAACTGTTGGCAACATTATCGGTAAGGACATCAAACCTGGAACCCAATAAATAATGTCTCCAAGTGCGCAAGCAATACACCACCGCAGTCATCTCCTTCTCTTGGACCGTATATCTTCATTCCGTTTTATTAAGCTTTCGACTCTTGAAAGTAATAGGATGTCCATCTTGCGTTAGGACTCCCCCGATAGCATAATCTGATGCATCTGTGTGTACCTCATATGGCCTCGAAAAATCTGGCAAGGCAAGCACAGGTTCCTTCGTCATCTCTTGCTTCAATTGATTAAAGGCCCTCTCACATTCCGGATTCCAATCCCATACCTTCCCTTTTTTCAACATGTCCGTCAAGGGTGTGGTAATTCTCGAGTAGCCTTTAATAAAGCGTCGATAGTAATTTGCCAACCCAAGAAAACATCTCAACTCCGTCACCTTGGTTGGGGGTCCCACTCGAAAATGGCTCAAACCTTGCTCTTATCCATTCGGATCTTACCCCCTCCCACAATGTGGCCTAAGAAAGACACCTCTTGTTGGGCAAATGAGCACTTCTCCTCCTTAACAAACAACTCATTTTCCCTCAAAGTTTGGAACACCTCCCTCAAGTGTCCCACGTGCTCCTCGAGAGACTTGCTATACACCACAATATCATCAAGATAAACAACCACAAAACGATCAAGGAAAGGTTGAAGTAACTTATTCATTAGGGTGCAGAAGGTAGCTGGGGCATTCGTGAGTCCGAAAGGCATCACAAGGAACTCATACGAAGCATATCGTGTCACACAAGCTGTCTTTGGTTCATCCCCCTCGGCTATCCGAACTTGATGGTACCCCAATCTCAAATCCAACTTGGTAAACCATCTTGCACTACCAAGTTGGTCGAACAAATCTGCAATAAGAGGAACAAGGTACTTGTTCTTTACAGTGATCTTGTTTAGAGCCCGATAATCAATGCACATTCTCAAGGACCCATCATGTTTCTTTTGAAACAACACTGGCGCACCGTATGGGGATTTAGATGGTTTAATGAATCCTGCATCCAATAGCTCATTCAGTTGTTTTCGCAATTCTTATAACTCTGGCGGAGCCATACGATAGGGGGGCCTTGCTGGTGGCACCACGTTGGACACTAACTCAATTTTGTGGTCCACCCCCCTCTTTGGTGGCAAACTTTTTGGCAACTGAGCAGACATCACATCCCAAAAGCACTGCAACAATTGGCTCACTTTTTTCGGGATTTCACTAACGGACTTAACGGTATCCTCGATCTTCAAGGTAGCCAAATAAGAGACTTCATCCCTGCGCACTCCTTTAGCAAATTGAATTGCTGACAGTGTTTTTCCCTCTAAGCTTCTCTTCCTTGTCATTCTTACCATGCAGGGATGGTTCGAACCCGCAATCACCATGTAATCACTCGAAGGGGTAATAAGTGCCTTAACCTGATCAAGAAAACTTAGTCCAACCACACAATCATAGTCATCGAGTGGTATTACCTTAATGGATACCTTGCCGGCCCAATCACCCAGTTGAACATCCACTCCCTTGGCAACACCATTGATTGGGACACTTTCTGAGTTAACTGTTTTGATCCGACCTAGCTCATTCTCTACCTTGAGCCCAAGTTTCCGAACTGCCTCTTCGGACATGAACAAATCAGACGCCCCAGTGTCGACCAGCGCGTTCAATTTTCTATCGGCCACAATGATGTCCACAAACATCAATCCATGACTCGTTCTATCTTCGACACCCCCTAGTATCGAACCGAGATTGTTGTCCTCCACATCTGACTCCCCCTTTGTTTCCATAGCCGTGAGAGCGGCCTTCTTTGGGCAGTCCCTGATCATATGTGGACCATCGCAGTGAAAGCAACTTATAGGCCAATTCTTTCTCTTGTCCCAAGGTTTCTTACCGTTTCCATTCCTAGCGGGCCTTTCTTTATCTCCCCCACTATTACCCTTTTGATTGAATCTGGGCTTAGAAGAATTTGCATTGTCTTTCTTCCCACCAAATTCAGCAAGCGATTCTACAAAGACATCGCCTTGGTAAGCTCTTGAACTCCTCGGTGTTGCTATTATTGCTTTGCCCACGGTTTCAACCCATCTATGAATGAAAAGAATGCTTCTTTCTCACCCATATCTGAAAATTCTTGCACATACTCCCTCACAGTGCCTTGTTGCGTAAGCCGACGCAACTTTGCCCTAGCCTCATCCTCGGCATACTCTGGGTAAAATTGTACTTTAAACTCACATCGAAACTCCTCCCAACTTCCAATTTCAGTCCCACCACGACTCACATCAGTGGACCTACGACGCCACCACAACAAAGCAACGTCAGTGAGATACATAGCAGCAGTAGTTACCTTAGTGGTATCCTCCATAATGCCTTTGGCACGGAAGTATTGCTCGATTCCCCAAAGGAAGTTGTCCACATCTCTAGCAGACCTTGTTCCCTTGAACTCCTTTGGCTTGGGAACATCAACACTGGGCTTGGGTGCTACAGCAGCTAACCCTCAATTGCCCAAAGCAACCTTGTAGATTGTGAGTTCACCCTTAAGCTCTGCAATCTCCTCTTTCAAGGCTGTTACCATAGCCTCAATGGCATCATCCCTGCCATTCAGTTTTTCAACATTATCCAACACATACTCTTTGAGTTGCTCCTGCATGGACTGCAACCCACCATGGAGCCTATCATCGACATCATCAATCCTCACCTTGATGTCTCTCACGGAATCCTCGAAAGTATTGACTCGATCCTCCAAAGCTGACAGTATGTCTCTCGAACGACTAGCTTTCCTAGCCCTCCCACGGGTCTTCATTCCCTCAACATTCTCAGCAGCTTCTTTTGACATCTTTCGGTGGTACCTACAAACACCGGCTCGGATACCAAGCATCACGGACTTAGAGTTTTCCCACGCGATCCGTGCGGCCTTAGGCAGTTTCTTTGCTCAAACGCCCAAGTCAGCCTAACTCACAACAAATTATGGATTCAACAGAATTTTCTTTAAGGCAACCACAAAGAATAGCAGAAGAACGAAGTAAGAACGGACTTTGAAAGATGAACAAAAGCAATAGAAAGTAAGAACACTTGAGAGAAAGTTTGAATGAATACTCTCAAAATTCAATTAACAACTCAATAATTTACAATGAGCAGAGAGTCCTCTATTTATAGTTGAGGCTCTCCAAAATCAACGGTCTAAAACAAAATACATCAATGGCTACAATTAAAAGCTATCACAATATTAAATCTCTAAGATTACATAATCGTATCTTCTAAAGATTTCATTTAATATCTAGAATCACATATCTCAAAAGATCACCTTCCATATTTGCCAAGCATATCTTCAAAAGATCACTTTCCTTATTTGCCAAGCTCCGGAGATGGGCTTTTAATTCCTCCAGACAATGGACCAGTCTAGTTGGGCCAAATGACCTCCCTCGAATGCGATGGATCGTACGAATCCGTCATGGTTGCGAGATCCCATGCGCAACCCATGACATTAGGGGTATTGGGTCGAATTTCGGGTCAAATGCCAAAATGACGTCGTTTTGGGACTTATGAACACTGGCCAAAACGACGTCGTTTGACTTTGCTTATATAAGTCAAAAATAAAAAAAATCATTATGTTTATGTTTAAAAAAAATGAAAACTCTTTCTCGTATTCTTCACTTTCAGCCTGGACACCTGCGAGCCTCTATCATGGCTCCACCATGGCCGAAAAATAAAATGTTTTTAGTCCTTATTTTTTTTAAAAGTACCCTAATCTAGATCGAACCTTTTTTTAATAATAAAACAAAAAGAAAAAAGAAATGCGAAGGGAACCTCCAGTCTCGCTGCGTTCCAAGCCCTCGTCGGAGCCCTAATGGGTTCAGAAACGTTCAGGTTGCCAGAGGTTATCCTCAACGGTGGTGGGAGATGAACAGACGGTAAGAGTTTACTATTTTTATTTATTTATTTTGAAAAAATAAAAAAAAGTAGCTTTTGATTTTCTATTTCAAAATCTTTGTTTTCTTTGTGTATATTTCTCTGTGAGTCAAAATATTACATCGATTAGGGCTTTTATAGGCGAATGATACATTTGATTTCTTTTTTATTTTCACTATTTTCTGCTGCTTCTGTTGTGCTGGTGTCTATGCATGTCCTTTCATCCTTTTGTAGGTTTTGCGCTTGGTCAACGGAGGAGAGAGAATAGGCTTCTTTGCAGTTTTGGTGCAAGGCTGTAGACGCATGTCAGAATTCGGGCGGTGAGCAATCTACAGAGGCACGAGGAAGAGAGGGGTGCGACGCACATGGGAAACTTAAGGTTTCTGAATTAGTTTAGGTTGCAGGCTTGTAAATTTTGGGCTAGGGTTTCTGTATTCTGGGCTTGTAATAATTTTTCTTTAGGGCATGTAATTTTTTGGACTTATTATTATTTATTGGTTTATTTTTTTATGGGCCCGGGCAAAAATGGCCCATTACAATGTAAAAATAATGTTATTGCATAGAGAACGTGAGGAATATATTTACATGCAACAACTAGAATGTTTTACAGTCTTGGAAAATGAGGACTATGTTTGCTTGCTGAAAAAAGTCCCTTTATGGCTTAAACAGTCACCAAGGCAGTGGTACAAGAGATTTGATTCTTTTATGACGACTCATGATTTCAAAAGAAGCAGCTGGAGATGGAGTCATTAGGTATGTTGATTCTGATTTTGCTGGAGACCTTGATAAAAGAATATCTCTCATAGGGTATGTTTTTACTATTGGGGGTTGCACAATTAGTTGGAAAGTCACTTTGCAAACTACAGTTACTTTGTCTACTACTGAAACTGAGTACATGGCAATTATTGAAGCTTGTAAATAAGCTATTTGGTTAAAAAGATTCTTCGATGAATTCTGTAAAGACTTTCAAATCAGTATAATGTTTTGCGATAGTTAAAGTGTCATCTTCCTTATGAAATATCAAATGTTTCATGAGAGAACAAAGCACATTGATGTTTGGTATCATTTTGTGTGTGATATTATTGCTCGTGAAGATATTGTTCTGAGCGAAATTAATATTAATGATAATCCTACATATATGTTCATTGAGTCACTTCCTATAACCAAGTTTGAGCATTGCTTGGACTTAGTTGGTGTTCATTGTTGAAGAACACCCCTTAAGTAGTTTCGTGGAAGAGGTAGAGAACTTGTTCGTTGAGAGTTCGTGGTGAAGAACTTGTTTGTTGATAATTTGTGTCAAGGTGGAATTGTTAGAGTTGAGTGACTCGAATCCTTGTTAAAATAAAATACAGTGGTAAAATAAAATAAAAGTAAAATCAATATAGAACTATACTTCATCTATTTTACATTTATTAGAATAATGTTTTTCAACCTTACTACACTTCATCTATTTGACATTTATTAGAATAAGGTTTTTTCAACCTATAAATAGATGTAGTCTAAACTCCTATTGTATAATTCGAATTCGACATTAGTGAATTTCTTTTTCTCTGCCCGTGGTTTTTTCCCGAAAGGATTTTCACATAAAATCTGTGTTATTATTATTTTTTTGCTTTGGGATCGTTCTATATCGCCATTATCGATGTTAGTTTCTACAATATTTTTAATGTATTATATATATTTAAAATAATATGGCAAGGCAAGACATAGGTTTTAGCATTTTTATTTGGATCGGGTCTAGATAAAATTTTAGGCCTATTTTTCGAGTTGAGCCTAGCAAACGAGAAAATTTTGAATAGGCCCATGAGGGCATTTAAGAATACTTCTCAAAAGTATTTTTAGGGAGAATCTAAAATTTGTAACTTCTGAGAAAAGTATAAGCACTTTTGAGAAATATTTCTATACTAACCCTAAATCTATTTGATATTATAAAAAATACTTTAATAATTAAATTTCCAGCAATCTTAAATATATATATATATATATATATATATATATATATAAAAGTTGTATTTATTCCTAAAAGAAAACTAAAGAGTGCAAAAACAAATAAAACGTGGACCCTATGCGACAACAACTCGAACGATTCAAACGGGATAAGGAAAGGAAAAACCATTGATAAAACATGCTCCCATTGTTTTGAGCAAAAAAGAAAAAGAAAGGCGCTCCCATTGTATCCACTTTTGGCGCGAAAATTTCAAAAAAATCCCAAACCAAATTTTAATAACGAGGGAAACCCAAGCAAAACAAATCTCAAATTTCAAAACCATTTGTTCTTTTATTTTATCGCATTATATAAACCGCGCTTATGGTTACTCTTTTTCTGCAAGCCTGAAACCTGTTCGACGAAATTGCTTAGAGGTAGAGAAGGATTGACAATGTATGTGGTTAAGAGAGACGGGAGGCAAGAGGCCGTTCATTTCGATAAGATAACGGCGAGGTTGAAGAAGTTGAGCTATGGACTTAGCATCGATCACTGCGATCCAGTCCTTGTTGCTCAGAAGGTCTGCGCTGGTGTTTATAAAGGGGTCACTACTAGCCAGCTTGATGAGTTGGCTGCTGAAACCGCCGCTGCTATGACTGCGAACCACCCTGATTATGCTTCCGTGAGTTTGTTTCTTTTTATTCTTTTTAAAAATAATGATTCTAAACATTTTGAAATTCTTTTACTAATTCAAATGTGTAATTGCAGTTGGCGGCGAGGATTGTTGTTTCGAATTTACATAAGAATACTAGGAAGTCATTCTCTGAGACGTAAGCGATTTCTATGTAATTTGATAAAGCTTCTTTTTTTTTTTGGAGAGAGGCGATTGATGTTTTGAGGATGGGTGGTTTATAAATGTAGGATTAAAATTATGTACAACCATTTCAATGAGAGATCTGGACTGAAGGCGCCTTTGATTGCTGATGATGTTTATGAAATCATCATGAAGGTACTATGATTATGTTTCATTCTTTTTTACTCTCATATTTTGATTATTGCTTTTCTAGTTTGAAATATGGTAGATCTTTTGGCTAGAGTGTCGCTTTACACTCAAGTTACTGATGCCTTTTTGATCTCTGTTGAAATTTCTAGTTTAAAAAAAGGTAAACCCTTTATCTTGTGGTTGATGACAAAATTGTGTTGGACTAAGCCTACAAAAGCTTGTCATGCTTGTAGAATTGGAAGTGATCCATTTGTGTTATGAATGTTGACAAGTTGTGTATTATCTATATTATGATACTTGATACTGACTGCAAAAATCATGGCCTTACAAAATTTATACAGTATTTTTTAATACTTTTTAAAGCCTTCTTTAGCTGGATTTATATTTGATGTCCTCACTGTTTATAATTTTATACATCATCAGAATTAGATGATCACATTGTGAGTGCATCAAATGCTGATCCTTTCTAGTTATGTGGAGTTTTTAGTGTTTGCTTTGTTTTGTTGTCGTTTAGTTATGAATATTTTCAACATTGTGTATCCTTTCTAATTCCTCTTATGTGTAATGATTACATGTATAAAGGCTTAATTTTGTTATTGTGTTGGTTTCAGAATGCTGCTCTGTTGGATAGTGAGATCATATATGATCGGGACTTTGACTATGATTATTTTGGTTTCAAAACCCTTGAGAGGTCCTACCTCTTGAAAGTTCAAGGGAAGGTTATAGAAAGGCCCCAACACATGTTAATGAGGGTTGCAGTTGGAATTCATAAGAATGACATTGATTCTGCTATAAAAACTTATCACATGATGTCTCAAAGATGGTTTACTCATGCTTCTCCCACA
Source organism: Gossypium raimondii (assembly GCF_025698545.1). NCBI lineage: Eukaryota > Viridiplantae > Streptophyta > Magnoliopsida > Malvales > Malvaceae > Gossypium > Gossypium raimondii. The sequence goes on along the minus strand of NC_068566.1, from coordinate 6,631,447 downwards.
CTTTTCAATGCTGGAACTCCAAGGCCTCAAGTAAGTTTTGTGTGCAAATATTAGATTGAGGCACCTTATTTATTGTCATTGTTCATTAAATTCTTTTGCTTACATATGTAGTTCTTTGACTTGTGTTCTGGCAGTTGAGCAGCTGCTTTTTACTGTGTATGAAAGATGACAGTATTGAGGGAATATATGACACTTTGAAGGAGTGTGCTATTATCAGCAAATCAGCTGGAGGAATTGGTGTCTCAGTTCACAATATTCGGGCTACAAGTAGTTACATTCGTGGAACAAATGGTACATCTAATGGCATTGTCCCAATGCTGCGGGTGTTCAATGACACTGCTCGTTATGTTGATCAAGGAGGGGGGAAAAGAAAGGGTATACTTGAATTGTTGTAATTCTATATGCTATGTTTTCTGACAATGTTTGGTAGCCCTTTTATTAAAAAGGATGTCTTTGATTCATTTAGGTGCCTTTGCTATATATTTGGAGCCATGGCATGCTGACATTTTTGAGTTTCTGGACCTCAGGAAGAACCATGGAAAGGTATTTTATGTAGTTCGAATTTGTTTGCATGAGCTGTGTTATTTGGGTGTTTAGCTCTTTCTTTGGCTGATTTGATGCAATACTGTATAGTATCATATCATATCCAATAATGTCTAAGTTTTGTTGTTGTAGGAAGAGCACCGGGCGCGTGATCTATTTTATGCTCTATGGGTGCCTGATCTTTTTATGCAAAGAGTCCAGAGTAATGGGCAGTGGTCATTATTCTGTCCTAATGAATCTCCAGGACTGGCAGATTGTTGGGGTGAAGAATTTGAGGAGCTGTATATTCATTATGAAAGAGAGGTTAGCGCTGTTATATATTTGGTTAATGCTTTTATATTTTTCGCAACTAGAATTCATTTCCTAAAGTCTTCTTGTTTGATATTCAGGGCAAAGCAAAGAAGGTTGTCCAAGCACAGAACTTGTGGTTTGAGATTCTGAAATCTCAGATAGAAACTGGTACACCTTACATGCTATTTAAGGTGATTTGTTCAAACAAGCTTTATATTTTATGGGATATTTCTGTTCTCAGATGAGTATTGTGTTGTTGACCCTTTGCCTCCCACTGTTTATCCAGGATACGTGCAATAGAAAAAGCAACCAGCAAAATCTTGGCACCATTAAATCTTCTAATCTGTGTACTGAGATCATTGAATACACAAGTCCAACAGAAACTGCTGTTTGCAATCTGGCATCTATTGCACTGCCAAGATACGTGAGGGAAAAGGTAGGTGTTGAATGGTGCTTATGTTGTACATGTTGCTCTATCTTGAGTCTGCATGTTAATTTAATTAGCCTTGACTTTTTATCTACTTCAGGGGGTTCCACTGGAGTCTCATCCATGTAAGCTTGTTGGTAGTAGAGGTTCTCAGAATAGATATTTCGATTTTGACAAACTGGCTGAGGTTTGATTCTTTACTTTGCTAATGCACTTATCCATATATTGCTAGATGGTGTTTCATCCATCTAGTGTATCATTGTGATGGCATCATGAGTTCTGTGTTGGTGCATGATGTCACATGATATTATTTGTTAATAATGATTGTTAAGTCTTTCCTTGCACTGTTGTGACAGGTTACTGAAATTGTTACAAGAAATCTTAACAAAATAATTGATGTTAATTACTACCCTGTTGAAACTGCAAAAAGATCAAATTTGCGTCATAGACCCATTGGTATTGGAGTTCAGGGGCTTGCAGATACATTCATCTTACTCGGCATGGCCTTTGATTCACCTGAGGTATATTTGATCATGAATATATGAATCTGATATACCATTTAAGTTGAATCTATTTTGTCTGATAATTTACTGGTTTTGAATTTCAGGCTCAGCAGCTGAACAAGGACATATTTGAGACCATATACTACCATGCTCTGAAAGCTTCTTCTAATATAGCTGAGAAAGAGGGACCATATGAGACATATAATGGGAGTCCTGTGAGTAAGGTATGTGATTTTGGCAATTCTTTGAAATGCATACAAGTATTCTGGTTATATTTGATGTGATTGCAATATCTTACTAAATGCTCATTTCTTGCTGATATGTTTTGCTCATGACTTAGTTGCCTGTTAAATTTCAGGGTATTCTCCAGCAAGATATGTGGGGTGTTACTGCTTCAAATCGGTGGGACTGGAATGCTCTTAGAGACAACATAGCTAAGCATGGAGTGAGAAATTCACTTTTGTTAGCACCTATGCCAACTGCATCAACTAGCCAGATTCTTGGAAATAATGAGTGCTTTGAACCATATACTTCCAATATCTATAGTCGTAGAGTTCTGAGGTTTGTCCTGGCTTTCTCTTATGCATCTTGCTCCATTTCTTAGTTGTCCATTGCTTAAAACTTATTTTCTATTTTTTCTCCAGTGGTGAGTTTGTAGTGGTGAATAAGCATCTTCTTCATGACTTAACTGAGATGAGTCTTTGGACACCTGTTGTTAAGAACAAGATAATACATGCAGATGGTTCAGTTCAAAATATTCCTGAAATACCTCATGAATTGAAAGCAATTTACCGGTATGGATTGCTGGGTTTTTTTGACATCTTCGTCTCAATCCTCAGTCCCCTTTTCTCTCATTACCTCTTCAGAATGAAGTTAAAGTATATATTTGTTTCTGATTTATTAGGACTGTTTGGGAAATTAAGCAAAAAACGTTAGTTGATATGGCTGTTGATCGAGGATGCTACATAGACCAGAGCCAAAGCTTAAATATACATATGGACCATCCTAATTTCGGAAAACTTACATCCTTACACTTCTATGCCTGGTCCAAGGTATTAAAACTTGGCTTTTATCATGATTAAACACATTAATGCCAGTAGCTGCATGATGGTTGCTGATTCCCTTGACTGTATATACAGGGTCTGAAGACAGGAATGTATTATTTAAGATCTCGTGCAGCAGCTGATGCAATTAAATTCACCGTTGATACATCGATGTTGAAGGTAAGACATACTGTTCTGATTCATGTTGAAGTTGCATAACATCTAGAATGTCATGAAATTTGCAAATTATATTGATTTTAAATTTTTATTATTATTTTCTGTTCATAATATAGGAAAAGCCTAAAGTAGAAGATGATGAAACAAGAATGGCACAAATGGTCTGTTCCCTTACAAATCGTGAAGAGTGCATGTCTTGTGGGAGCTAAAGAGTGGTTCCTTTTTGAAGCTTTGAGAGCATGCAATCAGGGAATTTGGTGTCGACGAATGGCGATTCTATATGTGGGTTTTAATTGTCTTCACAATATCTAATCTAATTTAACTTCCTTGTATAGCTGTGATTTTTGTAAGTTCAACAATTTAGATTATCAGTGGTTGTTATGTATTGAAGCTTGCTTATTGTTAATTTATTATTAATAATAATTAATGAATTCCATGTCATAATCAAAGCGTTCTCTCTAGCAAGGTAAAAGGTTCGCCTCCTACAAATGTGTCCAAAGATTCAACAAGTGCAATTTTTGTACCGTCAATCATTATGCCGGAAATGCCAGTTATTTCAGTCATTTAATCCACATTTGTTAGGTCTTGTATTTGACTGTTGTGGATAGAAATGATAGTATAGAAAATGTTTGTTTCTTATTTTATTTAAAAGGTTTAATTCGATTTTGGTTTTAGTTAATTTAGTACCTTTTGAGTGGAATTGTCACAACATGAGCATTCTTAATAAGAATTATTGCAATAGGATAATAATGGCTAAGAGGATTTGAAAGATATTATGGCATTAATATTTTTAAGGTTTAGTCAAGGATTAGTTTAGGGCTCCATTACTCGTTGCATTTAGTTTGGTATTACTACCGCGCATGACTTTGAGAGTCATGATGATATTATCGAGGAATGTCTTTATCAAAATATTTTTACTTTTCACTTTGAACAATTAGTAATAATTTTTTTGTGGACTCGTTACATAAATTATAAGTGTCGAAATCATTTTTATTTAAAAAAAAAACAAAAATTAGTTGATGAAAATTGGAGTCGCCACCAATTTTTATTAAGGTGTAGTTGGATTATCTAAAACGACTTTGGTCTACGAGTTTTTAGAAAAACGGGTTCGGGAGTTAGTTACGTTCGAGGAAGGATTAGCACCCTCGTAATGCCCAAAAATTGGTACAAAATTGATGAATTAATGTCTTAACGTCGAGAGTTAAAAATATGATCCTTAATTAAATTAAATTATTTATTGAGACTCTCTCATTTTGAAAAAGAAAAGGTCACACCCAATGCGTTAGGGCACGGCATTTTATTTCTCCAAAAATGAGTTTGTCCAAAATATTCGTGTAATAAAATTTAAGAGAATATTCATTTGTTTAAAATTTATAAAGAAATCGCGGCCCAATACGTTAGGGCACAATTTCTCAAAATCCCAAACATTGAATATTTACTTTATTTTTAAAAAAAATCTTTATCTCGAGAAATCAACGTGTCACATCCAATACGTTAGGACACAACATATTGAATTCCCGATGACAAGTTTTACTTTGTTTGATTGAAGAGCAATCCTCGATTGTTAGATTTTACGAAGAAAATCGGAACCCAATACGTTAGGGCTCAATTTTCTTGAAAATCCTAAATACTAGTATTATTTCTATTTTGAAAATTTTCTATTTTTAAATTCAAGTAAGAGATGATGTAATGTTATATTGTATGTATAAATGTCGCGATAACTGAATACAACAATAATAAATACAACAATGACATAGAAATAATATAAACAAATAAATAAACGAAACTAATATACATAAAAAATAAACAATGACAATGCAAGAATATCAAATAAATGAGCAAAAAAAACATGCTTTTAAAACATAAATGAAAACATAAATCGATAAACAAAAGAAGGAAATAAACAAAACACGTAAAGAATAAAAAGGTACATAATATATTTATTGAAATTATGAAGAAGAAAAACAAACACAAGATTTACATATAAAATTTTGAATTATAAAATTTATATAAATCTATAATGCATTTATGAAAATATATAAAAAATATAAATTAAAATATATGTTAAAATATATATATATATGTATTTGAGCATTTTGAAAAATAAATAAAACAAAGACATATACGTATATAGATAAATATAAAATGTTCATTTTAAAAATATGTAAATATATTTACATGTACATATATATAAATTATAAAAATAATTACATTTATATAAAAATAATAATAATTACATTATTGAAATTAATTAATAAAATATATAAATTATGAAAACATTAATTACATATATAAATTATTAAAAAAATAAATAAATAATAAAAATTATAATTATATTTTGAAATTAATTAATTCTCTAAAAAAATAACAAAAAGGACTAATTTGAATTGGAAATAGGAGTTTGGGGAAAATCTGCAAATAATTGGAGGCAAAAGGGACCATATTGAACACGCGAATAACATAGAGGGCTGGAAAGGAAATTATCCCTTCTCCTCCAAAACGGTGCCGTTCAAATTGGACCTAATTGAAATCGAAAATAAATTAAAGGGGTAAATTTAAAAAAATAAAAACTTAATTGCAAAAAACCTAAAAGGCGGAGGGGGCTAAAAGCACAATTTACCCCTCCGGATAAAAACACGCGGATCCTAGGCCGGGTCGGGTCGGATTCGGGTCGGCCTCCCCAAAACGACGTCGTTTTAGCACCTGGGGAGGCCTAATGAAATGACGTCGTTTCCAAAAGGCTATTTAAGCCAAAAATAATTCAAAAATTTTCATTTTTTCATTCTTTTTTAAAAAAAAAACAGAACACCTTTCAAAAAAAACTCTCCCCTACCCAATCGTCAAGCATCCGATCAGGCCATCATCCCATGGCACGGCCGTGATCTCCCAAGAGACAAGACCGTCGTCTGCGAGAGCAGGAAAAGAGGGAAAATCCCTAATCTGGTCCTTGCGACCTTCTAAACCCAAATCCGGGTTCCAAATCCCCAAAATCGAACCAAAAATACTAAGAAAATCAAGAAACCCTTCGGTTTCTGGCCACCGATCCTCGGGGTGGCTCCCTCGGTATTCTCGTGGCGTGACAGGCCACACGAAGGTAAAACTCTTTCCCTTTTTCCTTTATTTTATCAGTATGTAAAAAAATAAAAGAAAGTAAATAACTGAAACAAAAAAATATCAACCTTTGCGTTTTTGATTGATTCTCCGATTTAATATCCAGTTTTCGCGTGAAATACTGTTATCTTTTTCTTATTGATTTTTTTCGATCCCCATTATAGTATATTGGTGGCTTTTTATAGCCGAATGAAACAATATCATAAAGGAATCAAATCTGTTTTCTTTGATTCGCAATCTTTTTCTTTCCATATACTGCTGTTTGCTTTCTTGATGTGCAGGTACAGGGACGCGGCTCGTTGCGAAGATCCTGGTTGCGGCGCAAGAAGATTTCCTTAGAAACCCTAGGGTTTCTGTCTATTGTTTTGGGCTTGATTAATTTTGGGCCTCCGTTTGGTTTGGGCCACATAGGCTCGTTTGTAATTCGGGGCCTTTAGACCCGGGCCAAAATAGGGTATTACAATAAGCTTTAACATTTTCATCAACTTAAAAAAAATAATTTTATTTTAAAATGTTTATTTTTGCTTTCAACTAAATTTAATTACAAAGTCAGGCCATAATTTGAATATTTGTTAGTATAAATTCATTTTTGATTCCGCTTGACCTAAAAGCTTTAATTATTATTTATTAAATATTGGTTGTTTTATGTCAATATTTATATAAAATTGTAATCTTCAAACGGTTTGAATAAAATTAATAGCAACAAATAATAGTAAATGAGAAGCATTATGAGCAAACAGAACAATTAACGGTAGTAAGTATGCCATTTATTGGTTAAATTAATTATATATGTCAAAAAAAAAAAAGTTTGTTACTTGGTCAAATATGTCTGTTTTTTTTCGAAAATTTAAAGAAATGGGCTATTTTTGTAAAGGATATGAAAGCTTGTTCAACTACTGACATGTCAGAAAAAGCGTGTCTAACTGAAATGTCTTCTGAAAATTCTAAAGAAAACGCGTCTAACTGGATGCGCTTTCTCTGACATGTCAGCAGAAATCTCTCCTAGTTGGATGAGCTTTCCTGCCAATTGTGCAGAAAGTGTACCCAGTTAGATGCATTTTCACACACTCTCTCCAAAAATGACATATTTTTTTAAATAAAAAAAAACTGACCTATTTGGCCAATTAACTTTTCTTTTTGGCATATATGACTAGCCCGATTTATTATACAAAATAAGATATCTATTCATCTAGTACAAATTTTCTCTTAAATAAGCACATAATGAGTTACAAGTCTTAAGAATTAGCCTTTGATATTGAAACCTTTTAATTGTAATGTTTGAAGGAAAACACAATCTCTTCAATGAGGAAACTTGGACAGGTTAAAAGCCTACAAAAGAGTTCTTGCTTGATTTTAATTTCTTCAAAATCAATATTTCTTTAAATAATGTAAGTATATATCACACTAGAACTCTTATAAACTTTGTTTGATTCAATTTCTTCTCCAATTACCCAAAGTTATAATATATTAACAGCTTTTTCTTAAATTACAATTACAGTTGTAACCGAGTGTTATAGTTGACATTGAAAACAAATTTTCCCTACACTCACAGTAGTGGTCAACCTCACAAAGTCAAGTTCAAAATTCCGTGGTTGAGAATGGAATGGAGTAACCCACTTTTCCTCCAACCTTAAATAGAAGTCTGAATAGTCATTTTAAAAGATTGAGTGACATGGAACACAGCCGAACAAGCATTTAAATTATTATTTTCTTGACAATGCAGTTTGTCGAATTTTGACCTTTGATTGCTATTTAGTTTGTACTTTTACTTTTTTGAAACATTGACTTGTTTTATTGTTATAGATCCATGGATTTAACTGAAAAAATTGGACCTGGCTATTATTCATCTTCAAAGTTTGGCATAGTCATATTATTAGAACGTCAATAATGATAATATATCGCAAAGAAAAGAGAAATAAAGAATACACGAATTTTTACGTGGAAATCCTTTCGGAAAAAATTACGGGCGGATGAGAAGAAAATTCGCTATGTCAAATTCAAATGATTACAAGAGGAGCTTTGATTACATCTATTTATAGGTTGAAAAAAAACCTAATTCTAATCAAAGTCAAATATATTATGCTAAATAAATTATACTCATAAATACTAAATTTTCTACAAAAAAGATATATTTTGTTTAACTTAACTTGCAAGTAACCTCTTAGAATTTGGACATTACCATTTAATAATATACATGATTTTCTTGGTCAAACCATTGTGAAGTAAATCATTTTGCGGTTAGGTGGTTTCTTCAATTGCTTGAAAAGAAATTCATGGCATAAATGGCACAAGTTTCCTAATAATTTTGGACGCATTGTGGGAGTCAACTTAAAATTGAGCAATTAACATCTCTATCATTTCTGAGTTCATAGTTAAGAAGCTACAAGAGCATGGGGATATCCTACGACATGATTGTGACTCTACTTGTTGGGAGATTGGGACCATTTGCTAAAAGGGTTTGATTCTATTTATTTTAATTATTTTTCTTACAAGATAACGACTATTAACTTTAAGATTGGAATAAGGTTGATGCAGTATTTCAACCCTAAATTTGTCAATTGTTTTATATTGGGGCCTAAACTTTTTTTTGTTTAATTTAATCCTTAAACTTGACAATTGTTCCCGCATTGTCGAAGTTAGTCTCTGAACTTAATAATTGTTCCTACATTGGGCTTGAACTTTTTTAAAGAAATTTCATGAACTAACTTAGACAAAAAATGTTCAAGTTCAATGTGAGAACAATTGTCAAGTTCAAAAACTGAATTGGATAAAAAAGTTCAAACCCTAATATGAGAATCAATGCAAAATTCAAACTCAAATAATAAATTAACTCATTGGAAGTTATAAATATGGATTTACTGATCAGAGTTTTAAGGCCGTTCTATTTACTTTGATGATCATTCGCTAATATTACCGGCGTAAGTTTTCTTTTGCTTCCACTGTATTTGGAGTGAAGAACTAAGGCTTAGTTTGGATGGGCGGTGTGTTTAGCTCCGGTGATGTTAAAAACAGCGGTGGTGGTGAGATTAGTTACTGTAGCGGTGAGATTGGATCTTGTAGAAAGTGAGATTAGAAACAATGGTGGAGTGTGTGTTTGGATTCAAACGCAATTGTAATGTGAGGTGAGAATAAGAAATAACTATTAAGGACATCATATTAGAATTGATATATAATAGAAGTTTTTAAATTATTTTACTTTTATAAAATTATTAAAATATGTGAATTTATTAAAATGTATCTTCCAATATTTTATTATAAATATTTTAATAAACTATATAATCAATTTAAAATATAATAAAATAAAATTTTATCTATTTTTAAAAATAAAGTTGTACTTATTTATTAACTATATGTATTTGTTTATTTTCATACATCTATTCATTTACGTGTAATTTTATTAATTATATTTCTACTTATTTTTCATATATTTATTAAATTATATAAAATTAAATATTATTAAAATAAAAGTATTAAATAAGTATAGTGATTTATTTAAAATAGAAATTATCTAAATTATTTTAAATTTTATTTTAAGATCTTAAATAAAACCAATAAATAATAAATAAAACTACAATCTTTAAAATAAAATAAAGACATTAAAAGACGGCAATTGAAGGAAGGTTAAAATAGGAAGTAAATAAAAATATATATTAAAAATTAAAAATTAGGTGAGAGAATTTTCTCTACTGCAGCATAAGCCTCCAGTCAAAATATAAGGGTCCAGTGAGATTAGAGTGCTCCAATCGTGCTGATGCTATGTAATCCAAAGGCGAAAAAATGGTACGTTTAGGCCAAAATCTCACCGCACTAGGAGCCACTGGTGATCCAAAGGGACCTTAAGTCAACAAGGAATGCTCATTTATCCTTGAGTTTTGAGGTTGTTGGCTTTTGAACTTTCTTCTTCTACTATTTATAACCAATGATGTTTGAATTGAATCGGGTCGATCGATTGGATCGAGAATCAGTCAGAGTAACAGTCCGAATAATACTATTAAATCGGTTGGACCGAAAATCAGTACGAACTAATTGAACTGTTTAAAAATCAATTGAACCGATTTGTTTAAATTTTAATGATTTTTAATCAAATCAATTGAATCAACGAATCGATAACTTAATCAGCGGAGAGAAATGGATAATTTGTTGATGAAGGATAAACATGACATATACTGGAGACTATGCTTCAAGTTGACAACATGTATTACATATAATAATAAAATTAAGAAAATCAAGGGTTCCAAACATTAGTTTAGAAAGGTTCAACCTTCTTTAATTCATCATTGTCAAATAATCTTTTTATTTTTTATATTTTGGCTTATGCTATGATTTGTTTGTTTTCAACCCCTCTTGTTCCTGGTATCATTTCTTGTGGACTATCCAATGTCGACTTTGACTTGCCTCATTCATCTTGGCTGGTCAAAGATGTTGGCAATCAATTACCCTCCTTTTTAGAAGAAATAAGAATAACGACGGTGTTGAGTACTTCATATTTAAAAAATAGGTTCAATTGAGCTTAATTCAAGGTTTCAATGTTGACCCATATTTAAAATTTATATTTTAAATCCAAAAAGAAATTTTCAGTTCGGAGGAATTACTAAACTTGTGGACATACATATTTATATATAATGAATAGTTTACTTCTTCAAAGAGTGGATATCCAGAATATTTCAACGACTATTACTATTTTTGGATTTATAGTAAAAATGAGATGATAATTTCCTTACCTTATTCAATCAAGTCCCATGATGATAAGATTGACAAATGATTACACACTATAGGACAATCCATAACAAACATGGCTCCGTAATTTATTTTATCAGTATGCTTTAGGTGTTATCCTATTAGATTTATCCAAAAATTAAAGATCTTGCTATTACGCTTTCAACAAACTTTTGACCTTGGTCCCTATCTTGGTTATCCAATCCACCATAAAAGAGCCAGCAAAGAGGATTATGTTTTTATTGTCGAAAAAATTCGTTCAAACCTTGCTAGATGGAAACCGAATTTCTTTTCCCTTATCGGGGACTTATTCTTATAAAATCTACTACAACATCTATCCCCTCCTATTTCATGCAATCTCCAAAACTCCCTTCCAACATATGTAATGCCATAGATTACATTAATCATAATTTCCTTTGGGGAGGGACAAAATCTCGCACTCGCATTCATCTGGCAAATTGGGCAACTATCTCAAAATCGAAATGAGATGGGAGACTTGAAATTCGCCAGATGAAAGCTCAAAACCAAGCTCATTTCACTCAACTTCCCAACTTTGAATTATGGACTCAAACTTTTATGCGAAGTACCTCCAAAATGACAACTCCAAAGTTAACTCCTTAGTTATATGGAAAGCCCTAAAGAGTGTGCAACATATTGTTGAGAAATGTATCCAATAGATCATTAAACATGGCTCCCGAGTTAGTTCTGGGCATGATGATTGGACGGGGTTGGGTTCTATTCGTTCTCTTATTCATGGCCCCCTTATGCCAGGCTAAGAAAACTTCTTAGTCAAAGATTTCCAATTCAGTTTGTGTTCTTTGTTGTTTGAAATCCCTAATTTCTTTGGGGACAGTATTCTTGTGCATCCATTATCCATCTTTCCTGATGGTGTTGATACCTTGTGTTGGAACGCCTCCTCGAATGGTTTTTTTTCTATCAAATTGGCTTATCATATTGCTTCAAATCTTATCAACCCTCCCCAACCTACTTTAGGGGATTGGATGTGGATTTGGAAACTTAAACTTCCTCCAAAGCTTTCTTTCTTCGTTTGAGAATGATACATGCATGAATCAGGTGAAATTTATTAAAGCCAATTCAAGCTGCCAATTTTCAAGTTTGGTAGATCAGTTGATTTGAAATGAATTTTTGGATGGAATTCAAACATTTTTGGGTTAAGATGTCTGCATAGTGTTCAAAGAGCCATTTCATATTGTAATACCCAATTTTAGTTCGGGCTCACAATAATAAAATAAAGTCTAAGTCCAGTACAAAATTATATCATTTGGCCCGATCGGAATGGTCCATTACTTGAAAAGGTAGAAGGTCCATCCACAAGCTTATGGCACTACACCAAAACAGGCTTTTAGCGGCACTTTTAGCGGCGTTTGGACAAAAAACGCCGGAAAAAATCGTGCATTAGCGGTGCTTCAGTGAAAACGCCGCTAAAGATTGAGTATTAGAGGCGCTTATATAAAAACGCCGCAAAAACCAAAACACAAACGACGTCGTTTAGAGACCTTTCGGTGGCTTTAGTGGCGTTTTTCGAAAAGCGCCGTTAATGATATGAGTTTTAGCGGCGTTTTTGATAAAACGCCGCTAATGTTCTGGTTTTTTGCGGCGTTTTTTATGAAGCGCCGCTAATGTTCTTGTTTTTTAGCGTCGTTTTTGTTCAATCGCCGCTAATGATCTGGGTTTTAGCAGCGTTTTAGAGTAAGCGCCGCCAAAGCTCTTCTCTTTTAGTGGCGTTTTAGTGTGAAGCGCCGCTAATGCTCCGGGTTTTAGCGGCGTTTTTTGATAAAGCGCCGCTAATGCTACGGGTTTTAGTGGCGTTTTTTTAAGGCGCCGATAAAACAGTTTACCTTAATTGGTTTATTTATTAATTATTTAAAATTGAACCTATTCCTAATTGAATTTTTAAAATCTTCAGAAAAAATAACACAGAGAAATAATTTGAAATAAAAGACATGGAAAAATTAAAAGACTATTATAATTTAAAATAATTTTAAAGTTATATGTAAACTTGATTACTATTGTTTTTTAATTTATATATTAAAAATTTCTTATATAATCGTAAAAGAGATATTATTAATTTTAAAATATTGAATTAATTATCACTATAGTTTGATTTTCAATTTAGGGTATATGATAAATTTAAGATTTAAGGTCGGTTTAATAGTTCATATTTTAAGGTTTTAGCTAGGGAATATATATGGATTTAGGGATTATGGATTAGGGATTATGGTTTAATTAAGGGTTGGGATTTAAGGTTTAAGGGTTAGGGGTTAGGGGTTTAGAGGGTAGATGGTAGGGTTAAGAGTTAATGATTTAGGGTTTAAGGTTCCAGAGGTCGAGTTAGGGCTAGGGTTTTGGGTTTAGATTATCATTTATTTGTATTTTAAATACGTTATTATGTAGTTGTAAAAGATAATAATCAAATTGTTTAGAGTTTTTAATTAGTTTAAGGTATATGATAAATTTAAAATTTAAGGTCGGTTTAGGAGTTCATATTTAAATTAAGGTTTAGGGAGTACTATATATATATATGGATTTAGGAATTATGGATTAGGGATTAAGGGTTGGTCGGGATTTATGGTTTAGGGGTTAGGGGTTTATAAAGGGGTTGCACGTTAGTGGTTAAGAGTTAGGGATTTAAGGTTTAGGGTTTTAGGGGGGTCGGGTTAGAGTTTTGGGTTTAGATTATTATTATTTATTTATATTTTAAATATATGTTCTTATGTATTAATTGTAAAAGATGTATAATTTCGGGTTTAAATTATGCCTTGAGAGAGATATATAGACTTAAATATTTATATTATTTCAATGGTTAAGGTTAAGGTTTACTTGGGATTTGGAATTTTATACAATTAATTAATTAATGCTTTTATATTTAAAAAATTGAATCTAAACCATTTGATATATTTAAATATAACCTTAAATAGAAATAATAAATAAGTTAAAAAAGTAATAGCTTGCTATGGATAATTTAGATATTACTTAAGAAATAAAATTAAAATTAAAGTACAAAAATAAAATGAAATATAAAAACTCTAAAATTTTTAATTTTATCTATTTTTATAGATATTACTTAAAAAACAAAATTTTTTAATTTTATCTAATTTTATAAATATAACTTAAAAAAACTATGTATTCAAATATCCCATAACGGCGCCGTTTGAATAAAGAATTTTATTTAACATTAGCGGCGTTTTTAAACGCCGCAAAAATTGCTAATAATATAGACGAAACAATGAAGTTTTTGGCCGTGAATTTAATGGATTTAGCTGCGCTAGAGAAAACGCCACTAAAGGTGCATTAGCGGCGCTATAATGGAAACATCGCAAAGTTTTTATCATTTTTGTAAACGAAACGATGTTGTTTTTCCTGGCATATTAACAACATTAGTGGCACTACGGCAAAAACGCCGCAAAGTTTCGGGGTTTTTTTAATGAAACGGTGTCGTTTTGCCTGGCACATTAATGGCATTAGTGGCGCTATAGTAAAAGCGCCGCAAAGTTTTCGGGTTTTTTAAACGAAACGGTGTCGTTTTGCCTGGCACATTAACGACATTAGTGGCGCTATGGTGAAAACGCCGCAAAGTTTTGGGGTTTTTAAACAAAACAGTGCCGTTTTGCTTCAACGGTATTAGTGGCGCTATGTTGAAAACGTCGCAACGTTTCATTTTGGTTCAAAAAAGACGTTGTCGTTTTATTCTCCTCCCATTTTATTCCCCAGTTCATTTTTCCCATACTCGAAATCTTCATTCCCCTCTAAATTTTCCCCAAAATTTCCCCAAAGTAAGAACCCTAAACCTTCCCCAAATCTGCTGCGCTCCACGACCTGAACCTTCCCCAAATCTGCTGCTTTGAAAATAACCTCCCTTCTATCGTCGATCGTCTACCATCGCATTCGTCGACCGTCGCAGTCCTCTACCATCGCACTCCTCTACCGTCGAAGAAATCGGTAAGGTTTTCCTTTTTTTCTCAAAAATCATTCGGGGTTTCCGGGTTCAACAATGTACATGTTATACTTCTAAAGGCATTTATTGTTAAATTATTTTCTATAGTTATCACCATAATGAGTGTTGGTATAAATTATGAAAATTATGGCATCCCTGCAACTTGGTCTATGGTTGTTTAGGTGTTGGGTCGTATCTGGAGTTTATGGTTTTATCGAGTTTTACTGCAATAGAACCATTTTGGTATAAATGCTTTTCCTTGACAAATTGGGCTTTAGTTGAACCATTTTTGCACGTTGGAATATGATGGTTCTGTTTCCAATTTAATCTTGCATGTGGTGTTAGAAGATTTTAAGAGGAGAAAGCAAAATATCAGGACTTGTTAAATTCTTCTGTTAATCTGATGTTTGTGGTTCAAGGTTAATTTATAATTTGAGACTTGTTAAATGATACAATTTAACAAGAAATTTGGGTTTAGTTTAGGAGAGTCCAGAAATTTGGTTTTGAAAAGTAACAATAAAAATTTAGTCACATTTAAAATCAATTCATATTAAATATACAAATATTTTGGATTGTTATTTTGCTTCAACTGAAATTTCTATTTACTGTTGTGGATACATGTTTTCAGTTCTTCTCCCTGCTGCTGGAGTTTTTCTTCATTTGTAACAATTTTTTGTATAACTTATTTATCTGGAAAAACACCATTTTTTATTCAACTGTTTTGTTATGCGTTTGATAAGTTGAGCATAACTGACCTGTAACTGTGCTTCTTGTGTATCACTTATTTTCTTTCTTGTGCTTGTTTTAAGAAATTTAGAGTTGTTTTAAGAAATTGTAATTTAGTTAAATACTCTTCTATTTGGTACTAATTTACTTATGTTTTCCTTCTTTTTTTTTTGCAGTACTTTGCTTCGAAGTCGAGGAAATTGAGGTATTTATTCCTATGTTTCCCACCTTAGTTTTCTTAAAAAAACACCTCCAAATGTTTAAATTTTGGATTTTGTTATATTTTAGCTTTATAGTTTAATTATTATTTTGAGTTTTAAAAGGAGTTTTAATTAAGAATTTTTTTAAAGCTATGGGTATCGGTTTTAATTATCATTTTGATTTAAATGTTGCTAGCTCAATTTGCATGTTACTTTGCAAAATTTTTCCATAACGCAAGGTATAAATTATGATTGTAATTCTTGTACGTATTTTTACCCAAGCAAAAACAATTACATAAAGATTAAAATTCTTAAATCACTTTATATATTTGAGAAATTGAATAAATTATGGGCAAATAGTGGATTCGGTTTAAAGTGAACAAATTATTGATTTTCAATTTTATGTCAATTAATAAATTATCGACGTTAGTTATCATAATACATATCTTACATAACTTGTTAAAATATATTATAATTTTAAAATAATTATAAATAAGATACATAAAAGTGATATACTTACATCATACATATCTTACATAACCAAAATTTGTATGTACAAGAACTTACATAACTTATTAATATTTACATAAACTTACATAACTATCACATAAACTTATATGTAAACTTACATAATACATAACTTATATAAAATTTTATATAAACTTACATAATACCTTACTTACATATTAACTTACATAAGTTATCTACAAGCTTATATATAAACTTGCATAACTTACATAATAGCATAACAACTTACATCATACATAGCATACATAACTTACATAACTTACATAATACAAAACTTACGTAACTTAAATATCTTACACAACTTACATAACCTACATAATACATAACTTACATAACGTACATAATACATAATAACTTACAACTTACATAACATACATTACTTTGATAACTTACATAACTTACATAATACACAACTTACATAGCTTACTTAATACATAAATATATATCATATGATATACTTACATAACTCATTTATACTTACCACTGAACAACTTACCCTTGTAATTTCTGGTGAAAATCAGACTTCAAGAAATAAGAAATGGATCGGTCTTGGATGAATTTGTCAAGGGTAAGCGATGTTATCGAAATGGAGTACAGACTTTTCTAAATTTTGCATTTCAATATGCAAGCCAAGAGAACATGATTCTTTGCCCGTGTAACAAGTGTTTCAACACAAACTGGCATTATTGTAAAGTTGTATACGAGCATCTAATTGTTGATGGGTTTGTTCAGGGTTATAAACAATAGCTTTTTCATAGAGAATGCCCGCCTAGTACTTCTTCTTCAACGATGGATGTATCTTATCCTGGTCCTGCTTACCATCAGTCCGTTGGAGGGGATGACATGGAAGATATGTTGCGGGATGCATTTAATATTCACAATCATGGTTTACAGTTGTTCCCAGCTGACTTTGTGCCATCTGATGACTGTAATCTCGGTGGAAATACTTTTACCGAACCCGAAAGAAGTGTACATCATGAAGAGCTGAATGGAGAAGCGGCGAAGTTCTACGCGCTACTTAATAACATGAACGAAGAACTGTATGAGGGATCAAAATTCTCAAAATTGTCTTTCTGTATTCGTCTTTTTCAGTTAAAATGTTTGGGAGGATGGACCGGGAACACTTTAACAATGCTGTTGGAGTTTTTGAGAGAGATGTTTCCGTTTGCAAAAATCGCTCAATCATGCAAAGATATGAAGAAAATGATAAAATATTTAGATCTTGGGTATACCAAAATCCACAGTTGCCCGAATGACTGCATATTGTATTGCGCCGATCGGAGAAACCAACAGTGCTGTCATGTGTGCAGCCAATCACATTGGATAAATAGAAACACAGAAGATGGGAACGACGATGAAAATGATGCACAGGCAAGAAACAAGCCGGTCAAGATTTTACGGTATTTTTCGCTGATACCAAGGCTTCAAAGGCTTTTCATGTCGTCAAAGACAGCAGAGTCTATGACGTGGCACCATGATGGACGAACGGATGATGGATTATTAAGGCATCCGCCAGATTTTTTATCTTGGAAATTATTTGACAATAAATTTCCAAGCTTTGCAAGTGATCCTAGGAGTGTGAGGCTTGACCTAGCATCTAATGGATTTAATCCTTACAAGATCATGAGTACTGCGTACAGTACTTGGCCAGTAGTGTTTGTTCCTTACAATCTGCCTCCGTGGATTTGCATGAAGCAATCTTCCCTTATCTATCTATGATTATCCCTGGAGAGAAAGGGCCCGGGAATGATATCGACATTTATTTACAGCCACTTATTGAAGAGTTAAAACAATTATGGGCTGGTGTCGAGACATACGATGTGCTGAGAAAGGAGAACTTTAATTTATGTGCAGCTTTGATGTGGACCATTAATGACTTCCCTACTTATGCCAATTTATCCGGTTGGAGTACCAAGGGTCGTTATGCGTGTCCTTGTTGTGCTACACAAACATGTTCGCAATGGTTATACAATGGGAAGAAGTTCCCTTACATGGGGCACCGTCGGTGGTTATCGGAAAATCATAGATTTAGATTTCAGAGTTCAAAATTTGACGATACTAAAGAGTTCAGAGAAGCTCCTTCACAGACAAGTGGATCTGAAATCTTGTTAATGTTGGAAGATATGAATTTCAGTTATGGGAAGATGAACCAACCGACAAACACCCAAAAAAATAGAAGATCAAACGATGAAGCTGATGATGACTCCGATGAAGAGGATGATCCTAATGAAGCGGACTTGTGTAAAAAAGAAGTATTTTTTGAGTTGCCTTATTGGGAGCACCACCTTTTACGACACAATCTTGATGTTATGCATATTGAGAAAAATGTCTGCGAGAACATTGTCGGTACAATTTTGAATGTAGACGGAAAATCAAAAGACAATCTTCAGAGTAGACTTGATTTAGTTCAGATGGGAATTCGACCTGATCTTCATCCGAGTCCACTTCTGAATGGGAAATATCGGTTGCCGCCTTCTATTTTCTCAATGTCCAAGACGGAGAAAGAACTATTTTGCATGGTGTTGAAAGATATAAAGGTTCCAGATGCGTATGCATCAAATATATCTCGATGTGTTAGTGTTAAAGATCGAAGACTATATTCGCTAAAATCACATGACTATCACATCTTGATGCAAGATTTACTGCCAATTGCTCTATGATGTTGTATGTCGAAGAAGGTGACGTCCTGTATAATTGAACTATCCAATATAATGAAAGCCATTTGTGGCAAATTTTTGGATTTCAAGAACTTCAGAAGGTACAGGATCGAGCTGTTTTGACTTTATGCAACATGGAGAAAATCTTCCCACCTTTCTTCTTCACAATTATGGTTCACTTGATAATTCATCTCCCGCACGAAGCAATTCTTGGCGGACCCGTTTTCTATCGATGGATGTATCTCACAGAAAGGTGTTAATTACAATTTTTAAAATTTTCCTTCGATCACCTATATACCTTTAGTTACAACTTTTAATAATGTTGTATATCGTGTTTAGGTTCCTTTCCAAATTAAAGTCTTACTGCTACAACAAGCGTTATCTAGAAGGATCGATTGCTGAAGGCTACTTGGCAGAGGAATGTATGACCTTCTGTTCAAGATATTTGGAAGATGTTGAAACAATCTTGAGCAGACCAAATAGAAATGCTAGACTCACGGATCATAACTTCGCCGATACTTATTTGTTCCAAAGTTTTGGAGAACCAATCGACAAAGTGGAAATTACAAAATTAGATGATTTATCGTGGGTACAAGCATATCGATATGTTCTGTTTCACAACAAATCAATGGAACCTTTACGCAAGTAAGTTCTACAAATTTGATAAATATTCATCAATTAATAATTCTTTATATTCTAACAAACTGAACATATTTTTAACATAGTGAGTATAAACAAATATTGAGATCTCGTTCGCGCTCCCGAAGGACTCAACATTGAGATATCAATAAGATGTTCACAGAAACTTTTCATGAATGGTTAAGCCAAATGGTATGCAATTGGACCTTTCATTACGAAATAATAATGTTATCTCATAACATTTTTAATTACTCAGTTTACTTTCCATTCAATAGGTTTGGAGTGGGAAGAACGTCACCGATGAAGTGAAATGGCTTTCCCAAGGTCCAAATCGGGTGGTTAAAAGATATAGTGCGTTCCTCATCAACGGATTCAGATTTTATACAAAATATCGCGAGAGATTGAGGAGAACGCAAAATTGTGGAATAGTTGTTAATTCCTCAATTATAAGTTATGCTAGTGCTAGGGACAATAATCCTGTCGAGGGAAATATGGAATATTTCGGACTTCTTACTGACATAATTGAGTTGGATTACTATGGCAAATGGAAAGTTGTTTTATTTCGAGGTGATTGGGCCGATGTTAATACTGCTCGTGGAATTAAGCAAGATCAATTTGGTTTCACAATGGTGAACTTCGCTCGATTGATTCACACGGGACAACAATTGATTGATGAGCCTATGTATTTTCTTCTCAAGTCAAACAAGTTTTTTACTCAAAAGATCCAACTGATGAGGGTTGGTACGTTGTACTCTGTAACATCCCTAGAGACTTGTTTGACATGGGCAGTGGAAGTAGAGATGGCATTGACGACAGAACACAAACTTTGCCCTTTCCAGAACAAAACTTAAACGAAAACATCCCTAGTACTAGTACACAATTTCAATGGGTCCGCCAGGATACGGATGAAGATGTTTACGAATTATAATGTAGTAAGCTTTTACAATTATTTAATTATATGTAATATCATAATATAAATATTGGTCTTATTATATATTTCGACTATTTTATATGTGTTATTATTGTTGTAATTGTATATTAAGTTTTCAACTATTTTATTTGTATTATAGATAAAATGTCTAGAAGGAAAGTGCGAGAGCTAAGCATTGTTCAAGGTACTCCAAACTTAGCGGGAACAAACAGCACTGAACAACGGACTGCTGTTGGATCTTCGGATGTCCCGACTACACCTGAGGAACCAATAGAAGCTTAAAGTAATTTAACATTTAATTTACATGCGCGTTGACTTTTTGTTTATTTATTTTTAAAATTCTTATATTACAATATAACATTTTTCAGCTGAAGGTGGTAGGACGTGGAGAGTTCGAGGACGTACGCTACTGAGGGATTTATATGAACTAGATCCAGTCGAGCGTGTCCAAGCATGCACTAATAGCTTTGGTCAGCCTGTTGGATCAGAAGCTCGCCTTCTAGCAGGGTACTTGGGCATTCTAGCACGGAATGCAAATATGTTGCCAATTAACTACGAGTCATGGCATAAAATGCCCGAGAGTAACAAGAACCAAGCTCTCGATCACATTAAGGTAACAAAACGTTAGTGTCATTTATAGTACTTGGGTTTAAGTTTCATTTATATTTACTTTCTTAACTTGTGTTTTTTGTAGGCGAGATTTGCTCTAGAGGTCTCCAATGCTTATGTAAAGAAGGCATTGGGAAAAAGATGGAGAGACCATAAGAACACTTTAAAGAGAGACTACTTTAAGACCAAAACAACACTCGACGAGAGATTACAAAATGTCTCGCCGGGAATGCTGAGGTACCAGTGGGAAGAGGTCGTTAGATTTTGGACTTCGAAGAAAGGAGAGGTATGTGTTACAGCAAGCATATCTTGTAATTATTTTGGTTTATACTATTTACTAATTAACGTACTAATAATTTCATAACGTAGGATCGTGAGTGAGTTGGAAAAAGTAGTAGGCAGAAACAAAAATTCACTCACACAGCTGGCTCGAGAAGTTTTGCTTGTGTAGCTCAGGCCGAGGTATTTTGAATTTTTTAATACTGTCAGATATTTATTACTTTCTATCAGATAATATTTTTACTACTGTATTGTAGGAATTGTCGTCCGGTCAAAAAGTTGGACGCCTTTAACTTTTTGACATGACACATAAGAAGAAAGATGGAAACCCTATGACTCCTGAAGCTGCAGAAATTATGGTTCGTTTCCTTAATACAATTTGACTTGTTTTTAATTATTTTTAGTGTTTATTTTCTAATGGTTTATTTCATCTCTTGTAATGAAAATATTGTTAAGTTATGTTGCATTTGTTTTTTTAATATAGATTGCGTTCCTAACTATGTGATTTATTTATTAAGAAAAATTAAAGGATAAAAGGGCGGAGTACGATGCGATGCCTTCCAGTGATAGTTCTGTTAGTGTTGACGACATTGATAACAGGATTATCACTGAAGTTTTGGGTCTTGAAAGGTATGGTTGGGTTCGGTTTCAAGGATCTTTTGTTAGCCCATCCCAATATTTTGGATCCAGCTTGCAACAATACATGCCTTCGGGGAGTCAGGCTCAAGCTGAAGTCCAGAGGTTAAGAGACCAGATGGCTCAGATGCAAGCGACAACAGTTGAGCAAATTACACAACTTAAGGCGGACGCAGCATCGAGAGAAGCTGAGGTTCAAAAAAGATATGAAGAACTCCAGCTACAACTTAAAGCGAGATGACAATGAGAGAAGTCGAGGTTCAACGAAGTATGAAGAACTCCATTGCAACTTAAAGCAGAGCAAAGAAAGAGAAGAGGAGGCAACGAGAGAAGCAGAGGTTGCGCGAGGAAAGCGCACCAGTAGTAGAAAGTACGATGAACTCCAAAGACGACTTGGACTATGATGAATATGTTTCAAAGATCATGAAGCGGCCACCGTCTTAGACTATCGTGTAAATATTTTTATCATTTTCACTTTTAATTATCATTTTAACTTTTAACATTTTTGTAAGAATAATACGATTTTTATTTTATTTATTGATATTTATTATATATTATTTGTTTAATTTTAAACATTGATTTATTACTTTTGGTTGGTTTAGATTTGGTTTCTTCTGATTTGTTTTAACATGAGGGTTCGAAATATAGAAAATTTTCTTTTAAAAATCTGCCAAAATTAGTGGCATAGAAGCGCTGCCAAAAGTCATGAACTTTAGCGGCGTTTGTGGGAAAAGCGCCACTAAAAGTCATGGTCTTTAGTGGCGTTTGTGGCAAAAGCGCCGCTAAAAGTCATGGTCTGTAGCGGCGTTTGTAGAAAAAGCACCGCTAAAGACCATGACCTATAGCGGCATTTGTAGCAAAAGCGCCGCTAAAAGTTATGGTCTGTAGCGGCGTTTGATATACAAGCGCCGCTAAAAGCCATGGCCTTTAGCGGCGTTTGTAGCATAAGCGCCGCTAAAGGCCATGACCTTTAGCGGTGTTTTTTGGATAAGCGCCGCTAAAGGTCATGACCTTTAGCGGCGTTTGTTTCTTAAAACGCCGCTAAATTTAGCGACGCTGTCATTAGCGGCATTTTTCGCGGCGCTTCTCAAAGTGCCGCAACTACTTTTACCGGCGCTTTTAAGCGCCGCTAAAGGCCTAAAAAAGCGCCGCTAAAAGCCTATTTTGGTGTAGTGTGGAAACATAATCTTCAAGGATGTGCAATCTTAGATATGATATATGCAATCTTAGATATGATATGCAATCTTACAAGATGTGATTTTGTAATATTAGAGATTTAATTTGTAGATACCCTTTAATCTTGGCCGTTGATGTAATTGATCTGTACTGTTGGATTTGGGGAGGCTCAACTATAAATAGAGGCCTCTCCCTTCATTGTAAAGGACGGAAGTTTGGAGTAATAACAATTCTTAAGAGTATTCCCTCAAATTTCTCTTTCTCTTGCGTTTTTATTTTCTTTGGCGTGTTCAATAGGGTCCTTTCGACTTCATTTATTTGCGGATTTAGGCCCAGAATTTATGTCAAAGCTCGATTTAGTCTTTTTATTTATTTATTTATTATTATTTATTTTTATTAAATTTAATTTTCTTGTTATTAAGTTATTATTATTATTGTTATTATTATTATTATAACTACTATATATATACATACGCATATTTTTTTTCAATAATATATATACATACATTTGTTTAAAAAAAACTTTTATAAACACATGCATATATTATATATTATTATTATTATTATTATTATTATTATTATTATTATTATTATTATTATTCTATTTGCATAACTTTTATATACATATATATACATTTACATTTTATATACATATACATTTTATTTCCTAACTTTTATATGCATATATATACACTTTTATATATTTTTTACTTTGATGAATATGTATATATGTATGTTTTCTTATATCATTCTTCATAATTTTTAATATATATATATTTTTCTAAATTAATTAATTTCAATATATGTAATTATTATTATTTGTTTTATATATATGTAATTATCTTTTTATAATCTATATATATGTAGATAATTATTATTTTATATATGTACGTGTATATATTTATATATACTTTTTCTAATGAATATTTTTTATATTTATATATATACATATATATCTATGTTTTTATTTTTAAAATGCTTAAATACATACTTATATTTTTAATGCATATTTTATAATTTATATGTATATATTTATATATTTTTCTTTATTGTATTATGTATTTCGTTTGTATAAATTTATAATCCAAAATTTTATGTGTAAATCATATGTTTGTCTTTTATTCTTCATAATTTAAATGTATATATTTTGTATTTTTTATTTTTATTTCCTTCATTTGTTTATTGATTTATGTTTTCATTTATATTTTGTTCATTTATTTGATACTAATTTGCATATAATGGATTATTGTTTTTTGTATATTAATTTTGTTTATTTATTTGTTTCTATGCTATCGTTGTATTTGTTATTGTGACATTTATACATACTTTCAATATAACATTACGTCATCTTTTTACTCGAATTTAAAAATAGAAAATTTTCAAAATAGAGATAATACTCATATTTAGGATTTTCAAGAAAATTGAGCCCTAACGTATTGGGTTCCAATTTTCTTCGTTAAATCTAATAATCGAGAATTGCTCTTTGATCAAAAATAAAATGAAAAAAACTTGTTATTGAGAATCTAATACGTTGTGTCCTAACGCATTGGATGCGACGTATTGATTTCTTGAAACAAAGATTTAAAAATATACATATTAATAAAAGAAATATTCAATGTTTGGGACGTTGAGAAATTGTGCCCTAATGTATTGGGCTGCGGTTTCGTCATAAATCTTAAACAATTGAATATTCTTTTAAATTTTATCACACAAACCTTTTAGACAAACTCATCTTGAGGAAATAAAACATCGTGCCCTAACGCATTGGGTGTGATGATTTCTGTTTCAAAATGAGGGAGTCTTAATGGATAATTTAATTAGGGATTATATTTTTCAACTCTCGACATTAAGACATTAATTAATTAACTAGGTACCAATTTTGGGCGTTACGAGGGTGCTAATCATTCCTCGTACGTAACCGACTCCCGAATCCATTTTTCTAAAACTCGTAGACCAAAGCTATTTTTTAAGTGATCCAATCACACTTCAATAAAAGATTGGTGGCGACTCCCAATTTTTGTTTTTCTTAAAGTCGACAACTAATTTTGTTTTTTTTTTTCCAAAATAAAAAATGGTTTCGACACATATATTTGAAACGTACTTTGAATCACTCAATTTTGAATCCAGGAGCTCAAGTTATGACTATTTTACTAAAGACTGCGCTAGCAGAATTTTTGGATGAGATTATTACGGGAAATTATGAGTTTCAAGCTTCAATTCAAGTTTAAATCATATTGGGTTTGTGTTTAAGGCTTAATTTTGATTATATATGAACTCAATATTATATCTATTAGGTTTTATTCATTTATTCGAATTTTAGGATATTAAATATTTAAAGTTCTTTAAGAGTTTTATGTTTCTTAGTAAACAAGAAAATTTAAATTAATTAAAGTTTCATTATAGTTCGAGTTTTATTTGGATGTAATTAACCTCTTCATTATTCATTAAAAGCAATTAATTCATTCATTAACAAAAATTTAAACTCTTGTAATTACTTTTTTGTGCAATATTTCTTTATTGTAATTTTTAGAAGTATTTTTTTCTTGAGTTTCTTCAAAAGTCGTAGGAATCTATTATCATCCTTCAAATTTCCAAGAATTATTTTTGGAGGGTTGATTAGAGTCATTAATTGAATTTGTTTAGGTTTTTTATCTTAAAGGGTTCAATTGGACAACTATCTCTATCTATATCTATCGATTTATTTGATTTATCTTCCACATTTTAATTTTTGATTCGTTTATGTATGTTTTGAATATTTTTAATTATAAAAAAGTTTAAATTGATTTGATACCACTCAAATGTGAACCTACTATGGATTTATGTACCCAAAAAAATCTATTATAGATTTAATTATACATAAATATGTTGGGTAAAAGGAGGAATATTTTGTTTGATGGCCTGTCCCAACAAGTTAAACGTACTTAACCCTATAATTTAATCACCGATACCATCAAATTAAAAAAAGAATCCCACAAATTGCAAGTTGATAAGAGGCTTATTGGATTGGAAAACAAAATTTTATTTGTTCTTTGTTTTGATAAGTCTTACCGACGTCCATCACCTTTTTGCCAAACCAACCTACACGTTATCAATTACTATTTAAATTTCGGTGCTGAGTAAATAACACTCCACTATATCTCACATTATCTAAATGCACTAATTCTAAGTTGATTGTCTCTCATAAACATAAAATTTTGGTTAATTAATCTTGCCATTAGTCCTTGTATTTTATAAGATTTATGGATTTAATCCCTGCACTTTTTTAATCATTTTTAGTTCCTGTACTCTATAAAAAATTTTAAAATTTCAGTCATCACCAAAGAGTAACTATTAAATTCATTAAGTAAAGTTCTGTTATTTCTGAAATCTGATACGCCAAACATATTATCATATGTGTAATGTCATGTCAGCTTATTATTTTCACGTATTACTCACTAATGGATTAACGACTGTCATTTGCGTCAATACTAAAATTCCAAAATTCAAAAAGTATAGGGACTTAGAATGATTCGATTAGAGAAAATAGGCTAAATCTATAGTTGTACGCATAGCACATGACTAGTAATTGGATTTAACGAAACAAGTTTAATTCAATTGTAGGGTCAAGACTAAAAATTCATAATTACAAAAGTATAGGGACTAAAAGTGAGCAATTTGAAAAGTACATGGACTAAAATTGATCAAATAAAAGTATAAGGACTAAATTTGTAACTTTTGCAAAGTACAGGGATTAACAACATAATTTAACCTAAGAATTTATATTAGGTTGGGATTTATATTGTGAAGGAAAAGAATGTCAAATTCTGTTATTAGTCCCTGTACTTTATACAAGTTGTGGATTTAGTCCTTGTCCTTTGATTTGGTCATTCTTAGTCTCTTTACTCTTCAAATTTTAAAATTTTAGTCATTATCAAACGATAGCTGTTAAATTCATTAAGTTAAGTTCTACTATTTTCAAAATCTGATATGACAAACATATTATCATATATGTAATGGTACATCATACAAGCTTCTTATTTCCACATATCGCTAACTAAAAATCCAATTAATGGATTAACGATTGTCGGTTGCATCAAGACTAAAATTTCAAAATTTGAAAAGTATAGGGACTTAGAATGATTTGTTTGGAGAATATAGACTAAATCTACAATTACATGACTGGCAGTTGTGTTCAACCGAACGGATTTAATTACTACAGTTTGAGTTAGGACTAAAATTGTGTAATTCGAAAAGTATAGAGACTAAGTTCGTAATTTTCATAAGGCGCAAGGACTAATAATGAAATTTAACCGAAAAAGAAAAGAAAGTTTTAAAAAAGAAGAAGAAATTAAAAATTAATTTATTTGAACACATCAATCGTTAAAATCATGACAATAATCATAAGAATGAAATTATTATATATTGAATACGTAGTAATTTCTTTTCATAAATGGTGTATTTTGTTTTGGTTTGGAAGAATAAAAAGAATGATAAGTAAGTGAGAATGACATACCTCTAGAAAGCGCCATTCTTGTTTGCACTCTCATAATTATTTGGTTATTTTACTCCACAACTTCCCAACTACTTGTTCTTTTTTCAATTCAACCCTCCTAAATTCATATTTCTTTCGCTTGCTAAAGATGTATGAACATACCCTTATTTTTATTACCTGCTACTGCATAAAAATGACAACGCCATAGTTGTGGATAAAAAACAATGCAGTGATTAAATTTTTTTATTAGCAACATTTCCTTTTGTGAAAAAAACAAAAACAAAAGATCCAATAAATCAATAAAGTAACAGCAATTGTAAAACTTTCAATGTGAAATTAGATGATGTTTATTTGCATTGGAATCTATGTGTATTATTATTATTATTATTTTTGGATATCTTTGCTATATTTATAAGTTGTGAGGGTTTGTCGCCGCTTAAACTCCATCGACCGCCAACTTTTTTTTTTGGAAAGTAGGTGGCTATTTATTGGTTTCTCAATATATTTTTGTTTTGAACACGAGTTAGTTTGGACCCGTATTGTCTTAAATTATATATATTTTTGTTTATTTTCATTGTTTAATAAGTTTCTCGTTGTCTTTTCTAGTGTTACTTATGCTCGATTCTTTTACCAATTTTTACTCATCACTTTGGATCATCCGTAGTTGATTTTCTTATTATATTATGTGCTTATAATCACTTTTGTGCTCGAGCTGTGATGAAGTTAATTATCAATATATCATAATATTCTACTCATTTTGAGGTTAAAACTTTAATAAAATTTATCTTTCACCACTAAAAACGAATTATTAAATTAATGAATTTCCTTAAAAAACAAAACAATGTCGGACAGTAGTCCAAAGGGAAAAATAGGAACGTACGCTCAAACAACTTGGTGAAACTGCGATGGCCCCCACCTAACCTATTCAACTAGTGACAAACCGCGTCTTCTGATAACAATCTTTGACCTGGGGTCAGCTTTTAGACCCTCACCACCGCCGTTCTATCCAATCAAAATACGCCACCACATCTGTCAAAGTAGTTGACCTTTTCTATTGTAAGAGGAAAAAGACGAAGAGTGAAAAAACTCACTATACATTTTTGGACGCCGTTCCCTATTTCAATATACTACAACTAAAAGGTGTGGCAAAAATTAGGAAGTTTGCACGTTTAGGGTTTATTGGAATTGAACAAAATTTGGGTGATGAAATGGTCAATGTCCTCTCCCATTGAAATTAAACAAAAAAAAAATCACTACAACTTGTGGGTTCAGCTTTGGATTAAGAACTTGGATGCATTGTACACCATCAACTAAACCTTTGCAAGTGTTTGATATGACAATGTGAAATGACAAAAAGACAACAAAATTTAACTTTTCTTTTGATAATGAAATACAAAAAGCAAAACTTGTTTTTTCTTTTTGAGTTGTAATAATTTAAATTAAAGGAGTTTGAGCTAAAATTTCTTAAAAATGGTTCATTAGGGTAAATTTGTGCAAGTCACTGCTATCGTACATCAGATGCCTCACCTTTTCCAAGACCCCACTCACATCTTAGTTCTTACATCATTAAACACATCTTTTTCATCACGTGCGTGAATATATTTAAATTAATTATCAAATTTTAATACCATTAATCAAAACAATAATATCAATAGTCGGTTCGTTTGTCCCCTTTCACACTTGAAAACGTAATTTCTAGTACACAAATCTCAATTTGCCCACTTGCCAGATCTTTTTTTTTCCAAAGTACAAAATTCCATTTCTTTTTCTTTAATAAATTATCCACAGACCTTTAGTAAAATTTTAAAAAGCGGCTTTCATATTGAGCCAAACTGTCCTTTGTTCCGAGGAGATTCAGTGTCCGACACACATTCTCGAATCCCCTATATAAGTCTTGTTTTTTTTTTTGTTTTTTTAATTTTTATGTTGAACTGAAAAAAAAAAGAACTTGGTTAAGTTTTGTACGATTTGATTTTTGCAAATTACTGCGTAATCATTACAGAGGTGGCGAACCAGAAAGGAAGAGTGGTCGGTGAGAATAGCAGGGGAGCCGGTGACGTAGACCAAGACTATCAAGGATCATTGATGTATCAGTTGATGATGACGAGAGAAGACGGGTCGTCGTCTGCGGCGGTGGCGGAGGCGGTGCCGTCGTCGTCATTGATGTTGTCCGATGTTTGTAGGGACAGGGAGATGTCCGTTATGGTTTCAGCTTTGACTCATGTCGTAGCCGGCGATGTGCCTGCTGATGATGAAGAGCTTTCAGGGAATGAATACTTGGATTGGCGGTCTAACAATATCAACCCTTCATTGGGATTTTGTGGGATAAAGAGAGGAAGGGAAGAGGTCAACGGTTGTGCTACCGGTGGTGGTGGTGTCGGACGGATGGCGGTCGAGTCTGTTGCTAATCTTTGTTCGCAATTTGTCCACTTGCCACATGGTGGCTCGTCTTCTGCTGTTGCAGGAGGTAAGCAACATAGTAGAAATTTCAAACTATTATTAATTGTTCTTTTTTAAGCTAAGTCAAAGTTATAGACTTTCCACGTATGCTAAGTTTTTAACCTTTGCCAATTATAGTATATGTTGTATTAAGTTAAGCCATCCCCTGTTTTTTGCAGTGACAGAGGCAAACACCCCAGCGCAATTGGTCCCAACATATGAATACAATAGCAACGAGAACAACAACAGAGAAGAACCAAGGAGGAGATACAGGGGAGTCCGACAGAGACCATGGGGTAAGTGGGCAGCGGAGATAAGAGACCCATTCAAAGCTGCTAGAGTTTGGTTAGGCACATTTGACACCGCTGAGGATGCAGCCAGAGCCTACGATGAAGCAGCCCTTCGTTTCCGAGGCAACAAAGCCAAGCTTAACTTCCCTGAAAATGTCAAGCTCCGATCAGTTCCCCCCAATCAAACAGCAACCCATTTCCCCATTTCCGATTCCCCAAACACCCATTTCTCCATTCCTACATCTACTGAACCAATCGTTCACCACTCTCAGTCTCATTACTCGGTCCCAAATCCTCAAGTTGCCGGCGGATATCTTGATTATTCTCAGCTTTTTTTGGGTTCTTCCACCAGTAGTTTCCCAAGAGAGCAACAACTACAGCAGCTGCGGCAAAATCAACCCATTTATCCATACGATCGAACAGTTTTGTCTTCATCAGTAAGTTCTCGAGCACAATCGTCTTCCTTATCGTCGTCATCGCCTGCTTCGCCGCCGACTTCATATCCTATTGTTTTTCCGCTTCAAGCGTCGGGTTATCAGTTCAACTTGGGTAACAGTAGTCAAGGTGGCGGTATTGGAGATTTTTCGGTGCATTCTTGGTCATCAGATTCCTCTCAGTATCCATCAACCACTAAATAAAGTCATATGATTTTTGCCTTTTTGGTCATTGTTTGCCCTAAACAATGTGATTATTGTGTTTTTTTTCTTACTTCTCTTTTTGAGGGTTCGATATTTTATTTGATCTATATAATTGTTTTCCGAAGTAGCAGTTTTTATTTCTAAAATGTTTTATATCAAGAGGACAAATCTGATTATTTATGTTCTATTGAATAGGAATGAGAATAATGTAGAATCACAATTTCATATAATTTTCTCTATATATAACTATTAAAAACAACACTTTACATATCATATTAAGAAAACATTTCAATGAAACAAATTAAAAGAAAAAAATCATTACTAAGTCAGACATAAAATTCCATAAAAAAATGGTTGAAGCTCTTTATTGGCATTCTCTCCAAAAATATGTATTTTTAGCACATTTCCCTTTATTTCTGGATAAGATACTCTACTTGGAAATTATGTTTTTGTTTTATGTGATTTAAGATACTATAATAATAAAGAAATGAATAAAAGATGTTGGAGTTTAGACTAAATTCATTGGTGGGGAGGCAAGTCAACTCTATCAAAAGGAGTTAGAATGTTTCAGAACTTTCTTTTCTATTGTGTTCCCTGCGTCGAACGAAACAGTTGATACAATCATAGTTCTCCAACTATGTAACAGTAGCGTCGTCGTTAAGAAACGTGTTTTTTCTTGAAAGTGAGGCGCGAAAGATTTTAATTAATCATTATTATTCCGTGCCAATAAAGTATTGAGATGATGATTAACTAACTACTCATATTTCGTATATTTTACTTTGTTTGCATTTTGGTCGAGCTTTGAGGGTATTTTTAATAACGTTGTTAGCCCTAGTTTTTCAAATGTTTTGATATAACAAAGTCTAATTATAAACTTTCACTTAGTTTGATATGTCAAATTAATCTATCTCAAACACTTGATGAGTTTATTCTCAAGTAATTTACGAGTCATTTTAATGCTTTTTGTTGATCTTTAGTTTGCTAGTGTTAATGATAGTTTTTCTTACATTTTACTCCTTTTGAGACCTAATTTGGCAAAACTATGCCACTGAGAGTCTAATGTTTGATTTGAGTTTGTTTAGGGAGATAGTTAAGGCCAAACTTTGAGGAAAACATAAATTACTTTGTGTGTCGCGACACTAGCCCTTCATTGCCTCAAGGAAGCAAACTTCAATGAAAACCAACTTGGAGCTATCTACTATGGAAGTCGTGACACTAGGAGTGTTGTGTGTGACATCGAGCCTCAATGTCTCAAATTCAAGCCTTCAAGGTCGCGACTCTAAGCCGATGGTTGAAGTGAAGGAGCCCAGTGCCATTATCGAGTATGTCTCGACATAGCCTAGTTGGTGTCACGACATCAATAACCCCCAAGCCAAGATTGTGCCTATTGCTAAGGATGTTGCGACACTAAATCTTGGGTGTCGAGACACTGAAGTCTAATAGGTGTAAATATTACAGGGCCAATTTTGTGTCCAACATCAACTCAAGTCAAATCATTCTCTTCAAGGGCATTTTGTCAACTATTAAGGTTATAGAATTTGTTGTAGTAAAGGCAACTTAATGCAAAAAAAAGAAAAAAGAAAAAAGAGAGAAGCTCTTTTATCATCTTTTTGTCATTTTTTTTATTTCTTTCACCATTTGTAGTTTTTTAAGTTTTCCTTTCTTAGCTTAGTAATCGGTGGTTGTTAGTTTCTTCTTCATTTTTGCTGTACCTTTTGTTTTCTTGTAAGTATATACAAAACTTTCTTTTGTTATTTAAAGTTCTCTTTAAAGCATTCAATAGATTTTATTCTTGTTAGCTTTCAAAAGTATAAAAATATCATCTTTGGTTGTGGTTTCATCATCTTTCTTGTTGCCATCCTTTTCAACAAAGACTCCTTCAAGAGTCACTAAGAAACTCTAAATCTTGTCCATTTATGGTAAAGCATTCAATAGATTTTATTCTTGTTAGCTTTCAAAAGTATAAAAATATCATTTTTGGTTGTGGTTTCATCATCTTTCTTGTTGCCATCCTCTTCAACAGAGACTCCTTCAAGAGTCACTAAGAAACTCTAAATCTTGTCCATTTATGGTTATTTGATGAATCATCTAAGTATGAAATTGGCTGGTATTTGTACGTTAATGATGAGTGGGCATTGAGCCTTATGGTGGTTGGTTGATTGAAATGTGGCATAGTTAGTTTCTAGGCCAGACACTAAATTGTAATAATTGGACTAAATTTATTAGGCTTCAAAACCTAGAATTGACGCCTCTAGGTTAACATTTAAATAGGTGAGACCGAGACGAGATCCTATTGCGAACCAATTTTATTGATCAGATTTAGTTTAATGAGGTCGAGAGATAAACCAGGCTAATTCGTCTAATTAGGTAAAATGGTGACGGAAAGGTAAAATTGGACCAATTAGGAGTTTGAGCAATTTAGATCCCTAATCCATGAATTAACTAGCAACATGGATATCAATTGACCACTTTATCTCATTGAATTGATATTTGTGTACTTTTTACTGTTATTTAATTTAGTTATCTTAGGTGTAATTTAGTGTAATTAACCTTAAATGATGACTTGTCGTAAATTGCATGCGTTATCATTGTTATTCACCTTATTTCTCGACCTCTCTTGGGTTCGATCCTTGGAATGCTCTAAGTGTTCAATTGTAACACTTAAAAATATTACAATTGACTTGTCACACTTACAGCTAAGCCGCTTTAGTTCCTGATATTCTGTGTCAATTCTCTGCTTGGTGTTCATACGCCGTGGTGTGATCATAGTCAAATTTGCAATCAATTGATATAAGCTCATAAAATTATTTTCGAAGTATTCGTAAACTTGAAATGATAAAATGCCTTTGAAAAATCTCAATTTAGAACCATTTTTACCAAATTAGTATACTTCTACCGATACAAGTTCACATTTTGGATCGATAGAAGCAAGTCAGAGAGCACCCCAGAATTTCCTTTAGACTTCCACCGATATTTGGGGTGTAATACCCAAAAAAAAATTACTACAGTAAGAAAGTAAGATAATTCCTGATATAGTAAAATAAGAAAATAAAGTGATAAAAAGGGTAATTTTGAGTTATGTCAACATTGAGAAGTATATTATGACATATTAATTCAAGAAAGGATTAAATCGCAAAAGTGAGAAAAGTTTTGTGGCCCAAGAGTAAATACTTAAAATTTAAGGGGTTAAAGTGTAAATATAAAAAAATTGAAGGACCAATACTGCAAATATTTTAAGGGTAGAATAATCTAGAAACCAAGGAAAATGGATGAATTAGGACCAAATTGAAAATGTGAAGAATTTTTAGGGACTAAATCGTAAATTTACCAAATTAAGTGATGACTCAAGGATGGAGTTTTAAAAGAACATAAAGGGCAAAATGGTCAATTAGAAGAGAGAGAAATCTAGAAGGCAATGATGATGTTGGTGATATTTTAGATTAATTAATTAAATAAATATTAGTTTATTAATATTTTAATTTGATTTTTAAATGATATTTTATTATTTTATTATTAATTTATTTAGTATATATATTTGTGGAAAGAAATATGAAAAGCAACCAACTCATCATCTTCCATGCATCCAACGTGAGGAGAAGAGAGAAAGAAGGAAAGTTTTGCTTTCTTTACAATTTGGTCCTTCCTCCAAAAACTTACCATTTTCACCTAGAAATCAAAAGAATTTCCATATCCATCAAGAGAGAAAGATAACAAGGAGACTATGGGGAGCTAGAATATCAAGTTGGATTCAAGAAATTGAAGCTGGAGGAGAGATAAAATCAAGTTAAAGATTGAAATCAATAGGACAAGGTAAGAACATTGAGATTTCAATATATTTTTAAGTTTGATATTATTAAAATAGAATGGAAAAGATGTTATAGTAGAGTTTTCTTATATAAAGTCTTATGTTTTTGATATATTAGTGAAGTGAAATAAGTGAAAGTGATGAGAAATATTATAGAGAAAGGGAATAAGGAAGTTATAAACTTAGTAATTAACATTTTGCACTAAAACAGTTTTGGACAACAACAGTAGGTTAACTTTGAAAAATCACCATAAATTATGAAAATGAAATTAGAGGATGAAAAAAATATGGAATTAAAACTTACTGAGTCTAGTTTCTCATAGAAGAAACGGTGTAAGTAATGGAATTGTAAATCATCAGATATAATAGATTTTGTAAGATAAGGTCAGAATGATTTCGGGTTCTCCTGTTCTGACTTTAGAAATCATAAAAAATGTAAAAAAATAATTAATGGGTTATAATTTATATTTTTAAAATCCTTAAATATTATATTTTCAATAGAATTAAACAAGAATATCATCTGAATTTTGTACAAGGAGATAATTAAGTTTTAGTGAAGAAGGGTTGAATCGCGAGACAAGAGAAAGAGGTGACTTTAAAGAATAAACTGTACTTATTGGCTAAACCAAAAATTCTGAAAATTTTATGGTAAGAATATATGTGAGTATAGTTTTAGAGAAAATTAATGGATCTCAATTTGGAGTTCTGTAGCTCAATATATAAATAATTTAGTGACTATGACTCAAGTGGATAGCTTTGAATTAATATATAAATAAATGGTGAAATTATAGATAATGTTACATATAAGCATGTTATATACATTAAGGATGTGGAATGGAGAGGAGGAGGAGGAAAATGTATGATTATTCAACTAGCATGAGTTTTCATTAAAAATGATCAATTTACATGTTTTAAGTTCAGGGACTAAATTGAACAAATGTGAAACTTTAAGGGTAAATTTGTAAAAATGTCAAAAAGTGGCCAATTTGCATGAAATGAATTATTTTATTATTTAAATTAGTAAATTGAATGAAATATTAATTTAGACCAAGATTGGGTGGAAATTCGAGAAAAATAGAAATTTTCCAAAATGTCCCTGAATTTTGCTATTTCTGCAATTTAGCCTGGTAAGTTCGTATGAACTATATTTTGTATAATTTTAATAGAAGTGAATGCTATTTGGTAATGAATATTATATATATGTGTGTTTTATTATTGGAATTGAATTATTATTGGTAATAAGTATAATTATTAGATGTTTTGAAATGATTATCGGAAGCTCGATTGGGTTGGAAGCTTGTTGGAGATATATCACATTATTCATTAGTTCTATTGGTACTTTTGGATGATTTGATTCTGGTTATAATGACTTGTATAAGTTAAATTGGTTAATGTTAGCTCATAAATGTTTTGATTTTGATTGATTATAAATATGAATGCTTGATGAAATGAAATGTCTGAAAATTAATTTGTAAACTCCGGTAATGCTCTATAACCCTATTCTAGATAAGGATACGGGTTAGGGGTGTTACATGGGGGCTCTTCTACTAATACTTATTTAGTTGTATCGATACTTGAGGGAAGTTCTACCTGTAATGGCCCAAATTTAAGGTTATCAGAATAGTGGTTTCGTAACCAAAAATCCAGTTTAAAGAGAAATTATTAATAATTTTTATGATTTATCGAGTGATTATATATAAGTATTAGAGTATTGATAAGAAATTTTATTGATTGCATGCCTAAATTGCCTATTAGGACTTGATTGCAAAAGTGGGTAAATATGAGTTTTAGATGATAAAGGATTTATTTGAAGTGCATAATCAAAGTAGAGGTCCTTAAATAGTAATTAGACCATAAAATTTCCATGGACAAAAATAGGCATGCATAGATAAAAATAACTAAAGTTTTAATGAAGGGTATTTTAATCATTGAATAATAAAAAGAATAAAAAGGGAAAAAAGATGGCAAAAATATCATCTTCTCCAAAAAGCTTGCTGCCAAAATTTGAAGGACACCATAGCTAGGGTTTTCACACTTTCTCAAGCTCATAGTAAGTGATTCCAAGCCCCGTTTTTAATGTTCTTTACGTTTTTGAGATCCTGGTAGCTTAATTTAGCTTATTCTAGCAATAATTTAACCTAGGGTTTATATTTGGAAAAATACCCATAGGTGAAAAGTTTTTATTTTGATGTTTTAAGGTATAATATGAAGCTAGAAATTATGTTAAACAACTTTTGCTAGTCGATTTTAAGCGAAAACGAGTAAAACTCCATAATCGGTAAAATACCTAATGTTCATAAGTAGATGTTAGAGTGAGAATTTGATGTTGTCATAGAAGAGAAAAATGTTCAGCATGTTGTAAAACATAAGAATAAGAGATGAAGTTTAATTTCCGAGCTTTGGGGCAAAAGTGTAATTATGTAAAAGTTTAGGGGTAAAATTGTAATTTTTCCAAAGTTAGAGTCGAGGGCTGTTTTAATGAATGTGAGTATTAAATAAGTTAAATTTGCTATTATAGATCAAGAAGAACGGAATTCGAGGTTAGATCGAGGAAAGAATAAGATTGAAGACTAAGTGATAGATTTGACTATATTTGGTGCCGAGGTAAGTTTACGGTAAATAAATGCAATATTTTAATAATTATTATTAATGCTGTTATTTTCTAGAAATTATATATTTAATTCATGAATTTATCTAATGTTGACTCAAGTATGAGATGACAGAGAATTAGTGATACAAGCCCCGTTGAAACATTAGGAATGCATTGTGTACAAATGTTATACATGTCTATATGATAAATTATGCATAGAAATCAAGAAAGAGTAATAATTTGCAAAGAAACAGATTTCAAACGGCAGCAGTGATGTGATTTTGAAAAATCACTTAGGATAGTATAAAATGAATTATAGGGTGTATTATATATATAATGAAATCTTTTTGAGTCTATTTTCATGGAAAAATAACGGTTTAACAAAAAGAATTTTATAATTTGAGATATGTAAATTTTGGTGAGACAGGGTCAGAACTGTTTTTGGAGTCCCCTGTTCTGAGTTTAGAAAATCACTAAAAATTGTAAAAAAATATTTATGAATTTTAATTTATATTCCTAGATTCCTTATTGAGTCTATTTTCTGTAGAAACAATTGATAACACCATATGAAAATCCTACAATGAGAAAAATTATTTTTAGTGGCAAGAGGTCAGGACAGTCGAGTGGTGAAACAAGGGAGACTTTAATTAATAAACTGTACTAATTGGCTAAACAAAAAATTTTAAAAATTTTATGGTGAAAATATATATGAGTTTAGTTTCAGGGAAAATTTACGGACCTCAATTTTGAGTTTCTTAGCTCGAGTTATAATTAATTTAGTGACTGCTGCGCAGGTGGACAACCTTATTATGAATAGTGAAATAACTTTTAAAAGTAAATTTTTATGCCCCGAACTTTTAAGTTAAGTCAAGTAACGCCTCATGCTCGACTCCGGAAACGGTCTCGGGTAAGGGGTGTTACACTATCGGTACAAGTAAGTCAGTGAGAATTTTTAGTTTCTTTTGTACCTTCTATTAGTAGAACTATCGACACAAGTCAAAACCCTTAAAACCCTCAAACTTCTATCAATAGATCAGGCTCCAACAATCACATTTTTAAAGACTTCTACTGGCATAAGTCCACTTGTAACGATACAAGTGGTCTATAGTAGAGGTGATCATGGGTTGGGCTACCCGGCCTGGCTAGACGGCCCACCCGAAAAATGGGAGGGTTCGGGTAAAAATATAGGCCCAAAATATGGGTTTGAGCAAAAAAATGAGGCTTGTTTAGAAAACAGGCCGGGCCTCGGGTAAAATTTTTTTGCCTGGGCTCAGCCCGGCCCGAATTATATATTAAATATATATTTATTTTTAATCAAATATACTTTTTAAAATTTAATATGCTATTTTCTTTTTAAAATATGCTATTTTGGTGTTGTAAAATTTAATATGGACCAAGCCGGGCTCGGGCTTAGCAATTTTCTTTCGGGCCGGGCTTGGATAAATTTTTATGCCCATATTTCGGAGCCCAGCCTAGAAAACGGGCCTAAAATTTTATATGGGCCCGGCCCGATCCATGATCACCTCTAGTCTACAGTATGCAGTTAATGCTTGAATTTATTGCTGGAATGACTTTAGTTTACTCCCAATGTCTCCAAACGACTCTAAGGTTGATAGAAGGCATAAATACAAGTTAATAGCTCCATATTGAAGATAATAAACAAGTTTGTAAAGTCAATTGTACAAAAATCAAATCTTTTCATTGATGTTCTCTTTGTTCTTCTTACACACACTTGAGTAGCAATCTTTTTAATTCTTTCGAGTGTTGTATTGTCATTGAGTGAGTTTTATCATTGTAATATTTTCCTTTGAGAGGTGTCTTTAATCCTTATTCTTATTTATCAACTTTGTAAGGGTTTGCTTAAGGTTTTTTGGGTAGAAAACCTTAAGGGAAGTGACTCTATCTTGCCTATTAAAAAGATAGTGTTTGTAAATGTTAAACATTGTCCTTGAAAGGTTGAAATCTAGTGAATTCGATAAATCTTTAGTTGTGGTAAGTTAAAGTAGTGGAGGTAAGCAATCTATAAATTATCGAGTCCCCTTTATTTGTTATACTTTTTTTAAATATTTTAAAACACCAATTTACCCCCTCATGCGATTATTGAGTTTAATAAAGGTTAATCTATTTTAACTTAAAACAAAATTAAATAAAAATTAATGGATGAAATTCCTTTCTTCAAAATATATTATTTATTTATTAATATAAGTACAAAAGATTAACATTTTGTGTTTTACATTTTTTATAATAATACTTTTATAAAAATTTTATCATTTTAATTATTTTGGTTAAATTTGCCCTCAAACAATACAAATAACATGTTTTAATAATAATAATCATCATCATCATCATCATCATCATTTTCATCGTTCTTTACCCCAACGACTACTTTGATCAAAAGGAAGCCTAGATGCTTAATTTTTCTCCAATTTCATTTTATTTGTTTGAGAAATAAGACATGAAATATTTTGTTAGAGACATACACAAAATAAAATGCCATGAGTTTTATGTATATTCACAAGTTAGTTATTAAATTATACATATTTTTCTACATTGATATTTATTTATTTTTCCTATATTAATACCGAACTTTGCTTCACTTATACATTCTAATAAAAATTGAAACCGACATTAAAAAAAGGGCCCAATCAGATATTAACATGTGAACAATTTTATCATATGTCATAATAATTATTTTATCAACTAATGTTATTTATTTTAAAAGAACAAATTAAAAATGAAAATACTTATTTTATTTATTTTAAATGTCTAAACCCGTTTGCACCCACGATAAAACTTATTCTCCAAAAGCTTGGAGTTTAGAGATTGATGCGATTTATCGGAACTTAGAAAGTTCAAAAAATTGCTTGAACGATGGATTGTCTTGAATAGATTCAAATCGGGGTGGAAACCTTGACTCAAAGTACTTGAATGATTTAAGGAACCGTAGTTATAACAGAACCCGACCTGCTTAAACTTGACGAATTACTGAAACCTTGGTATGAGGAAGTCGCCACACTTCGGGATGGAAAAGCGAAGTGATAAGACAAAGGTGAATGCCACAAACTTGTAAAAGTTTGATAAATTCGGTTAAGAACTTTAGAGAGAAAAATATATTATTAAGTAGATATCTATCATGA
This sequence comes from Gossypium raimondii, assembly GCF_025698545.1. Classification (NCBI taxonomy): domain Eukaryota; kingdom Viridiplantae; phylum Streptophyta; class Magnoliopsida; order Malvales; family Malvaceae; genus Gossypium; species Gossypium raimondii. The sequence continues at coordinate 6,590,930 of NC_068566.1, read as the reverse complement.
TCAAGATAAAGTTTTAATTGTGATCAATAAAGTACATCCTCTATTGCTTTCATTGCTTTCATATATATTTTTTATTTTTTGTTCTCTCCATCTCTCTTTATTTTATAACAATTTTCGTTTAATTAAAAATATCATTTTAATATTAATATCAATATTAATTTGAACTTAAAACATCAAACACCTAACATATTTTAATTGGGTCATCACAATTTCTCTCGACATTCATTTGAGTTTTAAGTAAATTTCAAGTATCAATATACGGCAAAAAAGAGAGGTTTCAATACCAATATAAAAAGGTTAATCAACAAATAAAGTGAAAATGGCAAAGTTATCTAAACTTATTACTCCCTCTAGCTGTGTTAACTCTTGATAAAAATTGACACATCTCCTTCTATTAGTATTAATCTTTGACAAAAGTTAACACATATCCCAAATAAAAATGCCACCTCCCTTTATTTGTAAAGCAATCATATTTTAGTTATTGCTTGAATATAAAATTTATTTTTAAATAATATATTTAAAGGATAAGTGCACATGTTAGAGTTGCCCGGCTTGGGTCACACTTAGACAAGGGTTTGTGTAGTTTGAGTTGGCCCAACTCCGTAGCGTATTCAATTTTAATTAAAAAATATTTTTAAATTTAAATTTAATTATAAAAATATATAAAATGTCACTTAAAAATATTTTTTTATATATTTTTAAATTTTTAATAGTAAAATAAACTTTTTAGATGGTTTGAACCGGATAAAAAATGAGCTTAAACTTGATTTTTTTTCGGAACTGAACCGCAACCTAACTGATTGACAGTTCTACTCATAATTCATATACAACCTTAAGTGAGAAATTCTTTTCATTTATTTTTATGTTTAATAATAAATATGAAGTATATTTTAAAGATCAATACAAATAATATAAATTTGCATTAAAAAATTATGAATAATTTATAAATTAATTATATCTATTATTAATTAAAAATTAAAAATAAATGTCCCTAAACGAAAAAACTTAAAAAAAAAATAATGGTTTAGATTTTGGAGGATTCTTTTTTTCCGTTTGGGTAGACCAAGATATAAGAGGGACAAGAAACGTGAAACCTGTTTCGAGCAATCTCCTGAAACTTCGAGAAGCCCATAAAATAACGTTCTTAATTTAATAAAGCCCAAATTAGAGAAACTTGTAATAAGAGAAACCCCTTCCATCAGGTAAAAACCCTAATTCATAGAAACGGCTACAAACCCTAACCCCAGTCCTCTTTATAAACCCTTCTACTCATACTCTTCTCGCATCAGCCCCAAAACTATCGACCTTTCAGTATAGGTTTATTCCTTTTTAATTTTTTTTTATTTGGAAATGGTTTTAGCTTAGTTTGTTTGGAATGAATTGTGTCGATGATGATAAATCAAAGGCTTGTTTCTCAGAAACATTCGCAGTGGCCGCCTGAGAGCTTTCGCCTTTCGCCGGGCTTGAGAGCTTCTGCTGTTTTGCTCCTTCCTTGGATGTCTGAGACTTTTTTTAACCCCGTAGTATGAATATGTTTTTCTTTTATGTTAATTAAATCTGATTTTTACTAGTCATCAACTTATTTTATGCTTCATTGTTTCAAATTTTCAATGATCGAGCATCTCTGTTTAGGCTCTGTTTGTTTGTTGCTTTTGCTGCCTTATTTTTAGATATTTTTATTTGCAAGATGATAATTGAATGCATAATTTTGGGGTGTTGTGTGAAGTCAGTTGCCATGTAGTGTTTTACTTGCTACGTTACGAAATCAAATATAAAGTCGATGATGATAAGTTGTAAGGCTTGTTTCTCAAAACATTCGCAGTGGCCGTCTAAGAGCTTTCGCCTTTCGCCGGGCTTGAGAGCTTGTGCTGCTTCCTTCCTTCCTTGGATGTCTGAGACCTTTTATGACTTCTATATGATTGTTGTTTTCATTATTTGTGCTTGAAAACCCAGTCACTTCCTCAGAAATCTGGTTGTACATTTTTCCCCCCTTTTTTTTATTCAGTTCAATTGATAAACGATATTCTTAAAATTCAGTCAAAGGAAAATATATTTGTTGTGTATGGGTTTATGATGATAATCCAAAGGCTTGTTTCTCAAAACATTCGCAGTGGCCGCCTAAGAGCTTTCGCCTTTCGCCGGGCTTGAGAGCTTGTGCTGCTTCATTCCTTCCTTGGATGTCTGAGACCTTGTATGACTTGTATATAGTTGTTTTTCATTATTTGCGCGTGAAAATCCAATTATTTTCTCAGAAATCTGGTTGTATATTTTTCCCTTTTTTTTCAGTTCCATTGATAATCGATATTCTTAAAATTGAGTCAAATGATAATATATTTCATGTGTATGGGTTTATGATGATAAGTTGTAAGGCTTGTTTCTCAAAACATTCGCAGTGGCCGCCTGAGAGCTTTCGCTTTTCGCCGGGCTTGAGAGCTTGTGCTGCTTTTATCCTTCCTTGGATGTCTGAGACCTTTTATTATACCTTTATAATTGTTTCACATTTTAAATATAATTTGTGATTGAAATCCAGTTATATTCGGTGAAAAGGAGTTTTTAAATTGATGTAAATGTGTTGATGATGACAAATTCAAAGGCTTGTTTCTCAAAAACATTCGCAGTGGCCGCCTAAGAGCTTTCGCCTTCGCCAGGCTCGAGAGATTGTGCTGCTTTATTCCTTGGATGGATGTCTGAAACTTATAAAATTTACTTGATGGTTCTCAAATGTAATTGGATGCCCGATTTATATAAGATAACCTGATTTGAGTGATACGTGTTTAATTCCTTTTGTTTACTTGTATATGATGAAGAGAGATGGGAATTCAGCTAAATCTACTCCGTTAGATGGGAAGTGGTTTATAGAATAAAAGAATTTCATTCCTAAATGTTGCTTAGTCATCTGGAATTTGATTCTAATAATAATATTATTTTATTTTCGATTGATATAATTTATGGTGAGATGGAGGAAAAAATTGGATTTACGATATATTGGGTGTTTTTAATTTGGATATTTCTCTCAATTTCTTATTTCTACTCAATATCTTATTTCTATTGTTATGGTTGTAAGATTATTTTTCCTAATTTTATCAAAATATAAGATTGAAGGTGAAAGAAATTAGAAACTGAATATAATTCAGTCAAAAATCAAATATTTTAACTTTTCATTTATTTTTAACCTTTGAATTCGTATTGTTTTTTTGTGAATTTCATATTAAACATTAATTAATTTATTTATTTTGAGAGTGATTTAATAAAAAACATAAGTTTAAGAGTTAGTTTAAATATAATGCTAATGGATATTAGTTTGCTAAAATTAATTAAATTTATTATAATTTCAAAATAGATCATCTTAACCTAACAGCCCTTGAAAGAAATACTAATATCCAAATAACAAAGAAAGTTTTTGAAATATTAAACCATACATATGATATTTCATTAATCATATATATAAGTATGGTCAGGTTTTAAATTCAAATTTGGTTTGGCCCAGTTTACTTTTTTATTCAAGTTTGATCCTATTTAAGAAATGTAAACCCGAATCCAATTGGACCTGTTTGTATTTAATTTTTTTAAGATTACGTTTTATTTAAAAATGTAATGCACTAAAAGAACACTAAAATAAAAGTTTTAAAAATATTAATACTAAAAAATACTACCATAAATATAATCAATGTTTTATTTTATTAAAAACTCAAAAAATATAATAAATATTTTATTGTATTAAATATAATTTTAATATTTTATATTTTGGTTGGAATATTTAGTTGAGTAAAATTTTTATTTTTAAGTTTTAGGTAATAAATTTAATTGTTATTAGGTTAGTGATTCAATATAAATATATATAATTAATATAATATTTTTTGTAACCTAATAAAAAAAGTTACAACACCCCCATCAAACACAACTTATTATAATAGTTCATTTGGCAAATTATAAAACAGAGCCTTCAACAGTATTCATGAATCCAAGACATAAACATCTTTCTAACATCTTAAAAATTACGTGATCACTATACCTCATCAATCCTGATCATAAGTCAAAACACAATGGCGGCATAAAAACTTCCAACCCCAAGTAAACCATCAAGCTAAAACTAAAAGAGATGAATCTGCAATAATTCTAGTGATGAGCACAAAAAAGTTCTTTTTCTTCTCTTTTTATTTCATCTGCAAAGCTTCATCGTCAAAACATTTCCATTTAAAATTTATATCAATTGAGACCCTTTGGAGACACATTGGTTGAGATGGACCATTTGAGATCCTTTTAGATGCTACCCGTTTTTCTCTTCAGTCTCGTACCTTCTCTCTTCATCGTTGTGCCCATCAACACTCTTTGTTCCCTACTACGATTGCACAATTCATGGTCATTCTCTAAACTCAATCCACCTTCTGAACACTGCACAACCATATCTGGTTCATTTTCTTAGTCTAATGAGCAAAGTCCAATACTCTTTTATCGTGTTCCAAACTTCCTCATTGATGCGGAAACCCGGATCTAGACACAAGAGAAACACAAATTAGAAATAAAACGAGAATAAATAAATAAATAAAAAGGATAGATTTGCCCTATGGAACCCTTGGTTAACTTGTAACCAAAAAGGCCAATGATTGAGCGGCTCCCTACGAAACCCCTAGAAGAAGAACCTCTAGAAACACCGATGAACGGGAAAGAAATTTGAATATTTGCAACTCCGAAATACCCTCGAAAAGTAACAAACTCCAAACTAAATAGCAAGAGAAGAATCACTCTACTCTAAAAAAATTTGCCTCACACAAATTTGAAAGAAAACAAATACTCTTCTTTTTATTCCCCCTTCAATGTGTAGAAAACAAGCCTATTTATAGGCAAATTACAAGAGTAATTGAATCCTAATAAAACTCTTTCAAGAGTAATTGAATCCTAATAAAAACTCTTTAAAGAGTAATTGAATCCTAATAAAACTCTTTAAAATTATCTAAGAAAATAAATAAATAATAACCTAACCAATAAAATTACTTAACTCATAAATGATGTGTCCCAACCAATGAGAATTAAGTAAATAATAATAATAATAAGATACATAAAAAATTAATCCACCAATTTATGGGCTTTTACTATTCCAAGATTGGTCCGTTGAATTGCATTCCGTATTTATCAATGTCACGAACATGATGAATTAAATTTGTCGCAACAAAGTCTTGGACAAAAGCATTCATCTTTGATTTTAATTGTCGTGCCTTGCTTGAGTGATTGGACCACTAGGAAAGACAACCCTTTGAGTGTCACCTCCTTGGCTCGTATCATTCTCCCCCTCTTCAAGAAGATTCGTCCTCAAATCTGAACCTACATCAAATTCAAAAGGAGAAAGATCAAAAACATTGAAAGTAGCACTAACACTATACTCACCAGGAAGATCAATGCGATAAGCATTGTCATTTATTTTCTCGAGTACTTGGAATGGTCCATCTCCTCGTGCTTCAAGTTTATTCTTTCTCTTAGAAGGAAATCGTTCCTTCCTCATATGCACCCAGACCCAATCTCCAGGTTTAAACAAGACTTGCTTTCGCCCTTTATTAACTCGATGTGCATTGGACTCATTCTTTTTCTCAATGGCTTTACGAGCCTTCTCATGGATCTCTTTCACTAAATCAGCTTTCCTTTCACCATCTAAATTAGCAATCTCATTCAAAGGTAAAGGAAGAAAATCTAAAACAGTAAGTGGATTAAAGCCATATACAATCTTAAAAGGAGTAAAACTTGTGGAAGAATGAACAGAACGATTATAAGCAAACTCAACATAGGGTATCCATTCTTCCCAAGATTTAACATTCTTACCTATTATGGCTCTAAGCAAAGATCCCAAAACTCGATTTACCACCTCGGTTTGACCATTAGTTTGAGGGTGGCATGTAGTAGAGTAAAGTAATTTAGTACCTAACTTACCCCATAACACCTTCCAAAAGTAACTAAGAAATTTTGCATCTCTATCGGAAACGATAGTCCTTGGGATTCCATGTAATCTCACAACTTCACGGAAAAATAGACCGGCAACATGGGTTGCATCATCAGTCTTATGGCATGGAATGAAATGAACCATTTTAGAAAATCGATCCACAACCACAAAGATGCTTTCTCGTCCACGCTTTGTCCTTGGTAAACCTATTATAAAATCCATTGAAATGTCAGTCCAAGGTGAACTAGGAACAGGAAGAGGAGTATATAGACCATGAGGCATCACAGTGGATTTAGCTTGTTTACAAGTAATGCAAGTAGAGCAAATTTTCTCAACAAGTTTTCGCATGTTAGGCCAATAAAAATGCTCATGTAAAACATCATAAGTCTTAGTGACTCCAAAATGACCCATAAGACCACCACTATGAGCCTCTCGAACCAACAATTCTCGCATTGAACACTTTGGTAAGCATAGTCTATTATTTCGAAAAAGATAGCCATCATGCTTATAAAATTTATGAAATGCACCATGTTCACATGCGTCATAAATGCTTGCAAAATCAGAATCAGTGGCATATAAATCTTTAAGATACTCAAAACCTAATAACTTAGTATGCAAAGTACTACGTAAAGTGTACCTCCTTGATAGAGCATCAGCCACAATATTATCTTTACCTTTCTTATACCTTATAACATAAGGAAAAGATTCAATGAATTCAACCCACCTCGCATGTCACTTGTTCAACTTACCTTGTCCCTTTAAGTGCTTAAGTGATTCATGGTCAGTGTGAATCACAAACTCCTTTGGTAAAAGGTAATGTTGCCAAACTTCTAATGCCCTTACCAAAGCATACAACTCTTTATCATAGGTCGAATAGTTCAAATGTGCTCCACCAAGTTTCTCACTAAAGTAGGCTAGTGGTTTACTATCTTGCATGAGGACGGCACCTATACACAATTTATCTTTAAGTTCATTAAATGCTAATTCTTACTTATCTGTCCAATGAAAAGATACATTCGTTTTAATAAGTGCAGTCAAAGGCGAAGCAATTGTGGAAAAGTTACGAACAAACCTGCGGTAGAAACCGGCTAACCCAAGGAAAGACCTTACCTCAGAAATAGTTTTAGGGATAGGCCATTCTTTAATTGCCTTTACTTTCTCCTCATCCACATGGATTCCTGTAGAACTTATCACAAAACCCAAAAAAACAAGCTTATCCATACAAAATGTGCATTTTTCAAGATTAGCAAAGAGTCGTTCATGCCTTAACACATCCAATACTAATTTAACATGCCTAACATGATCATTCAAAGTTTTGCTATAAATCAGTATATCATCAAAATACAGAACGGCAAATTTTCCTAAAAAAGGTCTAAGTATGTGGTTCATTAATCTCATGAATGTGCTAGGAGCATTAGTTAAGCCAAATGGCATGACTAACCACTCATCTGAGCCATACTTAGTCTTAAAAGCGTTTTCCATTCATCACCTTGTTTCATTCTTATTTGATGGTAACCACTTTTAAGTCAATTTTAGAGAAAATGCATGCACCATTAAGCTCATCCAACATATCATCTAATCGAGGAATTGGATATCGATACTTTATCGTAATCCTGTTGATAGCACGACAATCAACACACATTCTCTAAGAACCATCTTTTTTTGGGACGAGAAGTACAGGAACCGCACAAGGGCTTAGACTCTCACGAATTAACCTTTTCTCTAAGAGATCTTCAACTTGTCTTTGCAACTCTTTAGTTTCTTCAGGATTGCTTCGATAGACTGGTCTATTCGGAATACTCGAACCAGGCACAAAATCTATTTGATGTTCAATCCCTCGTAAAGGAGGTAATCCCTTAGGCATTTCAGAAGGAAATACATCCTCAAAATCCTGCAAAAGATCAACAAAACAACTAGGCAAATGTGTATTAGGGTTAGTCAAAACAAAGTTTTCCCTAAACCTAATTATTACAAATGTTTGTTTTGTACAAAGAGCAAATTTGATATCTCGAAACCTAGCGAATAAACTCACTTTCTCATCTCGTGACTTGTGTGTGCAATCACTCACCAATGTTGGGCCTTTAAGTTGGCTTTTAACACTAATGGCCTCTTTACTCTCAGCCTTTTTCAATGATTTTACCTCACTTCCCTTACCCATCTCACTAGCAAGTTTGAGTTGATCATTGTAGACTTCTTGAGGAGGAAGTGGAGCCAAAGTAAACTTCTTTCTAAGGAACACAAAGGTATATTGGTTAAGGAACCCATCATGATTTACTCGTCGATCAAAGCGCCATGGCCGTCCAAGTAATATGTGCTTGACTTGCATTGGAACAACATCACACAAAACTTTATCGAGTATCTACCAATGGAAAATGAAACTAAGCATTGTTTAGATACTTTTACCTCCCACTATCATTTAGCCATTGCAAGCGGTATGGCCTTGGATGCTTCACACAAGGTAGGCCAAGTTTCTCAACAAGGGAAGAACTCACCACATTGGTGCAACTTCCACTATCAATGATTAATGAACTAGGTTGACCACCAATCAGATATCTTGTGTGGAAAATGTTATCTCTTTGTTCGCGCCCTTCCTCTTTAAACTGGACATTTAAAGCCCTTCGAGCAACAAGTGCTTTCTCACCATACTCCAAGTATTCTTCATATTCATCATGAGTATGCACATCATCAGCATCTTCCAAAGGAGGCATCTCATCTTCGTTATCAGACTCAAAATCAACCTCGCCATCTTCTCGAATCACCAAAGACTTTTTATTAGGGCATTCTCGAGCATAGTGACCCCTTCCTTGGCATTTGAAGCAGGTAATATCTTTTGGCTGCTTAATGGCACTAGGAGAAGTGAGCGAAGAAGATGGAGCTCGATTAGTAGAAGTAGAACCTTTAAATGAATTAGGCATACCTCTATCTTTGGAGTAAGTTTTAGGCTCATTTGGCTTGAACCGTGCATCTCTCCCATTCCACAATCTATCATCTTGTTTTTGCCAATTTCCTTTCCAAGCAGGATTAGAAACTGAACTAGCACCCCTCGATGTCCCATGCTTTCGTAATTGCTTTTCAATGGTGAGTGCGGTTTGAAGCATCTCTTCAACATCCATGTAGTGTTGTAACTCAACTCGATTTGCAATCTCAGGCTTTAGGCCAGCAAGGAATCTAGCCATAGTCACCTCAGCCTCTTCAACAAGATTGGCTCTAATCTGAATAGTCTCCATCTCTTTGTAGTAGTTATCCACAGATCTATCTCCTTGAACAAGATGTTGGAGTCTTTGATGGAGTTCTCGATAATAGTATGGTGGAACAAACCGTTTTCGTAAGATGCGCTTCATTTCAACCCAAGTAGTAACAGTTGCTCTCTATAAAGAATCCCGCTTTTACATAATTGATCCCACCATGTTAGTGCATAATTAATGAACTCAATGACGACGTATGTTACCTTTTTCTCATCGAGTAATTGTAACAAGCAAAGATTGCTTCCATCTTTTCCTCCCAATCAAGGTAAGCATCGGATCATTCTTCCCCGAGAAAGAAGGAAATTTTGGTTTGGGGTGTCATTGTTTCGTTCCACCTTTCTCTAGGTACATACTCGGACTCAAAGTCATCATCAAAACATGGTCCTCCTTCGTTTAAAAGTTCGATCGCGAATTTGATCGACTTATAAAGGCTTCGTTCAACTTCTTGTAATTATCGGCAATGTATCTCTCTTGAGTTGTAAGTTTTGCATCAAGATACTCCCTTTACTCTTGTATCATCCGGGTCATGCGATGTTCGACTTGAGTTTGCAACTTTTCATCTCTTTTGTAACAACTCGACCAAAGGATCGTTATCTCTTTTTGCTCATCCTCTTCATTTTTACTAGTTTGGGATCTAGTGATCGGCATGGTATCGTGAAAAATCACACAAACAGAACAAGAAAAATAATAATAATCTCACTCGTTAGCTCTCAAAAGAATAACTCTCGAATGATTCAAAACTTGTAAATATGTTTGGAGAGGGTTACTAATCAAGATCAAATAATGGAGGTGCAAACTTCAAAGAAACAATGAAGATCCTAATTGCTTTAAGAGGCCAATAAACTTGACGAAGCGGTTTGTAATGGAGGCTACGGATGAAGGAATTGTGCGTGCCTTTAATATCTGCTAACACAAGAAGAAACAAAGTGTTAGAAAACGTAAGAGAAACAAAAAAAAACGTAGACTGCAACGATCCCTAACTCTAGAGTCAAAGAAAAGCTTTAATAAGAAGAAAATTAAGAAAACTCTACCCAATTTAAAGGAAAACAAAAATCTAAACGTTTCGTGTCTTAAGATTTTCAAAAATTGAAGCTTTAATTATACTTGAGTCAAGAAAGAAGGGGAAAAAAATCAATTTTGGGAAAAAATAAAATAAAAATAATAACAATAATAGGAAAAGAAGAAACCTACGTATGAAAGGTAGGCAACTTTTTTTTTTTGCGCTTTTTTGCTTTTTGCTTTTTTTTTGCGCTTTTTTGCTTTTTTTATTTTTTTAAAGAATAAGAGGAGAATAAACACAAACTTCACAAAAAAGAGAATCAAAGAAACCGATGAAAAGTGTTTTAGGTATTTTGACTCGTTTCGGATTTGATTTTAGCTTCGAAAATAACATCGAATGGCCTGAATCTGATACCAACTGATGCGGAAACCCGAATCTAGATACAAGAGAAACACAAATTAGAAATAAAACGAGAATAAATAAAATTAGTTAAATAATAAATAAATAAATAAATAAAAAGGATAGATTTGCCCTATGGAACCCTTGGTTAACTTGTAACCAAAAAGGCCAATGATTGAGCGGCTCCCTACGAAACCCCTAGAAGAAGAACCTCTAGAAACACCGATGAACGGGAAAGAAATTTGAATATTTGCAACTCCGAAATACCCTCGAAAAATAACAAACTCCAAACTAAATAGCAAGAGAAGAATCACTCTACTCTAAAAAAAATTTGCCTCACACAAATTTGAAAGAAAACAAATACTCTTCTTTTTATTCCCCCTTCAATGTGTAGAAAACAAGCCTATTTATAGGCAAATTACAAGAGTAATTGAATCCTAATAAAACTCTTTCAAGAGTAATTGAATCCTAATAAAAACTCTTTAAAGAGTAATTGAATCCTAATAAAACTCTTTAAAATTATCTAAGAAAATAAATAAATAATAACCTAACCAATAAAATTACTTAACTCATAAATGATGTGTCCCAACCAATGAGAATTAAGTAAATAATAATAATAATAATAAGATACATAAAAAATTAATCCACCAATTTATGGGCTTTTACTATTCCAAGATTGGTCCAGTGAATTGCATTCCCGTATTTATCAATGTCACGAACATGATGAATTAAATTTGTCGCAACAAAGTCTTGGACAAAAGCATTCATCTTTGATTTTAATTGTCGTGCCTTGCTTCGAGTGATTGGACCACTAGGAAAGACAACCCTTTGAGTGTCACCTCCTTGACTCGTATCACTCATCACTTTTATCTAAGCTCAATCTCTCATCATTTCCACCATTAAACCCTAGTGAATCAACTGGTGATATGTAATAAAAACTTAAAAAATAAATTCAACTGACTTCATTTTTAATGTCATATTATCATTTGGTTTACTGACACTATATATGAATCTTTCTTATTTGCTGCTTTCATTTTATGTGTTTCATAAGAAAAAAGGAAAAGAACTTTTAACTTATGTCGCTGTTGCTGCTATTGCACCAATATATAGGCAGATTTATAATCAGTTTAATGATATTGAAACATAGGTATTCTTTTGTATCCATTACTGAAGACTAACATGTACACAATCCAAGGCTTTCTCTATGGCTAGTTCATATTGATAACCTGCATGACTTTTTATATACAAAAAAAGAAAAAGAACAAGAAAAAGAAGCTAAACCCTAGAGACTGTGAATGCTTATATATAAGCATATAATATATAAATATATATGTATACCAATTCTTGATTCTCATATATGTGTAAATCATTTCTTTCATTACTTCATCCTTTCTACTATGTATAAATGTATACACTCAAACAAAAGCAGGTCCAAAGTGAAAAGAACGAAAGAACTGAACTACCTAGCTAGTACTTGTTTTTACAAAATTTTGCCAGTTAATTATGGATCGGTGGCTTTCTTGTTGCTGGAGTGTAGTCCATAGATACTAATTCATCAACACTAATATTAGGTTCTCCATGGTCTTTTGTTGATGTAAGCTCTTGATGATCATGGGGTTTTTGAGTTTCCTTGGCCACCGGTAGATTTCGTGCTGAAAAAGGAAATTAACACCAGTATGGAGTTAAATCTCTTAACAACCCTTACTCACTATCCCTTATCATAAAAAGAAAAAAAAAACAGATAGATAGTTGATGAGTTGGAGATTGAGGATTTACCTGTAGCAGTTGTGGAGATGAAGAAGAAGAGGAAAAATGCAGCAAGAATAAGATGCTTGCAAGGAACCCTAGCCATATTAGAATTTCTTCGTTTTTTTCTGCTTTGGTTTATTACAATATTTTGGGTGTGAACAAACATGGGTCAAGTTGGTTGGTCTTATATAGAAAGGAAACTAGTACTGGTTATCTACATATTGCATACATGGATTGACAAGTGGTGCATTAATCGAAAATGACATCAAATTTTGTAGTAAGGCTAAGCGAGTAATGTGGCCTCTTAGAGTCAACATCAATGTCTCCTGCTGTCTGGCATGAAATACTAATATAAGGCTCAGAAAAGAAAGGCTCCACAGTTTAACAGCACTGAAGGTGTCATTTGGACTGTTATGTTTAAGTTTGCATCTTCATGATTGAAAGCAATGGGGATTTTATCATTTTACATCCACCCTTATTTACGAGTTAACTTGAAACTGATCAGTAAAATTACTTAAAAATAAATTTTTAATTAAGTAATACTAAATATTAAGAGATTAAACATGAGACTAATGAAGGTTTTAAACATGAGACTGATGTTAAACTACTGCAAATCGTGTTGATATATTTTTCTAATAATTCTTACGAAGAAGAAGAAAGAAAGAGTAAATAGGCTTACGAGATCATGGTGTATAAAAACTAGTTGTAATGATAAAGTTGAAGGTTTAAATATTACAGTGTTAGGTTATTTATTATTTATCGGTTATTTATTGATTTTATATAAAATTTATATAAAAGATAAAAATAAAATCTTTACAATAATATAAATTGCTTTTTAAAAATATAAGTTTTAGTTATTTTTCAACTGAATAAATGATAATTTTATTTAGAAATAACTAAAATCATTCTTTTACAAAATAGCAAATATAAATTTAAGACACTATTGTTGGAGTATTATTTTTCCACATGTTTTACTCATGGGTTAGCTATAAACTTATCATACTTGGTAATTTTTAACCACTCATATGACTTGTTCGTGGCAGAGAGCTTATTTAAGATGTTTTACTTTTCATAAGAGTTTTTATTCATATTTCTAATTACATGTTTAAATTTATATTAATTATTCTTTATTTTATGTCTAACTTTTTAAAACATATATATTAAATAAGATTTTTCCTCATTCCTCATGGTATTACATTAATAACCAAACATAACAAACAAATTATAAAATATCAAATTTACCATTCCAATCAAAGCTTCAATTTTTTATTTATTATATTGATCGTTTTTTACCTATGTTGAGAGTGCCATAATCTAATATTAATATAATGCTATTGATTGAATTGACTTTACAAATTATTTATTTCTTTTAAGAATTTATAAAAAATTAAATTTACTAGAATGTACGATATTGAAGTTTGAAGCTTGCATCTTAAGTAAAAAAAATATCAATCACTACTTCAAAATATATTGTACTTCCAATCTTACAAAATAAAATGGTTTGTTTTTACTTTTCACTAATGTCACATTATTATATGAAACTTTGGTTTAATTTTTCGTTGTTTTGTTGGTGTCGTCTTATCAATTTTGCTTACTCTACTTGCATCAGGAATAAGGACCAGGGAACAACTTCTAGCACTGACGGGTTTGTGTACCTAATTTTCTATGCACTTAAAGTACAACATTAATGGTTCTGTCACTTGTATTTTTCACTTTTCTATGGTATTAATATTCAGTATCCGTGTATCATATACGAATGTAGATTTACCCTTAAATATATTAAAAGAATTATATAGTGGCATCATCATTCAACCATACAAAAATGATTATAAAAGGAATAAGTACTCTATTGAGGCAAGTATCTCACGTAGTGTAGTGTCAATGGTAGCTGTTATTACGGTTAACACCGTGACAAGCTAATTTAACTTGTCATTTTTGGAGTAGACAATTTTTGAAGTAAAATCTTTAGGCTGTGAATCATGTTATTGTGGAAATATGAAAGCTCATCTATGAAGAACGATCCATTCAAAGCAGCATATCTTGAAAATCGGATCGAGTCAAATTAAGAAATCAAATCTCTTGAGTTATGAAAATTGGATTAGGATTGAATTGAAGACTTATCTCAAACATTCTTAATTTATCTTGGACTTTATTATTATATTGTCTATGTTATTTTAGTGGCAGTTTGATAGAGGAATTGATTGTAATTAATCTAGCATGTTAGCAAGCCTCGAAATCTTATATATTTGAAGAGACTTGTATAGGTTTTGTATCAAGAGTTTGAGCACTTAGAGGTGAGTGATCTAGTTCTTTAGGTACAAAGGTGAAGTTGCTATACTAGGGTGTGATAGGATTTAAATCATTTGTAGCATTGGGTTTAAAGATAGTGGATTATGTCATTGAACTAAGCTCTACAGACATAATGAAACCAAACTACATAAATAAATTGTTGTGTTCTTCTTTTTTCTTTCTTGTTACCGTGCCACCTTTAGTAGGCACTGCAACCATCACGTCTACTCAAAAACTCTATTTTCTTATCAATTAACAACTATAAATTTTAACAATTAGTATCAGAGCTTCCCATGTAACATCCTTAAACAACCTTTGGTTTTAATCATAACTACATCAACCAAACATATTATAAAATACCGAGCCTTTTAACGTGAAGATAGATATCGACCCAAGGACCTGTCTCTAGTTACTCAGTTGGGCCACTATTTCTTTTGAAGCTCATTGTGTAGCTAGCGAAGTAATCATATGCTTCTCATGCTTTATTACCAAATATATTCAAATAAATACATGTAACACCCCATACCCGACCCGGGCTTCGTAGTCCTACAGAAAGTCTTCCTTCAACAGCAAGCCTGAGAAGGAAAGAGTAACTGGGTAAGTTTGAAAGGACTTAGTTAGTTCCATGGAAATCTTAAGTAAAAATACTAATAACACACTTCAATCTTGCAAAAGAATCACTAGTAACCATAAAATATGCCTCCTAGCGTATACAAAACTCAGATAGACTCAATGGGCCAATGACATGTCACATGGGTGAATTCTATATGCCAACATAATCATAACACAAACATTCCATTTTCATGCCAGTCATATACCCAGAATTCAGAGTTAGATTCATATTAGATGTTTTCGTTTCATTCATATACATTCTCTCCTTATAGCTCCCCGTTTCAGAATCATTCAGTAGCATGTTTAATTGTGTTATGCCAATCCGATTTGCAATATATATCTGCCCTACCAAAGGCTAAACAACATATTTCCTTTAACTCCATTTGCATTGATTAGTTTATATCATATCATTCATTTCAAAAGCAAATGTAGTGGCTTAACATGAAAATGGCTCATGCTTCTTATCCCAGACGTACAGAACCTGGACTAATGACTCTGGACAGACAACCATTATACACACACATATATTTATCATCCTTTACAGAGTAAGAATATTTACCTTACAATATTATAAAGTAAAGATAATCACAACCCATGGAAGAAAGAAGGAACTCACCAGAAAAATGGAACTCACCAGAAAAATAACAAAGTCTAAATAATAGGTCCTTTGCCTTTGTCACTCAGACCTTTAGTCTCGTTTTAGCTAAAAAATAAGGATATTTGAACATATCAGATTATTACTTCATCGAATCTGAACATGCATGCATGAAACATTAACACTTATTTTACCAAAACACGTTATATAGTAACCATATACCGAAACTTTGCCAGATAGTTGTTACATTCGTGGTATGAGAATAGTGGAGAAGACTTTTTGGTTAAAAATTGGGAACGATAAGGATTCGTCTATTCGAAAACATAGGTGGGAATTCAGTTTAGGGTTTATTATTATAAATATGACAAATTAGCTCGATTTTTAAAATTTTAATTTTTCGATGTGCAAGAAAATCATTTTTGAACTGGATTTTTCCAAAATCTATTTCTAACATAATTTCATGATCCCTAATGTAACATTTATTCAATTTGATCCCTAATGTAACAAAGTTAACAAACAAGCTAAATTAACTTTACAATCTAACCCTTCTCATATTCTAAGCTTAAAATCTATCAATTTCAAGCCTAATTCTTCAAGAAATCGACAATGAAAACTTTCTAAAATTTTAACAGTTTCACAGATTGATACATAAGCTAGCTAAATCAAGCTGTAACACCCATAACCCGTTTCCGTCGCTGGAATAGGGTTATAGAGTATTACTGTACATCTCGAAACTTTTCATATCAATTGACATCCAATTATCAAATAAATTTCATAAATACATATATGATTTAGAATGAAATAGAACCTACATTTATAGCCTTAAATCGAGCCTTCGAAGTCTTAAAAATAGGTTAGGAACATTCAGGGACCAAATTGGAATAAATCAGAACATTCAGGGAAAAATTAAAAATTTTCACTATAGGGGTCACACGGCCGTGTGGCTATCCCACACGCCCGTGTGTCTACCCTACATGCTTGTGTGCTCAACCGTGTAACTCAATTACTTGGGCGACATGCCTGTGTCTCAGCCCGTGTACTAGCTTGTGTGAACCCTACACCTAATACAGTCAGGACACGCCCATGTGGGCTGCCCGTGTGTGACACACAACTGTGTGTCAACCTGTGTCCCAGGCTGTATGTGTGTAAAAATGATCAAATCCAAGCCTATTCTTCATGCAATTGGATAGGTATTTATACCAGCTCATTTAACATATTCACAAGTCTATAAACACATTTTAAATCAACTAAAACATGCGATTTCCATTCATCTAAAACTAACCAAAGTATCATGTACCAAACACATTGTAATGCTCATGCTACTCATTATCAAACAACTATCTATAATCCATAATATACACCAACTAACACATTCCAAACACATCATTCCAACTTAATATGACACTTACCATCTTGACCTCCTACTCAAGTTTACTTAAGGTTAATAATCATACCACAAAGACTACTATTCATTCATCAAGTACAAAACATCACACATAGCCATGAATTATAGCATAATAACCATTTGCCCTATTATATACCTTATAAGCCAAATGTTTACAAAATCTACCAAAAGAGTCCTCGGGATAGTGTGATTCCGCGAGTTGATCCGATCTCCCGACCACAAAATGTAATCTATAAAATAATGACAAAGCACGAGTAAGCTTATTTGAAGCTTAGTAAGTTCGTTAAATAAAACGATAAAATTTACCAAATTTAACTTAACAAATCAAAATATAAAATTAAATAACAAAGTTCCTGTCAATTACAGCTCCCATTAGGTGAGTATTATACAATACATTAATTCAAATCATATTCCAAAGTCATCGTTTAGTAAAATCTCATTTTAGATAATTTCAGGGTATCACTCATTCGAGTTAATTTCAGAACTTTGATCGGCTCACGATGTTGCTCACACAAGCTACAAGGAATCCACAAACACATGCAAGATCTCAAGCCATTGCTACGGCCTGTATCACCGGTACATAGTACCTCCTAAATAATCACCGCTTAACGCCAAATAGATAACACCAGCACAAAGCCTGCTAGGCACAAAGCCTGATAAACACACCGTCACAAAGCCTACTAGGCATAAAGCTTGATAGATAACACCAGCTCAAGGCCTGCTATTCAGAAACATCACGTGTTCACCATATTCATTTATTATTTATTCTCAAATCATTCAATAGTTAAGTTGAACATTGGATCTAATTATAATAAACATGTAATATATATGGAATCATTGTAACATAAAAGAAATTTTACTAATTTACCTGACTAAACTGTAGCACGATAAGGTACAAGGACTATTCTGTAACTTTTTTATGCCTCGATTTTCAACCCATACTTGATCTAGAATAATAATTTCATTCAATCAACGAATTCCAAAATTAAAATTAACTCATTTTATGCAATTAAGTCTTTTTATATTTTTACAAAGTTACCCCCAATATTTTACTTTTATGCAATTTAGTCCCTAACTCAAAACATGCAATTTAACCATTTTTATTCAAATTTCAAATTTTCCAAATATTAAAGTGCCTTTCTACAACCCATTTTTGCAATTATTTCACATCAAGTACAAGTAACTTGTCATTTTAACATTTTAGGCCTTAAACGTTAAAATCATAAAAAACTACTTTACAAAATTGTCCTATTTTACAACCAAAATTAATAATCCATCATAAAATTCCAAGAATATACAAAAATCATCAATGAAATAATTCACAACATTCAACAGTTTTACAAATTAGTCACAGGATTAGCTAGATTGAACTAATACGAACTCAAAAACATAAAAATTACTAAAAACATGCGAGGTTTACTCATTCAATCAAAGAAATCAAGCTTGGCCGAAGCTTCCATGCCCTAGCTATGGTGTTTCGGTTCTCTCCTTATGAAGAAGAAAGGAAATGCTAATTTTATCTTTTAATTTCTTTAATTTAACTTGCATTTTTAACTATTTACTAAATTAACCCTTAAATATAACTTATGAAATTACTAAATTATGTCCATATTTGTCCATCAAATGAGATTATGGTATAATTACCATCTAAGGAGGGTTTAATTGCACAATTGGTCCTTCAATTATTTTTAATTAATGATTAATTAAACTTTATTTCAATTTAATCCTAAACTAATTGGGACTAAATGAACAAATAGTCCAAAAGTTAGTGGGTTTAATCATGTTACCACCGCTTGGACTTTTTGACCATGGTCTAATCACCATTTTGGCCCCTTTAGTATTTTAAATCTATAGCGATTAACTTTGACTTTTTTTACAATTTAGTCATTTTACCTAAATTAAGCAATCAATCATCAAAATTACCGGACCAAACTTCAATTCACCTATAATATGACTCTGTAATTATTTAATAAAAATATTTACAGCTTTAAAATATGGAAACGAGGTCCTAATACCTCATTTTCAATAACCATTTGACTTTTGAACCGAACCTCTTATACTAACTTTTAATTCATTTGGTTAAAGTTCCTCAAATCAAAATTCATTATAAAATTACTATTGACTCATGTAATTAAATACTAATTATACGAACTTACTCGTCGAATTTGTAGTCCCGAAACCACTATTTTCATCACCACTAAAAAATAGGCTATTACACAAGCTCTCATGACCTCAAATCTATAAAAATTACAAGAAAATGACTTGAATTTACTTACCAATCAATGATCGAATGCCATGAAAATTTTCTTAGGTTTCTTCTTTTTTTGGATGACAATGGTGGAATGAGGAAGATGATAACATCTTTCCTCCACTAACTTTATATATGTCCTAATTAGGGACTAATTAATCTAACTTAATTTGGTTTAATCATGGTTTACTTACATTAATTTAATTATTAATTTAACTTAATGGAATGACATCATTATCCACTAACTCCAACTTTAAAATGATTTAATTATCATTTTAGACTTTTGGCTAATTGCTATTTAGATTCCCCAAGCCTTTTGTTAATTGGAACTCAATAACGATTGAACTTTACAATTTATTCAACAAAATTACTTGACCAATCTTTAATATATTTCTATATTAACTCCATAAATATTCATATTTAATATTTATGGACTCAATTTACAAAAATGGGGTTCTCGAATCGTATTTTATGGTACCACTAAAAATCGGGTCATTACAGAGCAACCACCTCATTGTTGACTTCTTCTTGAGATTCCAATATACTCATTACAGTCTCCAGTTGACTAACCTACTTCTCTAGATTCTAAATACTCGCTCTTGTCTCCTATTAAAATTGTTGTATATTAATTGCAAGTGATTTAACAATTTCTTCAAGAGGCATACCTAAATTTGAAGATGATGGTTGTGTTGGAGGAAACAAATTTGGTTCAGAGCCAAAATCTGAATAATCTATCCATTCATGATCGTAAGTATTGATATAGGGATCATATCTCTATTGTGACCAACTAGAAAATCATTCAATTTCATTGACACACTCATAGGAATCTTCTTGGGATGTGGGACACATATCAGTATGGTAACCATAATCAACATAAATCCCACAAGCCTTCACTTGTTGAAAATTTTCTAAAGCCAATTGCCGAACAAGAGAGGTTAGGTCAGAAATTCAATTCTTAAGAAAGGAAATATTTACCTCATTCACTCTTGTAAGGAAGTCTTATCTGTATTCGAAGTGGTGTGAACTTACAATATTGATCAAAGGTTAAGGATGCTAAAAATAAATACGACTACTAAAACTAGTCTCTGACAATGACACCAAAATTTGGTGGTTGTCAAAACCAACAAAAATAAATTTCCTACTCAATATAAATATTTGTAGATAGTGATGAGTAAGTTCAAATCCACAAAGACTAGTGATAATTTTATTCCTTTAGTAAAAACACGTAGAATAAATGTAAAAAGGGAATTTTAAAATTAAAAACTAAATTTTCAATTAAAATTGTCAAAAGAAAGATCGTAATTAAAATTTAAGAAAATCAATATGATGAAAACCTAGTGAAAGGAAAAATCTCAGTTTTGATTCATGGGTTTGATCATCAATGCAGACATAAATTCCAATATTCTATGATGAAATTGGTTATAGTTATCGGTGAATGTTAAGCAACCAATTTCTTCTTACCTTCTTGATAACCAAGGCAAACTTCATTAATTATTTCCTTTATCAATAAATAATCTTATAACAAATGCATAGAATTTAATTTACAAATAGCATTAAGCATGAAAGAGACCCAATTCTAGTCGAGAAGCACACAAGCAAGGTTCACTCGAACTAGGTCTCATATCCACATAACAATAAATTACATATTTTCACATACACAACCTGTAAAACAAAATGATGAACTCAACAGAGAAATGCAACACAGTGCAATCTGTATTTCTCATAACTTAGAAAGCAAATAGCAGTGGCTTTAAAGAGCCTTACAAAAATAGAAAAGCTAAAAAGAAGCTAACATATCCCACTAACTCAGGAAACTAAAAAATTGAAACAAAGACTAATTCAAAAATAATAACAAACTAAGATATGCTCCTAATAATTAGGAACTTATTCAACAAACATAAGACTTCTTCAAACCTAACAAAACCCTCCCCTAAACTAAACATATCAGCTGTATGTTAGTTTATATAACTGCAACTTCAAACGCCAAGTGCTTCTTTGAGTTTTTCGAATTGATTGAGCTTTAAATGTTTGGTCATAATATCAGCTACTTACTCACCAGTTCCGCAGTACTCCATGCTAATTGATCCATCAGATATAAGATTTCTTAGAAAGTGAAACCTTACATCAATATGTTTACTTATTCCATGAAAGACTGGATTTTTTGCAAGCTTAATGGTAGAGGAGTTATCACAAAGAATTTTGACTGATTTGTTTTGGGTACCTTTAATTTGCTTCCAAATTCGCTGCATCTATACACTTTCAAGCACATGAGGCAACAACTACATACTTTGCTTCTGTAATTGACAGAGTAATAATGGGTTGCTTTTTTGATGCCCAAGCTATTGCTCCTCCACTTAGCATAAAGACATAGTCTGAAGTACACTTTCGATCACTCAAATCTCCAGCATAATCACTGTCTGTGTATGCCATCAGTTCATGTGTGCAATTCTTCTTGTAAAGAATGCCAAAATCTGGGGTAGCTTGAACATATCTTAGAATTATTTTAGCTACCAACATATGTGCTTCCATTGAATTTGACATGAATCTACTGATCAGACATACATTGTACATCAGATCAGGTCTTATGACTGTCATGTACATCAAACTTCTTACGATTTGCTTGAATAAGGTTCCATCGACTTGTGCTCCTTCTTCCTCCTTTAACAATTTGCTTCAGAAACTATTGGATTCCTGACTCCGTTGCAAGCCCCCATTTTGAAATTTTTAAGAACTTCATTGGCATATTTCTTTTGGTTGATGAAGATCCCATTAGTGCCTTGATATACTTCTATTCCCAGAAAGTACTTCATCTCACCTAGGTCAGTCATTTCAAACTTATTTTTCATTGAGTTTTTGACACCTTGCATCATTAACAAATCATTACTTGTAAAAATGAGATCATCAACGTAGAGACTTACAATCAAAATCTTGTTATCCTCACGCTTCTTGACAAACAAAGTGTGATCGCATCAGCTCTTTTTGAAACTTTCTTTGATAAAGTATCCTTCAATTCTGCTGAACCATGCTCCCAGAGCTTGTTTTTAGTCGTAGAGAGCCTTCTTCAATTTTTACACTTTGTCCTCTTCTCCCTTCACTTCATAACCTTGTGGTTGAGCGACGTATACATCTTCACTAAGTTCACCATGTAGAAAGACACTTTTGACCTCGAGCTGAAAGACTTTCCAGCCATTTCTTGCTGCAAGAGCTAATACCATTCGTATAGTATCCCATCTTGCTACAGGAGCGAACACCTCATTATAGTTTATCCCTTTCTCTTGAACATATCCCTTGGCCACTAGTCTCACCTTGCACTTATTAATTTCTCTATTTTCGTTCAATTTTGTCCGATAGACCCACTTAACTCCAATCACTTTCACATCGGAGGGAGCTTTTAGCAACTTTCATGTATGATTCTTCTCTATTGCTTCAATTTCAAGATCCACTGCCTTCCTCCAATCTTTTGATTTTACTGCTTGTTCATAGGATAAATGATCATCAGTAGATAAAAATAACATAAAGTTTTGTACTTCATCTTCTGAGAGACCTTCTCCACTCGTGTAATCATCTAGATATGCTGGAGCATTTCTTTCTCGAGTTTGAGGAGCTGCTGCTTCATCATTGGAGAGGTTTGCTACATCTCTTGAGGTGGAGTTCTCATCAGCTGAATCTTCATCGTTTAAATCTGATTCATCTTCATCATTTTGATTGTATGCTTCTTCATAGGCTTCTCCCAAATCTAATACATCATTTATGGTTTCTTCTTTTGTATTGTTCCAATCATATCTTTCATTTTCTTCAAAAACCACGTCTTTACTGATGGTGATTTTCTTTGTTAATGGATCAATCATTTTGCAACCTTTGGATTCTTCGCTATAACCGATCAGAACTTGCTTTTGGCTTCTTGCATTTAGCTTTTGTCTTTTTACCTCGAGTACATAAACATTTCCAATGCATCTAAACACCCGAAAGTATTAAACATTGGGTTTGAGGTTACTCTAGCATTCTTCAGGGGTTTTATTCTTCAAGTAGGTTGTGGGACTTCTGTTTAACCCATGACACGTCCACTTTACAGCATCTGGCCAGAACATTTTGGGTATATTATTTTTTCAAGCAAGCATCTCACCATGTTGAGAATGGTACAATTTTTACTCTCAGCAACTCCATTTTGCTCAAGCGTATAAGCTATTGTGAGTTGCCTTTTGATGCCTTGTGCCTTGCAAAAACTTGAGAACTCCTTAGAGTTGAATTTTCCTCCTCTGTTTGTTCTTAAACTGCACAATGATAAACCATACTCTTTTTCCACCATTATGTTTAAATTTTTGGAAGTTATAAATGCCTCACTCTTCTCATTCAGAAAATGAACCCACAACTTTCGACTAAAATCATCTATGAAAGTTAACATGTACCTCTTTTTGCTATATGATGCAGGTGAAATGGGGCCACAAATATCAAAGTGGATGAGATGCAATTGTTTTGTTGCTATCCATTTACTCTTCTTTGGAATAGCTTCTCTATGTTGTTTCTTTGCCATGCAGCTAGTGCATCTATTTGTTGGTGTTCTGATTTTGGGAAACCCTTAAACCATCTCCTTGTTATGCAATAATGCCAAATGTTTGTAACTCAGATGTCCATATCGTTTGTGTCAAATATCCTTGGAATCCTCATTGTATATGTTGAAGCAGAAGGCTAATGTCATGAGAATATGATACGAGTCACAAAGGCCCAACTCAAGCTCAAGAATGTGATGGGCTCAAATTACCACAAGACCCAATAACGAGGTCAAAGGCCAGGCAAATGCGTTCAAAACTAAATGGAACCATTCAAGAATTTATTAGCAAGGCCTTAGATGTGTACACGAAGGAAAAAGAAAATCAAGATTCACTTTCTTGTTTTCAAGAAAATCAAGAAACCGAATCTTGGTCCAATTTTGTCGTTTTGAGCGATTTCAAGAATCAAGAAAATCAAGATTTCAAATCTTAGAAATCTTGGTCCAAGAAACCGAATCTTACAGCTAAGGCGCATTGGATCTCAGTTACGAGCATCAACGAACCAATTTTGGTAGAAAACAGATTACAAGCCCAAGTTCTTGAAGGCAAGGCCCAATAAGATGTCCCAGGCCCAATCAAGAAATTTAAATTAAACTTAGTTGAAAATCAGGCCAAATTGTCAAAGTGGCCCAATTTGTAAAATTATTCTTTAAGTACCTAGTTTTAATTTTTTATACTTTATGATTTAATTCTTATGTAAAAATTCAGCCCAAGCAGCTCATTAAAAGCCTTGGCCGAATTTCCCCTTTTAAATTATTAATTAGGTTTTTTTTGTTTCCTAATAAGATTAGGAAAATAGTTAGAAGGCTTATAAATAGGCTTGGTCGGCCACCTTATGAAAACACTTGGAAATAATACATTGAAATCAAATTTGTTTGTTGAGTGAAAATTCTCTTTGAGTTCTCCAAGAATTTTCTCTTGAGTTTTCTTTAGAAGGAGTTTTAACAATCTTTTTGATTGTGGGAGCCATCTTCAGCCTTCTTCTTGCCATTGTTCTACATTGGAAGGGGGATTAGAGCCGTTTGAAGGGAGTTGTGAAATCTTTTTTCGATTTCAAGGCTTCTTAGGACTTTTTCTTTATTTTTCTTGCTGTTCAATCTTCTCAATTTTTCATCTTGTGTCGATTTCATTGACTAACTTGTTTAAACTCTCTTGTTGCCTTTCCAGCCCTTTTAACCTTCAAGAATCTGTTCGGCACCATCCTTGGACAACAAGAAATGTTTTTGATTCACAAATCCCCTCTTTCTTGCCGCCCTAAACCCTAGATCTAATTCAAATTAATTTTTATGATTTGCTGAGTTTGAATTTAATTTGCTATTTTTTGGGTTCTTCTTTTCAGATTCGGTTGTTTGGAGTCTCTCTTGAATTCAATTCTGTGTTCTTGGCTTCCAAGATTAGCTATTCATAAGTGTTTTTAATTCTTGGCTGATTTTTTAGTGTTTTGGGTATTTTCGTTTCAGATCTAATTGATTCTAAGTTAATTTTCTGTTTCGTTTCAGATCCGATTGTCTAAAGCTTTCTTAGGACTTTTCTCGTGACTTGGTAACTCTATCTTGGTCCGCGCGTAACCCCCTATTAGAATATTTGTGGTGACCACAAACATTATGTTGACAGTCATTGTACTTTCCATTATAAGCCCACAAGTTGGATGGTATAGCTTGCAAGCTCCATGTTTGATCAGAATAGTGATGCCTCGATCTTGTAATTGACCTATACTGAGCAAATTATTGCATAAATCAGGTACAAAATACACATCACTTACTGTTTGGACTTTTCCTCCAAATTCCAGTTTGATGTCTCCTTTCCCTTTCACCATCAGTTTAGAGTCGTTCCCAAGTTTTACCAAATGCTTGAATCATTCATCAAGTCTTGTGAACCATTCTTTGTTTCCAGACATGTGATTTGAACACCTGGAATCAAGAAACCATATTCCTTCCCTTTTGTTTTGCTTCGGATCTAATTCTGCCATCAGCAGCCTCTCGTTTTCATCATCAATTTCTGCATAATGAGCTTTCTTTTTCCAATTGGGACATTCATAGTGATAATGCCCCAGATTGTGACACTTGTAGCATTCTACAATTGTTTTATCTACACTCTGTCTGTCACGGCCTCTACCTCTTCCTCGACCTCTAGTCTAACCTCTGCCTCTTCCACCTCGATCTTCATTTGTGACCTTCAAGATATGCTTTTCCTCAATTGGGCTTGTCATTCTTTGTTCATGAATCGACAGACTGCTCTGAAGTTCATCTACCTTTAGAGTATCAACATTGTTTGATTCCTCAATTGAGCATACAACATAATTAAATTTAGGAACTAAGGATCGCAAAATCTTTCTTGTAATATCAGCTTCTTTGACATTCTCTTAGCATGCTTTTATCTTCTTGGCAATTGGGAGAGTGCTTGCGAAATAAGCATTGACAGTTTCTCCTTCCTTCATTCTCAATATTTCAAACTTAGTTTTTAGGGCTTGAAGTTGTGCTCTCTTGACCCTCGTTGATCCTTTGAATTTCTACTTCATTGAATCCCATATATGTTTGGATGTATCATTATTGAGAATGGCGTCCATGATTTCTCTACTTATTGCTTGGTAGAGATAATACTTCACTTTCCTATTTTTCAATTGCTGTTCTTCAAACAACTTTACCTCTTCTTTAGATGGTTCTCTCCCTACTGGAATTTCATCTATTCCATCTTCTACTAGGCTCCAAAATTCCTTTGTTCGAAGGAAATTCTCCATCAACTTTTCCCAGTGTTCATGGTACCCATCAAACTTAGGAACAGCAGGTTGCACAAACACACCACTGTTGGAATTGCTTTCTGCCATTCTTCACACTCTTCTCCCGTGTTTTTCTCAAAAGAAAACTCTATTCTTTTCTTCAATCAGGCCTCTTGGACTTGACTCTGATACCAAATGTAAAATAAAATGATGAACTTAACAGAGAAATGCAACACAATGCAATCTGTATTTCTCATAACTTTGAAAGCAAACAGCAGTGGCTTTAAATAGCCTTACAAAAATAGAAAAGTTAAAAAGAAGCTAACGTATCCCACTAACTCAAGAAACTAAAAAGCTGAAACAAAGACTAATTCAAAAACATAACAAACTAAGATATGCTCCTAATAATTAGGAACTTATTCAACAACCATAAGA
Source organism: Gossypium raimondii (assembly GCF_025698545.1). NCBI lineage: Eukaryota > Viridiplantae > Streptophyta > Magnoliopsida > Malvales > Malvaceae > Gossypium > Gossypium raimondii. The sequence goes on along the minus strand of NC_068566.1, from coordinate 6,563,761 downwards.
CTTCTTCAAACCTAAAACAACCACATTATTCATCATAAAATATTAGAACTAATTAAACAATTAAATTCTAAGTAATTATTCCAAGCTATCAAATATGAGTCTTATATTTAACAAACATGAATATTTGTAGTTAAAGTAAAAGATATATAAATACGGTAAAATAAAGAAAATTAAGAACAAATTAGATCTTACAAACTTAAATAGTCAAAACATCGAAAAATAAAATGCAAAAGCAAAATAATACTAAGGTAACTATATGTGGCTATATCTAATTCTAGACCTAAAACCATGTAACTATAGGTAAAATTCGCACAAAGAAGAAAAAATAAAAGTGCCCTTAATAAATTAGAATTTTTGGCATAATGCAATGGGAAAATCATCATAAATAAATTGTTGAGTGAATAGATGATGCGAAAAACAAGTCATTAATTGATGGAATTAGAAAATCAGACACCAATCATTTTCAGAGGGGTGGTCGAGACATTCACACACGAAAATCCACGTGAAGGGTGCTAAAATTATGAAGTCAAGGGGGGTCTTCCTTGTCCTCTGAATCAACATACACCAAAACATGATTTATACGCCTAATTAATTAAAGGCTAAGAATAAAAAAAGCCTATCCTATGAGAGAAAAATTCAAATAAAAACAACTGCATTCATTCAAGTATATCGACATTCAAAAACCATTTAATTAGGTGATCAAGATTAAAAATAGCTGCAATAGTGTTATTTTTAGAAAAAAAACTACAAATAATTACAAGTATATTCGAATAGCTTAAACAACATTCAACATTATAAAATATAATAAAATTATAATATTATACCTATATCTTATAACGACACGTGGCACCACAAAAACGTATTTAAGAAATATTTATAGATAACTCTCCACTTTACAACATTTAACTCCTTACTTAAAAAGTACCCAAATGGTTTACCACTTTACAGTGACTGGTCACGTAGGAACACACTATCTCCAATAGGAGACTATCAAGTATAACAACCTCGTACTATGTCAAAGTCGCACCACACTCGATGACAACCTATGTACAATGGTCTCGCCACCTAGTTGATCGCACAATCACTATGTCTTGAATTTTTCATTGATGTTACATCATTGGGCACGAGACCTAAACTCTATCATTTTGACATTTGTATCAACAAACAATTAAAATATATTCAAACTTAAAATAAAATAAAATAAATATGAATATAGCTCATACATAATATGATTAAAACCAAAATAAATTAAAAATAAAAAATTCACACAATTTATATTGGTGAAATTCAAATATGAGTTCACAAAATTTTTAAAATCTAAACTCTATCATTAAACTAAACTAAGGGTATAGTAGGAGTTGAATCCAAATGAAATTTAAATTACGTCATAATATTGCCATTGCTTAGGAAACAAAGTTTTGCTGGTCATCTGCAACTAAAATTATGCAGAACTTGCATAAATTATGTATAGTAATTAGGAATTAGTACAAACCAATCCTTCAATATTCTTGGAAAGTGAAGGAGTGGTGAATAGTGGCTAAGCCCTATCTTCAGTTAGAGCCCACATGTCTGGTGTTTGTCTGAGGCTGCTTGAGGGTCAGCAATGCCACCAACCCCAACTCTGCCCCCACCACCAAATAACTTTTTAAATTATGCTTTTGCAATTTCTCTTTCAACTTGAGGGTGGGCATCAACCCTGCATTTAATAAATCTGGCTATCAGTTAGGTCAAGTCTAATCACGACAGTAAAATGTAAAACAATATATTAGAATATGATTTGGCATGTTTTAATTATTTAAATTATTTAATATAAAAACATTTATGTATTATTATTACTTGGTAGCAATGATTAAAACATCCCTATATCAAATTTTTATTTCTACAACATATCTTTTATTTTTACGATGAATTATAAGAAGAGAACAGAGTTTTAATATCAACTAATTAATGTGACTCAAATAAAAATCATACTTTTAATGATGAATATCTTACCCATCAAATCAATACATATGATTCTTTATCCAACCAACCCTTAAACATTTTGACACGGCATAAAGTCTACTAATTTTGGGTTTAGCTTTATTACTTAATTTAGGATTTTCACAATTAATGATGAATCTTAACGAGAAACATATTTAAAAATGAAATAAACCGTAATCTTTAGTGCAAATACAAAATATGATGATATTTTAATTTTATTGGTAAAAGTACTATGAAAGTTTTTATATTAAAATCAGATTGTATTTTAGTTTTATACTCAAAAATTAGTAAATTAGTTTTCACGTGTTAAATCAAAAATAAACTAGTTTTGTTAAATTTTATTTTTATTTTTATTGTTAAAAATAAGTCTTGTACGTCAATATGAGGTACACGTCATATGCCACGTGTTATTGTCTAGTTATTCTATCAGTTGAGCTAATTTTTAACAATACAAAGGGATTAAATTTTTAACAGAAAGGAGCAATTTACTCTTTGGTCTAACATACAGGGACTAATTTGCTCATTTTTAATAGAAAGTTAAAATATAATCTAACTCCTAATACAAGGGCTCCATAATACTTTTAGCTAATTTTGAGTAATAATACATATTTCTTTCTTTTTCCCTTGTTTGATTACACATTGATCAATAGCAGCCAACATGTCACTACATTTTTCTAGGATGTTTTGGATAAGATACTTATTGGAGAAAATTTATTTTAATTAAGATTTTCAAAATTTAAAAAGAATGAAATTATTTGTTTAGGAAAATTAATAAAGAAATTCAAAATTGTGAGGAATTTCAAGAGTGGATTTGAGTAGAAATTTTTTATTCAAATTTCACCTAAAAGAAAGTGGTTTTCAAAATTTGTTATAACTTTATTTAATTTAATATATATGGTCCCACAGTAAAATAAAATAAAAAACCTTTTTTTATGAAAATATCATATCATTTAAATAATTTGAAAAAACAGAGACAATGAGGAAAAGAAACGAACCCCAAGTCAATAGGCTTACCTAATACATTCGACCCTAGCTTTCCGCATTATCACCATTGTTGGAAAAAAATATAATTTTTGAAAACTTTGAGGCATATTCTCGATTGGTAAACGTGGAGAGTTGAGTCATACATTTATAGTTTTATATTCTACTTCATGATTCCTTTACAACGATTTACTATATGCTCAAAATGAATGAGTGATAAATGATAAATTGATGCTTAAAGTAAGCCACTTGTGAATAATTGTTGAGGAAAAGAAAAGTTTAGATCCCACATTGGTTAAATATCAAGTGTGAGATATGTATATATATGAGAACCCGCTTGAGGGTTATTGAATGACTAAGCTTGAAATTTTGTCTCGTGCTCAGGTGGTGTAGATCCAAACCCATTGGGGTTAGGGTGCACTTGCATGACATGGGCGACACGGAATGTTCAAACCAGTCAGGCCCAAAAAGAACTTGTAGATATTTTAGCCCAATAAGTAATTTTTTTTCTTAGCAGATATTATATAGAATCTGTTTTAAAATGACAAATATCTTGATTTGATTTGATTCCAAATCAAATTGATTGATTTTATTCAAATTGATTTAAAGGCTCATTTAATGCAAATTTGTATCTTTATTTATGGAAATTTTCAAAATTCCTCTATATTGAATGCCTATAAAAACCTAAAGAATACTGCAAAATTCTTTAGAGACGCACAACAAATTTATTTCACTCTAAAAATTCTTTTTTTTTTTCTCTCCAAAATTTTAAAAGTTTCTGTAATAGAATAATGCAAGGTTTGTTTATTGATTACTGCATAGGTACTACTGCCGCGATTATTTTATTGTTGTATCCTGGGAGACAGACGACCAACGTTTCTTCAAGTACCATAGGAGCGGCCGAATCTGTCTTAAGGAAACTATGAAACCAGGCTTCAATATCTAGTAAAACTCGATTCCCTTATTCGATTTCTAGTTTTTCAAGATCTTGTTTAATTAATTGTTTTCAAATATGATATTTTAAATAAATATAAATATTTATTTAATTTGTTTTGTTTAGATATGGTGTTTTTACATAAATATAAATATTTGTTTATATTATTTGTTCAGATATTGTATTTAATATAAATATAAATATTTATATTTGTTCGCTAACGTATTTTGTCCAACAATCTTAAGATAAACTTATTATTTTACAGTTCTCTAATCCGAGACGAACGAGACACCTAGGCGAAAAAAAACGTATTATGTTTGAGAATAAAAAAGTTAAAATTAAATAATTCTGTTTCGGGGTTTATTCCCGCTGCTTAACAGATTTTGTTTCATTTTGATTTTGTTTCCAAACGAGAATTAATTGAATAATTCTATTTCAGGATTTATTCTTGCCATTTAACATATTTTATTTGATTTTTATTTTGTTTCCAGATGATAATTAATTGAATAATTACATTTGGATTTATTCCGTCATTAATAGATTTTATTCGATTTTGATTTTGTTTCAAATGAGAATTAATTGAATAATTACATTCGGGATTATTCCGCCATTTAACATATTTTATTTGATTTTGATTTTGTTTCCAAATAAGATTTAATTAAATAATTTTGTTTGAGATTCAATCTCGTCGTTCAATAGAATTGATTTTGATTTTGTTTCAAAATTTTAATTCTGCCGCTTAACAAAATCAAATGGTAATATTAACTGGAAATTAAAATTTTTGTTTATTGTGACCTTAATTATGGCTTTAAATTGTAGCTTTAAAATTGAGACATCAAAGAAAAAGAAATTTATCAATTGTGAATTAAAAAGACAATATGAAAGTGCATGTCTAGAATTGTTTTTTTGAAAGACTAGGTATTTAAGCGTGTTAAGTGCACCACCTCTCTTTCAGGGTTACCTACCCGGTGCATTGTTTTATTGTATTTTTCGATTAGACTATATAAACTTTTGTTTCCGATTTTATTAAATGCCTTCTGTCTAACAAAAGTTGATAATTTTTCTAATTCTAGTTTCGTTTCAAAAATCTTAACAGAAACTGGAAACTCCCACCAATGCTGTGGAAGATATGGATTTATGTGCTATGATTTCTGAAGTCAACATATGGTTGACTCAAATCTAAGAGAATGGTGGCTTGATACTGGTGCCACATGTCATATCTGTTGCGACAAAGACTCCTTTTCTGAGTTGAAGCCTTGTGAAAATGGGAAGAAGCTCTATATGGGCAATGCTACGACTTCCAAGATCAAGGGGAAGGGTACTGTGGTCTTGAAGTTGACTTCTGGCAAAGAACTCAAGCTCCAAAATGTGTTATATGTGCCTGACATACGAAGGAACCTTGTTTCTGGGACACTCCTAAGTGTATACGGTTTTAGGATGCTGTTTGAATCCTAGAAGCTAGTTTTGTCTAAATGGGGAATGTTTGTGGGACGAGGATATATATTAAATGACATGTGGAAACTTAATGCAATTTCTGTAAAAACAAATACAATGAATAATAATGTCACTTCTTCCTCTGTTTATATGCTTGAGTCATTTGATTTATGGCATGGTAGGCTCGGACATGTTAATTACGATACTTTACAAACATTAATTAACTTTAAAACATTCCTTCGTTTCACATTAATTCTAATCATAAATGTGAAACATGTGTTGAGGCAAAATTAACAAGGTTTTCATTTCAAACTGTTGAAAGAAGCATAGAACCACTTGATCTAATACATAGCGATGTTTGTGACTTAAAGTTTGTTCAAATGAGAGGAGGGAATAAATAATTTATTATCTTCATTGATGATATCACAAAATATTTCTACGTATATTTGCTTAAGAGTAAAGATGAAGCTATAGAGAAATTTATTCTATATAAGTAGGAAGTTGAAAACTAACTTAATAAAAAGATTAAGATTGTGAGAAGTAATCGTGGTGGTAAATATGTTGAACCATTTGATGAATACTGTACACAACATGACATTATTCATGAAGTAACACCACTATACTCTCATCAATCAAATGGAGTAACACCACTATACTGTTGAAAGAAGCACAGAACCACTTGATCTAATACATAGCGATGTTTGTGACTTAAAGTTTGTTCAAATGAGAGGAGGTAATAAATAATTTATTGTCTTCATTGATGATATCACAAAATATTTCTACGTATATTTGCTTAAGAGCAAAGATGAAGCTATAGAGAAATTTATTCTATATAAGCAAGAAGTTGAAAACTAACTTAATAAAAAGATTAAGATCGTGAGAAGTAATCGTGGTGGTAAATATGTTGAACCATTTGATGAATACTATACACAACATGACATTATTCATGAAGTAACACCACTATACTCTCATCAATCAAATGGAGTAGCCGAATGAAAAAATAGAAATCTAAAGGAAATGATGAACGCCTTACTAGAAAGCTTTGGGTTATCATAGAAAATATGGGGGGAAACTTTTTTATAAACTAATTACCTTTTAAATAAGGTGTTCCGCAAGAAAAGGGATAAGACACCATATGAGTTATAGAAAGGTAGAAAACCATCCTACAACCACTTGAAAGTGTGGGGGTGTCTTTCTAACATAATGTATAATGGTAAGTCGAGACATATGCGTCGTTGACACAATACCATTAAAAAACTGATCTTAAACGAAATTCTCTATTGATTTTGTAAAAAAAAAACATTGCGGATCTGCTAACTAGAGGCTTAAATTAAGATCATGTTGATAAAATATCGAAAGGAATGAGACTAAAGCTCATGAAAATAAAATGCGCTATGTGAAGGAAAACCCGACCTAGCTGACTGGAGATCCCAAGATCTAGGTTCAAAGGGACAACCTACTTACATAGACCTATGAGGTCATTGTGGGGGTTATTATCCCAAGTCCATTCCTATGATGTAAACAGTGACTAAAAATAGGATAGGTTAAGCAATGCTTTTAATGACCGTTGTGTGTTTCGGTGAGCCGAGCAACATAAGTCACCTATGTGAGAGTGAAATGGGGTCGCTTCGATGACACTATTGGGGCATATTTCTCTCAAACTTTTGCATAACTAAAAAGATATTCACGACCATATGAACATACCCATGAGAACTAAAAACCTTACCAGGGATGTAGTTGTGTGAAGTATATCATCGTTTACACAAACGGCAGAACAGTTCAAGGACATCGCATCTACTGGTCAGCTAGTAAAGTAAATATACTTTCACAAGGGAAGGTTTAAGGGTGGATGTCTACTTGTCCTATGCAACTATCGATCGTAGATTCTATTACCACATCGAGTCAATTTTTTCGTTAAAACTATCAATTTTCATTCATGTGGGGGATTGTTGGAAAAAAATGTAATTTTTGGAAACTTTGAGGTATATTCTTGATTGGTAAAGGTGGAGAGTTGAAGCATAAAATTATGGTTTTATATTTTACTCTATGATACCTTTACAATGGTATACCATATGCTCAAAATGAATGAGTGATGAATGAGAAATTGATGCTCAAAATAAGCTATTTGTGAACGTTTGTTGAGAAAAAGAAAAGCTTAAATTTCACATTGGTTAAATACCAAGTGTGAGATATGAATATATATGAGAATTCGCTTGAGGGTTATTGAATGACTAAGGTTGAAACCTTGCCTTGCGCGCAGGTGGTGCAGATCCAAACCCATTGGGGTTAGGGCGCACCTGAACGACGTGGGTGACGCGAAATGTCCGGACTAGTCGGACCCAAAAAGAACTTGCAGATATTTTATCCCAATACATAATTTTTTTTTCTCAGTAGATATTATATAGAATCTGTTTTAAAATGAAAAATATCTCGATTTGATTTGATTCCAAATCAAATTGATTGATTTTATTCAAATTGATTTAAAGACTTTTTTAATGCAGATTTGTATCTTTATTTATGGAAATTTCCAAAATTCCTCCATATTGAGTGCCTATAAAAGCCTAAAGAATACTGTAGAATTCTTTAGAGACACACAACGAATTTATTTCACTTTTAAAAAAAATGTTTTTTTTTCTCTCCAAATTTTCAAAAGTTTCGGTGATAGAAGAAGGCAAGGTTTGTTCGTTGATCACTGCATAGGTACTACTGCCGTGATCATTTTGTTGTTGTATCCTGGGAGACAGACGACCAACGTGATTATTTTTTTATATTTTTGCTAAAATATCATAATATTAACTAATTTGAACATTATTTAAATACATATTTGTTACTTTATAATATCATGTCTAAAATGGACATTTTATTCTTCAAAATTACTTTTTGACAGCAATACCAAACACTCAAAATTCTCAAAAGCACTTATCAAAAGTACTTTTCCACAGTACTTTTCAAAAGCATTTTTTAAAAGCAGTTAAGAACTAACCCTTAAACTTAAAGGTAATAAGATTTTTCTAACGTTTCCCTCAAACCTAAAATGTATATTTCAATTCTTTTTCTTTCAAAACTGTAAACTTATATTTTGATCCCTCTAAAATTATAAAATTTTAAGTTTATAAAAAGTTAAAATTATATTTGCTGAGTAGGAAACTATTTCCAAAAAAGTTTTCAAAGAGTTATTTGTTGGGTAGCCGACCAAACACCCAAGAATATCAAGGTATTTCCCCAAGTGATACCATATGTGCAAGTAAGTGGGCCTATATGTCTCAGGTTGGTAGTTCGTGTCTCTCTTGCATGTAGGTCAAGTTATTTACATAATTACCATCACGCACTACACTAACACTTCTCCCATGAGCCTTGTAAGTCATAACATACTCCTAACTTTGTGAACTTGCGCTCATGACAGACCTTTTAAGGCACTTGGACTCTCTGCAAAGTCGTGAGAAAAATCCTACCACGAGATAATACCATGATGTTGTTAAGAGTCTTGCCAATTATCCAACGAATAACATTTCGAAAATTTCTCTCGAAAAAATTCGCCTCTCAACAACATTTAATCCCTCTAAAAATATAAATTTAATATTCATAAAAAAATAACTTTCACCTGGAAAAAAAGAAAAGAATCTTCGCTTGATAATAATCCAATACCAAGAAAATGGGTTAGTCGGCTAAGGATTAAGTTCCATGTGCGGTGCATGTGATTCGGCGTTATATTTGATACGAAAAGAAAAACATTCAATCATGTAACAATGAATGTAATAAGGAATCAGATTGTGAAATAGAATTATTATTATTATTATTATTATTATTATTATTATTATTATTATTATTATTGCAAAATAATGATAAGATCTCAAGTAGCTTTCTCCATAGTTGACTTGAAAGGAAAAAAACAGCTAAAATATTTGTATTTCTTGGTGCTCCCAAGTCAAAAACAGTGTTAAAGATTTAAAAAAAGCAATATGGAGTATGGTCCAGGCAGTGATTAAACCTGCCATGCTTCAAATCAGTAGGGTTGGTCTGTCAAAGGAGACAATATAAATGTGATTTGGGGCTACCTTGTGCCCAAAACCCATGACAGCAAACAACCTCTAGAAGTAATTAGATGGCCAAGAATGTGACCATTAAATCGATTAATATCACCTCTACAGACCCATCCATTAAATTGAAGAGAATTCAAACTTTGAAGATTATTGCTTGAATCGTCAATGATTTCTTAGGGTGGGTTTGGATGGGCGATTGGGTACGGTGCGGTGCGTTTAGCTTACTTTTTGTCTCACGCAACAGTATCGCTATAGTATCTAATCTCACCACTACCGCTATTTTTACACTAACAACAAGTAATCGTACCGCCCATCCAAACCCACCCTTAGTTCAATGCAGAGGTAGAGTTTGGAGAGCGGCCAGGGGTGCTCAAAATTTTAACTTTTAATTTTTTTTATAATTTATAAAATTTAAAATTAGTATTGTATTTTGACTTCTAAAATAATAAAAAAAATTAATTAATCTTTTAAAATCTATAAAGATATAGGCTATTAAAATGGTGAAATTACAATTTTACTATTGTAAAAATATACAACTTAATTTCGCCTCCAATTTTTTGGCTCACTCCTAGGCAAGGGCGGATCCGAGGGGAGCTAGCAGGGACCCCGACCCCCTTAAAATGGAAAATTTTTCATTTAGGCCTTTTATAATTTTTGAAATTTTAAATTAGTAATAATAAAATTACACTTTGACCCCCAAAAAATAATAAAAATTTGATTTAGTCCTCTAAAAATTATAGAGATATAGGATATTTAAATGGCGAAATTGTATTTTTACTATCATAAAAATATATAATTTAATTCCGGCCCCTCCAACAAAAATTTCTGACTTCTCCCTTACCCCCTTTAAGTCGTATTTTTAGATTCGTCAATGCCCCTAAGTTGATAGTAATGGTAAGATTGAGCCCTCGGATCTTAGGTTCGAGTCTTATTTTATATAAAATATGTAAAATTTTTAATTAATTATTCAATTTAGTTGTTGAATTAATTATTGCATCTTGTAATGATTGAATATATTAAAACTATTATAACTTCAAAAAAAAAATATTACATGAATCAATTAAATTAAAAGTCTGATTCGATTTGGACCATATCCTTAGTTCTTAACCAAAATCTTTTTCTATGCCCACCCTAAATAGGGCAACTAGGGGCCACCCATTTTGTTAGTTAATGACGTGCATGGAATGAAACCTCATCTGGTCCAGCCATCGGCCATAGGGGTGGCCTGCATGGCATGCCAAAGCTGGCATGAATAGACACAAAAAGAAAATCACATAAAATGACTTGAAAGAATCCTTTAGAACAGATGATTGTTCCATTTATGTTTTGTTGTCTGAAGGCATATGAGCTGAGGCTGTTACTGCCATGGGTTCACACCCCTTCATATATTGCAAAGTGTTTTTTTTTATTATGAGTTTTTTAATCCACATTATTGTACAAAAACATGGTGGCTCAACCAGTGATTCTATGTATCCAGAAATAAATTTAAATTTATTTACAAAATAGGAATTATAGAATATTATACTACCTATAATTATAAGGAAAAATCTCTAAATTACATATAAATTTTGATTCCAGGGTAATGTGATACAATAATTTAGTGTATTTGTATAGAAACTACTTTAATTTTACTCTATTTATTTCTATATTTACCTAGTTGTATACGCAAACAACTATTTCTATCCTATATGAATTTTTTTTTACTTTATAAGCTGAAATTTATAATAATAAATTTTGAGATATTGCATAGTAGTACTTTCTCTTCCTTTTAATGAAAATTTCAATTTTTAAAAGATAAAATAAAATTAGGATATAGTTTTTTATGATCAAATTCTACTATTAATATTTTATTATGCTTAAGTTGAATTTAGTCTCTATAGTTCAATTTGATCTATTTTAGTTTTGGGTTTTGAATTATTCAATTTCAGTCTTGATTTAAATGGTAACAGTTAAATCCATTTGGTTAAATTCAAAATTTAAGTCTCCATAATTTTCGAATTTCAAATTTTCAATATTGACATAAACGATAGTCGTTAAATCTATTAACGCTTCTTTTTTTAGTAATATGTGAAAATATCAAGTTGGGATAGTATTACACAAATGGTGATATGGTTGCCACATCAAACTTTGGAAATAGCAAGCCCTCGAGGCCCAAAATACACTTTAGAAACAAATTGGGACTAAATCGGGTACTTAGAAAATTTTTCGGAAAATATAAAAAATTTTCAAAGGTGCAAGGGACACACCCCCATGTGGCTAGGCTGTGTGTCTTACACGGTCAAAAGACATGCTCGTATCTCAGGCTATGTGAGTATTCGAAATAGGGACACACGGCCGTGTCCCAGCCCGTGTCCAAACTTGGGAGCTCTCTGACTTAGGTTACACGCCCGTGTGCTAGGCCATGTGAGCATACAGACTTGCATTAATAAGGTGCAGAGGTCACATGGCCAAGCCACACGCCCGTGTGCCAGGCCGTGTGAATAATTTGAACATTCAGTTTTGCACTTTAAATGATGTAGGGGACACACGGCCAAACCACACGCCTGTGTGCTAGGCCGTGTGAAAAATTTTGAGTATACTGACTTATGCAAAAAATTTTAAAATACAAGGGACACACGACCGTGCCACATGGCCTTGTGTCACACACGATTGAGACACGACCATGTCACATGGCCGTGTGTCACACACGGTTGAGACATGCGTCCGTGTTTCTACCCGTGTGGACAAAAATAGGCCATTTCCAAGCCACATTTCTCACCTAACACATTAATTTGCACATTCACAAGCCATAACAAAGCAACCAAAACAAGCCAAAATCATGTCTTAAACATGATATATTACCACATATATCCAAGTATCCAATCTTGCCAAATTAACTTAATACACGTATATGCATATTTTACCAAATATATTTTCTCAAACCAATCATCAATATACCTATATGTTTTCCATCTATCAACCATTTCAAACACTCATCAAACATGTTAAGGCCATATATATACATATCAAAATATACCAATCACAAGCTATACTAATGGCTAGTTTCAACCAAACATTTACATGCCATCATTGGCCAAATTTTGCCTATACATGCCATTATAACCAAAATGATTTACTATATATAAAGAAATGGGCCGATGGATAGTGTGATGTAGCTCCGACCAACTTCCAACCTTAACGAGTTTCCGAGTTACTATAAAACATGAGAAATATAACAATGTAAGCATTTAAGCTTAGTAAGTTCGTATAATATGGAATTTAACTTACCACTTAATCACAATTAAGGTAAGCATTTAAGGCATAATCAAACCAAATTGGCCAAAAGCCCTAACACATATCCTCATCAACCATGTTAGTCATTTATTTCATATGAATATCAAGAAACATGTATGAGCTCATCAATAATCAAATTTCCATATACATATACATATACTTTCTACGTCATGTGTTCATATAACATGTACAAATCATATCCATGTATTTCAAGTATATACCCGAATAATTCGTCTCGAATTCATATTATCTCATGTCAGAACTTTACCCGTTGAATCATTCAAAATATCGATGGATACATGAGTAGTACACACGAAGTGTACAAATCTATAATCCGTCAATTCATATGCAAGTATGCTCACACGAGCATGTAATCGGGAAGCTCTTTCGAGCCATGTAACGGGAAGCTCATATGAGCCATAAACGGGAAGCTCAAAAGAGCCAAATATCGCGAAGCTCATGCGAGCCAATTATCAGGAAGCTCGTGAGAGCCAATTATCAGGAAGCTCTTGAGAGCCAAATAACGGGAAGCTTGTGAGAGCCAAATATCAGGACGCTCATAAGAGTTGTGGTGTGTCTGCAACACATGCAGGACCACAACCAATCGGGAACCCTTAATGACAATGTCATTTGTATCCATTGAATTTCTTAGGTTCAAACGAGACTTAGTACTTATCAGATATCTTCGGATATGTGATCAATATTTATACATGGCAATCATACATTTCACAAACATAATATTCAATTGAAACATATAAACATACAATTTAGTTACACGAACTTACCTCGACAAGTGTTCGTATACACAAAAGCTACTAATCCGATACTTTCTCTTTTCCTCGATCTAACTCCGTATTGTGTCTATCCGGGTCTAATTAAGCAAAATAAGCTTGTCTATCTTCAAGCTTCATAACTAGAGTTTCCATGTTCTTATTTTTATTATTTAATTCATTTATCATATTTCCAATTTAACCCTTTACTTTATTAAATTTTTCAATGATGAATAATCATCCTTATCTACTAACTCCTCTAAATGGTCTATTTGCCATATAAGGACCTCCAATTTTTAATTCCATAGCTATTTGGTACCTTTAGTACTAGAATTTAACTTTTGCACTTTATGCAATTTGGTCCTTTTTATCAAATTAAACATGTAATCGGTAAAATTTCTTAACAAAATTTTCATACGATATTTCTATCATACTGTAGACTATAAAATAATATTAAAATAAATTTTCTTCCAGCTTTGAATTTGTGGACCCGAAACCACTGTTCCGATTTCACTAAGAACAGGCTGTTACATTTTCATTTTTTTCAACTGAGTTCATACCCAATTAATCTGTGACACCAACTCAGTCAAGGGTTTTATAATAACTAAAAATTTCATTGCACGCGTATGTGCGTGGAAACACGTATTTAGAACACATGTGTGCGTTTAAAAATAAATACAATAAACAATGAAACGAAAGGTTTGAAACTAATAATAATAACATATGTATAATATGTGTAATAACATTTGCAACTTTTATTAGTTTTTAAAAATAAGAAAAAGGCAAAAGTACCCTTTTAATAATATAACTTTGTAAAAATATATAAGGTTATTTGAGTAATTTTCTTGGCTAAATTGGTGTCGAGTTGACTCATGACACTAGCTTAATCACACACTTAGATAATAGTATAAATATACAAACAATGTGGGTTAAACAATTTGTGTAATGATATTGAAATGTATAAAAAAATATAAAAATAAAATTCTAGTTGAAATGATAAAAAAAAATTATAGATGCTTGTGACATGAGTTCAAATCATAAAATTTGTAACTTCTTTTATTTGTTTTTTAAAAAGGGAAAATATTTGATATACTGCCGGGCGGAGTTTTTAGACTCCACAAGCAGAGTCAAAGGGTTGACAAGTGTCATATTTAAAAAAAAAAGGACATGTGGCAATTTTTTAAGAGTGCTTCTGGAATAAAAAAATACATTGTCTGTGTACCAAATACTAACCTTTTTTAAAATAAGAGAGAGAAAAAATGTCCTTGTAAAAATATAACTTATTTAAAATATGTAAAGTTATTTTTGTAATTTATTTGATTGAGTTGGTATCGAGTTGACTCGTGACACCAACTTAGTCACACACTCAAATAATAGTATAGATAATATAAGTATAGACATAACTGATGAAGGTAATAAAATGTGCATAATAAATAAAATATACAAAATGATTTAAGATAAAATTTTAGTTAAGTGGTAAAGCTAAAATTTTATCATTGCAAATGTCTCGGTTCAAATCGCACAATATGTAAATTATTTATTATTTTTAAAAATAAAAGACTAAACTAACCTAGAATAATATAATTTATTTTTTAACCGAAGTCGATGCCCGATTGACTTATGAAACTAACTCAATCAAGAATTTAAATAATGATATAGAAAATATTAATGCTTTAAATATTTTTATTCATTATTATATATAATTATGAAAAGTATATATTTAATCTTTTAATTTAATGGTAGTATTTTAAAAGGAAAGATATTTTCTAATAGGGTAGTTTTTCATATGGTTTTAAAAGTGGTTTTAGTGATTTAAGTTATTATACAAGAATTCTAAAAGATGGAAGTACCCATAAAGTTTTATTCATTAATATCTAAAAATATTTTTGAGTCGACTCCCAATTAAACTAGTAATAATCATTAGGTTTAGCGAAAAAAGTTTTCGTAAAAATATATTCTATAAAATATATTCAATGTTTTAGATTTAAGGATGTTATATTTTAGATTTATTTTAGGTTTAAATTATTTTTATAAATTTTATATAAAAGATTAAAAATAAAAACATTCTCACAATATTTCTTTTACTTTTTAAATTTTTTTAAATATTTCTTTTAAACTGGGTTGAGGCATTATACAATTAATTTATGATATCAACTTAGTTAAAAACTAAATAATATAAGTAGAGACAGATAAATCAACCCAAACAAAAAAAAAAAAAAGCCTAAATGAAAGATATAAAGATCTCTATTAAACCTTGGAATGAGTCTTTTGTAAAAGATCGAAGTAGTAACTAAATCAACTCATAAAAACCTTAATTCCCATTGCCAAACATAACTTTCTCTTCAACAATACCGCTCTCAAACAAAGCCGAGTAATTAAGTAAAAAGCACCGACTTGAGGTGTTTATGAACTGGATTGAATAAATTTATATAATATTAATATTAATATTATATATAGTTATTTAAATCGATTTTATTTAAAATATGAGTTTTAAATTTTATTTAAATTTATCTATTTTTTAATAGTTAACTCTAGTTCATTTATGGCCGCTCATTTTTTATTCATTATTTATTATATACATGTATCTTTTATTAGCATTATTTTTTCTTTTATTAAATTTTTAAACAAAAACAATTCAATATTTTTTTTAAAATTTTTACGTTATAGTATATTTGAATTTTATATAACATAGGTTACATAATATATAAAATAAATAATGGATGATCTAAGTTTTTGCCCCAACTTGGTAATTAGGACCACTTTGATAATTATAGTTTTTCTATTCACTTTGGTACTTGAATTTGGTAACTAGAATCATTTTGGTTCCTAAATTTGAAAATTATAAAAATTTGATGAAGCGACACTATGAGATTTTGCCATGTCATCACTTGAAAATTAAAAATTTTATATGAATTTTTTTATGACATGGTACAATCTTAGAGTGTTATATACATGGTACAATCTTAGAGTGTTATATATATTATTCTAATAATTGAACTAGTAGTGAACCAATCAGACCGCTGGTTCTCAATTCAACCAATTTAATCGGTTCAACTGCTAGAGCAAACAATAGTTAAAAAATAATTAAAATTTTGAAAAAAAATTAAAAAAATATTAAACCAGTTCAATCTAATCAACTACTATTTCTGTCCCCCCTTTTTTTTACTAGTTTCGAGTAGTTTTCGATTCAATTTGTTCAACCTCTTTGTTTGGACCAATATATTGATCGGTTCTTGATCCAATCGATTCGACTGACCAATCTACTCATGTTCCAAGAACATTGGTTACATCAACGAATCTTGACGGAATCCAAATTTAGATCTAATTACTAAATTTAAGTGCTAAAGTAAAAAAAAAAAAAACACTAAAATTAACTTAATTACCAGGGACAAAAAATTATGTTATCTTTGTACAGCCCAAATTTAGCCCGGGCCTCATCAAACCAAACCAGGCCCACTATCCTAAAATCAAACCCAAACCCTCAACTCAATTACAAGCCTAACCCACCAAAACCCAGCCCAGAAAACACAAATCAGAAAAACAATTTTTTTCAAACCCTAGGTGCGCCGCACCTAGGGCCCTCTGTCGGCCGCCACTGTCCCTTTGCACGCCTCCCATGCCTCTGCCACCACCTGCCACCGTCCCATCGCCGCTCATCCTCCCTCTGTTTCACTTACCTGCTCCACCTGCAAAAACAAAAGGAGAACACGCAAAAGGCAGAAAGGAAAAAAAGAGAGCAAAAATAGAAACAAAGATATTGTGAAAATCGGCTATAAAGAGCCGAATACCAACATTGTAAGGGGGTTCTTTTTTCTTTTCTTTCTTGTAACATATTCACAGAAATAAAAACTAGAATCTTAAGAGGTGATTTTCTTTCATTCTCTGTTCAAATCTTTTTAACTATATTTTCGGTTTTTTTTTTTCCTTTTTTACGCATATTTTTACATAAAAAATAAAAGGAAAGGAAGTACCTTCCTTCCAACGCCGCGCCGGAGGAGGGGAGTCGAGTGGTTTCACTTCCGTTTTTTGCGTTTTTTCATTCGACTTTTGCAAGTTTCAGCTTTAGATCCACGGCTTAGAGGCTACTGGCTTCGAAAAGGAGCCAAAAAGGCCCTATTTTGCGCCTCCGACCACCGCGCGTGCCGGGGCTGATGGTGGCGCATATGGCCGGACCTTTAGAGAGAAGGGAGAGTTTTTTTTTGAATTTTTTAGAAAAAATGTCGGTTAAAATGAGTTTTTTCAGAAAAATTGGGTTTAAATTCCCAGATTGAAACGGCGCCGTTTAAGGCAGGGGGATCCGTGCGTAGACCCGACCCGACCCGGAGGATCCGCGTGTTTTTAGTTTTTGGGCTATTTGCGCACGCAGTCCCCCTGATTTTGCTGCGTGTTACAATTTGAGCCTTTTTCGTTATTTTCTCTTATTTTTAATTTAGCCCCTGCAATTTCATTTTTGTTTCGACTTGGCCCATTTCAACGCTGCGTTTTGGGTCTGTGGTTTATTTGCTGTTTCAATCCTTCCGTTTTTATGCGCGTTGCAATTGGATCCTTTTCTGTTTCCTTTATTTTGAATTGGTCTTATATGTTTTATTTCATTTCGATTTAATGCCTTTTTTAGCATCTTTTATTATTATTTAGTCAATTTTTGTTAACTTTATTATTATTATCATTATTATCATTATATTTTCATTAATAATTATTAAGTAATTTTAAATATATGTGCTATGCTATATTATCATTATTATATAAGTGTTTATACATTACATATATTTTATCTAATATATATAATTTTATATATATATATATATATATATGCATATTTATGTACGTATATCTATATTCCTTTTTTCTCATAAATATATGTATACATACTTATATATGTATTTTACTTAATAATTTTTAAATATACATATGTACATACATTTTTTTATATGTTATAATCTTCATATAATTTTCTTTTTTATGTTCATTTATGTATTTGTTTATATGTTCATTCTTATGTTTTTAGTTTATTTATTTATTTATTTGCTATGGAATGTATGATTGATATATTATTCGCTTTATTCATATTTTTTTTATTCACTTCACCATGTTTATTATTCCATCGTACATATAAACTTCATATTTCAAAAAAAGAAAATATTTCAAAATAAGGTAATATTTTGTGTTTAGAAATTCGAGGAACGTATCCTAAGGTACTGGGTTTCGATTTCTCGTTCGACCAAATGACTTAATATCCTTTTCAAAAATTTTCATAATAAAGCAATGTTTTGCGTTTGGAAATTCGAGAAAACATGCCCTAAGGTACTGGGTGTCGATTTTTCTCGTTCAACCAAATAGCTAAGTATCCTTTTCAAAAATTTCAAAATAAGGCAATGTTTTGCGTTTGGAAATTCGAGAAAACATGCCCTAAGGTACTGGGTGTCGATTTTTCTCGTTCAACCAAATAGCTAAGTATCCTTTTCAAAAATTTCAAAATAAGGCAATGTTTTGCGTTTGGAAATTCAAGGAACGTGCTCTAAGGTGCTGGGTTTCGATTTCTCGTCTAACCAAATTGACAAATATCCTCTTGAATTTTAATCTATGCTATTCGAGTTTTTTTTAAGGATCGTATTTTAAATTTCTTTAAAGTTTTCAATTTTTCGACACTAAGACATTAAATAATCAACTAGGTACCAATTTTGGGCGTATCGAGGGTGTTAATCCTTCCTCATGCGTAACCGACTCCCGAACCCGTTTTTCTGAATTTCGTGGACCAAACTTGTTGTTTTAATAAAATCAAATCATTTTATTAAAAACAACCACTTTTCGAGGTGATCCGATCACACCTCATCAAAAAGGATCGGTGGCGACTCCCTTTTCGTTTTCATTTTCAAAACCCAAGTCGACCCCGTTTTTCAATCCAAAAAATGGTGTCAATAATCTTAATAAATAAATAAAAATTAATATATTATATGAAAACGGAAAAGCAAAGTCAAACTCGGTCTTTAAATATTAAAACTCATATTTCAAAAAGACTTCCAAAATTCATTTTTGAAAAATAAAAATAATTATTTTATCCCAGCCCCGGCCCAACTAATTTATTGATTTCCAGAGAACAGTTGGCAGCAAACATTAGTTTTAACTTCTGATTTGGGCTTTGCATTTTGTTAAATTCATATTTAACGTCCAGTTTAAAAGCTTTGCCAGCCATCTCAAAATTCCAACCAGGTTTGCTCTTTGCAATGAAACAAACATCTCTTTCTGCGTATTTTCATAGAAAAGAAATTTAAACGTCAAGCATCTACCTCATGCTATATTTTTCCAAATATTGGATGACAACTTACCACCACCATCAACGATATACATCAATGCAACCTTAAGAAATGAATTTTGCACTATAATGAATTCTAACCACGCATTAAAATTTTACCACAAGAAAGACAAATGCTAAAAGACCAAACAAATCTAATCATCGGCATGCATGTCCATACAGTCATTAGAGCTGGGGGAATTGGCTTCCCTATTTTGTTGGTGACAATAGTTGCTCTCGTTATTCCTTTGTCCATTTACTGAAGATAAAATGTTGTTTGAATTGTAGCTGCCCTGCGCCAAGTGGTAGGGCTGAAGGCTCCGGCGAACTGGGCTTGAGAGGGCGTTCGAGAAAACAGAGTTCTTAACTTGGTTATCACCAGGCCGAACTCCCTGCCCAACATTTACCGATGACAATGGATTGGACAGAACAGGGGCACCTAAATTGTTCGACTGCATTGGAGCCTGGGAATGTGGGTGTTGCAGCGGCAGCCTAGGGGACATCGGTGGCTCATCTCCTCCATATTCAAGCTCATTCTGCGAAAGAAAATTAGATTAAATCTTAAACTACAACCTCATTTCAGCGAGAGTGGATCTGTCTTTATATTCCACAAATGCAGATGAAGCAAAGCATTCGTTAAAACGAGAAAGCTCAAAGACAGAAGGAGAAAGGTTGAACAAATCCTAAATCTGTAACGAGGTAGGTTTTTTTTTTTTTTTCTGAAATTCACTTTTAGTTCCTTACGGTATGCGGCTTCCCCCTTTAACCCCCATAATTCTCAAAATTCTACTTCGCAAGAACCTTACATCTACCACCAAGTTTCTCTATTCCTTTTGTTAACAGTATTTTACACAGATTCATCTCTATGGAGGCATATTCAAAACATGCATACTTCGTAGATATATGATCAACTTTCAGTTGTATGGAAAATTGATCTAGTTAAAGATTATATCCAAACATGCATACTCCATAGATACATTATCAACGATGAATTGGTAGCATCTGGCAGCCAATCAAGCCCCAAGTGTTTCAATCAGCTATTAATTTGATGATAATAACATTAAAAGACAAAAATTATTATTAATTAAATTATAATGTAAATGCTAAAATTGATTTTACCTATTTTAGTTCTCTTCTAAAGAAAACCAATCACTTTATTAACCTACTTATACGCTACACATTTTTATTTTTACTTCATATTATTATTTTTATAAACAAATAAATGAAAGTAAAAATGTGTAACATAAAGAATAATAATAAACCTAACAAAATACTAAGACAAAAATATTTGGAGTATTCACTTATTTTTAAGTAGTATGATTACTCCATAAGCAGTGATATAAAGCATGAAAATTACATATATCTTGTTTAAATTCACTTTCCTTTAATACAATTTTTTATGGTTAGGGATTCCAAACCAGGTACTCTTGGAAGGCTTACTTGCTGTATGAACAATTATATGATTAATATGCATAAAAGAATACGCTTTTAAATAATTTAACAAACTTTAATTACTAATATACAGACGTTTGAAAAAGATTTTGCTGGATTGTTGATATTAAAATACTATAAAATATGTAGAGAAAAGTATAATATTTCAAAATAATTTAAAACATTCAAATAAAAAAATTTATCCCAGAATGATATTCAAGATTGTCTTTCGTAGACTGAACCCAACAAAGTAAAAGAACTAGAATTAAATGGAGTAACATGCCTAACATATCATATAAAATAGTCCGTAAAATGTAGGATCCAAGGACATCAACAAAGTATTTCATAGTTATCCAGTTTAGTTGCAAAGTTCAATTCAAAGCATATGCGATTGGCAGAGGCAAATAGCTGATTAGCAACTAAGGAAAGCAAGAAATGAAAAATACCTGCAAATAAGCAACTATATCAACAGTTGTAGCCCTTGACCCTTCTTCTTGCTGCCTCAGAATCCATTGATAGAGTTTCTCCTGCAAAGGGAAAAAAGATCTATACAGTTAGAGAGGAAGGTATTACACAATGAAAACAAATTCCATACACCAAAACCAGCAAGGAATAATACAGAAATTGTAACATTTTACAAATTAATTAAGTTTTCATTGCTTCAACATTTCACATAAATGTTAAAAAGAAAATTCATATAAGATTACAAATGATTAATTGCTTTTGACAGAACAACTAACAACATAATAATTGTTGCGCATAAAAGCAAAATCAAACAGTTCGTTGCACGTGAGATTTAAACTAAGGAGATTTCATATTTTATTTTAGATATTATAAAACAAAGGATATAATATTTAAAATAAAGCGATTTTATTAGGTATTTGGTTATCACAACAAATATCGGATTCAATCAAGCATAAAAAAAATCATAGGAATCAACCACGAATAAAATATTATTAAGCAAATAGATACAAAGAGGGATAGGAAACGAACCAGCGCGTGACGTTCACCGGCCTGAAAAGAAAGGCGTTGGTGGTTCATAGCCTGGGTGTAAAGCTGGGAGAGGGAGTTTGCAGCGCTGCAAAAACTGGTGTACATGGTCCGATCAACCTCGTCAAGGCGCGAGGCGTCGGATTTTCTCTTCTTCGTCATGTTTAATTTTCTAATTGAAAATAAATTACAAGTAAATAAATAAAACTGCTACGATAGAGCGAAAGAGGGTTTTATTTTCTGAAAAAAAAATTAAATGATGCAGATTTACATGAAATCGAAGAAGAATTGTAGATTAGGGTAGAGAGAATATGCGGATGTTTTGAGTTGGAAAGAGACGATTATGATTTACGAAAGAAGTAGCAGGGAGTTTTTATATGAGCTGTATCACATGGGCCCTTATGGGCCGCCTTTCATCGCTCTTTTTTTTATTATATACGTTTGAAATAAAAATAAAAATTATATGAAATAATATTTTTTTGAAAAAAAAAAGATAATTAATAATGTAAATTATCCATATGATTTTTTTATAAATCTAATCTTTATATTCTATCCTGTCAATTTATGACATCAATTTAATCTAGTATTTAAAGACAGTATAGATATTTATTGAAAAATAAAAAAAAGGATTGTATTTATCTTTTTTCTGCACGGTTGAAATATAGGAGAAAAATATATTATTTAATTAACTTTCCCTTTACTTTTAGGAAAAAGAATAATTGATATTCTGTAAGCATATATAGATTTAACTTCTTTTTTTATCTAATTAATTACTGGACACATATACACAAACAAGCAGCATAGGTTATGGGCTTGGTAAACAAAATATATTGAAATTTGTAAGCTACATAAAATGCCTAGGTCCAGTCTGGTCAATCTCGGAGAACTCAAACATGCTTGCTCAAGATTGAGCCTGTTGGATATGAAAAAGTATATTAAAATAATAAATAATATTTTATATTTATATCTCAAAATAAAATAACTCGAAAAAATTGGTTTTCTACTTATTTTGTATATTTTATAAAAAAAAAGTATGTAATAAATTTATAAATTTATATTAAATATGAGAACATTGACCAGAATTCGTCATTAGAAGAATGTGTTAATGAAACTACGAAGAGTGGTTTATGCAAATGGATTCCTGAAAGAAACATAAAAGGATCTTTGATTGCTTTGGATTAGTATTAGTACTTTACAACTTTAGCTTGGTCATCATCCGCAAGGGGTTGCCTGGAACACAAGGTATTGTAGGTTAGTAAACCTAACACGCTAAGCAATGCTATATTGCCAGAATGTTCAACAGTTGTTTGTTTCTTGCTAGACTGGGATGATGGCTAGAACTAGATGTCTCCCCATTCAAGCGAATACCACCATTATTAGACAAATATAATTATATGACAATAGCACATTAACATTGAACTTGCAATACATTTCAAGATACTTTTCAGATTCCTAGCCTTTCAAGATATTTTACAAGAAAAAAAGAAGAAAGCAGCAAATGAATGACCATAGAAATTTCAGAAAGGAAAATCTTGGTGTGGACTATCATCAGCATGCATGTCCATGCAATCGTTAGTGCTTGGGGAATCAGTTTCTCTGTTTTGTAGGTTAGTGTGGTATGTTTCATTATTTCGAGGTTCATTGGTAGAGGAGCTGATGTTATTTGCACCCGGGACTGAGTGGTAGTGCTGAAGGCTCTGACGAACAGGGCTGGAGAGTGCATTTGAAAATACGGAGTTCTTTGCCTGGTAATCCGCAGAACGAACTCCTTGCGCAATTGTGCCTGCTGAAATTGGATTAGAAGAAAAAGGAGAACCTAAGTTGTTCTGGTGTGTTGCAGGCCGAGGGTGCTGCTGCTGCTGAAATGGCTGTCTGGGGGACATTGGGAAATCCTCTGCTCCATATTCAAGCTCATTCTACAGAAATTCGAAAAGGATAATTATCAGGAAAAAGAGATGATCATTGTCACTTCATTTTCCATATAAATGTAACTACATACCATAAAATGGTTCATGTCAAACACTCTGAATTATGAATGGATAATATGGTACCGAACAATCATCACCATCCATGCTAAAAAACCATTATATTGATCAGATAGTTACATCTTCATTATATTTTTAAAATCATGATGTACGGAATAACTAAATAACTCACATGCCTTCATATTTTAAAATCATAATGTATGGAGTGACTGAATAGTTTGTGGATGTGTCAAGGCCAACTCAAAATCACATAGTGACATTTTTTTTTCTTAGAATGGATCTCAGAGTTGCAGCATGGAAAACAGAAGACCCCTATCATTTTCACCCCTTCAAAGAAACTATAGTGATAAGCCTAAACCTACTAATAGCACCATCAGCCAAAATCCGTGCCACATGTTCCTCAAAAATATTGAACAGCTCCTTATAAAAAGTTAAAAAGGAGAAAAAGATTGAATTCACAAAAGAACCTCACCAATTCAAAAGATTGAATTCAACTGACTGGAACAATATGGGATGTATAGGAAGCCCACAGTTAATATATCAGGATGTATAGGAAGCCTTACAGCAATTGCTTTCCAGGAAAGTATCATTATTTCAACTTCTAACGAAGGGCCTTGCACCCTCGACATCTACCTACTTTACTCTCATTTCCATCCAAAACCCAAAACAGACTTCTAAGTTCTAACCCAGGACCATGCATCTATCAATTAGGAATTCCGGCAAAACGGTAGTCTCTTTTATCCTACAGTAAACTCCTCATCCTCCCATCCATTTATTTCATTCTCCTATCAGTCAAATTCCTCAAACAAACTGTTCTAGTTAAATGCTTAACTGTATGGACACTCCAATTAAATTCACCATATGACTGGAATGATAATAAACCATACTTGGTTGAAGCATTAAAAAATCAATACAAAAAAACATATAATTCAGTAGAAAAGAGGTATGTGCAAACAGATTCACGAAACCAAACAAGAGAAAGAAATCACAAACCATACCTGCAAATAAGCAACAATATCAGTTGTCATCACTTTCAATCCTTCTTCTTGCTGCCTCAAAATCCACTCAAAAAGTTTCTCCTGCAGGGAAAAGGGAGAAGGATGTATACAATTAGATACAACACCAAAAGACCAACCAGGGACACATATGAAATCATAATTGAACAACTAAAATATGAAAGCCAAGGAATCCCTACAGCACTATTTAAAAATGGGGCGCTACAATCAGAAGGAAGCATTTTAGTCGAGAAACAAGATGATCAGATGAAATTATCTACAAGAAGAGCGATTGACATGTTTTCTAAATCTAAGACGACGCATAGAGAGGATACAGTGCCAATGAAGTAAAAGCAAGGACGAAAATCAACAAGTAACATTAGGAACACCCAATAAATGCCTTTTTTGCTTTTGAATTTAGGAGATTTATTTAGTTTTCTATGCTTTCAACAATTGCTCATCCAATAATTCATCATTTTAAGCTAATAAAGACTAAAAAAACACTGTTAAGCTTCAACTAGCATTTCAAAACTTCAATTTGCACAAAAAAGAATAGCAAAATTCCAACATCAATTACACAGCAGGGAAATTCTTATTCAGTATTCAATAACGATACAGAAATGAACATAAAATTTCCACTTCTTTAAGGAAATAAACAAAGTTGACACCTTTTACCAGATTACAACAAAATAAAACAATCAAATACTACAATAATTTAATTTCTTCAAAAGAAAAACATAATTACGTTTTCTATAATTCTATTCCAAACAGATTGTTCCGTTTAATTTCAATTCATTCTTTTTCAGACAAGTAAATTATCAATTCTCAAGAAGCATATAAAGGAAATTTATAAATAAAGAGATAGAGATATGAGATAATTAAAAAAACCACAAACCAAGGCGTAACGTTCGCCAGCCTGGAAAGAGAGGCTCTGGTGGTTCATGGAGTGGGAATAAAGCTGAGAAAGAGAATTAGCGGCGCTGCAGAAGGCAGTGTACATGCTCCGACTCACCTCGTCCAGGCGCGTAGCATCGGATTTCCTCTTCTTCGACATGACTTTTTTTGTTGTTGTTATAATTATTGTATTTTAAGAAAAAGGAACAAAAAGAAAAGAAACCCTTACAGAGAGAAAGAGGAAAAGAGAAAACAGAGAAGATAGAAATAAGAGGGGAAAGTGGTGGTGATGAGACACAGAAACGTAACTTAACGTAACGTAAGAAGTTGGTGGAACCGACACAGAGCGCGTTTGTTTGCGTTCAGCAAAATGCTAATCAACATGCATGTAAATCAAACACATGTTGCTCAAAAAATAGGAGAAATTATTTTATGCATCCTTCCATCATCAGATTATTTATGGTCTTTTTTAATTATTTAATAAGATTTTAATTTTTTTTATGTCATTGATACATAATTTTAATATTTTTTACTTTGAATAATGAATCTTGAATCTTAAACCTAAACTTGAACCTCGAACCCTGAACCTTCCTAAACTAAGGTTCGAGATTTGGAGTTTAGGATTGAGTTTAAGGTTTGAGGTTCAAGTTCAGGGTTAGGGTTCATAATTCAGGATTCAAGGCTTAAGGTAAAAAATTTACCAAAATTATGTGTCAATGACATGGGAAATTTTATTAAAATGTTATTAAATAATTGGAAAGGGACCATGGATGATGTGGTGGGAAGGGTCCATAAAATAATTTCTCCAAAAATAGGTTTTAATCGAATGAATTTTAAAACTTTTAATATTGAGTTAATATAATATTTGCTACCTGATTTTTTCCTTTTTCTAATTTAGTATTTGTAACACCCAGATTTGGCAGGAAAAAAAATTATTTTAATATTATTGCATGGTCGCATTATGATAGGAAAGACGACGCAAATATTGATAAGAAAATTTTACCGATTTCATGTTTAATTGTTAGTAAGGATCAAATTTCATAAAGTGTAAAAGTTGAATTCTAATAGCTAGAGGGATTAAATAACTATGGAATTCAAAATTTGAGGTCCTTATATGGCAAATAAACCATTAAGAGAAATTAGTAGATATTTATGATGATTCATCCATGGAAAATTAGAAAAAGAGAAGGACTAAATTGGAAATGAAAATAATTAAAGATGATAATAAACTAATATCATCTTATTTCATCATCTTCCCCAAATTAAAAATACATAGAAACCCTAGCTAAGAGAGTGAGCTCAAGCAAGTGTTTTTGGTTCAATTAGGTATGAATTATTGCCCTGTTTTTAGTAATTTTTATATTTCTGAGATCCTGATAACCTAATCTAGCTATTTTGGGGATCAATTTGCAAAGTTATCAAAGTATTAAAATTTTCCATGGGTGAGTATGCTGAAATTTTGAAATTTATGGTAGAAAATGAAAGGTTGTTGATAGATAAGCAACTTTTGTAAAGGAAATTTTCATGAAATTGTGATTTATGGACTAAATTGAAAAGATGTAAAATTTATGGAAAATTTCTTATTTTTGTGAAATACATGGATTGTTATTGTTATATGAAAAATTCGGCTAGGCTTGGAATAAGGATTAAATTGCATGAATTTCATTTTTCGAACCTAGGGACGAAATTGGAATTAATCAAAAGTATAGGGTAAAATGGTACTTTTACCTAAGATGTAAAATGGATTGAATTGAATATGAAATGTGTTAAATTTATGTTAAATTCATTTATATAGATATGGAAAGATCAAATAAGGAGTTAGATTGAGGAAAAGAAAAACTGTTGAATTAGTAGAAAATTATATACGAGCAAGTGACGAGGTAAGTTCATGTAACTAAATTGTGTATATTTATATGCTTGAATTGAATGTTGTATATGTGAACTGTATAAATGCCTTATGTATGAATTGATCACATGTTCGATTATGCCTGATAAATAATGAGTTCCGTTTGAATAAATGAAATTCGATGAATACAGGATTTCCATATTGATTGTGGTACTGCATATGTTGCGGTCACAGCATAGCTCGAAAAAGCATCCTGTTATAAGCCCTCTCAAGCATCTTGTTACATGGTTCCTGCGAGCATCCCGATCGGTATTGATCCTGCATGTGTTGCGGACATACCGTAGCTCTTTGTGAGTGTCCTGTTATATGATTGGTATTGATCCTGCATATATTGCGGACATATCGCAGCTCTTTATGAGCGTCTCGATATAAGGCTCTTAATGAGTTTCTTGATACGGCTCGTTTGAACTTCCTGATATATGGCTACCCGGAGCTTCCTAATAATAGCTCTTCGGAGTTACCTGTTAAGTTCACATGAGCTTTCTGTTTCAAACTCTTATGAGTTTCCTGTTATAGCCCGGATAAGCTTCCTGTTACATGGCTCACATGAGCATCCTGTTATATGGCTGGAGAGAGTGCTTCCTGATTATGTACTCTAATGAGTACCCCTGAATATGAATTGATGGATTATAGTTATGTACACTTCAAGTGTACTACATGTGTATTTATTGGTATTTCAAAAAAATTCAATAGGCAAAGTTATGACATGGTTAAATTGTAATTGAGATGATTTGTCATGGAAATGTATATGTTATGTGGAAATATGACATGGAAAACATATGTATATGAAAGTTATTACATGATGAGCTCATTCATGTTCTTGGTATTTGTGTGAATTACTTAACTAACATGATTAGTGAAATTGTGTGTTTTAGGCTTTAAGCCAAATTGCTTGGATGCCAATTATATGTTTATTTTAATGAAAATAAATGGTAAGTTAACTCCAGTTATACGAACTTACTAAGCATTTTATGCTTACTTTGTTTTATTTTCCTTTGTTTTATAGTACTCGGAAGCTGGTCGGAGCATCATCACACTCTCCCTCGGCTCATTTTGGTACAATTAGAAAACTAATTTTAGTCATAATGGCATGTATAGGCTAATTAGCCAATGTTGGCATGATAATGTTTTGGTTGTAACTAGCTATTGGAATGGCTAATGTTAAGCATATTTTGATGTAGTTATTGTAACACCCCAAACTCGGCCTAGACATTAGGGACGAATTCGGAGGTGTCACGAAGAAGGGTTTTGAAAACTTAGTCGTTTCGTCAAATCATTCAAGCTTTATAATTTATATTCGATTATATCTATTATCGGAAGTGTTATTTAATTCATTTATTTGCCAATATGTAATTTATAGCGGAAGTGATGAAATCGTTATATTTGAAAATCCTGTTCGTATTTTCAGAAAATTTTTGTTTTAGTAAAAACCACGTTTTTAGATAACCGTCGCAAATAAAGTATTAAACATAAAATCCAAATTAAACCAAATAGTCTGGAGAGTCCAATTAATACAAAACTCCCAAAAATAATTCTTAGATAAATAAAACTTTATTTAAAGTCAGTTCATAAACTAGTGGTCACCGCGAGACTCCGCGCTCTGATCCGCCTAAGTCTATGGATCACCTGAACGGAATAGAAAAACAAAAGTGAGTTTACGTAAACTCAGTGTGTAACCCACAGAAATAGATATGCAAAACATACATAAATCTCACATACAGTCAGATACAGATTCAGACTCATATCCATTTCAGATACAGATAGCAGATATAGATATGCAGATAAGATATACAGAATCCTACCCTCATCCTCTACACATGAACTTCGACCATCCTATCACACCATGTGAGGTTAAAAACACTCACCCATCCCTACACACCATATCGTTCCGTTACAACACATATCAGATAAAATGCAGCCAATCTGCTAGAATATAGGCGAAGGTCGCCATACATAACACTTCCTCTACATATACAAATCCCACCCCAAACATAATTACAGATTATAGATACAGAATTATCATGCTTAACATGCTCGCTTACAGATATCAGATATACAAATAGCAGAATAGTCAAACATGCTTAATAGTGTCCTACTCAGAGCATATTATCAGAATACAGATCACTTAATCTAGGGTTTGGTTAGCCCTTACTGACCCTACGGTAGGCCCGTAGTTGATCGAAACGACCTGTGCGACCCTAGGGAAAATTTTTAAAAAATTAGCCCACATGCCCGTGTGAACCCACACGTCTAGATTGGCCTCACCCGTGTGGCCCACACAGCCTAGCCCAAAACCCACATGCCTGTGTGGCATACCCGTGTGGGCCCACATGCCTAACTTGGCCTAGCCCGTGTGGCCCACATGGCCACACCCACACCATCACATGGTCGTGTTTTGCGTACAGCCATGCCCACATCAAACACACGACCATGTCTCGCACACGGCCAACCACAAGGTCAGGCACACGCCTGTGTAGTGTCGACAATAGACATTTTTGGCTTTCGTCGAAACTTTATTTTTCACGATTTGGGAACACACCTATTTCGGTTTTGATGTGAGAACACATTCGAGATCATCAGAACCTAAAATTGACAAACCAAAATCCAAAATCAATCATAATTCATGATTAAACTGAAACCACCAAAATAAAAAATAGTCTAATTCATACGTTCATCACTTACCCCAACACTCCGAACGATTTCGACTACAATTCCGCAAGAGGAGCTGTCAAAACCCAAAATTAAACTAACGAAACATGACAACATCTTTAGAACGACATTATAAGAAAACCCCCATAACTCGTGGAAAGCTTTACCACCACTTACCGAAATGCACGAAAACAAAGAGTCGAAAGCATCGAAATTAACCGAGAGACTTGGATAGGAAAAATAAGAAAAGAAAAATTTACAGAAAAGAAAAGCAATAGAAACTGACGTCAATTTTTTTGGAAGAAGAAAAAAAACTAATTAAAATTTTGAAAAAAAGAAAAATAAGAGATAACTAACATAATCCCTATTTTTCTCCCATTAACCCACTATCTCACAACCAACTCAGAATCCCGGTTACTTCCAACCTCTAACCGACGTCAGAAGAAAAAATTAACACCCTTGTTAACGCAGAGATTTGAACACAGGACCCCTAGCACCCCAACTCCTTACCACTCGAACCAGCAGTCTCATTCTAATATGGCTTTATAGACAGTTTTATAAAATCCCATTAAACAAGGGTAAGACTCGGATAAAAAATAAGAAAATTAACAAGTTCGGGACTTGAACCCCAAACTTTATACATACACCCAGAACACTTAACCACTGAAGCAGATGTATATTTACGTTAGGCATTTACACAAACAGAAATAAATTATTCAGGGCGTTACAACTCTACTCCCTAAAAAAAATTTCAACCTCGAAATTTACCTGATCAAAACAGATGAGGATACTGCTGACACACTGAGTCCTCAAGTTTCCACATGGCTTCCTCAGTACCATGATTCCGCCACAGAACCTTTATTAACAGAATTGACTTCATCCTCAAAACCTTAACATATCGTTCCAAACTCTACACCGGCTCCTCCTCAAAAGTCAAATCCGGTCTAACCTCGATCTCCTTAACAGAGACAACGTGAGATGGATTAGACTGGTACCGCCTCAACATCGAGACGTGAAACACATCGTGGATATGGTCCAACTCTGGAGGTAGCTCCAACTGATAAGCGACCGGTCCTATACACTTCAGAATCTGATACGACCCAATGAATCTAAGGCTAAACTTGTCATTACAATCGAATCTTAAAACTTTATTCCACGGAGAAACCTTAAGAAATACGATGTCCTTCACAAAATACTCGATATCTCTCATTTTCAGATCCGTATAGGACTTTTGTTTATGAGAAGCCGCCTTCAGACGATCCCGAATTAATCTGACTTTATCTTCAGTCTCGAAAACCAACTTAGGACCCAAAACCCGACGCTCACCCAACTTAGTCTAGTTGTAACGCCCTAGAATTTTTATTTTTGTTCTTGCGAAGGTGTGACACAACTGTGTATCTACTTCAATGGTTAAGTGTTCTGGGTGTGTGAGAGGTCCTAAGTTCAAGTCAGGACTTAGGAAAATTTTGGTATTTTTATGAATAAGCCCTATCTTTGGTCAGTAGGCTTTTAAGTAAAAGTTGGCAAGTAATTAACAGAATGGGCCTGCTGGTCTGGTGGATAAGTGGAGTGTTGGTGTGAAGGAGGTCCTGTGTTCAATTCTTTGTGATGGTGTGGAAATAGTATTTTTTCTCCAATTTCGGTTAAGAGTTATGTTGGGGCAAAATTCTGAGTAGTTGTGTTTTAGTGGGTTAATAGGGAGTGATTTTAGGAGATAATGGGGGAGAGGTTATCAGAAAATAATCTGATTATCTTTTTGTTGTAGAAAAAAAGTAGATTTTTGGTTTTCTCTCCAATTACCCAAACTTTTTCTGATGTTTTCTTCTTCTTCTTTTCCCTCCTCTGCCGATTCTTTCCCCTAGTTGCTGCCGAAATTTCCATTATTTTTCCCCATTCCATTTCTTCCTTTATTTTCCAATTGATTTGGTTGTTCATCGTTGGTTGTGTGTGTTCGGCAAGTAACGATTTTGTCTATTATTAATCGTTCTTGGTTAATCTCTGAAAGGGGGATTCCTTTTTGGTGTTTAGGAGTTAATCAAGGGGCTGGTGGTTTTGAATCGACGATGTGATTGTGAGAAGTCATGGTTACTTAAGCGAGGTATGGGTTTTGTTAGGTTTTTAGTCGAGTTCCTTCCAAATTGGTTGATTAAAAACGAATTAAGTGATTAATTTGGAGATTTGTTGGTCGATTTTTAGGTTCTGGAGGCTTAGGAGTGCTTACGCATCAGAAACGATACCAGGTGTGTACCCGAAACGTAGAAAATAGGATTTCCTTCCAAAATTTGTTGCTGTTGAGAAATAAGATAAATAAGAGAAAATGATGCGAAAAATTGTAGAGAAAGGAAGGGTGTTATAAACTTGGAAATCAACATTCTGCACTAAAATAGTTTTGGACAGCAACAATAGTCTAACTTTGAAAAATCATAAAAAAATAGTGGAAATTGAGTTAGAGGTTGAATAAAATACGAAATTAAATTTTATTGAGTCTAGTTTTTCATGGAGGAAACTGTGTAAGCAATCAAATTGTAAGTTATGTGATATAATGAATTTTGTAAGACAATGTCAGAATGGGTTCGGGTTCCCTTGTTCTGACTTTAGAAAAATCATCAAAAATTATAAAAAATTAATTAGTGGCCTAAATATATATGTTTAAATCTTTAACAAGTCTATTTTCAAGAGAAATAAAAGGAAACATCATCTAATTACGTAATAAGAGATAAATAATTTTTAGTAAGGAAAGGTTGAAGCTGTCAAATAGCAGAATCGAGATAGATTTGAAGAATTTATGTACTTATTTGATAAATAATAAAATTTAAAAATTTTATGGTAGAAAGATATTTGAGTCTAGTTTCGAAACATCAAGGGGATATTAATTTGGAATTCTGTAGCTTAAGATATAAATAATTTAGGGACAATGACTCAAGTAGACAGCTTTGAATGAACATATAAGTAAATAGTGAAAACATATATTAATATTTAGCTAGCATGGTTTACATTAAAAATGGATCACACGACCAAGGCCAATTTGGGCCGAATGGACCACAAAGGCACACACGGGCGTGTGGGCCCATTTTTACCGAAATGTTTTTAAGGTTGCACGGGTCGTCCAAGTTGACTGAATGATATCTGTTCTGAGCATGTTAATATTTGAACCGAATATATGTACTAAAATTACATAATAGCATATCATCCATTGTATGTTGCATTGCATTGGGTTGGGGGTTGTTATTCGGAGGAAGTGTACTGAAAGGCTTTAAGCCTAATTTACTGGCAGCTCAGCTACAAACTATTGTTTTGTGCCGCATTCAGTACTACTTGGAGTGTAGGGATGGGTGGGTTGATTATATCCCCACATGGAGTGTAGGGTTGGACGGAGATGGTGTGTAGAGGCTGGATGGGTAGGATTTTGCTACTGCATAACTGTTACTGCTACTGATACTATGATGGTCTAAGACCTACTACATTTTTGACACTGTACTGAGGTGGGCTAAGGCCCAAACTGTCATTGATGCTGAAAAGGACTTAGGCCCAAGACTATTCAATTGTGCACTGTGAATACTGATTGTTTGTTTGTTTCTGCGGGATTACACACTGAGTTTACGTAAACTCACCCTTGTTATTTAATGTGCACAGGTAATCCCCAAACTTAGACGAATTGGTGCGATAGAGGACTCAGCGGTGACCACAGAAATTTTTGGACTTCATGGTTTTCAATTTACGTTTTATGATTTAATTATTATTGATTATTTGGGTTGTAATTTAAGGACCCTCTAGGACTTTGGTTTTACATTTTGGGTTTTTATTTATTTTACTTTATGGATTTATACCTGCTCGTCTTAGGAAATTCGGTTTTCAAAAAGTTAAAGTAGTTTCTAAATGCATGATCACTTAGATTGTTTTATTAAAGCTTCTGCAATGAGGGATTTTTCAAAACAATTGTTTTAAATGAATAAAGACGACTTCCTAAGTTCTAACATAGGTTTACTAAAGATAATAACATGGAATGTTTTCAACGTAACAACGAGGTTTCAAAAACACTATCGTGTGACATTCCCAGATATGACCATAACGTCTAGGCTGGCTTTGGGGTGTTACATTTAGTTGTATCAGAGCCAGGTTGCAAAACTCGGCTGTGCATTATGGGTTTTAAATTTGGTCTTTAAAAAATTGGTTTTTAAAATATTTAAAATATTTCTACTGGGTTTGTGGTGCACCAAGTCTCCGGCGCCGATCCTATAAGTGTTCTGAAACTCATACATGCTATGATATTCTAAAACTGATATATGTTATGATATTCTAAAACTGTTGTAGGTAGTATATTGTGAAAACACTCTAGATGGTGTGTATTGAGATTGTAGCAAAACTGATAGAGACTGCGATTTACGAAAATCACTCTGAATTACTGAAACTTTTAACATAAAACATCTGCTAGTAAATACTAAAACTGAAACTGATGTATAAAAAATTGTAATACAGATAAATCTGAATAGACATGAGCGCACGCGGTATTCGTGGACATGGTACTCAAGGCCGAGGTAGAGGCCGTAGGGGGGTTCGATCCGAGTTCTCATCCTTGGGTAATATACCGAATTTGGACACAAGTGAGATGCCAATGTTGCCTGCTACTGAGATTGAGTCTTATGATCGCATGGCTGGGGACGACGCATTGTCCTAGGCTATGTTGAGGATATTGGAGAGGGTCGTTGGGCCTAATATTGGATCTGAGGGCCGTGGGTCGGTTACAGAATGACTCCGGTTCAATGGAGCTGAGCTCTTCAGGGGTGTCACTGGGGTCACCCCTAATGTGGCTGAGTATTGGATTAAGGCCACGCAGAGGATCATGGATGACCTGGATTGCACCTTCAAACAGAAATTAAAGGGTGTAGTCTCGTTACTGCGTGATGAGGCTTATCAGTGGTGGCTTACTGTTAAGAAGGGCACTCAGCCTGAACATCTGACCTGGGAGTTCTTTAAGACCGCCTTTCAGGGGAAGTATGTGGGAGCTAGTTATATGGACGCCTGTAGGAGGGAGTTCCTGAATCTAACACAGGGAGACCAATCAGTGGCTGAGTATGAGGCTGAATTCCTGCAACTGAGCTGCTATGCACGAGGTATGGTGGCGACTGAGTATGAGCGTTGTGTCCACTTTAAAGATTGCTTTAGAGATAATTTGAGAGTCCTGATAGCTCCGTAGAAGGAGTGTGATTTTTCTTCACTGGTTGAGAAGGCGAAGATCACTGAGGAGGTTAAGCGCGCTGAGCGCCAAAACCGCGATAGAGAGAGGTAGGAACAAGAGGGATTCAAAGCCCTTAAGTTCTGTGCAGAGGCCTAAGAAAAAGACCAGAGCTGATGGGCCAGTTAGAGTTGGGCCCCTTGTTACTACTACTGGACTGCAGCCATGGGTCGACTGTGGTAGACACCATCAAGGCGAGTGTTGGAGAAGTACTAGGGGGTGCCTGAGGTGTGGATCATTGGATCATTGCATTAGGGAGTTTCCGTTGAGGGCCGATCTGATGCAAGCTCAGGGTACTGGTACTACACAGCCACAGAGGGTAGCACAGCAGCCACCTAGATGTCGTGGTCAGGCTAGGGGTGGTAATGGCATGGGTCGTGGACAGAGAGCACCGGACAGAGGTGCTGGACAGACTAAGGTGAGGCAACCTGCTTTAGTTTAGACTGCATGTCGCCGAGAGGACGGAGATGCTCAGGATGTCATCACGGGTACGTTTCTTATTTATGATGTGCCTTACAATGCATTGATAGATATAGGATCTACGCATTCCTGTGTTACCTGTTCTGTTTCCAAAAACCTAGGGATTCCAGTTGAAAGTACTTCTAGTGAGGTAACTGTGCTGAGCTCGCTGGGGCAATCTGTTAGAGTTAGCAAACTGTACAGGAATGTTCTTCTAGAGGTTCAAGGGACGGTATTTCTAGCTAATTTGATGGAGCTTCCGTTTTAGGAGTTCGATATGATATTGGGGATGGACTGGTTGGTCAAGCATTGTGTCGGTTTGGACTATGCGACTAAGAGGGTTGTATTGAGAACTGAGGAGGGTAATGAAGTAGTTGTGATTGGGGAACATCAGAATTACTTGGCTAACGTGATCTCTGCACTGGTAATTGAGAAACTAGTTTGCAAAGGATGTGAGGCGTATTTGGCCTACGTAAGTGTTTTCGCTTCTGGGGACTCTACTATAAAGGACATTAGAACTATGAGGGATTTTCCAGACGTCTTTCCTAAGGAGCTACCGGGTTTACCTCTGAATCGAAAAGTGGAGTTTGGGATTGAGCTTTTCCCTGGTACAGCTCCGGTGTCTATCGCTCCCTATCAAATGGCACCGAAAGAGCTTACGGAGGTTAAGGCTCAAATTCAGGAGTTATTGGATCGTGGGTTTATCCGTCCTAGTGTGTCCCCATGGGGAACATCGGTACTATTCGTTAAGAAAAAAGATGGATCCATGAGGATGTGTATCGACTACCAACAACTAAATAAGTTGACTATTAAGAATAAGTATCCACTTCCGAGGATTGATGATTTGTTTGACTAGTTCCGAGGGACGTCTGTGTTCTCCAAAATTTACTTACGTTCTGGGTATCATCAGTTGAGGGTTAAGGAGGCTGATGTGCATAAGACAGAATTTAAGACTCATTATGGTCACTACGAGTTCCTAGTGAT
This sequence comes from Gossypium raimondii, assembly GCF_025698545.1. Classification (NCBI taxonomy): domain Eukaryota; kingdom Viridiplantae; phylum Streptophyta; class Magnoliopsida; order Malvales; family Malvaceae; genus Gossypium; species Gossypium raimondii. The sequence goes on along the minus strand of NC_068566.1, from coordinate 6,526,534 downwards.
GCCATTTGGATTGACTAATGCATCGATAGCTTTCTGTTTCAAACTCTTATGAGTTTCTTGTTATAGCTCGGATAAGCTCCCTGTTACATGACTCACATAAGCATCCTGTTATATGGCTCGAGAGAGTTCTTCCTGATTATGTACTCTAATAAGTACCCCTGAATATGAATTAATAGATTACAGTTATGCACACTTCGAGTGTACTACATGTGTATTCATTGGTATTTCAGAAAAATTCAATGGGCAAAGTTATAACATGGTTAAATTGTAATTGAGATGATTTGTCATGGAAATGTATATGTTATGTGGAAATATGACATGGAAAACATATGTATGTGAAATTTATTACATAATGAGCTCATTTATGTTCTTGGTATTTGTGTGAATTACTTAACTAACATGATTAGTGAAATTGTGTGTTTTAGGTTTTAAGCCAAATTACTTGGATTCCAATTATATGTTTATTTTAATGAAAATAAATGGTAAGTTAATTATAGTTATACGAACTTACTAAGCATTTTATGCTTACTTTGTTTTATTTTCCTTTATTTTGTAGTACTCAGAAGCTCGTAAAGGTTGAAAGCTGGTCGGAGCATCATCACATTATCCCTCGGCTCATTTTGGTACAATTAGAAAACTAATTTTAGCCATAATGGCATGTATAGGCTAATTAGCCAATGTTGGCTTGATTACATTTTGGTTGTAACTAGCTATTGGAATGACTAGTGTTAAGCATATTTTGATGTAGTTATATAAGGTTTTATCATGCTTGATGTGTGTATTGAAATGGTTGAATGATGGAAGTTACATAAATATATTAATAGTTGTATAAATGGGTAAAATATACTTATATGTTTATATGGCCAATTAAATAAGATTAAATGTAACAGCCCGATTTTAGTTTAATCGAAACAGTTGTTTCAGGACCACAAATCTAAGTCAAAATTTTTTTTAATATTATTTTTATTGTCTACAACATGTTAATTTATATGTGTGAAAATTTCATGAATTAATTTTATCGTTTGTGTGCCGATTTATGAAAAAAGATTTAATTGTAGAAAAGGCAAAAGTTATGTGCCATTTGTTAAAGTGCCGAATTGACATGGCTTTTTAAGTATGAGGTCCTTATGATGCAATTGGACCATTGAATTAATGCATGGAAAAGTAAGGACATTAGTTAATGGGATTTTAATGTTATATGACTAAGGCTAAATTGGTAATTGTTGTATTAATATGTATTAAATAAAAGAAAACATGAAAATGGCCATGCATGTTCTTTATTTTTGGTCGAATGTTGAGAAAGAAAATAAGCTTTTGAGCTTTAAGGTAGAAAATAAGCTTTTGAGCTTTTAGGTATTCGGCACTTTGGAGTTCAAAATTAGGTATGTTTCTTATTCAGTTTTTAATAATTTTTACGTTTTTGATATCGTTGCTTTGTATATTACCTAGCCCATGTTTTAATTTTTGGAATTGATGATGATTTTAAGAAGTGCCATTGTTGATAATGTGATGAAATTGTTGTTTGATGATGAAAAATAAATTTTTGATGTTAGATTATTATGTTTAATTAAGTAATTTTTAGTAAAAATGTGTACTAAGGATTTAATTGTGAATTTTGTAAATTAAGGGGTCTGCATGTGAAATATATGATAGGAATGGGTGGCTAGGGACCTTGGGTAGATTCGGCCTAACTAGAATGGGTTGAAATTTAGAATATTTTGAGTTGTTTTGAAATAGGGACTAAATTGAAAAAAATGTGAAATGTTAGGGGCTAAAATGCAAATTTCCCATTTATGTGTTTTTGGAATAAATTTGAATGAAATGTGTTATTAAATAGCTAAATTTGAATTTATTTAGATCAAGAACAAAAGAAAACGGAATTAAAACGGGGGAAGTCGAAAGTGGTCGAGTAGTCGATTCCATTCGCTTGTCTTCGTCCGAGGTAAGTTCGTAAGTAAATTATTAAAGTTAAATTTACTGTATTTATTTTATGTATAGCTGAATCTAAATGTGTATGTGTACCCTATTATGCTGAATTGTATTTGACAAATGATGATTAATTATGAGGTTTAATTGGTTGATTTACGATATCCGAAAGTCATACGAACTACAGAAATGCTGAAATCTGACATCATGTAAGACCACGTCTGGGACGTTGGCCTCGATTTGAGATTTACGTATAAGACTATGTCTGGGACATCGACATCGTATATGATTATGTGTAAGACCCTGTCAGGGACAGTGGCATAATTGTTTGATTACATGAAAGACCACGTCTGGGACATTGGCATTGTACGAGCTTTTTAAGTCGATCGAGTATCTTTTCTTTGAATCCGCAAGGTATAACGGGAAATCATATGGTAAACTTGAATGTGGTTTTGAATTAAATAATTCAGGTACGTTTAAGTTATATGAAATTAGAAGTAAATGTAAGTAATATGTATAATATGCAAGATGAATTAATCGTATAAATATGATTATATATGTATGTGTACATGATTAGTGGTTTTCGACCTACTGGTGTAATTTTTATGAGTTCTTTGAAAATTATAAGCTGACAACTTACTAAGCTATTTAAGCTTACTGTGTGTCTGTTCATTCATTTCTTTTATAGATTTTTGGAAGCTAGTTACGAGCTCGGGGATCTTCAAGGAAGTCCGTCACACTATCGACCTCTATCTCGGTATTTTGAATGCTCGAAATTTTGAACATATGGTATGTATAGGCTAGCATTTGTTTTGGTTGGTCTTGAAAATTGTAGATATTTAGCCATGCGAAAATGGCTTGGTTTAATGCTAATATGCTAATGTTTAAGAAATTTTGGAACATGGAATATTTGTGTGGTATACTTAGTATATGAATTTGGTATGATGCAAAGATATATATATATATATATATATATATATATATATGGTATGATTAGTTCATGTTGGTAAGCTTGTTGTAAGGATGAATGATTTATTTTGGTTGTATTTTGTTAATGATGCTACGATAATGTATAATCGGCCATGAAATAGCTCATTTTGGAGGTAAGATTTGTAGTATATTTGTGTGATGATTGATTATATAATTTGGCTTAATTGAAGTAAAAAATTGTTGATTAAATGCTGTCCAAATATTGATTGAATGCTGTCCAATTGTTGATTAAATGCTGTCCAAATGTTGATTTAATGCTGTCCAATTGTTGACTAAATGCTGTCCAATTATTGATTGAATGCTGTCTAATTGTTGATTAAATGCTGTCCAAATGTTGATTTAATGCTGTCAAATTATTGATTAAATGCTGTCCAAATATTGATTGAATGCTGTCCAAATGTTGATTAAATGCTGTCCAAATGTTGATTTAATGTTGTCCAATTGTTGATTAAATGCTGTCCAAATGTTTATTAAATGTTGTTCAAATGTTGATTTAATGCTGTCCAATTGTTGATTAAATGCTGTCTAAATGTTAATTAAATGCTGTCTGAATGTTGGATAATTGCTATATGTTTTTGAGCATATTAATATTGTCCGAATTAATGCTCATATGCTGTTTAATTTTTGTACAAATCAAAATTGTCCAAAACAGGGTAGGTTACCTATGTTTTGTCTTAAATTACCCATATGCATAACATATAAATTACTATTTTTATAAACTATTAATGAATTGGGTTAGCCATGATTTGGTATTTGAATTTAGAATTGGCTTTGTTTTAGAATGTTATGCACATGTATATATCTTATAAAATGATATGCTTGATAATTAGTTAAAGATAGGGATTGTTCTTACTTAGTATGCATATGAGCATAGTTTTTTTATAAAATGGCATGGCTAGAAGTTTGCTACTTAAATAAATATATACAATGGATGATTTGACATAAGCTTAGTGAATATGATGTAATGATAAAAGCTTGAATTTATATATTGAATATTGAATGGTATGAATATAACAGTGAATTTTGACCTATGAGCTTGTAAAGCATGATTAGTTTTAATTGATTAAGTAATCTACAGGTGCGAATGTGATTTATATGATTGGGCTGCTAATTAATATTCGAGTTTCTTTTTTTATTTTTAAAAATTCATGATTGATTTAGTCTAATTTGTGCATAAATTATAATGAAAGACTGTTCTGAGTTGTGTTTTGATCGGTAATGCCTCGTAACCCTAATCTGACGACAGACACAGGTTCGAGGTGTTACATTAAATGCTTGGATAAGTGGGATGTTATGACATGTATTGAACTTGAAATTGGCTTGAATTGAAGGTCTTATTGTGATTTGTAATGGTACAAAATTTGTTGGATAGGTTGATGCTAGGTTGGGTGTGAAATAAGGCTTGGAAATGGCCTTATTTTGTCCACACGGGCAGAGAGATTGGCGTGTTTCTCAACTGTGTGTGACACACGGCCATGCACATGGGCGTGTGGTTTGGCCGTGTGTCCCCTGCATCTTAAAATTTGAGAAATGGAATGCTTCGAATTGCTCACACGGGCAGAGACACGAAAGTGTGTCTCAGCCATGTGTGTCACATGGCCTAGCACACGGGCATGTGACTTGGCCGTGTGACCCCTGCACCTAATTTTTGAAAATTAAATTGTTCACACGGCCTAGCACACGGGCGTGTGGCTGGCCATGTGACCCAAGTCAGAGAGTTAAATAGGTATGGACATGGGACGGGACATGGCCGTGTGCCTCACATCGAATGCCCACACGACTTGAGACACGGGCGTGTCACTTGGCCGTGTGAGCCACACGGCCTGGCCATATGGGCATGTGTCCCCTACACTTAAGGAAAAAAAATTTAAATTTGCAAAAAATTACCTGAGTCTCCAATTTAGTCCCGGCTTGTTTCAAAAGCATAAATTTGTCCTCGAGGGTCCATTTAAGGGACAATATGATTGGTTCCGGATATGAATAGAAAATGACATGAATTAATTGTATTTGTTCTGTAAACTCCGGTAATGCTTTGTAACTCTGTTTCGGCATGGATATGGGTTAGGGGTGTTACAAGCGAGATCCTATCCACCCAATTTTTCATCTCCAGCGCACTCATAGGGCGCATAGGTGACAACATAATTTAGAGTAAGGGATGTCTTCCCGGAAGAATATTGGTGTAGGAGGAGAGGCTGGCAAGGATATTAAAGAATTCTTGGGTTGTAAGAGATGTCGCCTTTGTTAAGGTATGCTCAGTTTGTTTAGTTTACATATAAGCTACATATTTACAAGATAGTTAGGATGGAACGACGGGTCAAATCAAATATATGAAAAGATTTTGGATTCTAGAATATGCTTCTCCACAGCTATATGCCACCAATAAGAGTAGCCTTGAAAGTTAATGACACGTGTTAAGTTCTTCTAGGATAGCATAGGTTTCCTTTATAAAATTTTGCAACTTAGTTTAGAAGGGAAGTATGTTAGCTTCTCCCGTCAATTTGAAAATAAAACTATTGTTGCCTTACTTTAGAGGTTGATCAAGAATTTGTTACTAAGTTAAAACTAAAGACCGGAGTTCATGAATAAGGTTGCATTTCACTCGGGGTAAGTATTCTGGACTCACGTCTTGTTTTTGAGAGAATGGGTCTATTTATGTACGTGAATGGAAAGATAAAGAAATAAGGCCTTGCATGGTGAATGTTTGTATTTCAAACGATATGAGTAAGTTCTGATAATTTTCCTATGTCTTATAAACAGTGACTTTTAAGGGGTCCACAAATAGATGTGTAAACTTGAGGATCAAGCTGTTGTTCATGAAAGTTAGGCGAGTCCCTAAAATGACTCTCACATGCATTACATGCCTTCTATATATTTCTTTGTTGAGTGACCAAAAGCACAAAGAATAAATATCTATGAACTTGTATGTATGAAAAACATGTTATTTGAAGGTTAAAAGTTTAGGACATGAATCTCAGGATTAATGAGTAATGGTTATATAAGTGTATGTGTCATGTAAATATGTTAAACAATGTGTCTAGTAAGTATAATAATATCTTTCATGAGTGAGTCGATGCATGATGAGTCTGTGTCTGTCTCCGAAGTCGTCAAAGGGGTCCGTCAGGACTAAAAACATAAATCTCTGAAAGGACAAGTCCATGGCCATGGCACTAAAAGATCATATCGTGTAAGACCGTAATTGGTGGGTTATGGCATCATATGGTAAGAAGAACATATCGTGTAAGACCGTAATTGGCAGGTTATGGCATCATATGGGAAGAAAACCATATCATGTAAGACCGTAATTGGTGAGTTATTGCATCATATGGAAAAATTTAATGAAGGTTATTACCTAATGTGGTTCTCTGTATGTCCTAGGATGATGATGGGCAAACCTTACTAAGTGTAGGTATAGGCAAATCCCTATCGCCTAAATCGCCAGGAAAGGAAAAGCCTTTGTGGCGATCTCTGTCAAAGAAAAGCCTTTATGGCATAACTCTGGGCAAGAAAACCTTTATGGAAAAACTCCGGATGGGTAAGCCTTCGTGGCGAATCTCTTAAGGGACGTCTTTGTGGCGAAATTCTAAAAGGAAAGCCTTGCCTTTATGGCAATCTTTGGATAAGAAAGCCCTTGTAGCTATCTCTAAAAAGGAATGCCTCTGTGGCAGACTTTGACCGAAAAGAAAAGAAACCACAAAAAACTCTGATAAATGATGTACAAGGTACTCTGAAGGAATGATAAGTATGGTGAACTCTGAAAGAAAGGCTCCGTAAGAAGTTTTATGGCAAACCCAGTAAAGTTACACGGTAAGAAGAATAAGACTAGAATGGACCAACGTGAGTGGAGAACCAAAGGCACTCTATCTGTAAGGCCTGTTCTAACAAGAATGGTAAGAAATTATGAAAGAACAAAGTGAATAATGAGATCAAGGTATCGATGATAGGTAATGTATGTTATGATCTCGAAAACGAAATGTGACACCAGCAGTAAAATAAATAGAATCCAAGGGACGTATTCACTAGAGTCAAGTTGAAGAATAAGAACAAGGAGATAGTTATTCTGGAATAAGGTTCAAGTCAATTTGGGTTTACTTACTAAATTCTATTGAACTTACCTTAGTAAACAGATTAAAGGTTATGCCAAGAGGGATAACGCTAAGGCTACGCTAAAGGAATAGCGAGATGGGCTGTTATGCATATAGAGCAAGAGGAGTGATGTACTCAAGTCTGATAGAAATATTGTGAATAAGTTATGAAAAATTGTTTATAAGCCTTATGGCATGTACAAAATGTGTTAGTATTATAAAAACTGCCAGTAGTAGTGCTTAGAGGCAGAATAAGTGAAGTAATGTGAATAAGCGGGATATATGTACTTGTAAGTCCTCGTCGAGTGAAAGGTCTTATTCAATGGTTGTAAGTACACGTTGTATGCCTAGACGTAAAATAGCTGGGAAATGTTATTAAATAAGATGTATTGTTGAAATTTGTACATCTTGATCAAGTATAAGTTTGTGTTAGAGTGGTAACACCCAAGATCCGGATCTGGTGAATCGGATCGGGTCTAGGGCATGATAGTATATGCATTTAGTTTTAATGTTCATTTTGCTACCTAAGATTTTTTCAATTTGATACTTCATTTTTTTTATCTCAATTAAATATTTATGTTTTTTACTAGATACAAGTGTCAAACATTCATTAGGTCATATAATGCAATTTTGTCTAAGTATTAAATTTTACGTTACAACTAAAATTAGGTACCAAATTGAAAAAATAAACTCAGATATCAAATTAAACATTGAGGTCAAACTCAAATACCAAATAAGTGAGTTTCGAACTTCAAATCAAGCTCAACTCTCAACACGTTAATGTTAAGCTCAACTCGGTTACAAACTCAAATACCAAATATTGTTGGAAAATCTGGTCAGGAAAACGCAGCGAAAAATAAATTTAGGGAAAAATGTAGAGTTTAAAAAAAAATTCAAAACAAGAACTTGGTTGTGATATATAAAATAATAAATACTTAATCAAAATTGTACCTTTTCGATTCGTCTAAGGTGAACACTTCAACCGAGTAGTCTTCTCTGCTATCCTCAAGCTCACGTCTGTCAAGTGTGGACCCGCTTCGAATAAAAAATATTCACAAAATTAGTAGCGGGGTAATTTTAAAATTTCTCTAAACTTTTAGGTTAAGTTGTAAATAAGAAAATATCTCTAGAAATTTTCTAAAATAAATTCTTCAGAGAATTTTCTCTCTACAACTTTCTCTTGAATTCAAATGTGTGAAAAATAATGACCCAAGTCTCTCTTTATATAGTGAGAGTTTAGAGAGTTTAACTTTGATTAAATTTAATCACTTTAATATTATATTAATATAACACTTATCAAGATAAATATTACATTAAATTTAATATTAAATATATTAAATTACTAGAATATTTATCTACTAGATAAATATTAAATTAAATTTAATATTAAGGTAATCATTTTAATATTAAATTAATAAAATACTATTAAGATAAGTATTAAATTAAATTATTAAATTATTTTTGGAATAGTTAATATGAATTCAAATTTTCTGGTAAAATCCCAGTAGAAGTGTAATTCTTTCACTGCTCAACCACCGAAGAAGCACCGTTTCCGATCATTAGTCGACCATCGTAATGCCGCCATCACAGCTGCCGGCACCCCGAGCTAGTTCGGTTTATGCCGATTAGGCCTGGGCCAGTGACAGCCTGATCGGTCTGATCCAGCCACCGGTTGGACCATCGGCCTAGTTTCACATACTAGACCTGGTTCGACCAATTTTTGGGTCTTAGTCTAGGTTTTGGGCTATCGAGCTCAATTTACGATCTCAGGTCCAATTTTCAAGTTCAAATGTCCATTGGGCCAATTGTCTAACTTGAAAATTAATTTCCAAAAATATAATATTAAATTTAATTAATTTGATTAATTTAATTTTACTTGATCAAAATTAATTTTTCCCAAAAATCACTTAGATTTTTTAAATTAAATTTTCAAGAAAATTCTCTAATCAAATTCTCTAGTTAAACAATTCTTACGACCATCCAATTTAATTTCACATTAAATAAATCGACTCAATTAAATTATTTCCAAAGTCATAAAATTTTCTTCTAATTCAAAAGCATTACAATTGAGCTTTTGTTGAGCTAGCGGAGGGACCAATTGGACATATACAATTAGGCTCTAGTAATTGCAATTATGTCTAGAAGCATCATTCTGATAATTCACAATTACTTAATCATGGAGTCATTTTACAAGAAGTACCATGATTGAAAACTCCTTATTGTATACACTTTACTAAAGCAATTCATTCAACTACTTTGTCCAATGACCTCGTCATGTGTGTGTTACCCTCATATGATATCATTGATTCATTTGAGTTAAATCACCGTTCACTCAATACAATCTTATTTTATCTCATTGTCACCATTGTGTCTTCTTAATTATTAATATGATCACTACAAATGACTGTGATAAATTTCTCGTTCGAGAACAAGTAACCTATGACCACATTCCATATTTACCAATCCACACAATGCCGATGAGAAAGGATATCATTAACTCTTTAATTGAGTTATGAATTTGATTGTTGTTAGTAAAGTCATGCCATACACAAGTCATGTACCTAACATACCAGCTATCGGCTCGATCATCTTTAAAGCATAAGCCTATACTTATATCAAAACACATGAGTTACATATGCATGGTCAGTGACTAACTCAAGATTTAGATAAATCTTACCATGAATGTCACAAGTGAATTAATTCACAAATAGAATCAAAATTAATTCATCTTGGGTTCAGTTCAATGTATCATTTTGCCAATGAATACATCTATGTCTCTACCCGTGGAGTCAACTACTTTGATAGCCAAAACTAGTCGTCTCCTCAATTGGAATTGTAGACGACAGAATAATCATTCTCAGTGTTTGAATCAAATGCTCACTTTAATTCTTTTACAGGATTACAAACTTGTTTAGATTATCTACTAAAGTAAGTTGTCTTTCTCACAATGTAAACGTTCTTACAGTGCCACTTATCATCAGTTTGAACTTAGACAATCTAATATTTGTTTGTCCTAATTTCGCTATGCGTGCAAAATATGAAAGACAGAAATACAAAAGACATAACACTGAAATCTGAAATTTATTTATTCATCGTTCAAATACATAGAAAACAATTACATGTTTACTACAATATGGACACATTTCCCAACAATAATATAGTAACATTTGGATATCTTATCATGTGGAATATCCATGTCTTGCCTATTTTATCATTGGATCCAATCAAACTATACACGTTTACAAGTGGACCTCCACTTAGAATTATTAGTGAGTCCCAATCCAAGACTAGAAATGATATTTTTAAGAATCAAGTTGCAATTTAATTTGACTTGATTCATGAGCATTTAGTTTAAATAAAAAAATTACATTTCAAGCCAACTAGACCTAAATTCAAATTAAAAGATAAAATTTTTTTTATTTAAAATTCAAAATTTGAAAACATTCTAATTGAGTCTGCATAGTATTAGTATCATATCAATCAAGCCATTTTATGAGCCTAAATGTTAGCTTGAATGTTAAATGATAGGTCGGATATGATGTTAAGAGCATTAAAACACTTGGGTTAAATTTTAAACATGTTTATACCTATTGCATAGGCATGTTAGATCTGATGTGTTAAAGAAACAAAAATTCTTACTAAAATTTATGGTGGCTATTTTTTTGATAATGTCATATCCAAATAGTCCATACAATAGGTTTACGTGTTAAAATTTTATCCACTAGTTTTAAATATACTCTATGTTAGATCCGACTAGTATTTAGCACCGAAGTTGATGTGAGGACCTAATTGATAAATACTAATACTTTAAGTACTAAATTAGAATGTTTTAAAGTTTGGGCAATTATCTCTAATATATATCAAATGTTTAATTAATACATGAATAGTGAAACAAACTATCATATCAAACCAAAATGAATTTAAGCTTGAACTTGAAAATATTTTGGAATTGAGCTACAAATCGACCCATTAATAACTTTAGGTAAGAAGATGGGCATGAAAAAATAATCTATTGTTGTTGAAGAGAGGAAATGACTAACCCGGAAGAAGTTTTGCTTAGGGTGTAAATCTTTGATTTTATTTATGTTTTATGAAGTTTAGTACTTAGGGTTAGGCTTGAAGTTAGGTTTGTGGGCAATTGGGTAATTATGCTTTAGGTTCTTTTTGTCGAGAAAGGGAAAAAAATTCATTAATGAAAATTAACAGTCTAATACATAATAACCCATGGGCTATCTTCTAATAGTAGTAAGGCTAATCAAATAGGAGGAGTACTACAAATGCAAAATAAAGCATGACAACAATCGAGAAAGGTGAAGATTGAAAATCACTCCCTAATCATGCTAAAGAATCAACACAATTTTCCCCTTCATGAAAAACATGCTTTAAGATCTTAGAACTCATGGCAGTTAGAAGCATCCTTTTAAAGAGCACTTCAAGTAGAAGAGATATTGGTCTTATCTTAAGTGTTTCTAAGGTTTGTTACATACTTAGTAAGAAGTGTTTGGGCCCATAATTTATCTTTTACATGAATAAGTCTCCACCCCAAATTAATGAGATGTGATAGTTTCTTGGCTTTGCCATGCAAATACCTAGCCCTCATTTATGTAACAGCTCGGTTTTAGTTAAATCAGAACAGAGGTTTTAGAATCACAAATCCAAGGCTAAAAAATTATTTTAATATTATTTTTGGTATTTACAACATGTGATTATATACGTGTGAAAGTTTCGTAAAGAAATTTTACTGTTTGAATGCTTAATTTGGTAAAAAAGACTAAATCGCGTAAAGCATAAAAGTTGTGTTCTATAAGCTAAAGGTATCTAATAGCAATAGAACATTAAAGTAAAGGTCCTTAAGTGGTAAATAGGCCATTTTTGAGTTAGTGGATGATAGTGGAGTGGCATTTGGTGTAATTACTAATGTTTTTAATGGTAAAATAGTAAATAAGTAAATTAATGATAAAATAAATAAAACCAAAGGTAAAATATTTTCCATCTTTTATTCCTTGGCTGAGTTTTGAAAAAGAAAGACACCATTGATGAACACTTAGGGTTAGGCATACACATAGCTTGATTAAGGTAAGGTTTGAGCTTGGTTTTTGATAATTTTTACGTTTTTGAGATCGTTGCTTTGTGTTTTAGCTAGCCCATACCCTAATTTTTGAATTGGTTGATAAATTTGTGAGTTTCCATTTATGATAGCTTGATGTTTTTGAATGTTGATGATGGAAAATGAATAATTGTTGATAGATTAATATGTTTTGTAAAGTGATTTTTGACAAAAATGTCAAATAGGGATTAAATTGTGAAATATGCAAATTGAGTTGTTGAAATATGAAATAAATGAAAGTTTTGGGCTGCTAGGGGCACTATAGTAATTCGGCTAAGCTTGGGTTATATTGAATTGTGTGAATTTTGTGTATTTGTGAAATAGAGACTAAATTGAACAAATGTGAAACTTTAGGGGCTAAAGTGCAAAAATGTTCACATAGGTATTTTTGGATGAAATTAAATGAATAGGTGATTAGATGAGTTAAATTTGAATTCATATAGATCAAGAAAGAAAGAAACAAGATTTAGATTGGAGGAAATCGAAAGTTGAAGAGTAGTTGATCCGATCTGTTCGTTTCTGTACAAGGTAAGTTCATAAGTAAATAAATGTTTTTGAATTCAAATGTATATTTTTATATATTGTCGAATTGATTTGTATATGGATATACATTGCCGAATTGATTTGTATATGTTTTATATATTTTTGAATTGATTTGTATATGGACATACATTGTCGAATTGATTTATATATGGATATACATTTCGAATTGATTTGTATATGTTTTATATATTGCGAATTGATTTGTATATGGACATACATTGTCGAATTGATTTATATATGGATATACATTGCCGAATTGATTTCTATATGGATATACATTGCCAAATTGATTTGTATCTGTTTTATATATTGCTGAATTGATTTGTATATGGACATACATTGCGGAATTGATTTGTATATGGACATACATTGCAGAATTGATTTGTATATGGACATACATTGTGGAATTGATTTGTATATGGACATACATTGCCGAATTGATTTGTATATGGACATACATTGTCGAATTGATTTGTATATGGATATACATTGCCGAATTGATTTGTATATGGACATACATTGCCGAATTGATTTGTATATGGATATACTTTGTCGAATTGATTTGTATATGTTTTATATATTGTCGAATTGATTTGTATATGGATATAAATTGCCGAATTGATTTTTATATGGATATACATTGCCGAATTGATTTGTATATGTTTTATATATTGCCGAATTGATTTGTATACGGATATACATTGTCGAATTGATTTGTATATGGATATACATTGCCGAATTGATGTGTATATGTATACATATATATTGCCAAATTGATTTGAGCATTAGATGACTGGTTTCATGCATGAATTGATTTAATTACGAAGTCGAACTCTCCAAATGAACCTTAGGAAATGTATTGGATATTGATGTCATTATATTAGGACTTCTGAGGTGTGATTTCGTGTAAGACCATGTCTGGGACATTGGCATCGAAGTGAGAAAATGTGTAAGACCATGTCTGGGACATTGGCATCATATATGATTCGTATAAGACCCTGTCTGGGACAATGACATTGATATGCGTTAACATGTAAGACCATATCCGGGATATGGCATTGTACAAGCTTTATATGATTTCCGTGTGTTCTTAACAATTTCGAATGTAAGGTTGATCTAAATGGTTCAGGTATGTGTGTAGTTATATGTTCATGAGATATTAAGGTAAGTTTAGTACTTAATGTGATAATATGAATTTATATGAGTTAGTTAAATGTATATGTGTTTGAGATTCATTTGAATTCGACCTAGTTGAATTGAATTATAAATATCATTGAGATGATTTATTTTCTTATGGCTTACTAAGCTTCCAAAGCTTACTTTGTGCATCCTTCCATTTTTTATAGATATATAAAGCTAGCTCAAGCTCGGAGATCATCAAGGAACATCTTCACACTATCAATCACCATTTTGGTATTTTGAAAGCTTGATATTATGACATATGGCATGTATAGATTATGGCTAATTTTGAATTGTATATAAGTTGCCATGTGAAATGGCTTGTTAGAGATACTAATTATTATGTATATTCAGTCATGTTATAAGCTCTTTTGGGAAGAATGTTTCTAAGTATATATGTGTGATAATGTTTGGTTATAAGATTTGACTTGAGTAATGATTTAGTTAGTGGATGTGTTTTGTTATAATGTAGTATGATTGATGTATGTTAGTTCGTTCGAAATTTGAATAGTAGAATTGTTATGACTTGGTTAAATTTCAGTGTATGAATTGTATTGTGAAATTGGTTTGCACGGAAAAGAAGTATGGTTTGCATATGTGATATGATTAGTAGACTTGAATTGTGATAAATGACTGTATTAGACTGTGTTGTGTTAGGTAATGCCTCGTAACCCTAATCCAGTGACGGATACGGGTTAGGGGTGTTACATTTTAATTGGTATCACAGTTACGGTTTAGTCGATTCTAGAACTAAAGTAGCGTGTGAGAGTTTAGCTATACAAGCTATATTTATATACTGCGATAGTGCGATGAATTCCTGACAGTTCAAAATGTGTTTTTGTATAGCAAATGGATCCTGATCAAGCCGTAGCTGACGATGTTGAAAGTAATGCACCCGCTCCCACTCAATGGGAAGTGCAATCTGATTCTAGAGTTATTGCTAGTAGCCACGAAGGAGAGGCAAAGGAAGGCTTTTTCCAAATGATGAATGAGTGGTTTACAGAGTTCATTCGAACGAATTTGACTGCTCAACAACCTCCACCCCCACAAGTTCTTGTAGCTCCCCAAGTTATTGATCCGATACGCTCAAGTAAGCAACCTATCAGTAAGATTCGTAAATATGGGACCGAAGAGTTCAAAGCTACTGTTGATGATGATGTTGAGAGAGCTGAGTTCTGGTTGGATAATACTATCCGAGTGTTTGACGAATTATCTGGCACTCCCGATGAATGCATCAAGTGTGCTGTTTCCTTGCTTAGAGATACTGCGTACCATTGGTGGAATACCTTAGTATTTGTGGTTCCTAAGGAATGTGTTACTTGGGAGTTCTTTCAGACTGAATTTCAGAAGAAATATATCAGTCAGAGATTTATAGATCAGAAGTGTAAAGAATTCCTCGAGTTGAAATAGGGTCGCATGTTAGTGACAGAATATGAGAGAGAATTTGTGAGACTCAGTAGATATGCCCGAAAATGTGTATCGACCGAAGCAATCATGTGTAAGAAGTTCGAGGATGGTTTAAATGAAGACATCAAGTTATTAGTCGGGATTCTGGAAATCAAAGAGTTTGTGGTACTTGTCGAAAGAGCATGCAAAGCTGAAGAACTCGGGAAAGAGAAAAGAAAAGCTAACTTTGAAGCTAGAGATTCACGAAAAAGATCATCGAGTAAGTCATTTCAGTCGACATCAAAAAAGTTCCGAGATGATTTTAGCCGTTCAAAGGCTAATGTGGGTTATTCTATGCGAGATCGAGATAGACCACCTGTGAGTTCGAAACCGACCTCAATAGCTAGTGTTGGTAACATCAGGCCTAATCAACCCGAGGGCAGACATTATGGTAAACGTCACCCCGGTGATTGTAGATTGAGTGATCGGGCCTGTTTTAAATGTGGATTGTTAGGTCATTTCATTCGTGATTGTCCCGAGTTGGTTTAAAAAGACACTGTGCAGAATATGAGACCGAGTAACACGGCAACTAGAGGTAGACCACCCAGAAACATGGGTAATGTGAGTAGTAGCCAGAAGGGAACTAAAGACACTGCTGTTAGATCTGAAGCTCGTGCACCTGCCAGAGCTTATGCTATTCGCGCTCGCAAAGAAGCTTCGTCTCCAGATGTTATTACCGGTACTTTCACTCTCTATGATACTACGGTAATTGCATTGATAGATCCAGGATCAACTCATTCCTATATATGTATGAATTTAGTATCTAGTAAGACTTTGACTGTAGAGTTTACTGAATTTGTGATTAGAGTATCAAACCCCTTAGGCAAGTGTGTATTGGTAGATAAAGTGTGCAAGAATTGTCCGTTGATGGTACGAGATTTTTGTTTTTCGGTCGATTTGATGTTGTTACCATTTGATGAATTTGATATAATTCTTGGTATGGATTGGCTAACGTTACATGATGCGATTGTGAACTGCAAAAGAAAGATGATCGATTTGAGATGTCAGAATAATGAGATTATCCGGATTGAGTCAGATGATCTGAATGGGTTGCCGGCTGTGATTTCATCAATGAAAGCTTAGAGTTATCTGAGAAAAGGGTATGAAACTTACTTTGCTTATGTTCTTGATACAAAAGTGATTGAAAAGAAGATTGAATCTATGCCAGTTGTGTGTAAATATCCAGATGTATTTCCCGAAGAGCTACCGGGATTACCACCAATTCGAGAAGTTGAATTTGGTATTGAACTAGTGACAGGAACTACTTCGATATCAATAACTCCATATAGAACGGCTCCACTGAGTTAAAAGAATTGAAATATCAGTTGCAAGAATTAATCGATAGAGGATTTACACGACCGAGTTTCTCTCCTTGGGGTGCTCCAGTATTATTTGTGAAAAAGAAAGACGGAACTATGAGAATGTGCATTGATTATAGACAGCTCAATAAAGTGACAATCAAGAACAAGTATCCTCCGCCTAGAATAGACGATTTGTTTGATTAGTTGAAAGGGGCTACTGTGTTATCAAAAATAGATCTAAGATCTGGTTACTATTAGTTGCGAGTAAAGGAATCCAATGTGGCAAAAACCGCTTTCCAAATGAGGTATAGACATTATGAATTTTTAGTTATGCCTTTTGGATTAACGAATGCTCCTGCAGTCTTTATGGACTTGATGAATCGAATTTTCAGACCATACTTAGACTGATTTTTTGTCGTATTTATTGATGATATATTAATTTACTCACAAGATGAAATTGAGCATGTCGAGCATTTTAGAATCGTGTTGCAGACTTTGCGAGATAAACAGTTATTTGCAAAGTTCAGTAAATGTGAATTCTGGTTATGAGAAGTTAGTTTTCTGGGACATATAGTGTCAGCATCGGGTATAAGAGTTGATCCGAGCAAAATTTCTGCAATAATGGATAGTAAACCTCCGAGAAATGTATCCAAAGTTCGTAGCTTTCTAGGACTCGCAGGCTATTATAGACGATTTGTGAAAGGCTTTTCAATGATTGTGATTTTGTTGACGAAATTGCTTCAGAAAGATGTAAAATTTGAATGGTCCCAGAAATGCCAAAAAAGTTTCGATCAGTTGAAAGCCCTATTAACTGAAGCTCCAGTGTTAATACAACCAGAATTAAGTAAAGAATTTGTGATCTATAGCGATGCATCGTTGAATGGTCTGGGTTGTTTTTTGATGCATAAAGGCAAAGTCATAGCTTATGCCTCGAGAAAGTTGAAGGCACATGAAAAGAATTATCCGACACATGATTTAGAGTTAGTAGCCATTGTGTTTGCATTGAAGATTTGGCGCCATTATTTCTTCGGTGAGAAATGTCATGTGTATTCTAGTTACAAGATTTGAAATATCTAATGACTCAGAGATATTTGAATTTGTGACAATGAAGATGGTTAGAGTTGCTAAAAGATTATGAGTTAGTAATTGACTATCATCTGGGAAAAGAAAATGTTGTTGTTGATGCATTAAGTTGGAAATCTTTGTTTGCTCTACGTGCAATGAATACTCAGTTGACTCTATTTGAAGACGGCTCGGTTTTAGCTGAGTTGAAAGTGAGACCGTTGTTTTTGCAGCAGATTTGTGAAGTTCAGAAAATTGATAATGAAATATTAGCAAAACGAGCTCAATATGATTCAAACCCTGATTCAGAGTTTCAAGTTGATTCCAATGACTGTTTAAGATTTAGAAGTCGATTATGTGTTCCGAGAAATTTAGAGTTCATTCAGATGATTTTGAATGACGCACATAGTAGTCGTTTATTTGTTCATCCGAAAAGCACTAAAATGTATAATGATCTGAAACAACTATATTGGTGGCATCGCATGCAACGTGATATTTCAGAATTTGTTTCGAAATGTTTAATCTGTCAGCAAGTCAAAGCTGAGCATCAGGTACCGTCTGGGTTACTACAGCCGATGATGATTCCCGAGTGGAAATGGGATAAAACCACGATGGATTTTGTATCAAGTTTGCCTCTGTCAGCGAGTAAGAAAGATGCGATCTGGGTAATTGTCGATAGACTGACTAAGTCGGCTCATTTCATTTCGGTACGCACGGATTACTCACTTGATAAGTTAGCTGAGATATATATCTCTCAGGTTGTGAGGTTGCACGGAGTACCTATGTCCATTATTTCAGGTAGAGATCCGAGATTCACATTGCGTTTTTGGAAGAAATTGCAAGATGCATTGGGTACAAATGTGTACTTTAGTACTACTTTTCATCCTCAGACAGATGGTCAATCTGAGCGAGTTATACAGATACTCGAGGATATGTTGAGATGTAACGTTCTTAAGTTTGAATGTACATGGGAAAAATATTTTTCGTTGATTGAATTTGCGTATAACAATAGTTTCCAATCGAGTATAAAGATGGCACCATATGAAGCTCTATACGGTTGTAAGTGTCGAACACCATTATACTGGACTGAGTTAAGCGAGAATAAGATTCACGGGGTTGATTTAATTAGAGAGACAGAGGAAAAAGTGAAATTAATTCGTGATAATTTGAAAGCGGCGTCAGATCGACAGAAATCTTACGCAGATTTGAAACAGAAAGATATTGAGTTTCAGATCGGGGATAAGGTGTTTTTAAAAGTGTCACCATGGAAGAAAATAATTTGATTCAGTCGTAAAGGCAAATTAAGTCCGAGATTCATCGGACCATATGAAATTATAGAACGAGTTGGACTAGTGGCTTATCGATTTTCATTACCGTTTGAATTAGAAAAGATACATAATGTATTCCATGTGTCGATGCTTTGACGATATCGATCCGACGCTTCACATGTTATTCCCCTACCGAAGTTGAGATTCAGTCAGATTTATCATACAGTGAAGAACTGATCCGAATTCTAACTCGTGAGATCAAAGAGCTGAGAAATAAAAAAAATTACATTAGTGAAATTATTATGGCACTGACAAGGGGTAGAAGAAGTTACGTGGGAACCTGAGGATGCTATGAGAAAGCAATGTCCAAACCTATTCACTGGTAAAATTTTCGGGGACGAACATCCCTAAGGGGGGAGAGTTGTAACAGTCCAGTTTTAGTTAAATTGGAACAGTGGTTTTGGAACTACAAATCCGAGGTTGAAAAATCATTTTAATATTATTTTTGGTATTTACAGCATGTGATTATATATGTGTGAAAGTTTCGTAAATAAATTTTACTGTTTGAATGCTTAATTCTGTAAAAAGGACTAAATCGCGTAAAGCGTAAAAGTTGTTTTCTATAAGCTAAAGGTGTCTAATAGCAATAGAACATTAAAGTAAAGGTCTTTAAGTGGTAAATAGGCCATTTTTGAGTTAGTGGATGATAGTGGAGTGGCATTTGGTGTAATTACTAATGTGTTTAATGGTAAAATAGTAAATAAGTAAATTAATGATAAAATAAATAAAACCAAAGCTAAAACTTTGTCCATCTTTTCTTCCTTGGCCGAATATTGAAGAAGAAAGACACCATTGATGAACACTTAGGGTTCGACACATACATAGCTTGATTAAGGTACGGTTTGAGCTTGATTTTTGATAATTTTTACGTTTTTAAGATCGTTGCTTTGTGTTCTAGCTACCCCATACCATAGTTTTTGAATTGGTTTATAAATTTGTGAGTTGCCATTGATGATAGCTTGATGTTTTTGAATGTTGATGATGGAAAATGAATAATTGTGGATAGATTACTATGTTCTATAAAGTGATTGTTGACGAAAATGTCAAATAAGGACTAAATTGTGAAATATGTAAATTGAGTGGTTGAAATGCGAAATAAATGAAATTTTTGGGCTGCTAGGGGGCACTATAGTAATTTTACTAAGCTTGGGTTATATTGAATTGTGTGAATTTTGTGTATTTGTGAAATAGAGACTAAATTGAACAAATGTGAAACTTTAGGGGCTAAAGTGAAAAATATCCAAATAGGTATTTTTGGATGAAATTAAATGAATAAGTGATTAAATGAGTTAAATTTTAATTCATATAGATCAAGAAAGATAGAAATCAGATTTAGATCGAGGAAAATCGAAAGTTGACGAGTAGTTGATCCGATCTGTTCGTTTCCGTACGAGGTAAGTTCATTAGTAAATAAATGTTTTTGAATTCAAATGTATATGTTTTATATATTTCCGAATTGATTTGTATATGGATAAACATTGTCGAATTGATTTGTATATGGGTATACATTGCCGAATTGATTTGTATATGTTTTATATATTGCTGAATTAATTTGTATATGGACATATATTGCCGAATTGATTTGTATATGGATATAAATTGCCGAATTGATTTGTATATGGACATACATTGCCGAATTGATTTGTATATGGATATACTTTGTCGAATTGATTTGTATATGTTTTATATATTGTCGAATTGATTTGTATATGGATATAAATTGCCGAATTGATTTTTATATGGATAAACATTGCCGAATTGATTTGTATACGGATATACATTGTCGAATTGATTTGTATATGGATATACATTGCTGAATTGATGTGTATATGTATACATATATATTGCCAAATTGATTTGATCATTAGATGACTGGTTTCGTGCATGAATTGATTTAATTACGAAGTCGAATGCTCCAAATGAACCTTAGGAAATGTATTGGATATTGATGTCATTATATTAGGACTTCTGAGGTGTGATTTCGTGTAAGACCATATCTGGGACATTGGCATCGAAGTGAGAAAATGTGTAAGACCATGTCTGGGACATTGGCATCGTATATGATTCGTATAAGACCCTGTCTGGGACAATGGCATTGATATGCATTAACATGTAAGACCATATCCGGGATATGGCATTGTACAAGCTTTATATGATTTCCGTGTGTTCTTAACAATTCTGAATGTAAAGTTGAGCTAAATGGTTCAGGTATGTGTGTAGTTATATGTTCATGAAATATTAAGGTAAGTTTAGTACTTAATGTGATAATATGAATTTATATGAGTTAGTTAAATGTATATGTGTTTGAGATTCATTTGAATTCGACCTAGTTGAATTGAATTATAAATATCATTGAGATGATTTATTTTCTTATGGCTTATTAATCTTCCAAAGCTTACTTTGTGCATCCTTCCATTTCTTTATAGATATATAAAGCTAGCTCAAGCTCGGGGATCGTCAAGGAATATCGTCACAGTATCAACCGCCATTTCAGTATTTTGAAAGCTTGATATTATGACATATGGCATTTATAGACTATGGATAATTTTGAATTGTATATAAGTTGCCATGCGAAATGGCTTGTTATAGATACTAATTATTATGTATATTCGGTCATGTTATAAGCTCTTTTGGGAAGTATGTTAAGTATATATGTGTGATAATGTTTGATTATAAGATTTGGCTTGAGTAATAATTTAGTTGGTGGATATGTTTTGTTATGACATAATATGATTGATGTATGTTAGTTGGTTTGAGATTTGAATAGTAGAATGGTTATGACTTGGTTAAATTTCAGTGTATGAATTGTATTGTGAAATTGGTTTGCACGAAAAGAAGTATGGTTTGGATATGAAATATGATTAGTAGACATGAATTGTGATAAATGGCTGTGTTAGACTGTGTTGTGTTAGGTAATGCCTCGTAACCCTAATCCAGCGACGGATACGGGTTAGGGGTGTTACACTCTATCTTTTCGGAACCCACCTTTCTGTAACAACCCATTTTTTAGTTCATAGGCTAAAGTTTCCTAACTTCCTCATTTTCTCCCTACAAGAAGTTTCCATTAACATGGTCAAGGTGATTTAAAAAACTTATAGAGAGAAGCCGACATCATATGAAGTAATTGAGGATAGCCACCTCTGTAGATTAGATGCGAGTAAGTCTTCCTGTAACAACCCATTTTTTAGTTGTGTCGAAAACGGTGGTTTCGGAACCCTAATTTCAACGAGTGAGTCCGTAAATATCAAAGTAAGGTATAATGAATAAATTGTAAAAGTGGTTAATCTCTATAGATTTTCATTTATTAAGAGACTAAAATAGCAATTAAATTATGGGTTAAAATGGATAATACACCATTTAGTATATTAGTGGATGGTTAGGATGGGATTTTGTTTTATTAATAATAAAAATTATGATTTAAAATATAATATACATAAATAAGTTTAGTAAAAAGAAAAGAACATATTTTTTTCCCTTCATTCTTTATTTTCAACTTGACAAAATAGGAGAAGAAATAGGGTTTGGAAATGTCCCACTTTAGCTGACCCGTGTACTATTTTGCAAAACTGTTAAAATTTTCAAAAATTTCCATTAATGGTTTCTTGAAGTTTTTGATGTTATTTGGTTAGACTTGAAGTTTGGGTATGAAAAAGGACTAATTTGTAAAGTAAAAATTGTTAGCTTTGAACATAGGGACTAAAGTGCAATAATTTTGAATTTGGCATGAATTTTCTATAAATATAGGTTTTGGTGGTCTGTAGAAGGACGGAATCGAAGCTAAAATTTAAAAGTTATGTCATTTTTTTGTTTTAAGGACTAAATTGAATAAAATATGAAACTTTAGAGAAATTTTTTAAAATGAAATTAAAATGTAATATGCATATATTTGGGTGTTTTAGGATATTTGGAATTGTTAAATTGAAATTAAATTATCATATAGATCAATATTTGAATCAAGTCAAGGATAACCGACGAAAAAGAAAAATTGTTGAATAGTCCCTACGATTCTACTTGTTTGCTGAGTTTTGTCAAGTAAATTCATATGATACTTATGTGTATTTAATTGATAAATATTTTTACGTGAATGTATGTATGTTTATTATGTTTTGAATTTTTTACAAAATGGTACAAAAGGTGAAATTTGAATTGAATTGAAAAGAAATGTTGATATCCATATAAAGTGATGCCCAGGTGAACGTAGTAAAGAATAGGATACAATTGGCATGCCAATAGGGTTAGTTTCACACTTGTATAGGCTTACACTTTGGTGCTCCCCAGTGTGGTGTAGTACCATCGTATCTGAATTTATTTACTAAAGTTCATTGGGCTAAATAACTAATACAAATTGAGTAACGATATTGATATGATATGAGTTTGATAAGAATGTGATTCAGTATCAGATTGGTAATATGATTTATACCAAAATATCGTTTAATGATGAATGTATATATATATGTTGACGTATCATATGGAATTCAAAAGAGAACTCACCTTGTGGAATTGAATTGGTATGTTAAGTCTAAATGTTGGATTGTTTATGTTATCGTATATAGTATTAAATGAGGTAAGTTTACTGTTTTATGATTATGAACTTACTAAGCATTCAAAATGCTTACTCGATTGTTTTTTTCTTTTTCTGTAGTTTGTCTGTTTATGGAACCTGTCAATTGGATCACCTCAGAGCTTACGCTATCCAACTGTTGATTTGGTAGTCTTTTGTTCATTTACGTCTGATTATGTGACATGTAAATAGGTGTCAGTAAGTGATAATTTGGACCTAGAGTATGTGTATATGTGATTGCTTATGTTACTAGTTGGATATGTAACAACTTGTCTTCTGTGGTACCGAAAATAGTGGTTTCAGAACCCCGTTCTTCGATGATCAAGTTCGAAGATATTAATATTTAAATAGTCATTGGTTCAATATAGGGTTATATAAAATTTTAGTTTAGAAAATTTGATTGATTAGAGAATTGAACATAGTACAGGGATGAAATCATAAAAGAGGTAAAGTTGACCATTATGGATTTCTTTTTGCTAATGATAATACGTTAATCGATTAGGGACTAAAATGATAATTTAGCCATTTTTGTATACGGTGGTCGGATAGGTGTTGGCTTTACCTTACCTGTAATGATGTTAATTGTAATTAATAATTAGGTTAGATGTATATATATATCGTAACATAGTGGATAAGGGGAACAAGACTCATTTTTCTCTCTTTCATCCACTCCATCATCGTCTTTCTTCTTTATAAGTTAGGAAAACTTGGGAAAATTTTGTACTCTTGCATGGTAAGCTAATTTGAGCCCATTTTGCTTGGATTTGATGTTTTTGTGATTGTTGTGCTTCAATCTAGCTAACAGTGGTATTTGTTTTCAAAACTATTAAAGATTTCATGATATTACCATTGTTGAATGCTTGAAATTGTGGTGTTAAACGATTAGTTTAGAAGAGAGATTATGAAAAAGGATAACTTGGTAAAATGAGAATTTGTTAGTTTCGAATATCAAGACTAAGTATAGATATTTTGAAACCAACTTAAGATTTCTATAAACTTTGTTATAAATGGCTCAGTTGTTTAATGTGTTAGGTTTAAATGAATCTAGAGTGATAGAATTGAACTGACTTATATGTTTCATAAGTTGATGAATGATAATGGTTGATAAAAATTGAATTAAATTATGTTATAGATCAAGTTTTGAATCTGTTGAGAGAAGATCACGGGAAAGGAAAAGTTGTTAAGTAGGCTCTATCGTGACGTGTTATAATTAGCCAGGTAAGTTCATACAATATAAACATCGTTTAAATTTCTTATTTTTTGCTCTTTAATTATATACTTAAAAATTTGATAAGTCATATTTGGTTTGTTGAGTTATTACACCAAGGAAGGAGAATGAGTTTATAAAATGAAAGTGTCCCGATGAACTTAGTAAACACTCATAAACATGGTTACATGTTATTTCCTGATGATTCCGAGATCCGACATTTGTTGCGGATTTGAAGATACGTGTGACACAAATTTAGCCTAGACTGGTAGTTTGTTGTCATTTTATAGGTTTAGCTTAGACTGGTAACCTTACATGTATATATAGCTCTGGCCAGACTTTCATTGTGTCAATAAAGGTTTAGCCCAGACGGGTAACTTGACACCTCTGTACATGATTAGCTCGGACGAGCCTCTGATGTGAAGCATATCTGTGTTTTATTTTCTTTTACGATGTTCATCGGGTAATATAAAACATGCAAGATGTGAAATTGGCGAATTAAAGAATGAGGGGTAATGGGAAACTTGTCTAATAAAATTGGAGTCCGCATTAGTGAAAGGTATGGGAATGAATTAGATATGAAGAGTGTTATTGTATTATGTAGCGTACTCGATATATTGTATGAGATAATGTTGGGAAATGTGCCCATATTGTAGTAAACATGTAATTGTTTTCTATGTATTTGAACGACAAATAAATAAAGTTAATTTCACATTTCACTATTATGTCTTTTGTGTTTCTGTCTTTCATGTTTTACATGCATAGCGAAATTGCGACAAGCAAATATTAGCTTATTGATTTTCTAAGTTCAAACTGATGATAAATGGCACTGTAGGAACATTTACATTGTGAGAAAGACAACTTACTTCAGTAGATAATCTAAACGAGTCCATAATACCGTAAAAGAATCAAAGTGAGCATTTGATTTAAATACTTAGGAGGATTATTATGTCGTCTACAATTCCAATTGGGGAAATGACTAATCTTGGCTATTAGAGCAGTTTACTCCACGGGTAGAGATATAGATGTACTTATTGGAAGAATGATACATTGGACTAGACCCAAGATGAATTAATTTTGATTCCGTTTGTGAATTAATTCACTTGTGACGTTCATGGTGTGATTTACCTAAATCCTGAGTTAGTCACTGACCATGCGTATGTAACTTATGTGCTTTGGTATAAGTAGAGGCTTATGCTCTAAATATGATCGAGCCGATAACCGGTATGTTAGGTACATGACTTGTGTATGGCATGACTTTACTAGCAACAGTGAAATTCATAACTCAATTATAGAGTTAACGATATCTTCTCATCGGTATTGTGTGAACTAATAAATATGGAATGTGGTCAAGGGTTGCTTGTTCTCGAATGAGTAATTTATCACAGCCTTTTGTAGTGATCATATTAATCATTAAGAAGACACAATGGTGGCAATGAGATAAAATAATATTGTATTGAGTGAACGTATTTAACTAAAAAGAATCAATGATATCATATGAGGGTAACACACACATAACGAGGTCATTGGACAAAGTAGTTGAATGAATTTGTAACACCCCTAACCCGAATCCATCGCCAGAACAGGGTTACAGAGCATTACTAGAGTTTACAAATTAATTATCAAACATTTCATTTCATCTATCATTCATATTAGAAACCAATCCAAAATGATACATATTGTCCCTTAAACGAACCCTCGAAGCTTAAATTTACGCATTAGAAAAAAATAGGGACTAAGTCGAAAACTCATAAAATTTTTCAGAAATATTTAAAATTTTCAACACTGCCAGGGTCACACGGCCATGTGGCTAGGGCGTGCGTCTCACACGGCTTGGAGACACACCCATATCTCAAGCCGTGTGGGCATTCGAAATAGGGACACACGGCCATGTCTCAGGCCATGTTTGTGCCCGTGTGAGTATACTGACTTGGGTCACACGACCAAGTCACACATCCGTGTGCTAGACCATGTAAGCATTCTATTTTGTGCAAATTTAAGATACAAGGGACACACGACCGTGTTACCTGGCCATGTGTCACACATGGTTAAGACACACGCCCGTGTCTCTACTCGTGTGGACAAAAATAGGCCATTATTAAACAAAATACCTATACATGTCATTATAAACAAATACATAAGCAATGAATGCTTAGTAAGCTCGTATAAACTTTAATCATAATACTTCTTTTAAAATATGAAATTTATACATATAAAGAATAATCCAATATTGATACCGCAATACTCATGAAGTTATATTTAACAACTCACTAAGCGAAAAAATCTACAATATCACTTATACATATTATTCCTAACATAGTAGGATTTTAAACAACTTTAACACTTCCAAAATTTCTTTATTTTCATTTGTGTTTCTTTACTTTCCACACTCATAAGCATATCATTCAACCATAGCTACAACCTAGTTCATTTAAACATTAGCCTTTTTTGAATTAATCACATGATAAATCATTTCATAAGAAATTGCATAACTTAAACTTTACCACTCTTTCATGAGCACAAGCATATTTTCATTTGAGGACCTACTATTTCAATGCATCTTATAATTAAACATATTACCATTCAACTAGTAGTTTGACACTTGCCTAAGCATCAAACAATAAAACTTGTTAGTGTACTTGAACGCATTTCATATAATTTCAACATCAATAACCTTATTATCTCAACATGTCACACTTGAATTTATTACTCGTCTCAACTTACATAATTTCCATGAATCAACATATCAAGATATTGATATATATACATTTCGTGATACATATAATTTTTTACTATTTCTTAATATACATATATATCATTCAAGACAACTCCCGATAACTTACCATTTGAAGAACGATTTATAGATATGAGTACATTGTTTTCAGAAGCCCGAAGGTTGAACAGAAGCTCATGAAAGCTAAACGGAAACCCATAAAGGTTAAACGGAAGCTCGTAAGAGTTGAACGGAAACCTATAAGGGTTAAACTGAAGCTCAAAAGAGCTGATCAGAAACCCATTATGGTTTAACGAAAACTTATATGAGTTAACAGAAGCTCGTGAGAGCTAAATGGAAAGTAAACACGAAAGTTCGCAACAAATGCTGAACCTCGATTTATTTGGGTACATTTGTCGTCAATTCATCCTTTGCATATACTGTCAATTCATCATTTGCATTTTACTTCAATTCATCCTTTCCATATATCGTCAATTCATCCTTTACTTTTTACCGTCAATTCATCCCTTTTTCACAGAACGGTTGTACTCAATCCCGCATTCCACTCATTTTGAGCATTCAATTCAATTTCATATTTTA
Source organism: Gossypium raimondii (assembly GCF_025698545.1). Taxonomy (NCBI): domain Eukaryota; kingdom Viridiplantae; phylum Streptophyta; class Magnoliopsida; order Malvales; family Malvaceae; genus Gossypium; species Gossypium raimondii. The sequence continues at coordinate 6,498,489 of NC_068566.1, read as the reverse complement.
ACAATAATTTTATTTTCTACAATAGATATGAATCAATACATAATATCATTCATAAATTTAATAAATAAACATTAAATTTAACCATACAAACTTACCTGAATCGAATTGTAATAATTGCAAGAGTTTAGGGACTATTCCGCTATTTTTCCTTTTCACGAGTATCTAAGAAAGCTTGATCTAAAATATAAAATTACTCATTCATTAGCATATATTTCAGTTCCAATTTATTTCACAATTTATACCCTTCAATTTTTGAATTTACACAATTACCCTAGCTTTTACAACTTTTACAATTTAGTCCCTTAATTAGTTAATCTATCAAATCAACTAATTTTCTCAATTAATAATTTATCCAAATATTCTAGGCTATCATAAAACCCTTAATAAAATATAAATTTAATACCAAACCCTAATATTTTAACTATTTTCACAATTTGATACTAACATTAATAATTAACAAAACCACTTTATAATATCATCATACAACAAAATTAAAGCTCTAAACCCACTTGATATTAATAATTTCTTTCAATATATTAATTTATACAATATAACAATTCATTTCATGCAATTTGGTCATTTTTACATTTTACAAAATTGCCACTAAAATTTTACTTTTATTCAATTTAGTCCCTATGCCTAAAACATGCAATTAGCCATTTTAATGTAAACTCATGCTAGCTGAATATTCATATATATATATATATATATATTCATCCTCCTCTCTATTCCACATCCTTAATGTATATATATATTTGTTAGAATCTTTAGCTTTTAGTATATAACATGCTTATATGTTCATATCAAAGTTGTCCACTTCAATAATAGTCACTAAATTATTTATATCTTGAGCTAAAGAATTCTAAATTAAGATCCTCTTGATGTTTTTGAAACTAGACTCAAATATATTTCTACCATAAAATTTTAGAATTTATAATTTAACCAATAAGTACAGTAAAATCTTCAAATTTATTCCTATTTTTTTGTTTGATGACTTCGACCTTTCTTTACCAAAAATTAATTATCTCTTAGTAAGGGGTTTGGATGATGTTTCTGTTTGTTTCTATTTAAAATAGACTCGTTAATAATTTAAACATATAAATTTAAACCCCTAATTATTTTTTACAATTTTTGATGATTTTCCAAATTCAAAATAGGGGAACCCGAAATCAATCTGACATTGTCTCACGAAAATTCATATATCTCATAATATGAAATTATTTTGCTTACACCATTTCTTCTATGTAAAAATATATTTAATAGGATTTAATTAACCTCTAATTCAATTTCTATAATTTTTGGTGAATTTTCAAAGTCAGACAATTGCTGCTGTCCAAAACTGTTTTAGTGCAAAATGTTGATAACCAAGTTTATAACACCCTCCTTTCCTTTCTCTACAATATTTTCCATCACTTCCTCCTATTTCCCTTCACTAAAATATCAAGAACATATAACATTATATAAAAAAAACTCTACTTTAACATCATTTTTATGTTTTTTCAATAATATCAAACTTAAAAATATATTGAAATCTTGATTTTCTTACCTTGTCCTATTGATTTCAATCTTTAACTTGATTTTCTCTCTCGTCCAATTTCCATTTTCTTGAATCCAAGATGATTTTCTTGTTCTCCATAGTCTCCTTATCACTTTTCTCTCTTGGTGATTATGAAAATTTCTTGAAATTATTGGCGAAAATGGTGGTTTTTTGGTGAAAGGACCAAATTGTGAAGAAAAGAAAATTTCTTTCTTTCTTTTCTCTTCCCACGTTGGTAGCATGGAAAGATGAAGAGAGTTCTTTATCTTTCTTTCCTTATATACTAAATAAAATAATTAAAAATTAAATCAAAATATTAATAAACTAATATTTATTTAATCTAAAATATCACCAACATCATCATTACTCTTCAAAATTATCTTCCTTGCTAAATGACCATTTTTCCCCTCATGATTCTTCAAAATTTCTCCATTGACTCATCACTTATTTTGGTAAAATTGTGATTTAACCCCCTCATACTTTTTTCACTCATTCAATTTGGTCCTAATTCATCCATTTTCCTTAGTTTCTAGATTATTCCACCCTTAAAATATTTGCACTATTGGTCCTTTAAAGTTTTCATATTTACTCTTTAACCCCTCAAATTTTGAGTATTTACTCTTAGGCCATAAAAATTTTCTCACTTTTGCGATTTAGTTCTTTCTTGAATTAATATATCATAATATACTTCCCAATGTTGACATAACTCAAAATTTCCCTTTTTGTCATTTTATTTCCTTATTTTACTATATTAAGGATGATATTTTACTTTCTTATTGTAGTAATTTTGAGGGTATTATAGAATTGCTTCCATAAAGAGTATACAATAATAAGTTTTCAATCATGACACTTCTTGTGGACTGTGTAACATCCTAAAAATCGGGGGTAGTAGAATCAATTTTGTGAATAGAGAGAGAGTGGTCATGCCTTAATTTTTGAGATTATCTATGTTTTTTTAGAAAATAAATGAGGTATTGGTTTGTTGGATAAGTTTTAGTGAAACATTCCTTGAAACCCAAGTTTAAATCCCTTCTCTCGCACCATTTTTATTAATTTGCAAATTTTGCATCAAAACCTAGTATGTCACGCCTTGTTTTTAAAATAAATATAGCAAAATTATTTCAAGAACGAGGAAATAGATCAGTGGTTAAAAGAAATATGAGAAAGCATGGAAATTAGATTAAGGTCCCAAGTTTGAATCTTTTCCCTTGCAAAATAATTAAGTTTTGCAAAATCCCATATTTTTTAAATATTTGTGCCATCCATACCCTTGAACCCTAGGTATAAATACAACTTTTTTTCTTGTATTTTTCAGCCTTTAACTTAAAATTTCTCTACCCTAGTCATTCACCCTCTTCCTCTCCTCTTTTCTCTTCAATTTTCTTTCTTTCTTCCCTTGTGTGCCACCGCCCAAGCCACCAAGATTCACCATCAATTTCTCTTCTTTTTGCAACAGGTTCTTGTACCATTATTTTCCTCTTCTTGCTATCATTTTATCATAAAATTTCCAGCCTTAAATTTGAAACCTTAGCACTCAAGATCGACCTCCATTTATGTCCCCAAAGAACTCCATTGCCGCCCCTTTCACCTAGCTTGTGTAAGTTCTTGTTTTCTTTCAATTTGTTGATGAATCTTGTAAGATAAAAACCTAAATTTCTAGATCTAAAATTTGGGAGATTTTTAAGGATTTAATGGTTATTCCAGATCTGGAATAGGTGTATAAATTGAGTTTTATACTATTTTTTAATTTAGGTTTGTTTTAAATTTTATTAGAGAAACCTCAAGATTCGCTAGTGTGCTGCAAAAGAACGTAAAATAAGGTGTGTAACACCCCAAACTCGGCCCAGACGTTATAGTCGGATCTAGCGATGTCACATGATAGAGTGTTTGAAAACTGTGTCGTCGCATTAGAACCATTTCCATTGAATTCCTTATCTTAATATCTTATTAGTTCCAAAATTGTGTTGCTCATTTAATCGATAGTTTCAAAACATTATTCGTTTGCGGAAGCTTTTAAAACATATTAAACAATCGTGCGTTTAGGAAAAACATTTGTTTCTTTTGAAAACTGAGGTTTCCTATTACTAGCAGTTGTAGTCCATAAGGTAAAGATAATTAAAACCTAAAACCAAAGTCCGAAAGTCCAATTACAACCCCAAAACTTATCCAGTAAAAATAGAATAGAAATAAAACTAATTATCATAAATATGAGTTAAAAACCATGAAAGTCCAAAACCTAAAAACCATGAAAGTCCAAAACCGTGGTCACCGCCGAGTCCTCTGTCGTACCGATCCGCCTAGATCTGGGGATTTCCTGTGCACATTTAAACAAAAGGGGCGAGTTTACGAAAACTCAGTGTGTAATCCCATAGAAAACAAACAATAGCAAATCACAATGCACAGTTAAAGCAGCCTTGGGCCTAAGCTCTTTTTCAGTATCAGTAATAGTTTGGGCCTTAGCCCATCTCAGTACAATATCAAATATGCAGTAGGGCCTTAGCCCATCACAATATCAGTAGAAGTCATGCAGTATTCGGTAACAAAGTCCTACCCAACCAGCCTCTACACACCATCTCCGTCCAACCCTACACTCCATGTGGGGATCAAATCAACCCACCCATCCCTACACTCCAGGTAGTACCGAATGCGGCACAAAAGCAAGAATTTGCAAATGAGTGCCAAGATATTAGGCTTAAGAGCCTTTCAGTACACTTCCTCCAAATATAATTAACCCAACCCCATGCAATGCAACATGCAAGTCATGACATGCTATCTCAGGACATCAGTACATATAACTAGTTCAGTATACAAGCATACTATCATCATGCTCAACACATATATAAATCAAACAGTCAATTCGTACAATTAGGGGTCTAAATGATGCTTACCGACCCTACAGTAGGTTCACAGTTGACTTGGGTGACCCGTGCAACCTTAGCAATCAATTCAGTGAAAATGGGCTCTCACGCCCATGTGGTCTGCCCGTGTAGGCCCACATGCCCGTGTGGCCCACTTAGCCCAAATTGGCCTTGGCCGCGTTGTCCATTTTTAATGTAATCTGTGCTAACTAAATATTCATATATGTTTTCACTATTTACTTATATGTTCCTTCAAATCTGCCTACTTGAGTCACTGTTACTAAATTATTTGTATCTTGATGTACAGAATTCCAAATTAAGTTCTACTGGATGTCTTTGAAACTAGACTCAAATACCTTTCAACCAAAAAATTTTCAAAATTTTTGGTTTAGCCAATAAGTACAGTAAAATCTTCAATCTTACCCTTGTTCTGCTGTCTGACAGCTTCAACCTTTCTTTGCTAAAAATTAATTATCTCTTAGTAAAAAATTTGGAGGATGTTACCATTTGTTTCTATTGAAAATAGACTCATTAATAATTTAAAAATGTAAGTTTTAACCCCTAAATATTTTTCTCCAATATTTGATGATTTTCCAAAGTTAGAACAGGGGAACCCGAATTCATTTATAATCTTGTCTCACAAAACTTATTATGTCTCACGATTTACAATTCCATTACTTACACCGTTTCTTCTATGAGAAGCTAGACTCAATAAGCTTTAATTTCATATTTTTTTAATTCTCTAATTTGATTTCCACAATCTATGGTGATTTTTCAAAGTTAGCCTACTGCTTCTGTCCAAACAGCAAGCAATTTCAGCTTTTCGTCGAATCTCATTTTCTGCGTTTCAGGTACACACCTGGTTTTGTTTGATGCTAAAACAGTCCTCGAGCACTCCAGCCTATAATTTAACAAATAAGACTAATTTAATCTCACATAACGTGATCCCAAATCGAACTCGTATCGAGGTTTTAACCCATAAGCGACTAAACCTTACCTTCAACTGATGAATAGTAATTCCCACACAAACTAAGACTCCGATTGGTGATTATGAGCCCTTGAATCCTCCCCTAATTAGCATAAACAAAACACTTCAGAAGAAATTTAACAAACAGAGACAAATCACTTATCTAAAACTTACCGAACGATCGCAAACAAACGTGGAGTGACATGAGGCAAAGTGGGAAAAAAATCAAGAAGATGAAGGGTGAAAGAGAGTAGAAATTCGGCATAAATGAAGAGAAAAACGACAAGAGAGTGGAGGGATTTTGGGGAAAATTAAAAAAAATGAAAAAAAAGATGAACAGAATATTTGATAACCACCCCAATCCCTTATTTCTCTCCATCAAACTCCCCACTAAATCCACTACTCAGTTTTTTAGTCCATCTCAAACTCTCCTAGACGCACGAGCAAAAATAATGCCCACACCAAGATTCAAGCACTAGACCTCCTTCACACCAACACTCTACTTATCCACCAAACCAGCAAGCCTATTCTGTTAATTATTTGCCAACTTTTACTTAAAAGCCTACTGACCAAAGATAGGGTTTATTCATAAAAATGCCAAAATTTGCCCAAGTCCTGGCTTGAACTTGGGACCTCCCAAACACACCCGGAACACATAACCACTAAAGCAGATAGATATTTTGTGTCACATATTCACAACACCCAAAATTAAAATTTTAGGGCGTTACAAGGTGAGTCCTAAATTCAATATCTTGGTTGGTAATGATAATTATTACGATTTAATTGGTGATTTAGCCTACTGATCGGGCTCAGCTTAATTAGCTAAGTAATTAACTTGTAAGTGGTCGAGTCAGATATGTTTCAAGCGCTAACTGTTTCGCATGGTAGCAATGTTGCTAGTTTGACTGAATGATTGACATTGTCATTGTAGACACCCTTTTTTGTCCAAGCTCAATTGGAGGCCCATTTGTTCCCTTTAAATTATTTGTTCTCTCTTGGGCCCGTTCGAAGCCCCCTCTATTTTGGCCAATATGAGGCCTTTGTTTTTGTTTTCATTTTCTTTCCTTTTTGGGCCCTTCAGGAGCCCAAATTATTATTATCGTTGCTACTACTATTATTATTATTAAATATTATTATTATCATTTTTTACAAACAAATAAGATTGAAAAACAATATATATACATGAAAGAAAATGAAAAAAAAGGCTTTTCATAGTTTTTTTAAGGAAAAAGGTAAAAACAACAACAACAAGAAGCATGCTATTTCTTTTTCTTTTGTTTTTGCCATAGACATGTCATGAGGGATTAGGTTTTGGGCTCCGATGAAGGGGACGTCATCAGACCGTCGGTCCTCCGCCCATAGGAGCCCCAAAAATCCCCTTTTTTCCCCTTCCTCTAAAATAAAGGGTTTGATCTTGGGAAAAGTTTTGGTTTTTTTTAAAAGGAGAAATTTTATATTTTTAAAAATAAAAATATGGTTTTAGTCATTTTAAAGGAAAATTTAAAATTTTAAAACAAAATTTTGATTTTTTCAACTATTTGAAATAATAGTTTTGATCTTTAAGAAAAGTAGTGATTTTTTAAAAAGAAAAAGTTTAGATTTTTAAAAATAAAAAAATTAGCCATTTTAAAGGAAAGTTTAAAATTTTAAAACGAGTTTTGGTTTTTTTCCACTATTTGAAATAGCTTTGATCTTTAAGAAAAGTAGTGATTTTTAAAAGAAAAAAGGGAAATTTTAGATTTTAAAATAAAAATCTGTTTTTTGTAGTCACTTTAAAGGAAAAGTTTAAAATTTAAAATAAAGTTTTGATCTTTTTCAACTATTTGGAAATAAAGCTTTGATTTTTAAAAAAAATTAGTGATTTTTTTTTAAAGAAAACTTTGATTTTACAACAAAAAAAAAATTCAGTCACTTATGCGACGGCTCCACCACCGGAAGCTAGAGAGCTGTTGGACTCTCCGGTGATGGAGCCACGACCAACATAGAAGGAGGAAGAGTTTTTTTTAAATGATGTTAAAATGAAAGAATGAATAAATTTCTCCTATTTATAGGTGCCAAAATGGATAATTTGCTCCCACCCCCTTACTTTTTAAATTTACAAAAAATACCTCATTTTTTGCAGTGTCGCCCTCACTCTCTAACCTATTTAGACCCGTAACCCTTTTTTTTATTCAAACCTTCGATTTAATCCAAAATTTCAAAATTAAAAGCAAATTAATTGCTACATTAGTCTTCTGTCTTCCACATTTTTTATCTTTTAGTCCCAAAATAAAGTTATGTCATTTTGTTTCCATCTTTAATAAATTATTTACACTTATATCTTTCCTTTCATTTGCATTTATACCTTATATATTTAATTTTAATTATACACTTTATTTTAATGTTTTATATTTATTCACACTTGTATAATTTTTATTTAGTCTTATTTCGTCTTTATTTATTTTCATGTCTATTTATATTTATGTTTTTTTACACATTCCCTTACATACATTTTAATATTATTTGTTTATGTTACTTTGATTCTTTTATTGTATTATAAACAAGAGGTTTTATTTATTTCATTTATTTAAGTTTTCTTTTATTATTGCCCTTTTGTATTATAAAATCTCTAATTTAAGTTTCAAATTAAAAAGTTTGGTGAACACATCTTAATCGAGTTACAAGTAAATCGGAGGCATTTTCTTTAGAGTTTTTTTATTTAATATTTCCATAGGATTTTAGCCTAGATTAAGACATTAATATGCTTAAATAAATAAAAACCTAACTCCCAAGACCCCGTAAGACTATCCCCGGACAGGCATTGTGGGGGTGCTATAACCTTCCCTACACGTAACCGTACTCCCGAACCCAAAATTTGGTGATGAGATCGATTTTAGACTTTTAGGATTTTTTTGTAGTATTAATTATAGACTTTTAGACGATAGGTGGCTAACCAACCTAGCCCTAATTGGTTAGTGGCGACTCTACGTTAATTTAGGCCCTCCGTGTCTAGCTTTGCTTACTAGGCCCCCGTACTCTTATGTAGGCAACGTTATGACAGCTTGGTGACTCCACTAGGGACATTAGTGAGTTGACTTACTTAGGTTTGAGAGCTAGGTTTTTTTAGTATATGTGCATATTAGATTTATTTATTAGTGCATTAATTTATTTAATTGTCTAATTTCGTTTTAAATTGTTGAATATGTGTTAAATATTGATTTATTTGTTCATTTCATTTGCTTATCCTATTTTGATATGTATGCCAATGTATTTGTTTATTCTTTTATCGATGAAATTGATTAATGTGTATGTCAACTCTACCATATGGGGCGGCTATAATTGTCATTCATGTTGCTTCTTGCTTTCGGTCCTACGCCCAGACCCATCCCATTTAGGAGGAGTAGCCTTAGGCTTTCGTGTGGCAATATGTCACCGTATAAGTTTAAGGCCTACTCCATGGTTAAGATGGATGTAATAACCCAAATTTACCCGGCCCAAATCAGAAATAAATAAACAAAAATATAAAAGAATATAATAATAAATAGTCCATTATAACAGTCCAAATACATGGGCCTAAAATGGCCCAAATTGTTTTTAACCTAAACTACCCAAATTACCAGCCCAATTCGGCCCACTAGCCTAAATACCCAATGACCCATACAGCCCAAAACAAAAAAAGAAGCAGGAAACCCTAGGCAGCAACGCAGCATCCAGCGCCGTAGCAATCGGGGCCCCCCTTCCGCGCGTGCTACGCCTCCGCGCGTACGTGTTTCTTCGCCTTCGTACGGCCACCTCTATACCTCTAGGCTGGCCGAATACCTGCAAAAACACACGAAAACAACAACAAATAGGAAAATAACAGAATAGGGGGAACATTTTTTATTCATTTTGTTTTTTATTTTCTGTAAATCGGGATATAAAATCCAACACAAACACCGTAAACCGATTACACTCATTCAGAATACAAAAGAAAATTGAAAAACGAAAAGGTTTTTTTTTCCATTTTTTGTTCTTTTCCATTTTGCTGGTTACCCGATTCCTTTTTTTATTTCTTTTCTGGTTTTGTATGTTCATTAGTTTTAGGAAAAAAGAGAAACAATAGAAAGAAAGAAAGGAGTTACTTGGTAGCACGATCCTGGTTCTCTCCGTCGTCATCGGAGTAGGGGCTGGGATCGGAGACCGTCCGGATGCTCTAGGAACGCAGAACGGCGCATAGGGAGAATAGTTTTTTTTAGGTTTTGATTTTGGATTGAAACTGATTAGGGTTTTTTGTTTATAGACGGACAAGAAACGTCGCCGTTTAGAGGCTTTACCCGCGCGATGACCCGACCCGGGGAAAGATCGGCGCTTCCCGTCTTTCTAGTTTATTTGCGCAACCAGACCTCCTTTGTTTTACATCGTTCTAATCTGATCTTTCTTAATTTTCTAAATCAGCCCTGAATGTTTGGTGTGGTTTCATTCTGACCAGCGCAAAAACGCAGCGTTTTGGGGAAGGGAATATTTCCCATTCGGCCCTCATATTAATCGCGCGTTGTGATCAGGCCCCCGCATTTTATTTTATTTCATGTTTTCTTTCTCAATTTCATTTTAAATTCAATTTAATCCCTATTTACCCAATCAAATTGTTTAAGCTTTATTTATTAATTTATTTAGCTATTTGTTATCCTGTAATTTTTATTCAAAATATTAAATATTGTTTTTCATATACATTTATATATATATTATGTAGTCTAAGCCATTTATTTTATATGTTATTTTAAAATTATTTATTATTTATTTATTTTATTTAAAATTTCCGTATGCATATATGTATATATTATATTAAATTAGTATATGATTATTTTAACTTGCTTTATAGATTATTATTTTAAGTTACTTTATATATCATTTTATTTTAAGTTATTTTACATATTACTTATTTTAAAATTAACCTACACTATTTGCTTTAGATTGATTTAGGTTCACTATTTAAAATATGTTTACGTATACTGTTTGTTAAGTTTTATCATCTATTTTAATTCTTTTGCATGCCTATTTTTAAATTTTATTTTATTATACACTTAATCTATTTCAACTCTTGTATACTTTCATATATATGTATATAAATACATGTACATTATTGATTTTAATTCAATACCTTTTAATTGTTAACATTTACACGTAATCACTATTCTCACGTATGCGGTATTCCTTGATTGTACTAATTGATTGTTTTGTTCATTAGTGTATTTAAATTTGCATCATCATTCTACCGTATTTTATTTGCTTAAAATGTTACGTTTCATATTACTTAAATATCAAAATCATTTTATACAAAAAAAACTTTCAAGATAACGCAAAGTTCGATATTTGGAATCTTCGAAAGAATTGAGCCCTAACGTATTGGGTTCCAATTTTCCTCGTCGAATCTAAATAACCGAGAATATCTCTTTAAATTGAAACATAAATTAAAACTCATTCTCAAGAATTCGATACGTCGTGTCCTAACGCATTGGATATGACATGTTGTTTTCTCGAGACGAGAATTTTTCTAATAAATGAAAATAAAGGCAATATTCGATATTTAGGAATTTTGTGAAATCGAACCCTAACTTACTGGGTTTTGATTTTTTATTTTGACCTAAATAATCTGATATCCTTCTCAAAATACATAGGTTCTAAAAGTCAGAAGATAAACTTAATTTTGAGGATTTAAAATGTCGCACTCTAACTTACTGAGTGTGACAATTTATTTCTTTGAAATAAGTAAGTCTCATCATCCAATTCATTTTATTTAAATTTTCTTTTCAAATGATCGTACTTTAAAATCTTTTCAAATTCTCGACACTAAGACATTAAACAATCAATTCGGTACCAATTTTGGGCGTCACGAGGGTGCTAACCCTTCCTCGTGCGTAACCGACTCCCGAACCTGTTTTCTCAAAATTCACAGACCAAAAATTATTTTCAAGGTGATCCGATCACACCACAATAAAAGATCGGTGGCGACTCCAATTTTCATTTTTTTAAAAGTCGACAACAAACTTTTTTTTGTTTTTCAAAAAAATGGTTTCGACAGCTTGACGACTCCACTGGGGACTAAGAGAGTTAGGCCGTAAAATTGATTGTTTTTTGTTGAAAATTGAAAAATTGATTTGAAGAATTACGATCCTCTCTTTGTATTTGTTTGTATAATTACTGTAAATTGAGTTTTATACCTTGGCATCATATTGCATAAGACTGTTTAGTCTTACCCTTTTAAGTGGGAGAGAGAAGCTACTCCTTCGTGAGGTTTTCACCTCCGTGCAGGATAGTGGATCACTTTTGGAGTACATCCGTACCTATGTCTTCATGAGATTTTCATCTCCGTGCAGCCATAGGGAAATGTATTCCCCTGAACCGAACTCAGTCTGTATGAGCCTATAATGAGTGAAGATCGAGGAATCTGCTAGTTCAGGTACCTTGACTTTAGAGCCAAACTGCATGTAGAAGACCTTAGGAACCCATCCTAGGTAGAGCCACTCCAAACCCTTAGTGGTACCCGACTAGGTACTTTTGTTTTCCTTGTTTGCTTCTGTTTTGTACTAACCTATCTTGTATTGTTTTGATTATGATTGCATGGCATTTGCATCTTAGGAAAGAGATATTGATTCAAATATAATTACTAAATTAGAAAGCTTGTCATGGAATACGGATCCCTTGATAAAGTGGAAAACAATACGGCTGCTTGAATATATTCTGGGAAACACAAGAAGAGCGATGGAGGAGTTTGTGACCTTGCTTCGTGGCCTGATGATTCAAGGCGATCGTCTAATAGCCTTTAACGTTCCAACCCCTTAAAGAAGCTGATGAGCCTTATGAAGATGGGCAGAGGATGGATCGCGACCAAGATCAAGAAAAGGAGTTAGCAGTGGCATCTATTGGAAATTGGCGAGATTATCTCAACCATGCAGACGAAGAAAAAGATCGATGTTGTCTCTTGGAATATAAGGGCGAGACCGTACATGCATCTGCTTTATGTAAAGGAATTTTCTTTCTAGAAAAGTTTCGTAAATGTAATTGAATCAAAATCAACGTCTCTTTAGGCATTCACTTCATGCATCTGCATTGCATCACATGCATTAAAGTCCATTGAAAGAGCCTAATTGAGTAAATTTATTTCAGCTAATCTGGAAAACCAACCAACCAAACATCCTTACGGTACTCGTCGCAAAACAAAAGAAATGGATCAAAGATTAGAGAAATTGTAGCAAATGCAAAAGGATATGCAAGAATGGTTACAAGTACAAATGCAAGAGTGACTAGATAAAATTCAAGAAGACATGATGGAAAAATTGATCAAGGCTCAAAAAGATGCGATGGCTGAATTGACCCATCTACTGACTAAAGGTGTAAATAAGGGGAAAAGCCCTATGGTGAATGATGAAGAAGAAGACAAGGATAGACCCATCTATCCTCTAGACTTTACGCCTCACATGCGCAGACTTAGACCGAGGTACCTCCGCGCAGATCCTCTATTTCAATTGGGCCTCAGAGGTTTCAAACCGATGTTTCATTACTAATGAACTTTCTAACCGGATCAGGTCCTAACCCTGGTGGTAATCTGGTTAATATTGCCGTCCCAAATTTTGATGAAGCAGCTAAGGAAGGAAAGGTGAACTCGGAATTGCCAAAATAGTGGGAATATAGGTGTAAATGGTTGGAGGAAAAATTCAAAGCCCTGGAAAGTGCCGATAGTCACCATGGAATCGATGCAAAAGATTTGAGCTTGGTTCCAGACTTAGTACTCCCTCACAAGTTCAAGATGCCTGAATTTGAGAAATATAGTGGGACTAGCTGCCCCGAAGCCCATATCACCATGTTCTGTAGAACAATGACTGGGTATATTAATAATGATCAGCTATTAATACATTATTTTCAGGATAGCCTCATTGGAGCAGTGTCAAAATGGTACAATCAGTTGAGCCGCACCAAGATTGGTTCATGGAGGGACCTAGCTCAAGTATTCATGAGGCAATACAGTCATGTGACAGATATGGTGCTTGATAGAATCACTTTGCAAAACATGGAAAAGAAGCCAAGCGAAAGTTTCAGGAAGTACGCACAAAGATGGAGGGAAGTCGCTATCCAAGTCCAGCCACCGCTCCTAGAAAGAGAAACTATGATACTCTTTATCAACACATTGAAGGCCCCGTTCATCACTCACATGTTGGGAAGCGCTTCGAAGAGCTTTTCAGATATAATCATAAATGGCGAAATGATTGAAAATGCCTTAAGAAATGGGAAAATAGAAGCAGGAGAGAGTAACAAAAGGTCAGCCTCGAGAAGAAAGGAAAATGAGGTAAACAACGCGAGCACCTACAACAAATCAATTACGGTGAACCAGCCAAGAAAAGTGGTTGCTAGTCAACAAGGTTCATCAAGACAAGAATCTTATGTGAAACAAGGCAGGGAGAACCTCCAGTTCACGCCAATTCCGATGTCGTATAAGGAGCTGTATCAAAGCTTATTCGATGCGCGCATTGTTGCCCCTCTCTACTTAAAACCTCCACAGCCTCCGTACCCCAGATGGCATGATGCAAACGCACAATGTGATTATCATGCAGGAATGACGGGGCATTCCATAGAAAATTGCATTGCCTTTAAAAAAGTGATTGAAAGGCTTATCAGTATGGGCGTCGTTAAATTTGATGATTCCTCCAGTGCGGAAAATCTATTACCCAATCATAATTGATAAATGGAGTGAATGCAATGCATAAAGAAGAGTGGGAAATGTTCACGAAAAAGCAACTGAAGAAGGGACCTTGTTAGATATCCGCCCTTATAACCCTGAGAGTGTTCTAAGCAATTGTACTACGAAAGAAATCCCTATAGCATTTAAAGCTTATTTAGAGTAATATTCAGAGCGTACTCGTTGCTTTTAGTCTAGGAGCAATGAGAACTTCTTTGTGAAATAGGCTCATGTCTGAACGTTATTATTCTAATGAAATACATCTATACGATCATTTTTGAGACAATGTTCTTTCATTCTTTTGGAATAATTATCATTGATTACTTCATTCTTTTGGATTTTCTTCCACATTATTCATTCATTCATAATCATATTGTACAAATAATTATTCATGAATTTATACATTCTTTTGTATATTCTTTGGTACTTATTATGAGTTCCCAGATATCAATTTCGTGAATGACCCTGCTACAGACCCAGATTTTCCTTTTGAGTGAGATATGTTTTGAGAGGGATCACATGACTTTAAAAATGACGTGGATTGTAGCCTATCCCCGGACTTGTTGAGAATGGTTGAACAAGAGGATAGATAGATCCTACCTCACAAGGAATCATCAGAAATTGTGAGCTTGGTGAAGATTAGAATTGACCTGACCGCAAAAATGAAGTGAGACCTCATTAAGTTACCTCTAGAGTTCAAAGATATCTTTGTAGGACCATACCAGGATATGCTCGAGTTAACCGCTAATAATGAAACCTGCACAACAGCGCGATGTCAGAAATTTACAGTATAAGCGATGCAATTCTTTGTCGGGGCAATGCCTCTCTCATTGACTCAGCATAGCTTTGCCCATTTGAAGTCGAGTTTCTATCCCTTCAAGATGTTGATGGATTTTATCCTGATGGAAGAGGAAGATCAAAAGTTTTCGGTTGTAGTTTCACCCCAAAAGGCTCTATAAAGGAAATTCGGTATTAAAGAAGATTCTTCAAAAGGGATAACAAGGACTTGCTAATCCTACGGGTTCAGATCCAATTCAAAAAAATCAAAAATCAAAAAATCAAAATAAAACGAGAGAAAAAAGAAGAAGAAAAAGAAAAATCAAAATCAAAGTCAAAATGAAAATGAAAAAAAGAGAAAAGAAAAAAAAGGAGAGGTCAAGGCGAAAACCCGCAAAGGGCGCTTTGACCAAAGGTGGATTTGAGTCGAAAACCCGAAAAGGGCGACTCAAATTTTGAGCAAGATGGGGCATGGACATCACCATTATCGAAGACTTCTAATGGGCATTACTTCATTTTTGAGATCATTAGAGGCTACTTCATACACCAATGCCATTATATGCCGATCCCAGAGAGGATGGTATTGAGAAAATGCAAGGACAGCACGATAGCTGAAGGCTGTAATCAATTCAAAATTAGACACCACGATTTTTCACTGTATTACAAGACAATGAATTACAAAAATGACTGAGACTTACAAGGACTGGCATGAGAAATCACCATTTTCCCTCCTTGCTCGCCGAACATCTGTCAAGATTTCTACCAGAGCAACTTTGTTCTCTTTGGTTTACGGGATTGAGGTAGTTTTACCTATTGAAATCCCCTCTCTCCAGGTATTAGAGTTAGAAGGATCCAATCGCGAAGTGATCAGTTGGACCTAGAAAAAAGGTTAAAAGCTATAAATCAGGGTTGGATGTACTAGAAACAAATGATACGAGCCCATAATAAGTAGGGTCATCTCAGAGAATTCCATGAGAAGGATGGATTTTGAAAAGATCTTTCCTCTACAAAAGGATTATAGAGGGAAATGAATGCCAAATCGGGAATGTCCCTATGTTGTAAAGAAGAACTTTTTCAGAAGAGCACTGATCCTGAGTGAGATTCCTAATCCTATAAACTCAGATCCAGTCAAGAAATACTTCGAAAGGACCAAGGTGAAAACCTGCGAAGGGCATTTTGAGTCAAGAAAATGAAAATGAAATTGAGAAATGAAAATTGAAAAAAGTAAAAATGGAGAGGCTAAGGGGAAAACCCGTAAATGGCACCTTAGGCCAAAGGGGATTTAAGTTGAAAACCCGAAAAGGGCGGCTCAAATATTGATCAGAATGGGGCATGAAGTGATCAGAGCAACTCGTATCATGATCAGAATGGGGCATGAAGTGATAGAGCAACTCGTATCATGATCAGATTGAGGCATGTGGTAATCTTGTAATACCTGAATCAACAGGAAAAAGTAGGCCACATCTTGGGGCATCGACAAAGCACTGTAGATATCCTAAACACATGTCAAATTCAAAATGGTCTTCAGAAAGTTTGTACAGAGAAGTTCAAGCTGCGATATCTGGGGGCACCCAATTCTCATATTATTTGTTGTTCTTGGAATACTTTTTTCTTTTCCAAGATATACATTCCCAATCAATTTCTTTGTCATCCTTCTTTACTATTTTTGATAACTTGTTCTTTCAAGCTATGCTTAGAACCAACTTTATTCTTATCCATTGTTATAACCCTTTTTGCAAGCATGTTGCATAATAATTAATGGACTAATAAAACTTTCACAAAGAAAGTTTTGCATATTACTTTGAAAGGTTTCTAAATAATATAGGAGCCTGAAATAGGACTATTGTTTAGAACGCACCAGGTTTAAAGGTTGGAAATTTGAGAATGAAGAGTCTAAATTTGGACTTTCTTTTTGGATTTTGTTGTCAAATGCATTGATTGAGCAAAATGATAAGATGACGAGTTAATGATAAAGCTTAAGTAAACAAGCAAGCGATGATCATCAGGCAATAGGAAGAGGTTACCTCGGAGAAGAGAGCCTCTATTTGCGCATGAGTCTTTGATATGACACCCTGGGATTGGTGTAAGGAACCAAAACGATGTAGATCATGTATCCTTGAATTGGATAAGAGAGGATTGAGGAAAAGCCATATTTCTACCCTTGGATTATAGTGGGAGAATGATGGTACAAATCTTGTGCCCCAATGGATTAAAATTTTTCGGTTTACAGTAGGGGCAATCTGAATAAGTGTTTCTTCAGAAAACGCCAGTCGAGAAGGAAGATGCTATAGCACTTCAGTGACAAAGCCTTAACAAACTTCGAGTAATGACAACCTAAGTGGGATCATTCTCAGAAAAATAAAATTCTGCATTCATGCAAATACCATTCACACATGTCTAGTTAGGAGCATCTGATTCATTTTGATCATGCCATCCTAATCATTAGGCATAATTAGGTTTATTATACAGGTCATGTTCCCCAGAGAACAGATCAGTGAAGATAGCAGATCTTGCCTTCCTGCATCGACAGCGAAGCAGATCGAAAGCAAAGCCTTGCCTCCATCGGTTGCAGTGGAGCGGGTTAAAGATAGCAGATCTTGCCTTCCTGCTTTGACAGCGAAGCAGATCGAAAACAAAGCCTTGCCTCCATCAGTTGCAGTGGAGCTGGTTAAAGATAGCAAATCTTGCCTTCTTGCATTGACAGCGAAGCAGATCGAAAATAAAGGCTCGCCTCCATCGGTTGCAGTGGAGCTGGTTAAAGATAGCAAATCTTGCCTTCCTGCATTGACAACGAAGCAGATCGAAAACAAAGCCTTGCCTCCATCGGTTGCAGTGGAGCTGGTTAAAGATAACAGATCTTGCCTTCCTACATAGATAGCGAAGTAGATCGAAGACCCCAGCCTTGCCTCCCTCGGTTGCAGTGGAGTAGGTTAAAGATAGCAGATCTTGCCTTCCTACATCGACGGCGAAGCAGATCGAAGACACAAGCCTTTCCTCCCTCGGTTGTAGTGGAGTAGGTTAAAGATAGCAGATCTTACCTTCCTGCGCTGGCAGCGAAGCAGATCGAAGATACCAGCCTTATCTCCTTGAGATTACAGTAGAGCGGATTAAAATAAAAGATCTTATCTCTCTGAAGTTACAGTAGAATAGATCACATCAGGTCTTATCTCCCTGAGATTATAGTGGAATAGACCGAAAAATTTCAGATCTTATCTCCCTGAGATTACAGCCGAGCATATTGAAGCTAATAATCCTATCTCACTGAGATTACAGTGGAATAGATCGAAGAATTTCAGATCTTATCTCCCTGAGATTACAGCGGAGCAGATTGAAGCTAGTAATTCTATCTCCCTGAGATTACAGTGGAGTGGATTAAAACAATAAAGGATTTTATCTCTCTAAAGTTACAGTAGAGTTGATCGCATCAGGTCTTATCTCCCTGAGATTACAGTGGAATAGACCGAAGAATTTCAGATCTTATCTCCCTGAGATTACAACGGAGTAGATTGAAGCTAGTAATCCTATCTCACTGAGATTACAGTGGAATAGATCGAAGAATTTCAGATCTTGTCCCCCTGAGATTACAGCGAAGCAGATTGAAGCTAGTAATTCTATCTCCCTGAAATTACAGTGGAGCGGATTAAAACAATAAAGGATCTTACCTCTCTGAAGTTACAGTAGAGTATATCGCATCAGCTCTTATCTCCCTGAGATTACAGTGGAATAGACCGAAGAATTTCAGATCTTATCTCTCTGAGATTACAGCGGAGCATATTAAAGCTAGTAATCCTATCTCCCTGAGATTATAGTGGAATAGACCAAAGAATTTCAGATCTTATCTCCCTGAGATTACATCGGAGCAGATTGAAGCTAGTAATCCTATCTCCTCGAGATTACGATGGAGTGGATTAAAAAAATAGATCTTATCTCTCTGAGGTAGTAATAGAGTAGGTCGCATCAGGTCTTACTTCTCTGGCGGTGTAGTGGAGCAGATTGAAGTTACGACGGCAAATCTTGTTTCCCCGACACTGCAGCCAGACAAAAGAAACTAATCCTATCTCCCTGAAGTTGCAGTGGAGCGGATCATAATGATGGATCTCGTCTCTATGAAGTTACATGGGGCAGACTGAGAATAGAAAATCTTACTTCCCTGGTGGTGTAGTGGAATAGATTGAAGCTACAATAGCGAATCTTACTTCCCCGACATCACGGTTAAGCAGGTTTAGATTACGAGTTACAAATCCTATCTCCCCGATGTCACGGTGGAGCGGATCGAGGCACCAATTCCTATACCTTTGAAGATACAGTAGGATGGAATGAGGCAACTCGAAGAAGAAGAGCACCAAGGTCCAACGACCGGGCAAAATTGGTCATTTTTAAAGTCTTTGCTTTATTCCCGTTACACGACAATGAGCAAAGAGGGGCAGCTGTAATAACCCAAATTTGCCCGGCCCAAATCAAAAATAAATAAACAAAAATATAAAAGAATATAATAATAAATAGTCCATTATCACAGTCCAAATACATAGGCCTAACGTGGCCCAAATTGTTTTTAACCTAAACTACCCAAATTACCAGCCCAATTCGGCCCACTAGCCTAAATACCCAATGACCCATACAACCCAAAACAAAAAACAGAAGCAGGAAACCCTAGGGCAGCAATGCAGCATCCAGCGCCGCAGCAATTGGGGCCCCCCTTCCGCTCGTGCTACGCCTCCGCGTGTACGTGTTTCTTCGCCTCCGTACGGCCACTTCTGTACGTCCAAGCTGGCCGAATACCTGCAAAAACACACGAAAACAACAGCAAATAGGAAAATAATAAAATAGGGGGAACATTTTTTATTCATTTTGTTTTTTATTTTCTGTAAATCGGGATATAAAAATCCAACACAAACACTGTAAACCGATTACACGCATTCAGAATACAACAGAAAATTGAAAAACGAAAAGGTTTTTTTTTCCAGTTTTTTGTTCTTTTCCATTTTGCTGGTTACCCGATTCCTTTTTCTATTTCTTTTCTGGTTTTGTATGTTCATTAGTTTTAGGAAAAAAGAGAAACAATAGAAAGAAAGAAAGGAGTTACCTGGTAGCGCGATCCTGGTTCTCTCCGTCGTCATCGGAGTAGGGGCTGGGATCGGAGACCGTTCGGATGCTCTAGGAACGCAGAACGGCGCATAGGGAGAATAGTTTTTTTTAGGTTTTGATTTTGGACTGAAACTGATTAGGGTTTTTAGTTTATAGACGGACAAGAAATTACGCCGTTTAGAGGCTTGACCCGCGCAGTGACCCAACCCAAAGAAAGATCTGTGCTTCCCATCTTTCTAGTTTATTTGCGCAACCAGTCCTCCTTTGTTTTACATCGTTCTAATCTGATATTTCTTAATTTTCTAAATCAGCCCTGAATGTTTGGTGTGGTTTCATTCTGACCAGCGCAAAAACGCAGCATTTTGGGGAAGGGAATATTTCCCATTCGGCCCTCATATTAATCGAGCGTTGTGATCAGGCCCCCGCATTTTATTTTATTTCATGTTTTCTTTCTCAATTTCATTTTAAATTCAATTTAATTCCTATTTACCCAATCAAATTGTTTAAGCTTTATTTATTAATTTATTTAGCTATTTGTTATCCTGTAATTTTTATTCAAAATATTAAATACTGTTTTTCATATACATTTATATATATATTATGTAGTCTAAGCCAATTATTTTATATGTTATTTTAAAATTATTTATTTTTATTTATTTTATTTAAAATTTCTGTATGCATATATGTATATATTATATTAAATTAGTATATGATTATTTTAACTTGCTTTATAGATTATTATTTTAAGTTACTTTATATATCATTTTATTTTAAGTTATTTTACATATTACTTATTTTAAAATTAACCTACAATATTTGCTTTAAATTGATTTAGGTTCACTATTTAAAATATGTTTACATATCTTATTTGTTAAGTTTTATCATCTATTTAATTCTTTTGCATGCCTATTTTTAAATTTTATTTTATTGTACACTTAATCTATTTCAACTCTTGTATACTTTCATATATATGAATATAAATACATGTACATTATTGATTTTTAATTCATTAGCTTTTAATTGTTAACATTTACACGTAATTACTATTCTCATGTGTGCGGTATTCCTTGATTGTACTAATTGATTGTTTTTATTCATTAGTGTATTTAAATTTGCATCATCATTCTACCGTATTTTATTTGCTTAAAATGTTACGTTTCATATTACTTAAATATCAAAATCATTTTATACAAAAAAAAAACTTTCAAGATAACGCAAAGTTCGATATTTGGAATCTTCGAAAGAATTGAGCCCTAACGTATTGGGTTCCAATTTTCCTCGTCGAATCTAAATAATCGAGAATATCTCTTTAAATTGAAACATAAATTAAAACTCATTCTCGAGAATTCGATACGTCGTGTCCTAACGCATTGGATATAACATGTTGTTTTCTCGAGACGAGAATTTTTCTAATAAATGAAAATAAAGGCAATATTCGATATTTAGGAATTTTGTGAAATCGAACCCTAACTTACTAGGTTTTGATTTTTTATTTTGACCTAAATAATCTGATATCCTTCTCAAAATACATAGGTTTTAAAAGTCAGAAGATAAACTTAATTTTGAGGATTTAAAATGTCGCACTCTAACTTACTGAGTGTGACAATTTATTTCTTTGAAATAAGTAAGTCTCATCATCCAATACATTTTATTTAAATTTTCTTTTCAAAGGATCGTATTTTAAAATCTTTTCAAATTCTCGACACTAAGACATTAAACAATCAATTCGGTACCAATTTTGGGCGTCACGAGGGTGCTAACCCTTCCTCGTGCGTAACCGACTCCCGAACCTGTTTTCTCAAAATTCGCAGACCAAAAATTATTTTCAAGGTGATCCGACCACACCACAATAAAAGATCGGTGGCAACTCCAATTTTCATTTTTTTAAAAGTCGACAACAAACTTTTTTTTGTTTTTCAAAAAAATGGTTTCGACAATGGACATAGATGTTCATGTAGAAAATGCTACCGTGTACGCTATGGAAGTTTTACCACCTAAGGGCCAACCCTTTTTAAAGGGGAACACATCCCTATGGATGTCGTATTTAAGCCTTGGGTTCCTCGTGCATTAGAGTCAGCCGTAAGCCAGCATGTAATGACCATCTTAAATGTGAATCCTAGACATAAGAGCCGCACCTTACCCCTCGTAATAATACCCTATAGGACCTCATGAGCATTTATTCGTATGTTTTGTGTTTGAATTTGTTTGCAATGCTTTATGATTTAATTTCACATTTTTTCTTTCATTTGACTTTATTTTTTTACTAACTTTGTTTTTCTTGTGTTTGTGTCTATCCATTGCATAATTTGTAACAACCCAATTTTCAGTAGTGTCAGAACAGTGATTTGAGATCACTAAATTCGATTAAAAGTTAGAAAATTTTATTAATTAATAATTATAAGTTAAACGTGTTTTAGAAATATTTTGAATTCTTGAATTATCGGGTCTCCGTTTTGGTAAAACGAACTCGTAAAATAATTATTAAAATATTTATAGAATTAGTTACATAACCAATTGGATTTTAGTTAAGTGAATTTAGTTAAATTAAAGTTAATCGAGTATTAGGACTAAATTGAATTAAGTGTGAAAGTTAATTATAAAATAGAAAAAGTGAAAGGACTAAACTAATAATTAAACCATAAAAAGTGACAAGTGTGTGGTAATTATAAATACATGTGTTAGAAATATATGTATACATTTGTAATTAATATATGTACATACTTATTAATTAAGTAATAGATATTTATATATTATATTATTATTAATTAAATAAAAGAAATAAAAGATAGAAAAAGAGAATAGAAATAGAATAGCAAAACGAAAACAAGGGAGAAAGGAAAGAAAAAGAAAAAGGGAAGGAAAGAAAGAAAGAAAATTTGGGATTTCAAGGTTCAAGGTTTGATTGGTAAGCCAATTTAGTCCATTTTCTTGTAATTTTAGAGTTTTTGGAGTTCTAGAACAAATTATTTCATGATTTATGTTGAAATTTTGAAAGATAGTAGATTTTTAGACATGAGTTATGTTGAATTAATTAAAGAATTAGGGATTAAATTGATTGAATTTCAAGTTAGAAGTTAGTAAAATGTTGATTTGTAAAATAAAACATAAGTTTTGAATAGTAAGGACTAAATTGAGAGAATTTCAAAATTAGGGATTTATGGTGAAATTAGAGAGTTAAATTAGTTAAAGTCGGAATGGAATGAAAATATGAAATTAGTTTTGAGAATAAAAGTTAGTCTCGGTTCAGGGACTAAATTGGAATTTAGGCAAATATTGAGTAAAAATTGAAATATTTAATGTGAGATTGAATGGTGTTGTATTGATAATTTTTAATTGTTTTAATTCCGTCGCTAGCGTCGTACCAGAATTCTCGACTAAAAAGGGGGAAAAATATAGTCAACGAGGAATAGCTCGGAATTCTTGGTTTGTATTTCTATAATTCGAATCTAATTATTAATTGTTGTATTTTAATTAAATGTTATGGTAAGTGATTGAGGTGAGAATTATTGTGTTTTACAATTGAAATGAATTGTTTTGGTATGTGATGAAATTATATTGGTTGAATTGAATTGGAATATATATATATATTATGAATATATATATATATATATATATATATTATGAATATATATATATATATTATGAATATATATATATATATTATGAATACATATGTGTAAATGTGAGATTGTGCAAATATGATAATTGGATTATTTTTTATATGTATAAAATTCAGTTTTAATGCCCAAGCAGACAAAATTTAGAACTACTGGGATATTAGTGGCATGCCATTAAGGAACTTTAGCGCGCTCTCTGATTATTAGCACGTTGATGCTCTCTGATTACTAGCACGTTAGTGCTCTCCGTTTAGCACATTTGTGCTCTCTGTATAGCACTTTAGTGCTCTCTGTTCATTAGTGCATAATAATGCACCTCTGTATTTGTTCCATATATCTGGTGTGTTCTATAAAATCTACTTTGGGATAAGAATATGAGATAATAAACTGAAAATAGAATGTGAAATATGTTGTAAATACATGGAATACACGAGTTATATATTCATAAATTGATTATGGAATGGATAGTGTCATTGTTTAAATGATACATGAATAAATTATGGAAAGGTATTATATATAGCAAGTGATGACAATTGAGTATTGTGTGATTTTAAATGTTCAATTGTGCTTAACATTTTATTATACATATTTTATTTTTATAATTTTTTTTAAATTCGGATTATAGAAATATCACTAAGTTTTTACTCAGCGTACCGTTTTGTTTTCCGTGCGTAGGTTAAGTACTTAAGTTTGATCGCTGATTCAACATCCAACAACGATCCCGAATTGAAATATGGTGATGTTTATTTCTTTGTGTCGGCATGTACCTAAAGTGTCTAAATATTAGTTATTTTCTGGTTTGATTGTAAATAAGGTTATAAGATTAATTTTGGAGAGTTTATAATTTGGATTAAAATGATGCTTTGATGTCTTGTTTCGATGATATAAAATGTTCGAGATTTCTGTCTGTTTGATTTGTTAACTCCGGTAATGCTCTGTAACTCGGTTCCGGCGAAGGATACGGGTTGGGGGTGTTACATAATTTATGCATCATTTAAATACCTAGGGAAAAGTGTCACATCTATATTCGACATGAACACACTTCGAGAAGATTCAGTTGTTCAACATGGGGTAGAAAATATAGGAATAATAGCGAGAATGTCAGAGGATACTCAAAGTAGAGTAGGCGATTGCCAGATAGCTAGCTTTGACTTGAGCCTGCCTCAGATAGTCCGCATGGACTATAGGAGGAATTGTGAGGATGAGTTAAAGGGAATATGACAATCATGGGACGAGGCTAAGAAATTGCGCTTCCAGGACAAGTATGGCGATGTAGCACAGCTTCTAGTCGTCAAACTGAATGATGCCCTGTTGAGGCCATGGTTCGTTTTTAGGGATCCCACTTATAGGTGCTTTACGTTCAATGTAGTGGATATGGTATCGACTATCAAGGAATATTCTACCCTTCTCCACTATGACTTTAGAGATCCGCTTAGGATATATTGGAAGCAGAATGTCAATTTTTGGGGACCCTTAGCCAATCTGATGGGATTACCTGTAGATACGATTAAAGCAAGATTAAAAGATAAAAATGGTCCCTGCATTTCTTGGTCTCACATTAGGGATGCTATGGGAAAGACCAGCGGTGATAGACATTTGGCATTATTTGCGTTTGCTGTATACGGGTTGACTGTGTTCCCAAAAGCTCTAGAATATGTGAGTGTGGAGCTAGCTGATTTTCTGTTTCATATTGAAAAATGGGTGAATCTTACTCTAGCAGTCTTAGCTGAAACCATCATTTCACTCAATTTCATCAGAAGGAAAGGAGACAGGCGTTTCTTAGGATGCGCATAGTTTTTGTTCGTATGGATGAAAAGCCATTTTAGGTGTCTCTATAAGCGCTTTCGTTAGGTGTTTGTTCCTTCAACCAGGCCTATAGAGGAATTTTTAGAAGGTGAGTGGCCTCCAAATCAATCAACTGAGGAGTGGGTTCAGAACCTTAGTACATTGACATACCAAGAAATAGAATGGAGGGCTCCATGGATGATCTGAAGCACGGTACTCATTCGGTGCGGTGGTCATTTGTGGGTTCCCTTACTTGGCATATGGGGAATCGTCAGTTATTTCTCGTTGATGGTTCTGAGCCAATACGGGTGTGATCAATGCGTACCTACTACAGCTAATTTAAACAAGGTGGAAGCTTTGGTTCAGGACCTGAGATTTTGGAATAAATTGGAAGAGATATGAATCAAGTGAGGTCAAACCTTGGGCCTGCAATCAGGAACCTTTTTCAACCATTCCTTCTGAAAACATATATCTAGTGGTGCCTAAAAAGAAGCAAAATCTTTGTGTTAACACAATTCAAAGGAAAGAAGAAGGTCCCATATGACATAACCTAGCTAATAGAAAAGATATGCGATTTAGAGATGCGTCTGAGGGGAAGAGATGAAGAGGTTAGATAGCAACAAGAGCAACATCAGACATATGTAAAGGAAAAGGAGGAAGAAATCATGGGACAACAACAATGCCGGTTAGACATGAAGGGAAGAGAGGAAGAACTAAGAATATAGTTAGAACGACGTCAACGAGAAAGATCTGACTTGTTCACTCAAATTCAGAGGTTAGAGGCAAATTTGAGTCTACGGGCTAATGAACTCCAGAAAGTGCGACAACAAGAGAGAATTTGGATGAGGGTGTCTAATGAGAAAATTGCTGAAATGGAAGTGCTAGAAGGGGAAATTTTTCATCTAAAAAAAGAATTAAAGAAAAAAGAAGAGCAAAACAAAGAGGTCACGGAAAAAAATACTAAGCTTGCAGAACTGTTTTATCGTAGCGAAACAAATAACAGTAAGCCGACAGTAGGTGTTTGCAATAATGCATAGGGAAGGTTAGGTTTTTCCTTAGCAAGCTGAAGACATATGTGAACAGATTGAAGAACTCAAAAAAGAAACTACCCATTTTGCGACTAGGAATGAACCTGCACTGAAACTTCTGGAGGTGGCTCAGGCACATTATCAAAATTTCATGAAGCTCGTGAGGAGGAAGAGGAAGAACGATAAGTAGAGATTTGCCCTATGGCAATAGGATCGATTAGGATTTTCATTAAGTATGAATGAAAAATGAAAAACCTTTGTAAGCTGAACAGTTTTCGAACCTTTCATGAAAGAAAATGTTTATATTCGAGTACATTTATGACAATGTGCCCCAATTTCAATCATTCATTCATCCATCCATTCACCCATTCGCTCATTTTTTTATTCAGAAACATTATTTGAAAAAAAAAAGAACAATATTCTTTATGACAAATCCAAACAATTTTCTAACTTTGGAAATAAATTCCGTTTGAAAAAGGACCAAGGATAGCTCACTGGTATAAGTCCCACTCAAAAGCCAAGAAAATGACGAAAGAAGAATTAGCACGTATGGCCAAATTGGAGGAACATATGATGGAAATTATGACTACAATGGTCAAAGGCAAGGCCAAGGTAGGAGAAGGAAGTGACACTTTGTACAATCCAATCCCTCTTTATGGTGATACAAGGGTATATCGCGAAGATTTACCGCTTCAAGTGCCAGGTGTGACCATTCAAATCCCAAGAGTAAACAAATTGTCTGCAAGCGAGGAGCCAAGGGAAAGTTGGTTATGGATGAAGAAGCTCATAAATTCAGCCTAATTGAGGAACGTTTGAAAGCCATCAAAAGATTAGACACCTTTGGATCTATAGAAGCAGAAGGTATGTGTCTAGTACCGATGTGGTCGACCCATCAAAATTCAAAGTTCCTGACTTTGAAAACTTCAATGGTAGCAGTTGCCCAGTTACTCACATCGCCATGTGCTATAGGAAAATGGTTGCTTACTCCAAACATAAGAAATTACTAATGTACATATTTCAAGATAGTCTGATTGGATCGGTGGCTCCCTGGTATGTAAAGTTGGATAGGAGCCGAATTCGAACTTGAGGAGAGCTTGCACGGGCATTTATTACTCAATACAAACATATTGTAGACATGGCCACAGATCACTTGACTCTACAGAAAATGGAAAAGAAGTCAAATGAGAGTTTTAAGGAATACACACAATGTGGAGGGATCTGGCATCACAAGGACAGCCCCCTAGCTCACGAAAAAAGGAAACGATTGTTCTATTCTTGGTACGCTAAAAGGCATATACTACGACAGGATGGTAGGAAATGCCTCTATGGCTTTCACAGGTATGGTATTATCCAAAGAAATGATAAAGAATGTATTGAAGTTGGGCAAAATAGATGATCCTTTGAGTGCGAAGAGAGGTGTCGCTGGGAAGAAAAAAGAAGCAGAAACGCAAACAATCACACCGAGCGGATACCCATAATCATACTTTCTATACACGAGCCCAATACCTCCACACCCTCAATATCCTGCTATAAATGCTACCAATACTTTACTGTTTATGTATCGTCCACCTGTACTCGTTACAAATCCCCCATGCTAACTATGCAACCCGATCCCCACAAACCCAAGCTCTAGTAAGACCACCACGGGAGAGGCTTGCATTTGATCCAATTCCTATCTTCTACACAGAACTTTTTCCGATTCTAGTGGAGAAGCACCTCCTTGTACTTGCACTCAAGGAACCAATGCAATCGTCATTTCCAAAGTGGTATGAAGCCAATGCTCGATGTAAGTATCACTCTGGCAATCCAGGTCTTACCATCGAGAACTGCTTAGTGCTAAAATATAAGGTGCAAGATCATATAAGGGTGGGAAAGATAAATTTCTAGCGAGAGAATACACCAGATGTTAACACAAATATGTTACCAAACCACGATCTAACAATTAACGCTATAATTGAAGAAAAAAGCCTTCAAAGGAGAAAAGTGGAAGAAATTACAACCCCACTCAAACGAGTGTTCGACATTTTGAGAAATTAAAATCTAATTCATGCCAAGCCATCCAGGTCTGTAATGGGAATTGATATGGATCAAATCTGTAAATTCCACCAAGGAGCTCGAGGACACTCTATCCAAGTTTGCCCAACGTTTAGAGAACATATACAATGTCTCTTAGATTCTTTCCAGCTAGATATATGGGAGGGTGTTAAGACCAATAAGATAAATACGTTAGATGCAAAACCTGTCACCATTGTATATGGAAAGAAAACCCCTATTGGAAAATAGTCTACCTTAAAGGCCGTACAGGATGATGTGTTGGTCATCAGGGTTCTCGAACCTTTTAAGTATGGAGATGACCAACGAGTTCTTGGAGATATGATTATGAGGTGGCTGGATCTGATGCCTCCAACATCTCAGGACTTAGTGCCATAACTCGAAGCGGGTGTTGTTACAAGCCAAACACAGTGGGGAAAGAACCCCGTGGTAAAGAAGCAATTTCAGAAAATTAATTAGAAATTGATGATAAAGAATCCGATAAAAAAATGAGGGAGGACCAAAAGGGAGAAGTCGAAAATGATGAAGTTAACGAATTTTTGTGTCTGATAAAGCACAACGAGTATAGCGTGGTCGAGTAGTTGAACAAAACACCAACAAGAATTTCTTTGCTGTCACTACTTTTTAACTCGGAGCCACACAGGGAGGCTCTTATACGAGTTCTAAAATAATCTTACGTCACTCACAATGTGTCAGTAGATAATGTCAGTCACTTAGCAGGTAGTATTTTGGCCCCAAATTACACATCTTTCAATGATGATGAAATACCCCCAAATGGAATAGGAAGTACCAAGGCACTACACATCTCAGTAAAGTGTAAAGCCTATTTCGTGGCTAGGGTGTTGATCGATAATGGGTCATCGATCAACGTCCTACCTTTGTCAACATTGTCCAAGCTGTTCGTATACACCTCATACATAGTATCGAGCCCTTTAGTGGTGTGAGCTTTTGATGGCACTAAAATAAGCGTAATTAGCGAAATAGAGATTCCCTTGTTGGTAGGAGCTATTAATTTCCTTATTCACTTTCAAGTGATGGATATAACACATTCTTATAGTATGCTGATGGGACACTCCTAGATTCATTCAGTTGGGGTGGTACCATCGTCCTTGCACCAAAGATTGAAATTTGTAGTCGATTAGAATTTGTGCATCGTGAGAGGCGAAGAGGACCTATTAGTAGCTAGCTTACCAAATTCTCCTTTAATAGAAGTGGATGATGATGCAAGAGAGAGTTCTTTCTAGACCTTTGAGGTGACCACTGCATCTTACATGGCAGAGGGAATGTGAGCCCCTAAGCCTCATGTGCCACGAACAACGAACATGTTATTTGCCCAGACAGTAGGGAAGGGTTGGCACTTAGGTTTGGGAAAAGACCTACAAGGTATCTTAGAACTCGTTTCTGTTACCACTCAGAAGGATACAAGAAGGTTGGGATATAAGCCCATGAGGGAGGATGTCGAAAGGATGTATAAAGAGTGGAAAGCAAAGAGGTTGGCCAGCATGGCTAGAAAGAAGGTGGTGGAACCTCATTTGATTTGTCCTCCACTATCCAAGACCTTTTACTCAGTGGGATTCGACCACCGGGAAAGGACCTCGATTAAGCTAATGATTAATGAAGATATAATGGATCTAAACATGATTGGCGAGAGGGTGCCGATGTCAAGAGATTGGGTTCGCTACAAACCTTCCGCCTTGGACAATTGGCAGCTCATACCGTTACTTGCTATCCTTGAATCCTCTAAGATGTAATAATTTCTAAGATTTTTTATATCAAAGTTTAATATCGTTTAGTTAATTTAATTTCCTTCAAAAATCCATGTAAAAATGTTTTCTCTTTAATGAAATTAGATTTGGATCATGTCTCTAGTCAGTTTTATTCATTAAATCGTTTTCATTCATATACCAATATACATACTCATAATTATTTCAGTGATATACATCATGAATTGATGAGTGATCCAAATGATATCTTTGAATCAAATTATCATAATTATGTTCATTATAATGATCATGAGATGGAAAAAAGAGTTTTTGAGGCTAGTTGAATATGAAAATAAGCTTATAGAACCCCACTTGAAGGGAACAGATTTAATCAATTTGGGTGATGAGGAGGTAAGAAAGGAAATTAGGATTAGAACCATTCTCATGCCAGAGAAAAGTCAATTGTTGAAGGATCTACTTATTGAGTTCTTAGATGTGTATGCATGGTCATACCAAGATATGCTAGGTTTGGACACCAATATCGTGGAACACAGGCTACCTTTGAAAGTAGATTGTAGCTCGTATACCAGAAGTTGAGAAGGATAAAACCTGAGATGCTGTTGAAGATTAAAAAAGAGGTCAAGAAATAATTCGATGCAGGATTTCTAGAGGTAGCTAAATACCCAAAGTAGGTAGTGAGTATTATACCAGTGCCTAAAAATGATGGGAAAGCCAGAATGTACATCAATTATAAAGATTTGAATCGAGCCAGCCCCAAAGACAATTTTCTGTTACCTCAATAAGACACACTGATGGATAACACTGCTAAACATTATGTTTTCTCTTTTATGGATAGATTCTTGGGGTATAACCAAATCAAAATGACGAGGGAGGACATGGAAAAGACCACATTCATCTTGTCTTCGGGAATTTTTTTTTACAGGGTCATGCCGTTTAGTCTAAAAAATGTTGATGCCACGTATCAATGAGCAACGGTGACACTGTTTCATGACATGATGTACAAAGAGATTAAATTTTATGTTTACAATATGATAACAAAGTTCACTAGGGGGAAAGTCATTTGAAAAACCAATGCAAACTATTTGAAAGATTGAGGAAATACAAATTGAGATTGAATCTAGCAAAATGTACTTTTGAGGTAAAGTTGGGGAAGCTATTGGGTTTCGTAGTGAGTGAATGCAGAATTGAAATAGATTTGGACAAGGTTCGAGTAATTCAAGATTTGACACCCCGTAGAACTCAAAAGGAGGCAAGAGGTTTTTTGGGATGGTTAATTTACGTGTCTCGTTTTATCTCACAGTTGACGAATAAATGTGATCCCATCTTCAACTCTTACGTATGGGTAGTAATGGTGAATGGACTGAAGATTGTCAAAAAGCATTTGAGAAAGTAAAAAAGTATTTAGCTAAGCCACCAATTTTGATTCCCTCGGTGCCAAGAAGACCTTTGATTTTGAATTTGGTAGTGCTGGATAATTCTATAGGTTGTGTCTTGGGGCAACGAGATGGTTCAAACAAGAAAGAGCACACAATCTATTATCTGAGCAAGAAGTTCATGGAATATGAAGCCAAGTATTCCCATCTGAAAAATATGTGTTGCACTTTAGCATGGACCGTACATCGACTAAGGCAATACATGTTGTATCACACCACCTTCCTCATCGTAAAGTTGGACCCTTTGAAGTACATTTTTGAGAAGCCATCATTGTTGGGAAGAGTTGCTCGTTGACAAGTGGTATTGTCTGAGTATGACATTGTCTACGTGTCCCAAAAGGCTATAAAAAGAAGTATAGTTACGGAATTTTTGGTGGATCGCGCGAAAAAGGAATACGAGCCCATGAGTTTTGATTTCCCAAATGAAGAGATCATGTCAATTTTGCAGCGCGAAGAAGAAATTTGGATGGTGTATTTCGATGGAGCATCCAACATGATTGGGCATGGGATTGGGGCAGTATAATCTCCCTAAGTAGCTAGTATTTTCCCGCTATAGCTAAGTTGATGTTCACTTGTACAAACAATGTAGCTGAATACGAGGCATGCATTTTGGCACTTCAGATCGCCATTGAGAAAAAGGTCATGGTTTTAAAAGTTTTTGGTGACTCGACATTAGTTCTTTACCAATTCAGAGGAGAATGGGAAACAAGGGATTCTAAACTGATTCACTATAAAACATATGTCCAATTTTGTAATTTGCCAAGAGAAGAAAACCAGTTAGTAGATGCATTAGCTACTCTAGCCGCCATGTTCAAAGTAGGATCCAAAACAAAAGTGCAACCTATACTACTAAAGGTCAAGGACTCGATGACCCACTGCACAGGAGTAAAATTGAGAACGAATGGGAAACCATGGTATGTTGACATTAAGCAGTATTTGCAATACCAGCAATACTCAGATTTCACCTTAGAAAATGATAAACAAATAATTAGGAGGTTGGCTATGGGTTTCTTTTTGGACGCTGAGTTTTTGTACAAAAGAGGACATGACCAAACCCTATTGAGATGTGTCGACACAGAAGAGGCGAATCAGATAATGAAGGAAATCCATAATGGAATATGTGGAGCACATAATAACGGACATATGATGGCAAGGCAAATCATGAGGGCTGGATATTTCTGGTTAACGTTGGAATGAGATTGTTTAAATTATGCTCGAAAATGTCATAAATATCAAATTTATGCAGACAGTATTAGTGTTCCTCCTACCAATCTTCATGTCTTGGCACCTCCTTGGTCATTCTTAATGTGGGGCATGGATGCCATTGGCCCTATCACACCGAAAGCGTCAAACGGGCATCGCTTCATCTTTGTAGCGATTGATTATTTTACCAAGTGGGTCGAAGCTAGGGGTGAGTATTCGATCGAGTCGAATTGAATCGAGTCAAAAAATTTCGAGTCGAGTCAAGTCGAATTAGCGAATCTTATTATTTATACTCAATGTTCTGTTTACATTGACTGATTATTTTACTAGTAAACGAAGTACAAGCTTTTAGATTAATTTTGAGTAAAGGAAAAAAGGAGAGTGGGGCGATTCGGGAAGGAAAGTAAGACTAATGGGTAAACATTTATCAAAACAACGTAGTTTTGCCTTTTAATTTGATAGTTTTGACTTTTAACGTTAGAAAAGGTAAATATTTATCAAAATGACGTAGTTTTGCCTTTTTTATTTCGATTTTCGGATAACTCGAATTAGGGGTGAGCATTTGATTGAATCAAGTGAAACCGTTTGAGTTAAATTAGAAAAATTAATAATGTTAAATTAACATCTTGTACAATATAACTATTTCCATGTTAGAACACAAAATTTTGAAACAATATATATTTGAAATTTTTTTAAAGAAAAATAATAAAAAATAAGATATTTTAGTATGATAAACTTGAATCATTAAGCACTTATTTAGATTCCAAAATTATTATTTTATTATTTTTTATATATCTTTTATATTTTTAAAAAATTATAATTTTTTAAAAATATAAATTTTGGAATTTCTATAAATATTTTGAATTTTAAAATTATTTTCAAAATTTGAAAATTACTTTTATTTTTTTAACTTTTGTTAAGAGATTGACCAATTTGCTCATTTTCAAAATTGACAGTGACCAAAATGGTATTTATACTAATCTGTTATTCGAATTATTTGAGTTATTCGAATTGTAAAAATTCAACTTGACTCGAACTCGAAATCCAAAATTTTTTATTCGAGTTGACTCTAATAATTCGAATAACTCGATTTGCTTAACTCAAAATTTGAATTTTTTTCGATTTTTTCTAATCAAATTGAATTTTGCTCACCCCTAGTCAAAGCCACTTCATATGCCAATGTAACTTGATTAGTGATTTGCAAATTTTTGAAAAACAGGTCATTTTTCTGTACGGTTTACCAAAAAGAATCATCTCAGACAATGCCAAGAACTTGAATAATGCCTTGATAGAAGAGGTTTGCGTACAATTTAAGATCAAGCATCACAATTCTGTGCCATATCATCCAAAAATGAATGGGGCAGTCAAGGCCGCAAACAAGAATATCAAGAAGATCATTTCCAAGTCAATAGAAACGTATAGGGATTGGCATGAGAAACTCCATTTTTGCTCTCCACGCATACCGTACATCAGTGAGGACTTCGACTGGTGCTACTCCATTTTCATTAGTGTATGGCATGGAGGTCGTTTTACCTATTGAGCTGCAAATCCCATCTCTACGAGTGTTAAGGGAGGTGCGACTGAAGGAAGCTGAATGGGTACAAGATTGATATGAGCAGTTGAATTTAATTGAGGAAAAGAGATTAGTAGTTTTATGTCATAGCCAGTTGTATCAGTAAAGAATGATGAAGGCCTATAACAAGAAGGTGCAACCAATCTAGTTTAGAGAAGGGGATGTGGTACTGAGGAAGATTCTGCCATATGTTCATGATCATCGGGGAAAACGGACGCCAAAATGGGATGGACCATATGTGGTGAAGAAAGCTTTCTCTGGTAGAGCATTGATTCTCGTTGAAATGGACAGAGACAAGATGTCGAACCCTGTAAATTCTGATGCAATGAAAAAAATACTTTGCTTAAAACTAAGCTTGATTGTTATTAAAAAATTATTCACATTAAGTAATATTGGCTTTTTCTGTTTTGCTTTTCTTTGGCATCATGTTTGAGGTTACGTTTTGCTTTGGAATCTTGCATTCTCCTTAAGGTTAATTACTTAATAAGTTGGCCATGTTCAAAGTGACGAATGACATTTTTGAAATATCCTTCACTGGAAGAAAATTTCATCCTCTGTTAACCATTTTGGGCCTTCTTGTTTGTTCAAAATAGACCTTTGTTGAAGGATCACCCTTCACATTGGAGGACAATTTGTGAGGTTTTGGGTATAGATCGATGATTTTACAACATTGTAAGGCAAACATGAGATTATGCACAATTCAAATTGAAAAGATGGGCGCATTCCCAATAATGACCTTTGTGATGAGATTAACCATATTTTGAAATGATAAATGGCATCCTTTTGTTCTCCCTGTCACTTGGAGAAAATTATATCCCTTGCTACCCCATTTTGAGCCTGATGTATCTTTTTTCTAATCCCTAATTAAAGTCATCCATCGAACATCATGAATTGACAAGAAAGATAATGAAGAATGAAAGAAAAATTCTAAATTCTTGATCTCATTCCAAAAAAGAAAAAAGAAAAAAGAAGAAACAGGGAAAGAGAATAAGAAACAAATAGGAAGGAGTAAGAATGAAGAAAAGTGATCGGGAGATGGAATGAGCAATAAAAAATTAAAAATAACTCATCATGGTTTTTATACTCTTTCACATAATATATATATTTTAGCCTGGAAAACCTTTCTCTAATTTACCCTTAACCCTTAGACCACGTTACAACCCTTAAAAGACCATTTTGATCGAATATGTTTGTTTAAATCAAGAAGTTAATCCTTTGGAAATTGTGACGTCTTCAAGAGCATAAAAAGGGAGATGAACTTTAGGGTGAAAACTCAGAATTCCTAAAAAAATATATGAGATGCCCTAGAGGATAATGAAGATTTTTAGAAGAAATTGATCCTTCGATAAGAGCCCTAAAGTCATCTATTTGAGCCTATTTTAGCCCTTTCTTTGGCACCCAAACTCAAGCCAACACTATAACCTTGGAACAAGTCCATCTCTGATTGCTCATGGCCGATTTAAATTAGGGAATTAATCTACTTGGAGAATGTAAGAGTCTATAGAAAGAAGATTTTTCTTAAATCAAGAAAAAAAAAGAAGAAAAAAGAAAAAAAACAAAACAAAAAAATAAACCAAAAAAATAGAGAGAGAGCAAGATAAATGAACTATATTGAAGAATATCTACTTTAAGACGCAATTTTGCAAAAGAGCATGGTATAGGGTTCATAGTCGGAACAGTCCAAAGTCAGGAAAAGAAAATTCAGCTTCACGAGAATTAACGAGTTTGCTCTTGATGAAAGAAATTTATGTTTCAAGGGTGGATTTATGAAATCCATAGTACCAAGTCTATTAAGTGAATTATCATTTGAGAATTTAATTTACGAGTCATAAAATCATTTTGAAATTTGTTAAGGTGATATCTCATGGAATTTGATTTTCATGATCTATTGTGTGTGGATAGAGATTTGGATT
Organism: Gossypium raimondii; assembly: GCF_025698545.1. Taxonomy (NCBI): domain Eukaryota; kingdom Viridiplantae; phylum Streptophyta; class Magnoliopsida; order Malvales; family Malvaceae; genus Gossypium; species Gossypium raimondii. The sequence goes on along the minus strand of NC_068566.1, from coordinate 6,462,248 downwards.
TTTTCAACCTAAAAACATGATTCTCAAAATGATAACCTTTTATGAAAAATTCAAGGAAGGAAGAAAGGAAAGCATTCAATGCATTTAGAGGCCCAGGTGTAGGTGTGGAGGTCCATTTACTTTTCATTGCATTGTATATGAAGACACAAGTGTGAAGACCATTTACATTTCTTCTGCATTCTCATTTCAAAGATTTGGTTGTGAGGTCTGAATTTACACTCTTCATGTTTTGATGGTTTGGTATCTACTTTTCTAGTTTGGGATAATGTAACATGTTTTGATCTGTTTCGGTTTTGGTAATTGCAAAATATGTTATTCCTTTTACTGCGATGTTGAGTGGGATTTGATAGTGGCTAGGTGTCTATGTCTTTGTACATTCCTTGCTACGCAAGCCACGAACAAAGAGGGGCAACTGTAGACGCCCTTTTTTGTTCGAGCCCAATTGAAGGCCTATTTGTTCCCTTTAAATTTTTTGTTCTCTCTTGGGTCCGTTCGAAGCCCACCCGATTTTGGTCAATTTGAGGCCTTTTTTTTCTTTCCTTTTTGGGCCCCCAAATTATTATTATCATTACTATTACTACTATTATTATTAAATGTTATTATTATTTTTTACAAATAAACAAGATTAAAAGACAATATATATACATGAAATAAAATGAAAGAAAAAAAAGATGCTTTTCATATATATATATATATATATATATATATATATATATTAAAAAGGTAAAAAAAACAACAACAAGCACGCTATTTTCTTTTCTTTTCTTTTTGCTATAAACATGTCATGAGAGATCGGGTTTTGGGCTCTGATGAAGGGGACGTCACTGGACCGCCGGTCCTTTGCCACTAGGAGCCCCAAAAATCCCCTTTTTTTCCCTTCCCCTTTCTAAAATAAAAGTTAAAAAAAAAACTGACTTGATTTTGGAAAAATTTTAGTTTTTTTTTAAAAGGAGAAAGTTTATATTTTTTTTAAAAATGATTTTAGTCATTTTAAAGGAAATTTTAAATTTTAAAACAAAATTTTGATTTTTTCAACTATTTGAAATAAAAGTTTTAATCTTTAAGAAAAGTAGTGATTTTTTTAAAAAAAAAGAAAATTTAGATTTCTTTTAAAAAAATCTGTTTTTAGCCATTTTAAAGGAAAATTTATTTTAAAGGAAAATTTTAAATTTTAAAAAAATTGATTTTTTTCAACTATTTGAAATAAAAGCTTTGATCTTTAAGAAAAGTTGTGATTTTTTTTAAAAGAGAAAGTTTAGATGAAAAAAAAGAAAGTTTAGATTTCTTTTAAAAAATCTGTTTTTAGCCATTTTAAAAGAAATTTTAAAATTTTAAAAAATTGATTTTTTTCAACTATTTGAAATAAAAGCTTTGATCTTTAAGAAAAGTTGTGATTTTTAAAAGAAAAAAAGAGAAATTTTAGATTTTTAAAATAAAATCTGTTTTTGAAGTCGATTAAAAGGAAAAGTTTAAAATTTTAAAATAAAGTTTTGATCTTTTTAACTATTTCAAAATAAAGCTTTGATTTTAAGAAAAATAGTGATTTAAAAAAAACTTTGATTTTGCAAAAAAAAAAATTCGGTCACCATATGTGGCGGCTCCACCACCGGAAGCTAGAGAGCCGTTGGACTCTCCGATGATGGAGCCATGGCCAACATAGAAAGATGAAGAGTTTTTTTTTTTAAATGACGTTAAAATAAAAGAATGAATAGATTTTTCCTATTTATAGGTGTCAAAATGGATAATTTATTCCCACCCCCTTACTTTTTAAATTTATAAAAGATACCTCATTTTTTGCAGTGTCGCCTTCACTCTCTGGCCTATTTACACCCGTAACCCTTTTGTTTATTCAAACTTTCGATTTAATCTTAAATTTTAAAATTAAAAGCAAATTAATTACTACATCAGTTCTCTATCTTCCACATTTTTTATCTTTTAGTCCCAAAATCAAGCTATGTCAATTTGTTTCCATCTTTAATAAATTATTACACTTATATCTTCTCTTTCATTTGCATTTATACCTTGTATATTTAATGTCAATTATGCACTTTATTTTAATGTTTTATATTTATTCACACTTGTATAATTTTTATTTATTTTATTTCGTCTTTATTTATTTTCATGTTTATTTATATTTATGTTTTTTTACACATTCCCTTACATACATTTTAATATTATTTGTTTAAGTTACTTTGATTCTTTTATTATATTATGAATAAGGTGTATTATTGCTATTATTATTATCATCATGTCAAGTTCTTATTTATTTCATTTATTTAAGTTTTCTTTTTAATTTCTCTTTTGAAAGAGTTTTAACTTTTCATTACCTTTAGTCAATTTAATTAATTTTCCTATTTTATTACTATTCATTTTGAAATAGGGAACTTTAGGTCATTTTTCATCCTATAAATGTTGACATGAAGTTAGTTAAGTAAATTTTACATTTTAATGAAACCATAAGGTTTTTTTTACATTTGAATTTAGGCTAGTCTTTAAGATCTTATCTACCACTTACCCTAGAAAAATTATAAATAATATGTAGGATTTTTTAGGGTTTTAAACTAATTTTAAATATCATATAGGATTCTTCTTTAGAAACTTAACTTAATGTGTAAATATTCTTTAGAACTTTTTCAAGATTAAAACTAAAGATTTTTATAGGTGAATTGTAAATCATGAGTAAGTCTTTCTAAGTATTTTATTTTAGAAAATTTTTAAGAAAGCTAATAAATGTTATTTAAGATATATTATTTTAGGATTTTGACGAATTTAAACATTAGATCAAGAATTTTAAAGTAAGATAAATCATAAACCCGACATATGATACTTTCAGTAAGATCTTGATAGGTTCAACATTATTAATTAAATCTTTTAAAAATAATAATAAAAGACCGAATAAGTTGTAGATGGATTAATATTTCTTTTAATTCATTGGTAATTTTAGTTTTTTAGAATTCTAAGATAGAATTAATTTTAGGAATTGAAGGTATTTTATTAGAATTATTTAGGTATCATTTAGGGTTCACGTTAAAAGTAAAAATCTCTAATTTAAGTTTCAGATTAGATAAGTTTGGTGAGCACATCTTAATCGAGTTACAAGTAAACCAGAGGCATTTTTTTTAGAGTTTTTTTATTTAAAATTTCCATAGGATTTTAGCCTAGATTAAGACATTAATATGCTTAAATATTAAAAAAAAAAAAACCTAGCTCCCAGGACCTCGTAGGACTATCCCCGAATAGGTGTTGTGGGGGTGTTATAACCTTCCCCACACGTAACTGTACTCTTGAACTCTAAATTTGGTGATGAGATCGATTCTAGAATTTTAGGATTTTTCTTAGTATTAATTATAGACTTTTAGACAATAGGTTATGACAGTCATGAATGTTAGGTTAATTTGATGTATGATTTTTGTATGTATAGTATGTTTATGAATGAAAATAAGGCTTATGCATGATATATTCGTACAACTAAGGGCATATGTTGAAAATGCCAATTAAATGTGAAAGTATGGATTTATGCTATGTATGAGATTGTATGATATATTGCATGTGTATTGGTGTGGGTAATTATTGTGGTTAACAGAGGAGTTTCATGGAGTACTGGAGGCATATTAAGTTTGCATTTATCCGTAGTCACTGCACTACACTGCACTTGGAGTACCAAGGGGAAAGGCAATTTATCACATTTTTACTGGCAATTTTTTTTTGCATATTGTTATTGGTGGTTTTAACCACAACAGGCTTAAGCTCCTAATGTTTTGGATTTCGGATGACGGGTTCTGGGGAACTCGTGGTGTGTAGCGGATGGTTTGGGTAGGAACCTTTTTACATTGCATCATGCTCACGACATACCCGCATGTTTTGATTTATGATACGTATTGTATTGTGTTGTATTGAATGGTATCGAAATTAATAATTGTTACTCAAATGAATGAAAGTCCATGCTCATACACCGTTTGACATCGATTTTGATAATGGCTATGTAATGACATGAAATTTCTATGATGGTTCTGTGTTCTTTTGTTAATGCTAACATGTTTCATTGTATTTGATATTTATGTCCGTTTAAATAAATGTTCGACTCACACTAAGCTTTCATAAGCTCACCCCCATAGTGTTTAACTTTTCAAGTAAACCTCGAAACTAGGACCTAACCCAACATATGGAGAATCACCTTGGACCTCGAACTATTTTTAATAAGTATTATTAAGTCTCTATTGATTTTGAGTTTGTAATTTTCAATTATTTCTGGTCTATGGCTTGGTAACTTTTCATTTGGGGAGTTTTGCATGCATGGATTTCTCAAGCATAAAACCAGAAAACGCATGATATCTGGCTTAAGTAAAATTTGACATTGATCCTTAATTTCCGCGGCATTGAAAAGAAATCATTTTTGAAAAAAAAATCGATAAGGTGACTAGATTTCCAAAATGACATGAATAATGGTTTTTCCACTGTATTAGTTAGCATCAAGTGTTTACAAAGTAAAACGATGAAGAAACGATTTTTCTAAAACAACACTGTCAATAATAAAATGAATCTTAAGTACAGATGACTTAATAAATGATTTTTTTTACTAACTCAAAATTACAACTACGATTTTTCTCTAAAATGAGTTTATTTAAGGTCTTCAAAAGTAACGAAAGTTAGCTTAGCCATTTTGGTGGCTAATGTAGCCTTCTCAATCTAGCCATAACGTATAAGCCAGGTTTGGGAGGTTACAGGCTGACTCCATGATTAATTAATTGTGAATTATCGAAATGATGCTTCTGGACATAATTGCCATTACTAGAGCCTAATTGTATATGTCTATTTTGTTCCTCCACTAGCTCAACAAAAGCTTGATTGGACTGCATTTGAATCAGAAGAAAATTCTACAACTTCGAAAATAATTTAATTGAGTCAATTTTGTAACACCCCTTACCCGACTCGATTGCCAAACCCGAGTAATAAGATGCTACATTAAACTTTAAGAACCGACAATTACCTTACTAAGCAAAAACTCAATTATTTATCTTTAAATTATATATATTATATACATTCGATCATATTAGAAATTTTGAATTCTACAATGACCTGATTGTAAAATTCGGGCATATAATAGGATTGAATTATAAAATTTTAAAATTTAAATGTCAATTTTGAAAATTCACAGTTGGTATCGATACCAAATCGATACCTTATTGAAATCTATGACAAAACTCAATTTTTTTCTTTGTAAAACAAGGGTAGCGATAATTATTTTATGGTATTTATATTTTATGAAAAAATATCGATACTTAAATAAAAATTGATACCATTTTGGCATTCTGTTTGTTTAAAAACTGTACATAAAAGCAAGTATCGATACTAATGCCAAAAATATCGATACCTGGGTTCAAGAAAGGTAAAAACTATATCCAAATGGTTCATTTCATGACCAATTTCACATAAACTCAAATTGTAATCCTAGATACATTTGTTAATGCATATCTTAATTAAAAATCACCAATTTCATATCAAATACACCATTTAAACCAACCAACCTAGATCACTAAACAAAATGTCATAATTAAGCACCTCATACAACAATGCAAACCTAAACAACCATTCCTACTCAAACAAACTATTGTACCTCTATTTGCATCTAAATAACCAAATCAAACATGTACAAAATACGCAACTCATTTAATTAAGCATGAGTGTAACGCCCAAAACCAGGCCTAGAAGTTTAGACCGAATCCCGGAGGTTACATTGATCACCAAAGTAGTCATGGAAAAGTTTTTACAAAACGAGTTATTTTAGACTTTGTCAGAAAACCGTTGCTTTAATCGAGCTCAATCATTTAACAAAGTACGTTCGAAAATAAAATCCCCAATTTCCAAACTTCAGTATAAAAAAACTTACGTGTGTATGTCACAAAACTCGTACCACATTTTTCAAACAGTATTTATAGTCCAAAACCATTTATTTAAACTAAGAATTAAAGAAATACTTTATTAGCCTATTTAAAAACATATCACTCTGAGACCTCTGGTATGCCGAGACCAGCTTCAAATTACGAGAGTACTTGAAAGGGAAAAAATTAAGGGGTGAGCTACATGAGCTCAGTGCGAGTCAGAAATAGATGAAAACAAAAGATGGTAGTCCAATGGATGGTTCAGAAAACAAATCATATGCTTATAAATCACATACGGATAGCTCAAATGACAATCTGATAAACTGAGAGTTAACATTAACAAACATAACTCATATACGTTGTCATTCCAAGCACACATGTACTCATACTTATATGGATTAATCAGTACATTTCACTAAGTTGCTAATTAATCAAACAAACAAACATAGACTCAGAAGTGTGAGTTATGCAATAATCAGAAATCCTGCGCAACCAATCGAACTCCACTTCGACCACCAAGCACACCACATATGAGCTATATCAACCCAACCAACCACCCAGCACACCATATAGGACCTTGAAAGGCCCATCCAACCCTATACACCACATATGTAACAATATGCAACTGAGTTAGCATATGTACAATACATTACGATAAAATCTTGTACAAATATGTTGTAGTTAAAATTGCCAAATTAGATCAGACTTCCTTCTCTTCGCAACCAAACCCAAAATTTATGCAAATGTAAGTATACGAATATATCAATAATAGACTTACAGAAATAATGTACACAACTTACAGACAGTCATACATCAGTCAAACAGGATCAGAGGTACACATATTCAATCGACCAAATTCAAAATCAGTTATAACGATACTTAATTTGTAACGCCCCAAAAATCCAAGTATTTATTTTTGCATGTTTGTAACACAATTACTTGTTTGCTTCAGTGGTTATGTGATTTGGGTGTGTTTGGGAGTGTCTGAGAAGTCTTGGGTTCAAGCCTGGGCTTGTGCAAAAAAATTTGTTTTTAAGGAAGGAAACCCTTGCCTATAGTTTGTATGCTTTTAAATTATAGTGGGTAAAGCATGACATAAAAAGCCTGCTAGTCTAGGGGGTAAGTGGCGTGTTACCTATGCCAGTGGTCTAAGGTTCGAATCTTGCTGGAGGCAAGGGAGTGTTTATTTTGCTGCTTTGTTGTGGGGGTGTTGTAGTTTGATTGAAACACTGAAGTGGTTGAGAGGAGGTGTGATCAGGTGAAGAGATTTGAGGAGGGATTTTAGGAAAAAAATCAAGGGAAGTGAGGGGAAAGGGAGTGTTCTACTGAAATGGGGCTCTGAGGCACTCAAGAATTCGGCTAGAGGGGTGCTTCTCATTTCGGTTCTGCTTTGTTTTTTTCTCTCTGCCGAAACCTCTTCTCTCCTGAACCGTTTCCCTTCTTCCTCTTCCTCAAGGTTTGTGTTACCGATTCCCAATTCTGATCACTGTCGAAACAATTCCTCTCATTGCCTCTTCTTTGTTTCTTTTCCCGAATATTTCTAATGATTGTTGTTGTTTCTCCCTTGCCGGTTCTATTTCTTTTTACCCTCATTGTGCTGATTCTGTTCTTACTGCTTCCTGTCGATCAGTGTTCTTGTGTTCCCTCTCTCTAGACTTCCTAAGAATATTACTCTTCTAAAAAAGCTTACTGCCTTTCCCGTCTCTACTATTTTAATTATCATTCTCTACTTACCGATAAGTCTTAGACTTCGTAGTGGGTACTTTTCTCGCGTTACTGGTAAGTGAAGATAGTAAATTGTTCTTTTTTTCTGATCGATTAAGTGCTTACCCATTTTTGGTTTGCGCCTAGGAACAATTTGAAGAGTTGAAGGTTTGTAATCAATAGTTGGGTAGGCGAAACTCCCCTCTATACTTGATCGAAGGAATTCTGGTGTGAGTTCAACGATTGGGATCTTCAGTGTATTCGATTAAGAATATGTTTAATTGATTAATTAGAAATTATTGGTCAAGTGTAGGTTTCAAAGGTGGGGGCGGTTTTCTCAACAAATAGGAACCAGGTGTGTAAACACTGCCCAAATCGTAAACTGGCAAAAGCCGAAAAATATGACAATTGACGCTGCATGAGCGTGCGCTCACTCGTGTGGTAATCCAAACGCATAAAACATGAGCGTTAGACTGTTGAGGCCACCATGAGAGAATCGTGGTCTTTGGCCGTTTTGGGCCATGTTGGGTCGAAATGGGCCGTGTGGGCCCAATGGGCTTGTGGGCCTCACATGGGTAAACCACACGAATTTGAGGAGATTATTAGGCCAAACCATGTAATTTTCATGACCGAGACCAATTCTGGGCTATATGGGCCACACGAGTTTGTGGGCCTACATGGGCCCGTATTTTGGGCTTGGGCCCAATTTCACTATTAAGGTTGCACAGGTCATCCGAGACGACTGTGGACCTACTGATGGGTCAGTAAGTAGACCTAGACTCCCAAACTGATATAAAATGACTGTTATGCCCCCACGTGGTAAAATGACAGTTATGCCCTTATGTTATAAAATGACTGCATACTCTATGTTATGTATGACTGTATATAAAAATGCCACGATATATATATGTTGCATACATGTATGATATGTTGCATGGGAATGGGATTATTATTGGAGAAAGTGTACTGTATTGGCAGCTCTGATGCATATACTGTTTAGTGCCGCAATCGGTGCTAATTTTAGAGTGTAGGAATGGGTGGGTGATATTATCCCCACATGGAGTGTTGGGCTAGACGGTGTGGAGTGTAGAGGCTGGTTGGGTAGGATTTCTGATTGCATGTCTAAACTGTTACTGTCACTGTAATGGGCTAAGGCCACACTGATACTGATACTGTAATGGGCTAAGGCCCAACTGAACTGAACTGTTATTGAATTGGGCTTAAACCCAGACTGTACTTGCCTAGGGCCTGTTTGGCCATTTTTCTTACATGGGGTTACACACTGAGTTTTCATAAACTCACCCTCTCATTTATTTCTGAGTAATCCCAGTCTTAGGGACCAGGTCTTTGCGAGAGACTCGGAGGTGGCCACACAATCGCACCTGCTTCTATACTGGATTTTTACTGATAATTATTTAATTTGGGTATTTGATTTTAATAAGGCCTCTTTAAATTATTACCTTTTAATTTGGGATTTTAATTATTTAAAATCTTACTTATAGTAGTAGGACGCGGATTTTCAAAAGATGTATGTTTTTCAAGACACCACGTTTTCGTAAAATACTGTAAAAGCTTCAGCATCAAACAATGTTTTAAATATAGTAACAAACTAATATGATCAACAAACTGCTAAAGACAACTTGAGTTCTCAATAGACGAGAATTAATATAGAACGGGTTTTTTCTCATTGAAACTATATTTTCAAAAAACACTTTAATATGATATCGCCAGATTCGGCCATAACGTCTAGGCCGGTTTGGGGTGTTACATAATTAGTAGGCAACATCACTTAACACTTATACAAATCATTAAGTTAGTGCAATGATTACAAATAACTCATAAGTCCGAGGCAAAACAAAGTCCCAACCACCCTTACTAAGGCCTAACCGAGGGTCGGAACACACAGGAACACAAATAAGTTATAATCCGACACACAATGAAAATTTGTGAAACAGGGCCATACAGCCATGTGCCCTGTCTGTGTGGACGCCCATGTGAATGAGGCACACAGTCGTGTGACTATGACACACACCCGTGTGAACCAGAAACATGGCTGTGCGGACAGACCATGTAACTCTCTGTCCAAAATGACTAAAATAAAGTGTAGGGAAGACACGGCCGTTTGAAAGTCTCACACACCCATGTGAATATCAACTAAAAATCCCCAAATCAGCCACACGGCTGTGTGGCACCAAATTTTCCCAAATCCCTAATTTCCTAAATGCACATAGCTGTATAGACTGCTCGTGTGCGATACACGCCTGTGTGGCCACCCGTGTAGTCATGGAACCACCCTAAGACAGCCTGAAAAATGTGTTTTTGCTCTCGAAATGCTTCCCAACCATTGATAACTCAAAAATATACCAAATTATGCAAGCCTCTATGTATAACAATAGTAATACTGTATAGTCATTCACTAATTTCTGGAACACACAAAAATTGTCGAATTCCGCAGAACCCAAATAGTAATTCGATAATGAAACAAAGGAGTTTTCGAACATACACTTGATTCACAACTATAGCACCACAATAACCTCAATTCGAACGTCAGACTAACACGTACACACAAAAATAAAAAATCGATCAGAACATGAAATTGAAATACCAATTTTCACAATAAAAAATCAACTCAATCCAACTCAAGCTACTCTTACCCGGAAAACCCCTGTTGACAGAATTATAAAACAATAACTAACGACAACCAGAAATAATTGAAGATGAACAGAAGACAGAAAGGGGAAAGAAGAAAAATGAGTAGTCAGAGAAAGAGGGAGACAAGAAACTGACAAAAAGAAAATGGGAGAGAGAAGCGAATTGTGGTCTTTGGCCGCTTTGGGCCATGTTGGGCCAAAATGGGCCGTGTGAGCCCATTGGGCTTGTAGGACCCACATGGGTGAACCACACAAACGTGAGGAGATTATTGGGCCAAATTGTGTGATTTTCATGATCGAGACCAATTTTGGGCTATGTGGGCCACACGGACATGTGGGCCAACATGGGCCGGTATTTTGAGACTTGAGCCCACTTTTACTGTTTGGCTATTAAGGTTACACGGGTTGCCCGAGATGACTGTGGACTTACTGATGGGTCGGTAAGTATACTTAGACCCCCAAACTGATATAAAATGACTGTTGTGCCCCTATGTTATAAAATGACTGTTATGCCTCTATGTTATAAAATGACTGTATATTTTTGTTATGTATGAATATATATAAGCATGCCACGATATATTTGTTGCATACATGTATGATCTGTTGTATGGGGATGGGATTGTTATGATTGGAGGAAGTGTACTATACTGGCAGCTCTGCTGCAAATACTGTTTAGTGCCACAACCGGTGCTAATTTTGGAGTGTAGGGATGGGTGGGTGATTTTATCCCCACATGGAGTGTTGGGTTGGACGGAGTAGAGTGTAGAGGCTAGTTGGGTAGGATTTCTAATTGCATGTCTGAACTGATACTGTAATGGGCTAAGGCCCACACTGATACTGATACTGTAATGGGCTAAGGCCCAACTGAACTGAACTATTATTGGTCTGGGCCTAAGCCCTGAATGTAAATGCATTGCCTATTTGCTTATATAGGGTTACACACTGAGTTTCCGTAAACTCACCCCTCTGTTTATCTTACAAGTAATCCTCAATCTTAGGGACTGGTGTTGCGAGGACTCGAAGGTCGTCACATAACCGCACCTGCTTTTATATTTGACTTTTTATTTATACGAAATTTATTTTGGGTATTTGTTCTGTAATAAGGCCTCTTTAAAATTTTTTTAAAACTTTTAATTTAGGGATTTTACTTATTTTAATTCATACCTGATAGATGTAAGACGGGAATTTTTCAAAGATAAATACTTTTCAAAACACCACGTTTTCGTACCATAAAATAAAAGTTTCCGCACCAAACAATGTTTAAATATAGTAACAAACTAATATGATCAACAAACTGCTAAAGACAACTTGAGTTTTCAATAAACGAGAATTAATATGGAACGGGTTTTTTTCATTCATTGAAACTATATTTTCGAAAAACAAATCAATGTGGTATCGCCAGATTCGGCCATAACGTCTAGACTGGGTTTGGGGAGTTTCATTTAGTGGTATCAAAGCCAAGTTCAAAATTAGGCTGTGGTTTTTGGGTTTCTTCTAATTCTGAATTTTTAAAAAGAACTGTTCTAAACGATTTGAAAGTATTTTGAAATATTTGTACTGAATGTATGGTACACTGAGTCTCCGGTGCCGATTCTGTAAGTCTCTAAAAATGTTATCCGTTTAACACTAAAACACTAGGTTAGTGTATACTGATACTATAGTAAAATCGATAAACAGTTGAAGATACAGCGCCGCACGAAAACAAACTCTGAACTACTGAAATTGTTTCCATAAAACATCTGCTAATAATTATTAAACTGTAAACTGATTCATAAAACTTTTAATTCAGATAAGCGTGACTAGACGATGAGTGCACGAGGTACTCGCGGACTGGGTACTAAAGGCCGAGATAGAGGCCATAGAGGGGCTCGAGCTGAGTCCTCTTCACTCGGCAGTATGCCAAATCTAGACACTAGCGAGACGCCGGTGTTGCCTATCACTGAGACTGGGTCACAAGACCGAGCGGCTGGGGACGATGCACTGTCTCAGGCCATGTTAAGGATTTTAGAGAGGGTCGTTGGGCCCAATACTGGAGCTAGAGGCCGCGAGTCGATCACGGAGCGATTCCGATCTAACGGGACTGAGATTTTTAGGGGTATTACTGAAGTTGCCCCTAACGTGGTTGAATATTGGATTGAGGCCACAAAAAGGATCATGGATGACCTCGACCACACTTCCGAATAGAAATTAAAAGGATTCGTGTCATTGTTATGAGATGAAGCCTATCTGTGGTGGCTTACAGTTAAAGAGGATACTCAAGCTGACTGATTGACATGGGAATTCTTCAAAACTGCTTTCCAAGGGAAGTATGTGGCCGCTAGTTATGTGGATGCCCGGATGAGGGAGTTTCTAAATTTGACTCAAAGGGATAAATCAGTGGCTGAGTATGAAGCTAAATTTTTACGATTAAACCGATATACACGTACGATGGTGGCAACTGATTATAAGCAGTGTGTTCGATTCGAGGACAGCCTCATGGATAGTCTAAGAGTTTTGATAGCTTCACAGAGGAATCAAGATTTTGCCACACTAGTGGACAAGGTGAAGATCACCGAGGAGGTGAAGCATACTGAACGTCGGAACAGAGAAAAGGGTAGGAATAAGATGGATTCAAATCCCTGGAGTTCTACTCAGAGGCCGAAGAAAAAGGCCAGAGTGGATGGGCCGGTCAGAGTGGATGAACGAGTGCTGAAAAAGGATTGGGGCAAGTTTGAGGTGCGGATCATTAGAGCACCGTATCAGAGACTATCCACGGAGCTCCGAGCATATGTAAGCTACAAGTCAGGGTACTATTCAACTGTCGAGAGGTGTTCAGCAGCCACCGAGAGGCCGTAGCTAGGCCAGAGATAGGAATGGTATGGGTTGTGGTCGTGGAGCAGCGGGTAGAAGTGCTGGTCATACTGAGGCAAGGCAACCAACTCTGGTTTATGCTGCACGTTGTCGAGAGAACGGAGACACATCAGATGTTATTACTGGTACGTTCTTTATCTATAATATACCTTATACTGCACTGATTGATGTTGGGTCTACACATTCATATATAGCATGCTCGGTGTCTGAGACTTTGGGTATAACGGTTGAAATCACTGCGAGTGAAATTACTATGTTGAATCTTTTAGGGCAGTTAGTTAAGGTGAACAGATTGTTCAGAGATGTACCGTTGGAGGTTCAAGGAACTATCTTTTTGGCAGACTTAATGGAACTTCTTTTTAGAGAATTAAATTTAATATTGGGCATGGACTGGCTGGTTAAGCATCAAGTGAATTTGGATTGTGCTACTAAACGGGTGGTACTAAAGACTATAGAGGGGGATGAGGTGCTACAAATAGGAGAGCGTCGAAATTATTTGTCAAATGTGATTTCTGCCTTTAGGGCCGAGAATTTGGTTCGTAAGGGTTGTGAAACGTATGTAACCTACATCAATGGTGTTGATTCTGAGGCTCCGCTTGTTAAGGATATCAGAACAGTCAAGTATTTTTTGGATGTTTTCCTCTAAACCGTAAAGTTGAATTTGGGATTGAGCTCCTACCGGTACAGCTCCAGCTTCCATCGCTCCCTATAGAATGTCACCGAATGAGCTAGTAGAGCTTAAGGCCCAGATTCAAGAGTTACTGGATCGAGGTTTCATTCGCGCTAATGTGTCTCCATAGAGAGCACTAATTTTATTTGTGAAAAAGAAGGATGGATCCATACGTATATGCATCAACTACTGGCAACTGAATAAATATACTATTAAAAACAAGTACCCGTATCGAGGATTGATGATCTATTCAATCAGTTTGGAGGAGCTTCAGTCTTCTCTAAGATTGATCTCCGATCGGGGTATCATCAACTGAAAGTCAAAGAGGTTGATGCACACACGATAGCGTTTAAGACTCGTTATGGTCACTACGAGTTCCTAGTGATGCCATATGGACTAGCGAATGCACTGGTAGCTTTTATGGATCTGATGAACCGAGTGTTCCAACCTTATTTGGATAGGTTCGTAGTAGTTTTTATAGATGACATCTTGGTGTATTCGAGAACTGAGGATGAACATGACGCACATCTCAGAGTGGTTCTACAAATTCTGTGAGAGAAACAACTGTACAGCAAGTTCAATAAATGTGAGTTCTGGTTACGTGAAGTAACATTTCTGGGTCATGTGATATCTACTGAGGGGATTAGAGTTGATCCTCAGAAAATTGAAGCCGTTCTAGATTGGAAGCTGTCTAAGACGGTATCTGAGATTCGAAGCTTTTTGGGTCTGGTAGGGTATTATTAACGTTTTGTTGAAGGGTTTTCATTGATTGCTGCACCTCTGACTAAATTATTGCGTAAAAGGATACCGTTTGTCTAGACTGGAAAGCAGTAAAAGAGTTTTGAGAAACTTAAGAAGGTTCTGACGGAGGCCCCTGTCTTAATATAGCTAGAGTTTGGGAAAAATTCACTATCTAAAGCGATACATCACATGTCGGTTTGGTATGTGTACTGATGCAAGAGGGTAAGGTGGTAGTGTACGCGTCTTGTCAACTTAAAACTCATGAGGTGAATTATCTGACGCATGACTTGGAGTTGGATGCAGTGGTTTTCGCACTAAAAATCTGGAGGCATTACTTGTACGGTGAGAAGTGTATCATTTACACTAATCACAAGAGCCTTAAGTACCTCTTCACTCAGAAGGAGCTGAATCTTAGGCCATAGATAGATTGAGCTGCTTAAGGACTACGACTGTACTATTGAATACCACCTTGGAAAGGCTAATGTGGTAGCCGACGCACTGAGCCGTAGAGCTATGACTGACCTGAGAGCGATGTTTGCTCGCCTCAGTTTATTTGATGATGGTAGTTTGTTGGCCAAACTTCAAGTTAAACCGACGTGGATAGAGCATATTAAGGGTAAACAAAGAGAGGATGAGTCGTTGGGAATTCATTTCCAATAGGTTGAGAGAAAGAATACCAAATATTTTGGACTGAATAACGATAGGGCGCTCTATTTCCGTGGGAGAATCTGTGTACCAAAAGATACTAAATTGAGGCAGTCTATACTGCGAAAAGCGCATAGTAGCCCTTATGCTATGCATCCTGGCGGAAATAAGATGTACCGTGACCTTCGTGAGTTATATTGGTGGCCTAGTCTTAAGCGTGAAGTTACTGATTTTGTAAGTAAGTGCCTAACTTGCCAGCAAGTGAAGGCTGCACATCAGTTACCTTCAGGGTTGCTACAGCCAGTTAAAATTCCACTTTGGAAGTGGGAGAGGGTAACAATGGACTTATTTAGTGGGCTACCTCTAACGCCTACTAAGAAGGATGCGGTATGGGTTGTAGTGGATTAGTTGACCAAGTCAACCCATTTCATACCAGTTTGTACTGATTACTCTTTGCAGAAGCTGGCTAAACTGTATGTGGCTGAGATAGTGAGACTGTATGGGGTACCGATTTCCATAATATCAGATAAAGATCCTCGCTTCACATCTCAATTCTGGAAGAAGTTACATAAGGATTTGGGTACAATACTGGACTTTAGTACTGTGTTTCACCCCCAGACAGATGGTCAATCGGAAAGGGTGATTCAAATACTAGAAAATATGTTAAGGTGTTGTGTAATTGATTTTTGAGGCTCTTGGGAAGACTATTTGCCCTTGGCAGAGTTTGCTTACAACAATAGCTACCACTCTAACATACAAATGGCACTTTACGAGGCATTATATAGCCGTAGGTGTCGTACTCCTTCGTGCTGGATTGAGTTGGGCGAACGGCGTGTTTTGGGCCCTAAATTGGTTTCTGATACCGAGGAAAAAGTTAGATTAATTCGGGATCGACTGAAGGTGGTATCTGACAGACAGAATTTGTATGCAGATTTGAAGCGCAAGGAGATTGAGTCTTCTGTACAAGACTTCGTCTTTCTTAAGGTCTCGCCATAGAAGAAGGTACTCAAATTTGGACGGAAGGGCAAGTTGAGCCCTAGGTTTATTGGGCTTTATCGCATACTGAAACGTGTGGGACCGGTTGCCTACCAACTTGAGTTACCTTCAGGGTTGGATCGGATTCATGATGTGTTCCACGTCTCTATGTTGAGGCATTATCACTCTGATCCCACACACGTAATTTCGACTGAAAAGATTGAGGTTAGATCAGACCTGAATTTTGAGGAGCGACCGGTTTAAATTTTAGATCGTGATGTAAAAATTTTGAGGCAGAAGTCTATCCCACTGGTTAAGGTGCTTTGGTATAATCACAGCTCAGAGGAGGCCACGTGGGAACCCGAAAAGGCGATGCGACAATAATACCCTCATCTGTTTTGACCAGGTAAATTTTGAGGCCAAAATTTTCTTTTAGGGGGTAGAGTTGTAACGCCCCAAAAATCCAATTGTTTATTTTGCATGTTTGTAATGCAACTACTTGTTTGCTTCAGTGGTTAAGTGATTTGGGTGTATTTGGGAGGGTCTGAGAAGTCTTGGGTTCAAGCCTGGGCTTGTGCAAAAAATTTTGTTTTTAAGGAAGGAAACCCTTGCCTATAGTTAGTAGGCTTTTAAATTATTGTGGGTAAAGCATGACATAAAAATCCTGCTGGTCTAGGAGGTAAGTGGCGTGTTACCTATGCCAGTGGTCTAAGGTTCGAATCTTGCTGGAGGCAAAGGAGTGTTTATTTTGCTGCTTTGCCGTGGAGGTGTTGGAGTTTGACTGAAACATTGAAGTGGTTGAGGAGAATTCAGATTGAGTGGTTGAGGGGAGGTGTGATCAGGTGGAGAGATTTGATGAGGGATTTTAGGAGAAAATCAAGAGAAGTGAGGGGAGAGAGAGTGTTGTGACGAAATGGGACTTTGAGGCACTCAGGAATTCGGCTACAGGGGTGCTTCTCATTTTGGTTCTGCTTTGTTTTCCTCTCTGCCAAAACCTCTTTTCCCCTAAACCGTTTCTCTTCTTCCCCTCCCTCAGGTTTTGTGTTGCCGATTCCCAATTTTGATCATTGTCGAAACCATTCCTCTCTTTGCCTCTTCTTTGTTTCTTTTCCGAAATATTTCTGACGATTGTTGTTGTTCCTTCCTTACCGATTCTCTTTTCTTTTTACCCTTATTGTGTCGATTCTGTTCTTACTGCTTCCTCTAGATCAGTGTTCCTGTGTTTCCTCTCTCTGGACTTCCCAGGAATATTACTCTTCTGAAAAATTCAACTGTTTTTCCCGTCTCTACTGTTTTAACTATCATTCTTTATTTGCTGATAAGTCTTACACTTCGTAGTGGGTACTCTTCTCGAGTTACTAGTAAGTGAAGATAATAAATTTTTATTTTGTTACTGATTGATTAAGTGCTTACCCATTTTCGATTTGTGCCTAGGAACCATTCGAAGAGTTGAAGGTTAGTAATCAACAGTTGGGTAGGCGAAACTCCCCTCTTTACTCGATCGAAGGTAATGTGGTGTAAGTTCAACGATTGGGATATTGAATGTATTCGATTAGGTATATGTTTAATTGATTAATTGGGAATTTTAGGTCAAGTGTAGGTTTCAAATGTGGGGGCGGTTTTCTCAACAAATAGAAACCAGATGTGTAAACACTGCCCAAATCTTAAACCGACAAAAGCTGAAAAATATGACAATTGACGCTACACGAGCGTGCACTCACTCGTGTGGTAATTTGAATGCATAAAATATGAGTGTTAGACTGTTGAGGCCACTATGAGTGAATCGTGGTCTTTGGCCGTTTAGGGCCATGTTGGGCCGAAATGGGTCGTGTGGGCCCAATAGGCTTGTGTGCCCCACATGGGTAAACCACACGAATGTGAGGAGATTATTGGGCCAAAGTGTGTGATTTTTATAACCGAGACCAATTTTGGGCTATGTGGGCCACACGGGCATGTGGGCCCACATGGGCCCGCATTTTGGCCTTGGGCCCATTTTCACTGTTTGGCTATTAAGGTTGCACGGGTCGCCTGAGACGACTATGGACCTACTGATGGGTCGGTAAGTATACTTAGACCCCTAAACTGATATAAAATGATTGTTATGCTCCTATGTTTAAAAATGATTGTTATACCCCTATGTTATAAAATGTTTGTATGCTTTATGTTATGTATGATTGTATATGAGCATGCCACGATATATATGTTGCATACATGTATGATATGTTGTATGGGGATGGGATTGTTATGATTGGAGGATGTGTACTGTACTGGCAGCTCTGCTGCAAATACTGTTTGGTGCCGCAATCGGTGCTAATTTATCCCCACATAGAGTGTTGGGCTGGACGGAGTGGAGTGTAGAGGCTGGTTGAGTGGGATTTATGATTGCATGTCTGAACCGGTACTGTAATGGGCTAAGGCCCACACTGATATTGATACTGTAATGGGCTAGGTCCAACTGAACTGAAGTGTTATTGGTTTGGGCCTAAGCCTAGACTGTAAATGCATTGCCTATTTGCTTATATGGGGTTACACACTGAGTTTTCGTAAACTCACCCCTCTGTTTATCTTACAGGTAATCCCCAATCTTAGGGACCGGTGTTGCGAGGGACTCGAAGGTGGTCACACAACCGTACCTGCTTTTATATTTGACTTTTTATTTATAAGAAATTTCTTTTGGGTATTTGTTCTGTAATAACGCCTCTTCAATTTTTTTAAAACTTTTAATTTAGGGATTTTACTTATTTTAATTCATATCTGATAGAAGTAGGACGCGAATTTTTAAAAGATAAATGATTTTCAAAACACCACGTTTTCGTACCATAAAATAAATGCTTCTACACCAAACAATGTTTTAAATATAGTAACAAACTAATATGATCAACAAACTGCTAAAGACAACTTGAGTTTTCAATAAACGAGAATTAATATGGAATTTTTTTCATTCATTGAAACAAAGTTTTCGAAAAACACATCAATGTGATATCGCCAGATTCGGCAATAACGTCTAGGTCGGGTTTGGGGTGTTACAACCTTTAGCTTGCTTTTAAGTAAAATTTGAAAGTACTCCAATTTAATTACACAAAAATTAAATCGACTTGAATTATTTCATGAAAACTAGGTAATTTACTAAACTTACCAAGACACCCTATTTGTTCCACCCTTAGTCCCTAAGTTAAATTCTCTTCCTCTCTTTTTTTTCTTTGTTTTATTTTGTCGAATATATATATATTATTTAAGAATGTATTGGCCTTTTTGACCCGAAGTGGAATGACTATCCAAGCACCCCACCCTAGTTACTTAGCCCAACACATCCCTAATTTATTATTATTGTTGTTTAAGAATGTATTGGCCTTTTTGATGCAAAGTGGAATGACAACCCAAGCACCCCACCCTGGTTAGCCAGCCCAACACACTCTTAATTTATTTTTTATTTAATTCCGTTAGCGGAGTTTTACCTAACACGTCACACAACTTTTTTACGCGAAGTAGGATAACAACCCAAGCACCCTACTCTGGTTACTCAGTCAATCATGTTGAAAACTGTGCTCATAACCACGAAATCATCAGATTTTTTTTAATGAAATGGAATTTTAATTTTGGAGGACTAGGAAAAACAGTCAAGTGTCAGAAATAAGCTTTGGCAACTACCTAACAGGCATGAAAGTAAAATTAGCATACATTCGTATTAAGTGTCCTTTTTTCATTTAGATTTAATCGATTTTACTATAAGCAAGATAGGGTTAACTTCATTAATCATAATTATTTTAGCCTAATAGAAATAAAACAATGGAGATAAAATCAACATAGCAAAATCATAACTAACTTAGTAGACAAGAAACATACTTTAGAGTCAAACAGTGGGTAATTCATGACCAAAATCTTGGGCATAAAAAGGGGCATGATATACTAATAATAATAATAAATATGGGCAAACACAAGGCAACAACAACAATAAACACAAAAGAAAAAATAGCGTATAAAACAGCATAAATAATGAGGAATGTCTCCCCCTACTTAAAACACATTGCCCTCAATGTGCAAAATAATATTAACAAATATGATGAAAAATAAAGGGTTTAGAACACTCCCAATGTCATTTTCGTTACTATTTTTGCCACCCGTTTCCAAATTTAATTTTTTGTCTCGATTCTCCTGGATATAAGAAGAAAGAATAAAATTTATTAACATGTGAGAAAATAAAGAAAATAAAAAATTAAATTAAATTAAAATATAAAAAAATGGATTGCCTCCCAACAAGTGCTTGTTTAACGTCGTTAGCTTGACGGCCCAACTAGTATTGGGGCTATTCTAGATGAATTTCTCGATCATATGGTCTTGGATATTTTGTGCCCGCACAACAGAAAGTAGAAGTTTAGTGTTCATATGAGGCAATAATTCATTAACAGATTCACAGATTGCTTCTGAATCAAAATTATCATCAAACAATGTTTCAAGTTCACTTTCATGAAGTGACTCAAAAGTTTCTTCTACTAAGGAGTCAATTATGTCGACACGATTTACATTCAAAATTTCACTCGGGTGACTAATAGCGTCATAAACATTAAACTTCACGATCTCCCTGTCAAACTCCATTGTGAGGGTTCTACTACGTACGTCAAACTTAGTACTTGTTATACTAAGGAAAGGTCGCCCCAACAATGTAATACCCCCTACCCGTATTCGTCGCCGAAATAGAGTATGAGGCATTACCAGATTTTACCGAATTTTTTTTTTAGATAGATTTATCATATTCATAAGATAATTTCGTCACATACCAAAACCAAAATTTGTTAGCCATACCAATGGCTAACCATACATTCATTTCACATTAACATCTAATTTACTAGCTTATACATGCCATTGATTTCCAAAATAAAGTTCCTTTATGTACCGAGATCTCGAGATTGATAGTGTGATGTGTCTCCGACCAAATCCGACCTCCGAGCTCTTAACTCTACAAACAGGGGAAAAAGAAACAGGGTAAGCACTTTGTGCTTAGTAAGTTCATGCAACAGGAATTATACTTACCATACTTATACATCCATCATTTAATAACACAAGCACACATCCAATTCACATAAACATATACCTATCACATACAAACTCAACCTCATACAAATTCATTACAAAGATAAATGATTGATGAGCTCATCAATTCCATGATTTCCATTTCCTTGTTATTTTTCCATATTTATCCCGTTGAATTACTTAGAATTTCGATGGATATTCAGGGGTACACCTAAGTGTACAAATCCGGGTCCATCAATTCATATTCATGTGCGCACATTTCCATTTCAGAGAGCACACTCCCGCGAACCTCATCCTCACAGCGGGATTACCAGTCCAGGCTAAATCACCTGTAATATAAACTCACAGAGTATTGTCGGGATTACCAGTCCAGGCTAAATCCCTGCGACAATTACTCTAATGAGCTTGGATCCGAATTACAGTCCAAGCTAAATTGAGACCTAATTCGGATTACCCGTCCGGGCTAAATCCATTTTCCACATATTCTTCGGGAGGGCTAAATCAGGATAGGATCACTCGTCCGGGCTAGATCCTTTTTACCGTCAATTCCTTTTCAGAGATCCATCGAATTTTCCTTTCATTCAACCGGGATTTATTTCCTCTTTTCATCCAGAATATCAATACTTCATCAGTTATCATCCAATAAACATCCAAATCATATTCACATCAATAACAAACATTTCAAGCATTTATGAATATAATTCAAGTTACACGAACTTACCTCGATACTTGTTCGTAACCAAAAATCTACTAATCCCAAACTTTTTCTTTCCCTCGATCTTGCTTCGTATTTGAATTTTCCGGATCTAAATAAATAAATTTAATCATTAATCTAATACATTTCATGTTCATATGTAACTTTCTCTACAATTCCATTATTATTTATAGTGCATTCAAAGCTGCCTCACTGAGTCACAGTCACTAAATTATTTATATATTGAGCTACGGAACTCCAAATTAAGATCCGTTAATTTTTACTGAAACTAGACTTACATATCTTCTTACCATAAAAATTTCAGAATTTTTGGTTTAGCCAATAAGTACAGTTTATTCTTTAAAGTTCCCTTGTTTCACTGTATGACAGTTCTGACCCCTCTTCACTAAAAATTAATTATCTCACTGTACAGAATTAGGATGATGCTTCCCTTTATTTCTTCAGAAAATAGACTCATTAAGGATTCTAACTATATAAATTATAACTCATAATCATTTTTGTACAATTTTTAATGATTCTCCAAAGTCAGAACAGGGGAACCCGAATTCATTCTGACCTTGTCTCACAAAAGCTATTATATCTCATGATTTACACTTCCATTAATTAAACCATTTCTTCTATGAGAAACTAGACTCAATAAGCTTTAATTCCATATTTTATTCATCCTCTAATTCGATCTCTACAATTTATGGTGATTTTTTAAAGTTAGAGTACTGCTGCTGTACAAAACTGTTTTAGTGTATGATGTTAATTACCATTTTTCCCTAAACTTTCAATAAATGATAATTTCATCCCTGCTCAATTAACCTCTCAATTGAGCTTATTCTTCTCAATTAACACTTTATCCCATCACTTTAAACTACCTTATAACCTTTGGAAATCAGAATTTTAGCACTAAACTTTAATTCCAAACTTTTTCACAATTAGGTCCTACAAATCAATTTCTATTGGAATTACCTAATAAAATCATCTCACAAACAAATTAAAGCTTCAATTTCATCCTATTTCATCATAAAATTCCAGCACATATTCATAGAAACTTTCAAATTCATTCATAAAATCAAAAACTAATGAATTTAGTAATAGGACCTAGTTGTAAAAGTCTTAGAAACACAAAAATTACAAGAAAAATGAAAGGATTAACTCACTTGGTGCAAAAATTATGAAAAACCAGCTTGAAGAAACCCTTAGGACGTTTTTGGCTGATGGGAATGCAGAAAAATAAAGAGAATTCTAGATATTCCACTTTAGTCCTAACTTTTAAAGCAAATTTTGCAATATTCCAATTTTACCCTTAACTCTTCAATTCTCCTGATTTTTCTCAGCGTATGCCGCCCAAAATATCTCCTTTTGGGGTTATTTGCAATTTATGTCCCTCCTCATTTCACAATTTTAGCTATTTAATCCTCTAGTAACTTTTACACCTTTTTCAATTTAGTCCTTTTACTTAATTGACTACCCAAACATTAAAATTTTCTAACGAAATTTTAATACCATATTACTAACACTTCATAAATATTTATAAAATATTTTTGACTCGGTTTCTGAGATCAAAGTCTCGATATCTTATTTTTACCTAATTTCTTCAATAATTTCTTTTTCTAACTAACCGCTTAATCAGTAAAATTTTTCTATCGATATTTTCATACGATTTTTCCTATCATATCAATATTCATGAAAAAAATATTAAAATAAATTTCTCTTTAAATCGGATTTGTGGTTACGAAACCACTATTCCGATAATTTTAAATTTGGGCCATTACAAACAAGATGTCAAAATACCCAGGAGCATTATCCTCTTCCGTTTTCATCACATAAAAGTCCATAGGAAATATAAGTCCGTTGACTTTCACCAATATGTCTTCAATGACTCTTTCGAGATGCGCAATAGACCTGCCTGTCAATTGGATGATAACACATGTTTTCTTCGAAAAAACCACGTTAAGTGATTCAAAAATGGAAAAAGGCATTACATTTATGGAGGCCCTTAAATCACACATAACTTTTTTAATTCCTACCTGGCCTATTTTCCATGGTATTGCAAACATGCCCCTATCTTTACATTTTGCTGGCATCCTTCGCTGCAACACCACAAATACATTTTCACCAACACTTACTTTTTCATTTCTCATCAATTTCCGCTTGTTGGTGCAAAGCTCCTTAAAGAACTTGGCATATCGCGAAAATTTTTTTATGGCATCCAACAATGGTATGTTAATCTCAATGTTTCTAAATGTTTCAAGCATCTCTTTTTCCTCATTACTTCTCTAATGTTGGTTCAACTATTTTGGAAATGGAGGTTTAATTTTGGGTAATGGAGGTTTCGTTCAGACCTGTTCATTGTTCTCCTGTTTTTCCTGGGTGGAATCTTGATCACGATTCTTGTCAGGATTTGGTTTCAGTTCTTTTCCACTTTCCAACATCACTGTATTTACGTTTTGTCTTGGGTTAGGTTCTATTTGTGACGATAGCTTTCCCTGTGAGTTTATTTTCTTAATTGACGTGGTCAACTCTTTTATAGATGCCTCGGTTTTCTTTTAAAAATCAACAGTTTGCTATTGGAAATCAAGCTTTATTTATCATGGCTTTTAGAGAGGTACCTGGATCTTGCGTTTGTTGTGGAAACTGATTTTGGTATCGGTGGTTATACTGTAGGTTTGACCCATAACTTAAGTTGGAATGGTTTTTCCATCCTAGGTTATATGTATTAGCGCAAGGGTCATATCTCTTTTGGGGTGGTCTAGGAAAGTTCCCTACAGCATCCAAATGGGTCATAGTATTGTCACACAAACTAGGGCATGCGTTAGTTGTATGTTTGGGTGCTACACAAATTCCGCATAGTCAGGCCGGTCCTGCTTTTTCTGTAAAAAGATAATTCACGATATTATTAAGTCTATCAACTTTATCTTCTAAAGTTGAATTACTTAGTAGGTGAACCCTTCTAGTGGGTTAAAGACTGACTCGAAATTGCTGAGTGTTTGCAACCATCGTAGATATCAAGTCCCTTGCCTGTTGGGGGGTCATGTTGACCAACGTCCCTCCACTAGTAGCATCTATCATATTCATTTTATTGGAAAGGAAAAGAAACAAAAGGCTAAGAGCCTTAGGGGGAATGAGTTTTTTTACAAAAGTGATGAATGAGCTCTATCCCCTATTTATAGTACATGAAAAACCCTAGTTGGTTCCTATTTAAACTCTAGATGATAATGTTTAAGAGATATAATTTGAAATTAAATCTAAAAAATATAATAATAATCCTAACAATAATCTTAAAAATAGAATTCAAATTTAAATAAGGTTTCTTGTTCATAAACTCTTATTTGAAATTTTACCCCAAGTTTTCCACGCTTTGTATTTTCAGCACCACTTCTTCCCTATTTCGCATGCCGACCAGTTTTGTCTTTAAATTCATGCTTTTTGCCCCCCAATTTCCTTTTGCCTTCAAGTTAGTCCCTACAAGATAAGAAACCATAAACAGCTCAAATTAGTAGGATCGTACTCAAAATATATATGTAATTAACACATAAAATGTATGTCATTTTAGAGTATTATCATGAGTCATTCTAATCATAAAATCATTTAAATCAACCCACTTGAACAAGAATTCTCACATCAATTACTTACCATGTGCAAACAAATCAATATGCAGTATTTTATAAATTAGTTCGGATTATAGAAACACAAACCGTAAACTTCGAGCTATTTGTTGACGACCTTGTCTTTTCCCTTCTTTTTTGAGGAATTCGTATCGACATTAGCTATGAAATTAAAAAAAAACAACACATTTCATCAATACACAACAATTTCACATTCAATTGCTAATTTACATAACTTTTGTATTTTATTTAATTTAGTCCCTCAAACTAGGACTAGCCTAACTTTCACATTTAACCCCAGATTTTTATACTAATTTCACTCTAAGATAAATTTAACTCCTTATTTTTGAATTCTACCCCTAAATTTTGAAAACTTCTCAATTTGGTCCCTAATTCTCAAAATCAACAATTTACTTCATAATTTAGTCTTTTTTTCACTTCTAACCTAAAAATCTATCAAATTAATCCCTAAGTCTTTAACTACTCAACAATTGTAACATTTAAAATCTTAAGCAGTATCGAAAAATAAAACATGGGTTGGCTACCTCATCGTATCGGAATTCCAAAAACGTAGAAATTACAAGAAAATAACTAAATTTAACTAACCAAATCAAGCTCCAAAAATTGAACTCAATGGTCGAAAGCTTCTTTTCTTTCCTCTCCAATTCAGCATGCAAAAGATGATGAATAAAATGGTTTTGTTTTGTTATGTTTTTATTCTCCACTATTTTTCTTTTCCTTATATTTTATTAACTTAATTTATGTTTTATTTTAATAAAATTTTATAACATTTTAATCTTTCAAACATTAATGTCGTCCACTAATAACTAAAATAAAGGTATATTTTCTTTTTAAGTCCTTTAGTTATAGTTTTACCTTATAATTTAATTATAATTTAACTTTTGATTTTAACGCGATTTAACCCCTGTACCTTAATTAATTCTTAATTCATCAAAATTACTTAACCAAAAATTTAATTCACCTCTAATATAACTTCATAAATATTTAATAAAATTATTTAAGGGTCTGGTTTACGGAAACGGAGTTTCGAAATCACACTACTCGACACCCCTGACTTTCGAGTCGTTACAGATTTATTTGATGTGGAATTAAATTAGGCAGTCGTGAGAATTGTTCAACTAGAGAATTTGATTCAATAATTTTCTTGAAAAATTAATTTGAAAAATCTAAGTGATTTTTGGAAAAATTAATTTTGATCAAGTAAAATTAAATTACTCAAATTAATTAAAATTAATATGATATTTTTGGAAATTAATTTTCAAGTTAGACAATTGGCACAATGGGTAATTGAACTTGAAAATTAGACTTCAGCTCGAAATTTGGGCTCGAGAACCCAGAACTGAGATCCATACTAAAAAAATGATTGAACCGAGTCTGGTATGTAAAACTGAGCCGACAGTCCAACCGGTGGTAAGACTAGATTGTCGGGCCATCATTGTCCCGAACCGAACCGGCTCGGGTACCGTGATGGTGTCGCACCTGCGATAGCACCACCGAACATGACAGTGCCAGCGACTGCGACGATAGCATTACGATGGCTGGCTGATGGTTGACGGTGGTGGTTCTTCGGTGGTTGAGCAGTGGAAGAATTACACTTCTATACGGACTCTTCCAGAGAATTTGATTTCAAACTAACTATTTTAAAATTAATATTATTTTAATATATTTAATATTTAATTTAATTTAATACTTATCTTAATAGTATTTTATTAATTTAATATTAAATTGATTATCTTAATATTTAATTTAATCTATCATTTATCTTGATAAGTGTTATATTAATTTAATATTATAGTAATTAAATTTAACCAAAGTTGAACTCTTTAAACTCTTTCCATCTAAAGAGAGTATTGAGTCATTATTTTTCACATAGTTGAATTCAAGAGAAAGTTGTAGAAAGAAAATTCTCTAAAGAAATTATTTCAGAAGATTTCTAGAGATTTTTTCTTATTTACAACTTAGCCCAAAATTTTATAGAAATTATAAAATTGCCCCACTGATAATTTTGTGAAAATTTTTCTAATTCGAAGCGAGCCCACACTCAGTAAACATGAGCTTGAAGATAGCGGAGAAGACTACTCAGTCGAAGCGTTCATCCTAGACAAATTGAAAAGATACAATTTTGATTAAGTGTTTATTACTTTAGATATCACAACTAAGTTCTAGTTTTGGAAAGAAAATTAAAACTTCGTTTTTCCTTGAAACTTATTTTTCGTTGCATTTTCAAACCCAGTTTTCTAACATATAAAGTATACGCACTTACCCTTTTGATGAATTCTGTTGGATGATAGGTAAACTATGTTTGCATATTAAAATTATCATATAGTTATTATGTGAGGTAAGTTAACTATTGAATTTTTATGAGCTTACTAAGTATTCTTAATACCTATGCCTATGTTTCTTTTATCTTATAGATTTTTAAAGTTCAAAACGTGACAATCAGATCAGCAAGAAGTTCACATTATCTGCCCAAGTTTTGGTAGACTCTTGATTTTGTTTGAGTCGATTTAGGTGACACGTATATAGATGTTTGGTCATTTGTAAACAAATATGTTAAATTCTGGAGGTGGTTACTTTGTATATTCATGATGTATGCAAATAAAATGAACTCAGGTTCTGTTATATTTTGTATTTTAAGTTTTACAGGACTTATCGAAGTGTGGGGTATCCGCAGAACAGTCTGCCATATAGGTATCCACGAGAAATTATGAAATTTGGTGTTCGCTTTACTTTTTGTAATATTGGTATCCGTAGAATAATCCGCAGCTTAGCCATCTAAATTTCAAATGTGTAGAAGGACGATCCATAGGATCGATCCACCATATATTAATCCACAGCATGGTCCGCCATATATTAATCTGTGGCACGACTCGCCATGTATGTTTGCTGTATGTGTTAGTGATGTGAGTCTCATGTGGTAACCTCATGTAGCTTAGGTTTGACAATCGGACCGAACTTGGGGTGTTACAGGATATGTTGGTTTGAATTAGCTAATGTTTGAGGTTATGCATTATTTGCTAAGTAGATCGTGTTGATTTTGGTTTTAAATTATCTTTGAATGCTATTTGAATAGTTAAAAGTGGTGAGAATGAATTGGTAATGTGTTGTTTTCTCATGAACATTATTTGAATGGTATTTTTATTGTGATAAAGCATGGAAAAATGATGATTTTGGATGGTTAATAAACCAAGGATTGGTTGATTGAATTGGTATAGCTTGGATTGATTTGTTGTTGCCAAATTTGTGGAAATGTTAGAATGGGAGTTTAGAAATAGTTAAATGAATGTTTAGACATGTTTTTCGATTGGTTTTGTCAATGATATAAGTGTGAATTTATGCACCAATTGTGCTAATGGTTTGGCTTGACATGGAATAGGTACCAAATGGCCTAAAATGTATCAAAACAGAGTTCAAGTCGAGACAAGAAACTCTCTTCGTCGCAATGTCGGTAGACAGTTTGTGATGTCCCAATGTCGAGTGGCTGGACATCACAACATGACAAACTATTTTGCGACATCACTACATGAAGGAGGCAACGTCACAATGTCGACCCTGGATTTTCAAAACTTTGCAATTTGGTCCTAATTTATGCTCAGGTCAACAAAACAACTTTTGTAAGCTCAATTAAGGCTCAGATTTAGTTGTGAATCATATTATGAATGTGTTTAAGTCATAAATGTTTGTTGATTGACATATTTACTGTATTTTGATGGGAATTGCTTCGAAAACAGATGTGACAGCTTGTAACTCAGACCTGACGATCGGGTCAGGCAAGGGGTGTTACACTTCTTACTAGTGAAAGGAGATTTGTTTTTTAATAAATAAGCTTATTCCAAACTCTACCAATGATGATGTTGTAGTCGCCATGATACCATTTTGGTGTAGATAGGGAATCCAAGATATTTCCCAAGTTATAATGTCTCCTTAATATTCAGGGTGTTAGTGACCCAAGATTTCTTGTGAAATTTGATGATTTGGCATTATTCCTTCATAAACAAGTCAATTTTATTTAACAGTCTTGATAATTTTCTTGTCCATTTTTGGGGAAAAATGGTGTCATAAAAGAATGTTATTTCTGTCACAAATGAGTTACCATGTTCTCTAGTCCACTTCTTTGAGGATTTAGAGATTAAGGAAATTTATGTACAAGATAAAGATATAAGGAGACAGGAGATCTTCTTACCTAATCCCACAAGAAGGTTGGAAGCATTGTATTTGGATAATCAATAAGACCCTAGTTGAGGTAGTGGAGATGTATTTCATGATTAGAGTTACAGAAAATCTTGGTCACAATAAAGATGATCTTGTCTTTAACTTGGGACAATTATCTCTAGTAGAAGAAAGGGTGCAATCCATCTAGTCTTGGGGCTTTAATTGGTCTAAAAGACCAAACAACTTTGGCAACATCCACATTGGTGATTTTAACATGCAGTTCTTATTTATCTCCATTCAAAAATTAGGGCCAACTAAGATTAATCTCACTAGGGATGAGATTAAAATATTTTTTAGTAGAAAACGTGTAACACCCCCATACTTGACCCGATTGCCGAGTCAAGGCATCAGGATGTCACATTCGTTGTCGAAGCAACTACTACAAATTTCAGATCAATGTATCATATTATTTAATTAATATAGATCATTAACTCATTTCAGTAATAATTGAATTTACGATAGAACTAATCATGAGTTAAAGGAGCTCATTAAAACATCCACAATTAATCAAAGGCCAAATTGTATAGTTCATAAAAAACTTTGAACTGTCATCGCGACGTTGGGGTTTCCACGTTGTGACATGGCGAACTTGTCATCGTGACATCGTCTCCATTTTCTTACAAGTTCCACGCTTTATTTTTATGTATTTATTTTTTAAAATCATTACCTGAACCGTATTCAGATGTCATAACTGCCACTTCATTTTACATATCATCCACTTGCATCTATTTCTAATCTCAAGTCCTCATAAAAACATGATATTCAATCAAAGATAACAAAGTTTATCAAATTAACACAAATATTAAAGTTTTACAAATTAGTCCATTGAAGGACTTGCACTTTCAAAGTAGTTTACCCACTTTATATATATTTCATATTTATTCCTAATTTGTGCCAATCAATTTAATTCTTCATAAAATTTTAACAAGAATTCAATATCACATCAATTAATGTTATTCACTTATTATTTTATCAATTCGTTTAAACATATTCACATGTATTAATCATCCCATCACTTACAACCATTTGAAACATTTCATATTTATCTACTATATATATATATATATATATATATATATATTCATATATTTTTCCTCCTTCTCCTCTTCATTCCACATCCTTTATGTATATATTTATTAGAATCTTTAGCTTTTAGTATATAACATGCTTATATGTAACATTGTCTATAATTTCACTATTTACTTATATGTTCATATCAAAGCTATCCACTTGAGTCATAGTCACTAAATTATTTATATATTGAGCTCCGAATTAGAAATTAAGATCCGTTTGATGTTTTTGAAACTAGACTCAAATTTATTTTACCATAAAATTTCATAATTTATAATTTAGTCAATCAAGATCGATAAATTATTCAAATTTGTCTACGTTACATTTGCTTGACAACTTCGACATTTCTTTACTAAAATTAATTATCTCTTAGTACGGGCTTGTATGATTTTTTGTTTGTTTCTATTGAAATTAGACTCATTAATAATTTAAACAAATAAATTTAAACTCATAATAATTTTTTTACAATTTTTTACGATTTTCCAAAGTCAAAACAGGGGAACCCAAATCCACTCTGACTTTGTTTCACAAAAATTAATATATCTCAAACTATAAAATCTTGTTTCTTTCACCGTTTCTTCCATATAAAACTAGACTAAATAAGCTTTAATTCCATATTTAATTCAAGCTCTAACTAAATTTCTATAATTTTAGGTGAATTTTCAAAGTTAAGTTACTGCTGCTATCCAAACTGTTTTAATGAAAATATTTTCTTTTCAAGGTACTTTGCACTATCTTTCATTCAATCACATATAATTGCCATACTTTTGATTACTATACAATTTAGTCACTTATGTTTATGTGTAGATTACATATTCATTTCTTAATCTTAGTACTTGTCACCATACAAATCACATTCTCTCTTACCAATTTAGTGTTTTAAGTATCTATTCTTCATCAAATACTTTCTAATTCTCTAGTATTTAGATTAAATACATGTTTCATACATCTCACTCAAAACATCTTTAACTCAATCTATTGAAATACAAGTAGGTTTAGTATGAAACTTACCTCCTTTGTCAAGAATTTCTTCATTTCTTCTTCTTTTCCATGCATTTCTCATCTTCACCACTTTCCTTCCTTTTCTTTTCATTCTCTCCACTTTCATCTACTATTTTCTTACTTCTAAATTGATGAACATATTCTCTAGAATCTCTACTTCATCTTCTCTCTTTAATATCTAAGGAAATTTTCAAAATTTTGGGTAAAATGTAGGTTTTCATGGAAAAGGACTAAATTATAAAGGAAAGAAAACTTTCTTTCTCACCTTTTTACTCACGTTGGAAGGATGATAAATTTCCTTCATCCTTCCTTTCTTTTATACTACCATTTTCTAAATAAAATAATAACAAATATCTAAGTAAAATATTAATAAAATAATATTTAACTAATTAATTAAAAGAAATCACCAAAATATCATCAACATCATCATTACATTCTAGAATTCTCCCTCTTGCTAATTGACCATTTTACCCTTTATGATCTTTTAAAATTCCATCCTTGAATCATCACTTAATTTGATAAAATTACGATTTAGTCCCTCATAATTCTTCACCTATTCAATTTGGTCCCTGCATGCCAATTCCATATCTTAGTAAATTAGATTATTTTCACTTTTGGTCCTTCAACTTTCTTATTTTTACACTTCAATCCCCTAAATTTTGAATATTTACCCTTGAGCCAAAAAAATTTCACATATTTGCGATTTAATCCCTTCCTTAATATATCATGTCATGCTTTTTGATTTAACTCTCTTATGATATATTGCAACTTTTATTTTCTTTGATCTTATACCTTATTTCAATAAGGTTTTATCTCATATTATTTACGACCAAGAGGGTTTTGAGGATGTAACAAAATGTTCATGAAGTACTCTTGAATTATCATTTCTATCCCGTTTCTATCTATGACCTACCTCTCATTTGAATCATTTAGGCCTACAATTTTTTTTATAGTTGCATCTCTTTATCGTGGTAAGGGGAAAAAATTTGTGTTTCGTTCACTCTAGAGATTAATTACATGACAGTATGTGATGTCATCTTTTTTGTTTATGATAATTTCGACTTGATACGTAATGCTTTGTAATTGGTTTGAAAATTTCTTCATCTACAAGCACATACAAACCAACCTTCTTCAAGTGCTTTTTGGTACGTGCTTTGACCTCTAAGAATTTTAGATTATGTTGATCATGAACAACTCAATCATCCCGTTGTTTAAAATTTCATAAAAAAAGTTGCTATCAAATTTCAAAATATCTTTAAAATATTTTTGAAAAAATAACAAAATTAAAACTATTTGACTAGAAAATTTTATCACATTGATTGCACGATTTGCTATTTGTTTTTCCTTAAACCTTAATGCAACCTCTTTTTCCTCCAAAAAAAAGAGTTTAAGATGATTTTAGGTGGGAAGAAAATATAAATGAGTGGGTATTTATAGAGTAGAAGTCGAATCTTATACTTATCGACTTCTACTTACTAAATAAGTTGGTAGGGACAATAGGGAAATAAATTTCCATGGGTAAATCTAACCATCTAAACTATGATTGATAAATATTATCTCTCGTTTATAAAGTTCTCTCTTGTTTTGCTCTCTCAAGGAGAGTTGTAGCAATTAATTCTAGTGCCTTTTCCGACCACGAGGGTAGGTATTTGATAGATCTCCCTCTCCTTTTCATCATTGTATGTTTGGTTGTCCTATTCAGTCCCTCAACTCCCTTGTTTTTAGTTGACAAAGTTTGGTGCTAGTGCTGCCTTTATTTTGAAAACCTGTAGCCATCTTCTTCTTATGTGCATTCTCAAGGTAAAATAGAGACATTTCAAGGCTGGTTTCAAGCTCCAGTGAGCCGCCCTTAGTCGTTTCTACATCTCTGGTGGCCTGATCGGACCTCCGGTAGGAGATCTTAGTAGGTTTTGTTGATTTAGTCTTTAGTTTAGTGGTTTGTTAAGGTAACTAGTTGTTTGGTTGTGGAACAGTAAGCTACTATTAACCATTTCTACTTCTCTGATAGCCTACTCGAATCTTCGATAGGAGATCTCGAGTAGGTTTTGTTAACTTATTCTTTAGTTTAATAGTTTGTTAAGGTGACCAGTTGTTTGGTTGTGGAACAGTTGGTCACTAGTCTTGTTTTTCTATTCGAGCTTTTTTTTCTAAGCCTGTTTTTGTCGATTCGTTTTTTATTTCAACTTTTGGTTCTTGTGCCTAATGTCATCGTCACCAAGTGTCATTTTGAGTCTTTTATCAGTGGTATTAGAGGACTAGTATGGTAGATGGGATCATATGCATTTATATAGGCCCCTATATAAATAGTTAATACCTTTTAGTAGAATGTATATGAATTCCTCTTTACATGGTAATGATCCCTCTCCTAATCCTACTTTTAGATGGTTTAATTGGTGCTGATTTTTAGCATTTGGTGATGTTTATTGCTTGCTTTTCTCCTAGTATTTGCTAGGATGTTGTATTAGTTCAGTTTTGAACCTCCCCTCTTTTGTATGAAATGAAACCATCTTTCCTTATGAAATAACCCTGAACTCGACATTTATGGAAGTGAAGCTATTGTTGTTTACACTTTACACAACTTTCCTTATGACACGCAAGCATGGACTCATGTGATAATTTATTAAGCCACTAAACTCGCAAATCATGAATGTTGAAATTACTCGAATTTAATAAAAATATTAAAAACACTATATTTAAGTTTTTTTAAAAAAACCCTCATTATGGGTGTCATTTCATACAGACATTTTATTTTCATAAATTGTATAATAAATTCTATTCCTAAACCAATTATTAGATGTGAAAAGAAAGCATCAAAAATTGGGACCCAAAAGAAATGGGTAAACAATAAGCAACCATCAAATTATAGTAATCCATTTCCTTCATTTTCATTATAATCGAGAAGTAATGCATAAATTGGAATTTAAAATAATGAAAAGAAACAAGAAAATGACTAGTTGGGGAAATAAACACATTCTTGTTAAATAATAATGGCCTTAAAAGACATTTATTATTATTGGACACCCAAATTCCATAGTAATAATTAAGATTGATTTTTATTATTTATTTATTTACTTCTCTTGTCTCTAAACTCTATTCATCTCTCAATTTTCCCATTTTTTCTAATTGGGGGAGACAATGAACAAGAAACTCATTTGAAATCCAAATATAACACCAAAAAGATATTTCTCTCTCTCTTTAAACCTCTTTTTTTTTATAAAAGCTTTCTTATTTACTCCGCAAATCCCGAGAGGACTTCATTTAGACTCTCTGCTTTGCTTCCTCTTCTTCCTGTCCCAGGTTCGTTAAATTTATTTCGTGTAAAATTTAAAACAACAACAAAAAAAAGTTAGTTCCTTTTATTTTCTATGTATGTTGTGAATCTATCTTCTTCTTCTTCTTCTTCTTCTTCTTTTTGGTATATTATATTTCCGGTTAATGCATTTTTATTCTGATTAATTAGACCCTTTTTTTTTGGTTTTCAATTTGCTAATTTTGTATTGAAATTGCTCGTGATTTTTTTTTCTGTTTGAGAAATGAAGCGTAATTAAGTAAACGTTAAAGAGTGATGGATCAGCTGAGAAATAACATTTTTTTCCATTTTCATATGATCTATTTTTTTTTAAATTTTAGTGGATGCATAAAATCTAAAAAAATTTATCGCTTTTTTTTTCAACTGAAAATTTTGGTATCAGGTTTTATTAGTTTAGATCTTGGCAAGCATTTCAAATTTTGTAGCTGGAAAGGTTTCAACTTTTGATCCCGTGCATTATTTATTATTGTTTGAGATAGAAATAGAGCAGATAACGGGTGCCCAAATAAATAAAAATTTGTTTGATTAAGGAAGGAAAAAGCAATGAAGATGCCCTAGTTCTCGCATTATTTGCTTCTTGTTGCCGAGATTTTAATGGAATAATGAAATTTGGATTTTGATATCAAAATTTTAACTGGCTTAAAACTCTTGATTTGAGACTAGTTACTGGAGAAATTTTTTGCTTTTCATGTTTTAATTTGATTGGATTTGACAAATACCAATCTTAATAAGTAAAATTGAAGTCTTAAATTTAGTCTTGACTTTTTCAAAAATTTTAAGTAGAACCGGCAAAAACCCAGATCCAGCTTCTTTAAATTATTCTCAAACTATAAAGTTGAATTTAAATTCCTCTGATGGCGGTTTCCCAACAGATCTCTCCCAGACTTGTAAAAGATCATTGTACCTGTTATCTCTTCCTCTAAAAGTGTTTTTGAAAATATATGTATTGTAAATGTATGCTGCTAACTTTTTTCTGTTATTATTATTCCTGAAAAAGGAAACATTCTTCATTGTCTTTAATACAGGAGGATGCTAGTTTGTTCTTCTTTAACCTTCTGATTTTGGAAAATAATTTGTTTATACAGGTACAGCTGCTGCTTATTTTTGACACCTGAGCTTCGGTTTCTTCTTGCATGAAAATTGAGAAACAAAGACTCTGTTTGATTATTTGGAGACTATAGTTAATAATGTCCTCTGTAAGCAAGGCTGACAGGAAGGCAGCGCTCGATGTGGCCTCATGGTTTTTCAATGTTGTCACATCTGTGGGTATAATCATGGTCAATAAAGCCTTGATGGCTACATATGGCTTCGGTTTTGGTATGTTTCGAGTGAACATTTTACCTGCAAACTTTGATAATCTTTGCCTTTGCATTACATGTCTAACAATCACTTTTTTGGTCCATGGATATGACTACATATGATCAGCCTAAAAGGGAGAAACAGAGTAGCAAGAATAATAGTTTATGTAGTAACATACATTGATTTGGTTTTCCAGTTTTGTTTATTAGAAAAGGAAAAGCATGGAGAAATCTATGAAGTTGATGATCTTCCTATATTCTTTTCTCCTTTATATACTCAAAAGTAATAATTTTTGACTAGTCGATTCCACACTCCAAGAGGCAGACCTCAATTGGAGCCTAGCGGAGCCATGATTTTGAAACTTTTTTATACGGATTTTATCTCAATAATCTCGACATTTCTTATAAATAAATTAGTTAGACCCCCTCAAACCAAAATTTATGTTCATATTCGTTATTCTTCATGTATGATGACTGTCATCTACGGGATATTAGTGATAAAACTTTTTTGTATCTAAACCTTATCAACATTACAACTATTAACTTGGTTTACTTGTCATAAATGATTTTCAGTTTAAAATGAATAAGTTTGTCAACACTATAGTTTCACAAACATATAGATTTAAACATATAGGAGTACTATAATAGCTAAAACCCAATTGACAACTATTCTAGTTTTGGGACCATTTTCTTTCTTTTTTTCCCCTTTCGAAAGTTCCAGTTGTATCCTGCATGCTCTTTGAAAATGTTATACGGCAAAACAGTTAACATTATTAGCTTAAGTACCATTTCATTTTCCATGATTCAAAAATACCATGTAAAAAATTAGAAGGTTTCAACTTGTCATATGAAAGTCTCTATTGTATTGGTCTAAAATTTTAATCTTTATTATTTTAAAAATATTTCCTTTTATGTATATCTCTTTTACTTTAATACTTTAAATCATTATATATGACTACATAATGTGTTAACACTGTAAAAGATATAATAATTTTAGTTCGATAAAGAATGTTCCTACTGATTTGCAAGTAAAAATCATAAGATCTACTACTAAATTCTTTTCGCTATACATTTACATATAGGATACTTTTAATTAAGTTTGCTGTCATATGCTACATCTAAAAATATTTTTGCTATTGTTAATTGAATATACTTCAACCTTGTCAAAGTTTAAAGTCAAGATCCATCATCGATCGAATCCATCATGATTGTAAATTTCTTGACTGTTAACTGTACATTTGATTTTCAGCTAATTTCCTGACAATCTCAAAATTTTCGGAACATCCATCTTAAAAGATTACCACCTTAAACTTGGATAAACTGTGTCTCTCCAATTTTTGGTTTAGGTTTTGATGGATACAGCTTAAAGCTTGTTTACTTTTGGAAATATTCCATTTTCATTTTAACTTTATATCTCGAAGATAATAAATAAAAAATCGGTGCTAGTTAAAATTCTTTTTTCCTTCAATTTCCAGAAAAAAAAAACTAGAATACAAGGGTTCCATAAATTTAGCTCGTTTCTTTTTATTGATTATATTTAGATAAACAGCAATGGAAAATGGAAAATAGTTTCCAAATCTAAGTTGGCCGTAAATTTTTGGAAAGGCTTAGTAGCTGTTATGGACATGAACAGATAGTTGAACCATAGAAGAAGATATAAGCCAAATCTTTCTATATTGGAATAGACAATTTTGTTTAGAGATATGATATTTATGTGGAAAGATATAATGATTGATATTGCTTAACCCTCTGGACTTATCTCAGTGATTGAAGTTATTTGATGATATTTTGAAGTTGTGTTTTGACAAAGTAAATATGCACATCTGGTATTTTTTTGTCTTATATGGAATCTAAGCATATTTTAAACAAATATTGTAAAAGGAAAATGGCCATATGCGTATAAGAAATTGATTGGAAGATACCAAACAAGTTTTTAGCATTACCAATATGCAGAGATATAATGCCTTCATAATGGGAGACCTATTATGAGTGGCTGAAGCTATCATTTTCATTATTTTGTTCTTCAGCTTCTGTGTGAAAAGACCCAAATGAGCAGGGTTCAAATCCTTGAATGGGCCAGGGTGAGATTTGTGAGACAAACAAGAGCTACCTCCCATTGTCTAGCTGAAATTCCTTAAATACCAAAAAAAAGACCTTACATATGAAAAAATAACATGTTTTGACTGTATAAATTCTGATGAAGCATGTCGATTTTAAGAAATTTTACCTTTCCAACAACCCTGATGTTGTGCCCCGTTTAATACTTTGCTGCAGCTACAACATTAACTGGTTTGCATTTTGGGACAACAACCTTGTTGACTGTTCTTCTTAGATGGCTGGGTTACATTCAGGGCTCTTATCTACCATTACCCGAACTTCTCAAGTTTGTCTTGTTTGCAAACTTTTCTATTGTTGGAATGAATGTGAGTCTGATGTGGAATTCTGTGGGCTTCTATCAGGTCAGTTTTTGCAACTTAGCTATATGTTTGATCTTCTGGAAGTTATGTTACATATTTTTTGTATAAAACTTATTTGCAGATAGCAAAGCTGAGCATGATTCCGGTATCATGCTTTCTGGAAGTTGTTTTTGACAAGGTCCGCTACTCAAGGGACACAAAGCTTAGCATACTATTAGTTCTCGTTGGAGTTGCTGTCTGTACTGTTACGGATGTGAGTGTCAATCTCAAGGGTTTTTTAGCTGCTGTAATAGCAATTTGGAGCACAGCCCTCCAGCAGTATGTAAGTAGATCTGCAATACTATCCTGATTTTACTTAAGGTGTAATAAGTTGGAAGAATATTTTGGATAGTACCATCAAATAACTTTGTGATTGAACAAAGTTCAGAATGCATATGTCACGAGCTCAATCCATTCTATAAATGAAACACCTGCCATACCTTATTTTGTTACATGGATTGATATATTTGGTCTTTTCTTTTTTCTTATTTATTTTTGCAGTATGTGCATTTTCTTCAACGCAAGCATTCTTTAGGATCTTTCGACTTATTGGGACATACTGCTCCAGTACAAGCTGCAAGCCTGCTCTTAGTTGGTCCTTTTGTGGACTACTGGTTAACAGAGAAAAAGGTTTATGCTTATGACTACTCTGTGATCTCAATGGTAAGGTTCTTATCAGTGTTGACTAGATTTTTAGTTGGTAACAAGACTGCTCCTCTGCTCCATTTCCACCTGCATGCATTCTCATGAAGTCAGTGCATCTGATTCTATTATTTAATGCATGTTATGTTTATGCCTTCAAATTAAATGTTGGGAACCACAATATTCTAGCGGTTCATTCCAAGCAAACTTTCCTAATGAAAAAGAGGGAATATTTCTCGAGCGATACTCTCATTGCCTAGGGTAGCTATTGCGCTACTTCCATCGGATTTAGCTTAGACTAATGATGTAAAAGAGCCAGTTTCATTGCATTGAAGTTGCTATCATCAAGCTATATTAAGTGCTTTTATAATGTTCTTGAAGAAGCTTGACTCGTGGATATGCATTTTTCTTTAAAAACCACCAAGGGTAAAGAATGATTCTACCTATTTGGATGAAGTTGTCCATAATTTTTCTTTTTTTAAAAAATAGAAGCCAACAATAGCTTAATCATGAGCTAATCTAAATGATATCTCTGCTTGCAGTTTTTCTTAATCATGTCATGTACCATTGCCGTTGGGACCAACCTCAGCCAATTCATCTGCATCGGCAGGTTCACGGCCGTATCATTCCAAGTGCTTGGCCATATGAAGACTATTCTTGTTCTCCTCTTAGGGTTTATTTTCTTCGGGAAAGAAGGTCTCAATCTACATGTAATTCTCGGTATGGTCATCGCAGTCTTAGGGATGGTCTGGTATGGTAATGCCTCCTCCAAACCGGGTGGAAAAGAACGTCGGATTTATTCAGCTCCAAGCAACAAATTACATAAACAGGAGTTATCAGATTCCACCGAGACAGAAGAGGTCTGAAAATTCATTCAAGGGTTTAACAAAGTAAAAGGGAAACTAAAGACATTTTTAACTAAGTCAGGCAGATTCCGGGAATCTATTTTCACCTAGAGGATCAAAGTTCCAATTTATTACTATATTGGTTGTTTTTTTTTTTCTCATTTTTCACAAATCATGGTTTATCATTGTGTTGTCCTTTAATTTATTCAAGTGAAAAGATGGTGTTGAGAGAGGGAGCAAATTCCCTGTAAAAAGGGTATTTTTTTTCACTAATAATATTTTCTATAGTAATTTATTTCCTTGCTTTTCAATCTACTTTCTCTGATTTTGATAATTAAACCAGGTTTTTGATATAAATAAAGTAATTTACTTCCTTGAATTCGAGTAACCTTAAAATTTAATTTACTAAATGCTTTTATTTTTAGGTTTAATACCTAAGTTGGTATAATGTGACCATTTTGATATTATTATTAATTTTTGAGATTTAATTCAGGTTTTAGGGTTTATTTAGTGAAAATTATAATTAATGAATGGAATATTTAGTGCCAATTGTGGATTTATTTGTTTACGTGTTTATTTTGTTGGACAGAGTTTGATAGGTTTAGTTTTTCTTAAAATTTTAGGATTGATTTGATGAAGGAAAGCTGTTAATATTATTTATTAATTATAAATTTTCGTTAAATCAATCTTAAAATTTAAAGTTAACATTAAAATTTTATACTTGTGCATACTAAAATGTATAACTTTTGTTAAATATAGACACTATTTGTGAAAGAAAAACACAAATATCACGTTAGAAACAAAATACCAAATGATGTATTAAGCGTATTTATTACATCTATAAGTGAAAATATAGGATGGGAATTTCACCGAATAATTGAAAATTTTTCAATACAAATAATCTTGTAATTTAGAGCTAAGCTACTTGTTTTTTCTGAAAGTGTGTCAAAGCCCAATCAAAGTACAAATACAAATATATGTTTGAATAATTGCAAGTATCAAACTAACTATTACAATACAGATTGTATGAGGAATCACAAAGTAGAATCAAACCATTACAACAAAATCAGACTAAGAACTTCTACGGTCTAGATTAAAGCCAACAAATTGAACTAAACTCACATGACAACTGCACATAATGATACTTCGAGACCCGCGCATAAAATTACGAATGGTGAGTTTGGAACCTGTGTACTTAAGACCTAGGACTTTCACTTTTCCCAACTGAGCCAATGCCTCCATGGTAGAGCCAAGCTAATTGTTGAATTTCGTAAGTCTAACTTAGAATTATTATCGATAAATAAAAAAAGTATAAAATTTAAATTTAATTAAGAAAGAATATATATAAATTCTAATATAAAAATATTTTCTAAATAAGTAAGAAAAAAAGAAGAAGGGGGAATTTACCAGAGTTGATTCAGCCCAATTCATAAGTAAATCTACAGATGCATGATGACCAGATTTGGTCATAAATTCCTTTGAAACAAATGAAAATTTTAGGATAGAGGGGGGTGGGGGGAATGATGCATTGATGTCAAAGGAGTTAATACAGCCATTAATGGCATTGGAAATCAGCTGCACTGCACTGCACTGCACATACATGCACTAGGTTTTTGCATCACTTCAATTCATGTGTTTTAAGCTTTCTGCATTTATAGCATTTAGGTTCTCATTATTTTTCACCTTGGAACTCAAGCAACTTGAGGCTGAGGCTGAGGCTGAGCCTGAAGAAGTGGTGGATCCTCTTATCGTCTTTACAAACAAATCCAACCCATTTTGTGTGAAAGCTTATTTCATTATTGGAATTACTTCCAAAATGCCAAATACAAATTTTTATAACCCAAAGTGAAATAGACACCAAATACAAGCAAAATCATCATACTTAGGACCAGTTCTTCATTGCTTAAAAAAAAGCACTTCTGACTCCAAAAGTACTTTTGAAAGAAAAGCTGTGAAGAACAAGCTACTTTAGGCTGAAATTTTTAACTTTTCAGAAGTGATTTTCAAAAGCACTTCTGAAAAGGAGCTGAAAAGGAGAAGCTAAAAATTTTAGCTTTTCCTCTCCCAAAAACATTTTTGGTGCTTAATTACTTTTTCACCCCTCCAATAACATAGTATTTTTCTTTTTTTTTTCTTGGTGCTTAATTACAATTGTGTTAAAATAATTAACTAAAAATAAAAAATATTTACAATTTATATTTTATTTATTAAAATATTAACAAGTTATAATAATTTTATATTATTACTAAAATATAATAATATTAACTAATTTAAATATTATTTAAATACATATTTGTTACTTGATAATAACATGTCTAAAATTGACTTTTTATTTCTCAAAAGTACTTTTTGACAGCAATGCTAAACACTTAAATTTTAAACCAAACTTTTCAAAAGCACTTTTCAAAAGTAATTTTCCACAACACTTTTTAAAAACACTTTTCAGAAGTAAAGAAGAACTGACCCTTAATATACCCACAAAAGTTTTGAATCAAATATATATATATTTCAATGAGAGATCATAGAAAGTAGGTATGACATGATATGAATATAAGGCCCAAAATTTCAATATAAACAAAAAAAAAAAAAGGGGTGTTTGAATGTGGAAGATAATGAAGGGGGGGTCCCCTCACCTCACCTCACCTTACCTTTGAAGCCATCATTTCTTTCGTGTGGCATTTGATAAGATTTTCATTCTCATCTCTTTTTTATAACAAAGAAAGGCCCAAAATAAACACTTTGAGACCCACTTCCTTTTCCCTATTTCTCTAACTACAAACAAGTTTCTTCATCATCATCCACCCTTTTTCTATATAAAAATTCTCCTTTCAATATACATTAAATTTATCTATATCTGTCAGAAAGTAAAATTCCATGTTGAAGTTTTGTAAATGAAAATAAAAACCAGCACTATCAAAGTTTTACCTCCAGTCAAATTTAATCTAAATTTAATATTACCACCGAATAATATAATATTAGAGGTGGGGAATGGAAATA
The DNA here is from genome assembly GCF_025698545.1 of Gossypium raimondii. Taxonomy (NCBI): domain Eukaryota; kingdom Viridiplantae; phylum Streptophyta; class Magnoliopsida; order Malvales; family Malvaceae; genus Gossypium; species Gossypium raimondii. The sequence continues at coordinate 6,418,940 of NC_068566.1, read as the reverse complement.
ACACGATTTGAACCCGTATTAAATTGGTGTCGATAACCGCCCTATACAAGCTAAAATAATAATTATACCACATTTATGAGTAAAAAGATTAATTAGTTGGTAGACTATTTTTTATTTTTGTTTGTTAAAACTTAATGTTTTTAATTATTTGGTTTTAATTTTTGATAATCCATTATAAAAGAAATAAAAGAGAATTTTTATATGGAAAAGTGTAAAACATAATAAGTAGACATTCAACGTATAACTTTTTAATTTTTTTTGACTTCTTTTGAAATAATGTGAAATATTTATTTAAAAATTAATGATAAATATATAAAATTATTTTTGTTCATAATTTAAATTTTACATTTATCAAACAGACAATTTTATAACTTAGATTCAACGCTAAAATTTTCAGCATTTAATTTTTAGTTTGTCAAATAACATCTTAGTTGGTATTGTTTTAAATATAAGAAAATGTAATTATCTTTATTTTATATTATTTTAATATTAAACTGTTCAACTGTATATTAATTTTGAGGTAAATATTATTTTGTATGAAATAATTAATTAAAATTGTTTGTAAAATACTGATAAAGGAAAGGGTTAAAACAAAATGAAAAATGAAGAAAATGGTGAAAACTAAATAAAATGAAATTACTTTTAGTACTAAATTTAAAATTTTTTAAAAATAGCTTTTTGGAAGATAAGTTGTGCATTTTTAAGCTAATAAAGATAAATTTATTTTTAAAAATAGTCTCATAAAAGTTATAGTTTTGTTGATACAAATGTCAATAAGGGAAGAGACAAAGAGAAAAGGGGTTGGTAATGTCGAAGAAGGTCGACAGAGAAAGGAGGTAAGTAAAGAGTAAAATAAGATTGCAAAGGAGGATGAAAGATGTATAGTGCTTAATGCTGCTGAAAGGCTAAATGATCAATTCCTCATTCATCGTTATATAAGGTATTTATAGCAAATGAGCTCTCGTGCTCAATAAGAGACCACATCACCAACAAATGCGGGACATGGTGATCATGATGTTGGTCAAGTGACAAGGTCATTGTACATGGGCTGTCCTCATGCATGACACTACTCCTTTGGTTGAGGTAGTATAAGGTTTTTACTGTAACAACCCGATAGTTATGGGTGTCGGAAAATGTATTTTTGAGACTCCGTTTTTGTAAATTAGACTCGCAAATATTTATTAAAAATATTTACGATGTTAGTTGTGTGGTTAATTAGGTTTTGGTTAGGTGAATTTGCATGAATTAAGAGTAATAGGTAAAAGGACTAAATTGTATAAAGGGTGAAAGTTAAATTATAGATTAAAAACTAAAAGGACTAAAGAAGCAATTATGCCATTGCTCAAAATGAGGCGGCATAAGTATATTATTATAAAATTTTAAAGTTAAAATATATATATTATAATATTATAATATTAAAACTTAAATGTTAAGTATATATATTATATATTATATATTATATATTATATTATAATAAAGAAAGAAACAAAAAGAAATAGAAAGAAACAAAAGCAAAAACGAAACACAAAGGGAAAGAAAGAAAGAAAAGAAAGAAAGAAAGAAGGAGAAGAAGGAGAAGAAGGCTTAGGGTTTTCAATTGTTCAAAGTTCAATTGGTTAGTTAATTTAGTCTCCTTTTTTTGTAATTTTTATGTTTTTGGAATTCTGGTATTAAATACTACCCGATCCATGTCAAAATTTTAGAAATTTTTGAGTTTTTAAGTGTTGTTTATGTTGAATAATTTTAGTATTAGGAATAAATTGATAGATTTTTAAGTTAGAAATGAAAAGGATTGAATTGTAGAATAAATTGTAAATTTTGAGTAATGAGGACTAAATTGTGAAAATTAAAATTTAGGGATTTAAGTGAAATTAGAGAGTTAAATTTAGTTTAAAGTGGAATTTGAATGAAAATATAGGATTAATTGTAAAGAAATAAAGTTAGTCTCGATTTAGGGACTAAATTGGAATTTAAGTAAATATTGAATAAAAATTTAAAATATTAAATATGAGATTGAATTGTGTTGTATTGATGAATTTTAATTGTTTTAATTCCGTAGCTAACGTTGTACCAGAATCCTCGACTAAAGAGGGAAAGATAAAGTCGACGAGGAATAACTCAGAATTTCTAGTTTGTATTTCTATAATCCGAAGCTAGTTATTAATTGTTGAAATTTTTATGTAATGTATATGGTAAGTGTTGAGGTGAGTAATTGATATTTTGATAATTGATTGAATGAATTGAATTGGTAGATAAATATATATTTTGAATGGATTGATTTTTGAATTGAAATAATTATATGTGTAATTAAGTGATTATATGAAAAATTGATATTGAATATTGATTGTTGTTGGATTGTGAAATTTAAACTCTATTAACTGTATCGAGCTGAGTTGGATATAGATGGCATGCCATAGGATTGGAAGAGTTTAGGGATTTCTTCGACTTCGAGTCGATGAGACACTGGGTGTCAATTTACTACTTCAGATTAATTCGATGAGGCACTGGGTGCCAATTCACTTCGGTTTAGCCGATGAGACATTGGGTGTCAATTTATTACTTCGAATTATCCAATGAGGCACTGGGTGCCAAACTGGTGTGTTTGGTTAGATCCGTGTATCCGTCCAAGTCCGAGTCGTGTTAATAGGGGTAAATGAATAATAAAGTTTTATGATTAATATTGAAATGGCATGGTATAAGAAATGAAAGTGAAATAGTGAATTGAAAATAGAATGTGAAATATGTTGCAAATATATGGAATATATAAGTTATATACTCATAAAATGATTATGGAATGGATAATGCAATTGTATAATGAAATGTGAAATAAATTGTGAAAAGCTATTTACATAGCAAGTATAAGAATTGAAATATTTGTGAAACAAATGAAATATGATATGGTTGTTGTAATAACTAAATATTAATATGTGTTAATATTTCAATCGTGTATTTGTAATTTTTTTTTACCTTTAAATATTCGGATTATAGAAATACCATTGAGTTTTTACTCAGCGTACAGTTTTGTTTTCTATGCGCAGGTTAGGTACTTAATTTTGATCGTCGATTCAGCATCCAACAACGGTCTCGAACTCAAATGTGGTGATGTTTTATCCTTTTGTGTCGGCATGTACTTAGGGTGTCTAAATAATAATTATTTTGTGGTTTGATTGTAAAGTAAATGGGATTATAAGTTTAATATTGGTTGGTTATATACATATAATATGTGTTTATGTTTGAGGTCATATTATGACATATTTTAAGTTAATGCTAAAATGAACATGATTTAGGTAAAATAGATTAAATTTGACATGTTTACAAGTTGGATTTGAATGACATTCTATTGATATATTTTATTGATATAATTGTGGTACCTATAAGGGTACATTTGTTAGACACAGGATAATTGTTATGACATGTTTTGAATGCGTTTGATTGGTTTTGACTTGAATATTATATGATATGAAATGCTTTAAAATTATGTTTGTTTAATCGATAATGCTCCGAAACCCTATTTCGATGACAGATGTGGGTTAGGGGTGTTACATTTACACTTAGTGGTCTCCTCTTTAGTGGTGATTGCACACACCCACTAAAAGCAAGTGTCTTGGAGGATGAAGATTGCTCGGACACTTGGGTAGAGGATACGTCAAGTGTTGTAGGCCGATAGTTAAGCAGAGGGCTATCGACAAAAGTCTCTCAAGTGTCTTCTCATGATTCCACATCTCGTGTCGAATGAAGTATAACGAGTTTTATTTTTATTTTATTTGTTTGTTCCCTTTATTTTATTTTAACCAATTTTTTTACCACTAAAAATGTTACAAGGAATAATGGTAACTAATTCATTTATAATTTTTTTAATAATTTTATATTAGAGTGTATATATGATGGAGTTAAAATAAATTTAAAATGCTTAACATGCATTTTAATTAGAATATAATTTTAGTTAAAATTAATTTTCACGGTAATATATGCTAATTTTAAATCAATTGGTATTTTATTTGTACAAAATACTTTTGGACACGATATCATTTTTTGTGTTTTAAATAAAAACTTTTGTTGTACTATTTATGTTAGATAAAAATACAAACATTTTCAGATTTACGTGTAACACGATTCTGATAACTATAAAATTTTACATAAAAATAAAATACATTAAATATGAATATATATATATATATATCGAGAATATTTTATACATTATTAGTGCACAAGCATCATATATCATTTGGTGAATAATAACACGATACCTCATCATTAAATAAAATAAAAATATGATCTTATAAATAAATATTAATAATTTATTGTTTATTGATAGTGCATAAGACATATACACCGCAATACATTAGATATTATTCCATACATTATATAAATATAGATTAATGTTGGTGAAAGAATATATTTTATATAAAATATAAAATATTTGTTCATCAATTGAATAATAAGTGTAGTGGTGAAAGAGTTATATACAAATATTTATTAATATTAAGTTTTTATTGAGTTGGTATAACTCATCAACTAAATTTCATAATTTTTTTATAAATCAATAAAATTTATCTAAAATAAGATTTAAACCAAAAATGCGTTGCATAAAAACTTTTCATTTACCATTTGAACTAAAGCAATTTTTTGCTTATATATGAAACTTTAATAAGTATATTTGTTATATACTTATATATGTGTGTGTTAATAATGTTAATTTAGTATCACAAATTCAAGATTGATGACAAAATAATGATAAACAATTGAATTCATTTAATATTTTTCATCGATGTGTTTTTGTGTTTGAATTGTGTATTACTCATATTTCATTTTACTGTCGTACATTTTTATGTGTTCTTTGTTAATTAGTTTCAAACCATACTTTTTATTTTTGTATACTAATTGTTTTATTTAAATATTTTATATAAAAACAACAAAATGAAAATATCACTATAATAGTATTTATTGATTCTTAAATTATTAAATTACTTTCTTATTAATTGGTGTCTGATTTGCTTGCAATATTAATACAAATGAATATAATAAGTATAATTATTTGATGCAGAACTCTACAAGCAAAATTAAAAATATAAGAAAGGTTTCCTGAGTCTAAAATCACCTTTGTGACTTTGTGTTGGACGTTGTGAAAAAATGGAAATTATTGTGTGTTTCAGCATAAGATTGGCAAAGTAGAAGATATGATAAGAAGAGCCAAGTGTTTTGCTAAACATATCATCAAAGCAAATCTAAAGAACAATATTTCCAGAGGCTCCCAAGTCGAGATAGAGAGGTGGTGTCCACCCAACCATGGATGGATCAAAGCCAACATCAATAGAGTAGTTAGTAGGGATGGAAATTGGTCGGCGATTGGGGAGTCTTATGTGACTCGTTTGGGAATTGGATTGAAGGGTTTCGAAGATTTATTGGGAGGAGATCGGTTGTGGTTTCTGAGTTGTGGGTTCTACATAGATTAAAAATAGTAGAAAAAAAGTGGTTATACTAAGGTACTCATTGAATCTGATTGCATGATAGATGTGGATATGATTAAAGAATGCTTGAAAAGTATACCTTCAATGACTCTTGTTAGGAAAATTAAGAAAATGTCATATTAGGTTCCAACAGTTAAGTTCTAGTTCGTGTACAAGGAAAGGAATAAGGTTACCGATTAGTTAGCCAAAACATGTTTATCTAATAATGTTAATTTAGTTTATGTCGATGCTCATTCACCTCACGTTAAGAGATTACTTATAGAAGACATATTAAGCGATTCATATATACAAAAAGAAAATGTAAGAAGGGTTTCTATTATATTATTTATATATTTATTTTTAAAAATATTTGATAATTTCTCCTAATAATAATTCTATTAAAACGTAACAAAAACAAATTTATAGGCCCACTATCCATTCTTGTGGGTCCTCAATTGTTGCATGCGCGTGTTGACGCACGTGTGGTGTTCCTTTCAATCTTTATATTTCTCAACTCTCATTTGCTTTTCTGATAATCATTATATTTTTTCAATAATAGTTTTAAAATTATTTTTATTATATATTTGTATTATTTTCATAATCAATAATTCATATCGAGTTTATTGCATTTTAATTTCATATTATATTTGTATTTTGTCGAACGTTATCAAATTCCGAGGGTCAATTTCCGTACTTCCATTCTTTTGTTGTTCTACTTTAAACCTTTTAAATTTGGCTTATTAGTGAAAAAGGCCCTCAATGAAAAACAAACAATCAGTTAAGTCCTCAACAAAATTTAGCATCCAATTGAACCCTTAAAGGATGAAAATTTAATCAATCAAGCCCCTCCATTAACATTGACTAAGTTTGACCATTAAGTTTTGCCGACGTGGCTAACAAGCCAATCATATGATGACATGTGGCATCGATGAGTACATCATACCGACTACAGCAAATAGTTTTAGAAATTAAAAAATCCTAAAAAATTTAATTTTTTTTAAAAAAATTATTTTAAAAATCAGCTCTAGGATGAACCAAGACACAGCATTGTCCAGATTCATCATATGTCTAGATTCATTTTATTTGTGATTTTTAAAGAAATTCCTATAAAATTAAAAAATATATATAAAATTTATGATAATTTATTAATACCTATAATAAGTTATAAAATTTTACTAAAATTATTAAAAATCAATAAAAAAGTTTAAAAATTATTAAAAGCCACCCCTGGAATGAACTTAGACAAGTGGTTGTCTAGATGCATTTGAACCTGGACAATCATTTGTCCAGGTTCATTCCAATTATGGTTTTTAATAATTTTAAATTTATTTTTTCACTTTTAAAATGTATTTAATAAATTTTTATAATTTCTTGTAATTTTTAAAAATTTTTAAATAACTTTGTACCAAAAAATAATTTTTTTACTAACTATTTAAAAATCTAGGATGAACTTGAACAACCATTTGCTCAAGTTCAAATGAATCTAGACAACTAATTTGTCTAGGTCATCTTAGATATGATTTTTTAAATATTAATTTTTTTAAAAAAATAAGATTTTTTATTTTTAAAAATATTTGCCGACGTGACATTTTGACATGTCAACATGATTTACATGTGGTTGCCATGTGCCATTGTCTGATTGGCCTATCAGCCACGTTAGCGAAACTTAACTGTCAAACTTGTTTAACTTTAACGGAGGGGATTGATTGATTAATTTTTCATCCTTTAAGGGCTCAATTGGGTGCTAAATTTTATTGAGGGCTTAATTGATTTTATATTTTACACTAAGGGTTTTTTTTTACTAATAAGCCTTTAAATTTTTATTTTTTAATTTCATTGAAACTGTTTTAATTTTTTTGAGAATTGGAAAATACATTGATAAATAAAAATAAAATTTTGTTTCAATAATGAAAACATAGAAACATGTTTGAAACTTATTTTTCTATTATAGAAGTTCTTACATTTAAAGAACATCAACCTATAAAAGATTTAATATTTAAAACTATTAAAATAATAATTTTGCATTTATATAAGTTTGAATCAAAGTTAATTTATTAACTAATTTTGAACTTAAAAAGCCTTATTTAAAAAAAAATTCAATTATATAGAGCAATAAGTGAAAGCAACCTTTTATCAATTTAATTGTCACATTTTTTTTTCCGGTTCATAATAAAGTTTCATATAAAACAGAAGGTTGTAGTCGATTGAGTCTTAGCTTAATTGGCATCGGCATTGTTGTTAGTGCAGGAGGACGTGGATTCGAGTGCGCTGAAGCATATTATCCTTCTATTTAAGGGTTGAGGAGAGGCTATAGGTAGTTCTAGACATTATATCATAAAAAGCAGATATGATAAGAACCTATAATGAGATTAATGTTAAAAAAAACAAAAACAAAAGGTTATAAAAATTCTTTAAAGAGAGGGAACCGCTAGAGCTCTACTTTTCCCTTGCCTAGGCCTATGGCAACCGCAGTTACAAGGGAGGTGACAATAACCAGAAAAGTCCACCTAAACAAATACTGGTAGCAACGCTTGATAGGGAAGAGCCACTATGAAGAGGAAGAGATCAAAAAAGGAGACGAAAAGAGGGTGAGCAAGACCGGTTTGGCTTCACTTTATTACTTTTTTATCCATTAATATTAAATACGTGTTTAATCATCATTCACAAGTTGATTTTCATATTTAAGTAAATAAGTTTATAAGATCAGATATATCAAGTTGTAGTTTGATTTCTAAAAATTTTTATGTTTAAATCTTAATTAAGATCATTCTAATTTAATATTTAGAAAATATTAAAATATTAAATTTTATTTATATGTTAATATTAATATATTTAATAATTAGATTTAAATAAAATTTTAATTTTAATTCGAACTAGAATTAGAAGTGCCTGAATATAAAAATCTCTTGTTTAAAACTAGAGTGCCCAAAATTTTGATAAAATAAAATTTATTAATTCATTCATTCATATGTCAATTACATTAAATTAATCTTTTGTTAGATAAATTTAACTGTTTAAGATGTCTCTATCTCATAAAGTAATTACATTTCAAAATAAAAGATAATTGAAAGTCATCATTAATTACTATTTTAGGATGTTTTAATTACTCAAATCTAATTAGATTCATTAATTATAATACTTATCCAAATTATTTATTATTAGTAATTACAAATAATTACATTAAAATCTTGTTATACTTTCTAAGCATACTTAATAAACAAACATTAAAGATATAATAAGATGAACCCCAAGTTATAACCTATTGGTCAATGATTCGCCTTCTTCTGAGTTAGTTTGAGTTCCAACTCTCAATTGTTCCAAAAAAATAAAAGTATAATAACTTGTTTAGGTTGAAAATATTAACAAAATAAATATATATTCTTTCTATAATCTCTATATATCTATAATATATATATATATATATATGCATGAGTATGAAGAAATTTATGAAGTAATGAATATATTTTTATTATATAATTGATTTTGTACTTCTAAGTGTATGTTATTATTATAAAGATTTACCATATTTATAAAATAAGAATTATAATTTTACTAAAATATTTGATTAACTAAATTTATTTGATAAAAATATTATCAAGAATTTTGATTTTCTTTAAAGGTCTTATGTTAAGTAAATGTATTTATATCATAACACACAAAAAGATTAAACATAATATTGAATTGTTTTATATTTAAAGTATTACTTTTTTCTATTAACTGGGAAGTAAGAAAAATATTTTTTATTATAAATATCAAAATTTATTTATATAACAAATTTCTATTTAATTTATAAAGTTTTGTAAATAATACATTTATATACTGAGAGATGGATCCAGGGACGCAGAGGGTGACGGAATTTTTATATTTTTTAATTTTATATATAAATTATCATGTATTTTAGATTTGGTGTCTACATTGTATAACATTCACTCCCCGTGGCCAAATTGTATTTTATATAATTTGCCCCATTAAGCCATAATGTTATAATTTATATTAACAAAGTATTTTTCAGTTTTTAATTATATAACTTTAATAATAATCAAATATTAATATATGATGGGCCTTGAAAGACTAAACTTAGAGGCCCAATATGTAACACCCCTAACCCATATCCGTCGCCAGAACAGGGTTACGAAGCATTACTGGAGTTTACAGAACAATTACAATTAATTCACGTCATTTACTATTCATATATGAAATTAATTATATAGTCCCTTTAAATAGGCCCTCAAGGCCTAAAATAGGCATTTGAAACAAATCGGAACTAAACCGAAAACTCAAAGAATTTTTCACGAAATTTCAATTTTTTTCCTAGGTGCAGGGGACACACGCCCATGTGGCTAGGCTGTGTGGCTCGCACGGCTAAGAGACACGCCCGTGTCTTAGGCCATGTGGGCATTCGATGTGGGACACATGACCGTGTCCTAGTCCGTGTCCTTACCCATGTAACTCTCTGACTTGGGTCACGCGGCCAAGCCACACGCCCGTGTGCTAGGCCGTATGCAAATACCTGGGCATTCTGTTTTGAAATTTCAAGGTGCAGAGGACACACGACTGGACTACACGCCCATGTGCATGGCCATGTGTCACACACGGCTGAGACACACGCCCGTGTTTCTGCTTGTGTGGAAGAAAATAGGTCAGTTTAAGGCCACTTTTCTCACCCTTTTTGACATCAACCTATACACAACATTTAAATCCACTAATATATCCCAACCAATACATGTTCTAAACATAATATAACATTACATATACATCAATTACTTATACTTACCCATTTAACTCATTTCATTGATTTATCAAATTCTATTACTAATTACACACATACAAACATTTAAGATTCACAACCACAATTCAAACTATTTCATTGCCAAACCAACCCTATACATGCCATATAAACCAAAATTTACATTTCAAAAATAGCTGGACTAAACTGGATAATGTACCTTGATGTGTTGATCCGATCTCTCGATCACACGTTAATCTACAAGAACATAAAACAACACGAGTAAGCTCAATGAAGCTTAGTAAGTTCAATAGATTAAACATTGATCTTACCGAGCTTAATATAATAAACTAAATTGTAAATAAATCATACATTCTCTCTGTCAAATACAACATAAGTCAATGAACACACTTTCCTTAGATCAATATCATTAATAATCAATATATCTTTCAATTCATTCACATAGGTCTTTTACCAATTCTTACTGAATCGAGAAACGACTTACGGATATGAGTACATCTTTTTTTTTGTGCCATAGTCCAACTATGGTCTTACACATGCATTGTCATGGCCCTGTCATGGTCTTACATTCGTAGTGTCATAACCCTATTATGGTCTTATCATCAAAATGCCATATCCCAACTATGGTCTTACTTATAAATACTGTCATGGTCCAACCATGGTCTTACGTTCAAAATGTCATAACCTAGTTATGGTCTTTTTATTAAAATGCCATAGCCCAGCTATGGTCTTACATGTAAACGTTGTCATGGTCCAACCATGATCTTATTCATCAATTCATCCTTTGCTATAAAACGATTGTACTCTATCTTGCGTTCTACTTGTTTTAAGCATTCATTTCAATTTCATATTTTAAAAATAAATTTTAATTTCAATAATAAAAATATGAATAAATACATTATATCACTCATAAATTAATAAATAATCATGAAATTTTAACCATACGAACTTACCTGGATTGAATTGTAAAATTGGTAGTAGTTTAGGGACTATTCAGTTAATTTCCCTTTTTCTCTTTGATCTATAGGCTCTTGATCTAAAATGTAAAAATTTTCATTCATTAGCATATATTTCAATTTAAGTCCACTTCACAATTTATGCCCTTCAGATTTTGAAATTACACAATTCCCTAACTTTTATAGTTTTTACAATTTAGTCACTCACCAATTAACTCATCAAATGAGCTAATTTTCTCAATTAACACGTTATCTAAATATTATAAGCTATTACACAACCTTTGATAAACAAACTTTAATACCAAACCCTAAGATTTAATCTCTTTCATAATTTTGTCCAAAAATTAATTTCTATTGAAATTACTTGATAAAATCATCATATAACAAAATTAAAACTTCAAATCCATGTTAATTCATCTTAAACATCCAACACTTATGATGCAAGCTCGTATTCATTTGTTGATTACGAGTTACAAGTGTTCCCGATCAAAATTAAGAAGTATCGAAACAATAGGCTAAGTATAGGTGTTCGAAAATGGCTGATTAAGCAAAAGGGTGTTTAGATGGTTGGAAATTGGAGAAGTCTAAGTTGGGTTTAAAAGGCTAAAGAACAAACCAATATTAAACGACAATATTGACCCAATTCTTATATTAATAATGGAGTTGGTTAAATAAAAGATAGCAAAATAGTGACCCTCTCTCTAGCAAGATAAGAACCAATCGGTATAGGGTGAACACCACACTTTTAAGAAGTGATAAGTTCGAAAAGAAACAGATTGACGCCACAAGGTTTACTTGATAAGTCAATTTGAGTCAGACGAGAACAAAGAGAGTGAACACTCACTATATGATTAAAATTCAACAAAAAAGTTCTTTTACATATGTTTACAAAACAACTATTTATAGGAAAACATAAAAAAAGATCAATGCCCAACATTCAGCCATTAATATAGTTCATGTACACAAACCATACAATGAACCGAATGATTCATGAACTCCCTTAAATGCATATAAATGGTTGTTCGCTCCCCTTTGATGGTTCATAGACGTTCATCCCTTGTATTGGCATGTATTTGGACGTTCATGCACCTCATTGAATGATATTCATTCATGAACTTTAACTTGAAGAGTCACATTCTTCCTCCCTTTGTTGTGCATGAATTCTTAGCATAGAAGAAAGCTTCAAGTGCCTTGTATGATCACCAAAAGTCTCATTCATCTCCTTGGATCGTCCATGCACTTGCATGGAACATGCATTCTCATAAATAGACGCTTTAATGGCATGTAGGTTCATGAATTAGTTACATGCATCTTACAGATTCATTATTCATGATGTGCATACATGTTACCAATCATTGTGCCGCATTAATTGCTGAATTATTTCCCCTTGGATGTTCATGCATATAGCTCATACATGAACATGAACCAAATGGTCACATTAAACTCCTTTTGCTCCCACTGTCTATGCACATGAATTGGTGCATTAAATTCAACAACTTCAAGTGCATGTATTTAGCTTGAGAAGAAGTTTCCTAGCAGTAGCCAAATGTGAACAACCGAGTACACATTAAAATACGGTTTAAATGCAATATTAAAACAAGGTTTAAACACAATTTAATTTGTGTGAACTTGGACAAACATTATGTGGTCAAAATTAAGACACATAATTAAAACACATATTAATGATGTTCAAACTAAGACATAATTAAAGACACATATTAATGATGTTCAAACTAAGACATAATTAAAGACACATATTAATGATGTTTAAACTAAGACATAATTAAAGAATCAAACTAAAATAACTGAAATGGATTGAAATCCTTATTTCCAGTAACCGAATTAACACACTAAAATTAAAGTTTTATTTGCATCACATTGCATGGGACGCATGGAATGCATGCCCAAGCTTGATCAATTAATCCCGTGGCAGCTTCTGCCCAAACTCGATCAATTATACCTGTGATAGCTTCTTTGAACTTCTTAGCTCGTGCACGAGTAATTGGCCCTATTGGCAGCTCGATTGGATCACAAGCTGTTTGCTTGACATTGAGGATTGTGACAATTTCCATGCTCGCATCATCCCCTCCCCCTTCGAAGCGATTTGGCCCCAAATCGTCCCTATATCATAATGAGAAAGATCAGAAACATTGAAACTTGCACTAACATTATACTCACCTGGGAGGTCCAGTTTGTATGAATTATCATCAATCCTCTCTAACACTTGGAAAGGTTCATCGCCTCGAGGTAACAACTTAGATGTTTTTTGAGCAGGGAATCTTTCGTTTTGCATGTAGATCCAAACCCAATCTCCCTCTTCAAAACGATTTGTCCTCAAATTGGGTCATTTGCTTGAAAAAAATCTTTGTTGATCACAGTTCCTTGAATTATATCTTTCTTCCATTGAGTTGAACATAACTTTTTTCCGAAACCTGAAAGTTAAGAACATTTTCAGAAACAAAATTAGAATGAAGGATTTCTTTCAATCCATCACTTATACGATCTTGGAACAATTCAAAGATGTTGCAATTCGTATAAACATAATGAATATCAAGCGTTCCTTCCAAATGTTGTAAACTCAAATTAACTCCAGGATTAAAAACAAAGTTTTCTTTTACCAATTCAATTTGACTCGAAAGTTTCATGGTTGGAAACATAAAAGGAACATAAAGAAATTGAAAGTTATAATCATGCAAAACATGTTAGAATCCTTTAAACCATAAAATAGAACAATCTCCGTGATCAAAGATTTGATTTTGACTTTGCAAGTCATCAAAATCCACGTGTTTTGTTTTCAAAAATAATGATAAAATATGGAGTAAATGGAAATGGCCAACACATTTATACAAAATAAAATTATGATGCTCACCTTCTCTCAACAATAACTTAGGAAAACATGTTTCGGGTTTAAACGCATGGTTTTGATCACTTATTTTCGAATACACTAAAAACTTCTCTTTCAGCAAAAATTCACTCATGTTAAACAAATAAGATTTAGGCATAGGTATGTTCAAACAATCAAAACTCTTAAAATTCCTTTGAAGAGATAGAGATATCCATAAATTTTTCTCACATTGATTTAAAAAATTCACATAGCAATCTAAATCAAACAGATTAAGCTTTTTACGTGAAATTTTTTTATCACATACGACAATCAAATTTTGTTGACATATAGTTGGAACAAAGACATCAATGTCCAAATCATCTTCCAATTTAATTTTATTTGAATCAACACGAAACAAATAATGAGAGAAACATTTTAAAACACTATTCGGGACAAAATCAGCAACTTTATTCAATGAATGACAATAAAACAGGTTATTGTAAAGAATTTTTTTAAGATAAAAATATTGGCAAACTTGTCAATGAAATCAAAGAATACCAATTTGATTGAATCTCAAGAGGTTCATTACCTTTGGAGATTTGAAGAATATTTTTACTCTCCAACTTACCTTTTTGTTCAATTGGAATCCTCTCTCATCAGTAAGGTAATAAAGTTGGAACTCATCAATGGGTGGAATTTTATAAACCTGAAATGAATAGAAATCAAAAGGCAAACTCGAATGTCGGTTAGCAAAAATAGTCCTCACCTTTGTTTGAATACTCTCTTCTTCTTCACTTGTTTCTTTTTCGATCTCTCTTTCTTTTTCCACACTCTTTTATTTTTGAAAACTCACTCTCACTCTTTATTTCACTTTCTTTTTCAACAACGACACTAATTTGATTCACACTTTCTTTTATTTCTTCAATCTCAATGAAACATTCATCTTTCTCATTTTATTTTCTTTCATTCTCATTTTCCTCTTTTTCATTCTCAAACTCTTTTTCAAGGTTCTTTTCTTGCTCGCATTCTTTTTCTTTCTCTTTTCTTTCAAGCTCTTTTTTTCTTTCAATTTCTTTTTCTCACATTTCTTTTTTTCTTCTCTCAATTTCTTTTATTTTTAGCTCATTTTCTCTTATTAACAACTCTTGTCTTTCTTTTCTTTCAATTTCCTTTTGTGTTTTTACCTCAAACTCTTTGTTTTTCTCTATTGTTTTTTCCTCAATCTTTCATTTATTCTTTTCTATTTTCTTTTCCCACTCCAAATGGGCTTCAAGGTCAGTTTTTCCTTGAAATGGAGAAATTGCCATCTTGATATTATTAAGATTATCATCCATTTGGTTTCGTTCCCTCAGCCCTCGGTTCCTTTGGCCTCATTGCTTCTCCCTACGAATTGAGGCTCAATCACTCTCCATGTCACTAGGCTCATAGAGATCTTCTTGATTTAGCCTAGGACGGCCTCACTCCCTCCTTGGATTTTGAGGAGTTCGTTTCTGTTGGGCTCATTCCTTCAATTGGTCCAATTGCTCTTGCATTGGCTCTAACCGGTGTTGTAGCATTCGGTCCATCTCTCGAATGAGGGCTTAGTATGCTAAGTCGGGCACACTACTACCACTAGCAACGTTCCTTTCGGAACTTTGAGACATAAAGTTTCCTCATCGCAAACCTCACTAGTTCTCTCAAAAAGAAAAAGAAATGTTCACTCCACTCGTGTTTACACTCGTTTTGGCTTTTATCCCATTTAATTCTCTCACACACTCTTGCATTTTACCACTCTTGCTCGTTTCTTTAAGTTCTTAGGTGACTACCTTAGACTTAAACAGCAACCCTTATGGACTCGGCTTCAAAAGTGATGTAAAAGGTGGGATTTGATGTTGGGTAATAGGGTAGGCTTAAAAGAAAACAAAGGTTAATATAAAGTGTGGTTGAATCCATATGGTAAAGAAATTGGTACTCAGGAACATAAACAGTTTCAGGCTAGCTCTTTTTTTTTAAATAGAATTTCGAATTGCTTTTTCTTTGTATTTTCGTACTTGGATTGTAAATATGCTGAATTTTTTTTCAATTTTTCTAACTTTTTTTTCAAATTCCAACCCCGGGAGAGATAGAAACGTGGATACTTACTTAATTTAACTAGTTCTGATACCAAATGATACGAGCTCGTATTCATTTATTGATTATGAGTTGTAAGTGCTCCCGATCAAAATTAAGAAGTATCGAAATAATAGGCTAAGTATAGGTGTTCGAAAATGGCTAATTAAGCAAAAGGGTGTTTAGATGGTTGGAAATTGGAGAAGTCTAATTTGGGTTTAAAAGGCTAAAGAACAAACCAATATTAAACAACAATATTGACCCAATTCTTATATTAACAATGGAGTTGGTTAAATAAAAGATAACAAAATTGTGACCCTCTATCTAGCAAGATAAGAACCAATCGGTATAGGGTGAACGCCACACTTCTAAGAAGTGATAAGTTCGAAAAGAAACAGATTGACGCCACAAGGTTTACTTGATAAGTCAATTTGAGTCAGACGAGAACAAAGAGAGTGAACACTTACTATATGATTAAAATTCATCAAAAAAGTTCTTTTACATATGTTTACAAAACAACTATTTATAGGAAAATATAAAAAATATCAATGACCAACATTCAGCCATTAATATAGTTCATGTACACAAACCATGCAATGAACCGAATGATTCATGAACTCCCTTAAATGCATATAAATGGTTGTTCGCTCCCCTTTGATGGTTCATGGACGTTTATCCCTTGTATTGGCATGTATTTGGACGTTCATGCACCTTATTGAATGATATTTTTGCATGAACTTTAACTTGAAGAGTCACATTCTTCCTCCCTTTGTTGCACATGAATTCTTAGCATAGAAGAAAGCTTCAAGTGCCTTGTATGACCACCAAAAGTCTCATTCATCTCCTTGGATCATCCATGCACTTACATGGAACATGCATTCATATAAATAGGCGCTTTAATGGCATGTAGGTTCATGAACTAGTTACATGCACCTTGCAGATTCATCATTCATGATGTGTATACATGTTACCAATCATTGTGCCGCATTAATTGCTGAATTATTTCCCCTTGGACGTTTATGCATATAGCTCATACATGAACATGAACCAAATGGTCACATTAAACTCCTTTTGCTCCCACTGTCTATGCACATGAATTGGTGTATTAAATTCAACAACTCCTAGTGTAACACCCCTAGCCCGTATCCATCACCAGATTAGGGTTACGAGGCATTACCGACCAAAACACAACTTATGATAGTCTTCCATTTTTAATCATGTACAAAGTTATAATAACTCATTTACAATAAATTTCAAATTCAAATAGAAATCATTAAATTAATCATATAAATCACATTCAGTCATATTAAACATATAATTAAAAAATAAAAAAAAAACATAATTATTTAGTTATGTTTCACATATAAAAATTATGTTCCAAAAAAATTCAATCACATATTCGAATCAACTAGCCTACTACAAGTCTTGTTACACATGCTTATTAATTCCACTATTGAACTATACATACGTCTCACTCATGGCATTCAACTTATCAAATTATATGAAAGCTTATTACACTACAATTCCACGCACATAGTAATATTACAACATAACCGAACATACTTTGATGCTATCCTATTATGCACACTTCACCTTAAAAACAAAAGCCATACAATATAATCCTTATAAATATATAACACGAATCATGTGCTCAACTCTTTAATAGTACTCATATACCTAATAAGATTAAACATTTTACTTCATAATTCTATACACGCACATATTAGACCAAATAAATTATTAACTTACCATAATGTAAATTGTGCTTTTAATACCATCTATATATATATACAGACATAGTCTTCATATCCATATGAAGCATTAAGAAATCAAACCTAAACAACTAGCCATTCAAGCATAAATATGTGCATATTTTATCATTCATTTTATCATCAAATCGGCTAGTAAGATAATTTATAAATTTATAAACTCGTCTCATTACAGTAATATTTATCTATTAAACACCATTAACAAATCAAGCCTTCTTATCTCGATTATAAATTATCAAGTTTAGACCTCATATGCCAACCATTCAAACATCGCCTATTCGGTCATTAGCATAACATCTCAATAATTCATACTATTTGCATTTCTCAAACTTAAGCTTAATACACTATCTCATAATCTTATGTCAAAACAAACTATCACTTATAACTAATTAAATGACCATTATAATTTGTACCTAAAAATCAAATTTACCAATAATCATATATATATATATATATATATACATAATTAGTTCATATAAACTTATCATGATCAAAATCACAACCATCACCACCTTAACATCACAAAATCCGAATCATAAACAAATACATCCCACATATATATCATGAAGCATATTTCTCAAAAAGAAGCTTATACCATAACTAAATATTCACAACTACTAGCAACCTAATCAAGCCATTTTCGCATGGCAGTATATACACAATTCAAAACCAAGCATATCAAGCTAGACTATACATGCCATATGACATAAATACAAGTTTTCTTTCAAGGTACCAAAATAGATATCAATAGTGTGCTGACGTTCCTCAACGATCCCGAGCTCAAGCTAGCTTTCTAAATCAATAAAACAACAAATAAACATACAAAGTAAGCTTGAAAAGCTTAGTAAGCCATAAGCAAATAAATTAACACAAGAACATTCATAATTCATCTCGAAATAACCGAACCTAACTAATTGCGTACATATCTACAATCCCATTTCTCATAAGGTTCACATAACCATTTTAATCATCATCATTTACCATTTCTTTCAAAGTTCATATAAACTTAATACATACATTAATCATTCAAATCTAACTCACATTCGGTCTTGCCATATCTTTGCCCATAGAACCATTTGGAATAAAAAAGGATACGCGGATAACTCAAAAAGCTCTTACAATGCCAACGTCCCAAACGTGGTCTTACATGTAATCAAATAACGATGCCACTGTCCCAAAAAGGGTCTTACACATAAATCACATATCAAAACCCTATGTCATGTCATATGTATCCTAACTATTCCTATGGTTCGTACAGGGCTTTCGGATGTCGTAATTCAATCGAATCGAGCTCGTAAACAATTCTCCCATGTTTAAAATAATTCAGCATTACACATATATACATTAAAATTTAATTCGACACTTATAAAACATATAAATTCAAATTTAATGACATTTAATTTACTTACGAACTTACCTCAGACGAAGACGAACAGATGAAATCGACTACTCGACCACTTTTGATTTCCCCCGATTTAATTCCGTTTTCTTTTGTTCTTGATCTAAATAAATTCAAATATAGCTATTCGATAACACATTTTATTCAATTCAAACCATAAACACATAATTAGGGTAATTTACACTTTAGCCCCTAAAATTTACATTTTACACAATTTAGTTCCTATTTCACAAAACACAAAATATTCAAAATTTAACAATTTCATAGCTTGGAAAAATATTCCCTTAGCTCATATAAGCCCAAATATTTCATTTTTTTCACATTTTAGCCCCTTAATTTCTCATTTTCACAATTTAACCCAAAATACTCAAATTCATCAAAAATCCCAATACAAAATATATTTATCTAACATTAAGCTATCATATTTCACATTTTAACATCACAAAGCTTACAAAATGAACAATGACATAACTCAAATTCATCATCAAAATTTGAAAATTTAAGCATGGGCTAGGTAATATACAAAGCAACGATCTCAAAAACGTAAAAATTATCAAAAATCGAGCAAAACACATACCTTAATCTAGTTATACAAGTGTCGAACTTAATGAAGCTTCAAACATTTCTTTTCTTTTGTTTTTTGACAATAACAAAGATGATAATGGCCATTTTCATGTTTGTTTTTATTTAATTCATAATAATACAACAATTACCATTCTAACCTTAGTCATATTACATTAAAATCCCACTAACTAATGTCCATACTTGTTCATGAATTAATTCAATGGTCCAATTGTATCATAAAGACCTCATACTTAAAAAGCCATGTCAATTCAACACTTCAAAAAATGACACACAATTTTTGCATTTTCTGCAATTAAATCCTTTTTCACAAATCAGCTCACAAACGATAAAATTAATTCATGGCAAATTTCACACATATCAATTCACATATTATAAGCACGAAAAATAATAGTGAAATATTTTTTTGACTCGGATTTGTGGTCCTAAAACCACTGTCCGACTAGGGTCTAAACCCGGGTTGTTATACCTAGTGCATGTATTTAGCTCTGAGAAGAAGTTTCCTAGCAGCAGCCAAATGTGAACAACCTGGTACACATTAAAACACGGTTTAAATGCAATATTAAAACACGGTTTAAATGCAATATTAAAACAAGGTTTAAACACAATTTATTTTGTGTGAACTTGGACAAAAATTAATGTGGTTAGAATTAAGACACATAATTAAAACACATATTAATAATGTTCAAACTAAGACATAATTAAAGACACATATTAATGGTGTTCAAACTAAGACATAATTAAAGACACATATTAATGATGTTCAAACTAAGACATAATTAAAGACTCAAACTAAAATAACTAAAATGGATTGAATTCCTTATTTCAGCAACCGAATTAACACACTGAAATTAAAGCTTTATTTGCATCACATTGCATGTGAAGCATGGAATGCATACCCAAGCTTGATTGATTAATCTCGTGACAGCTTCTGCCCAAACTTGATCAATTATACCCATGATGACTTCTTTGAACTTTTTAGCTCATGCACGAGTAATTGGCCCTATTGGTAGCTCGATTGGATCACAAGTTGTTTGCTTGACATTGAGGATTGGGTCCATTTCCATGCTCGCATTAATTCATCAATGGTAACTTTCAAAATTACCCATAGAATCAAAAACTAATAAAATAGATAGTTGGACCTAGTTGTAAAAATCTCAAAATTTTCAAGAAATAAACAAAAATTGAACTTACATGAAGAAAAATTATGAAAAACCAGCTATTAAAAACCCTCCTATGACGTTTTGGGACAGCAATTTGGGGAAGAAATGTCTAGATTATCCTAATTACTCCTTTGTTTTATTTTCATTAATTTTCCCCAAATCACCAATTTGCCCCTCACTCACTTGATTTTTTGTTTTTCTTTTCTATTTAAGCTGTTTTAGCCTTTTCAATTAGGCACATTTACACTTTAAGTCCTCCCATATTTATCTTTTAAGCTATTTAATCACTATTTCATCAATTAGCTAGTTTTGCACCTTCTTCAATTAAGTTCTTTTTATTAAATTAACTATCAAAAAGTTAAAATTTTCTAATGAGAATTTAATACTAACTCAATGACACTCCATAAATATTTATAAAAATATTTCCGGCTCGGTTTATAAAATCGAGGTCTCGACACTTCGATTTAAAAACCAATTAATTTAATAAATATTTCTAAAGCAAAAATTACTAATTCACAAGCCTTCCTAAACTCATAATTTTTTCACAAACACTAAATAATAAAATTTTCAAACTCACTTGTCGGATATAATGGTCTCGAACCACTTTTTCCGACACCACTAAAAATTAGGCCGTTACATAATATGGTCTTTAAAGCCAAATTCCAGAATTAATTGATTTGGCCTATACCCATACATATTAGGTTAGTGGCTTTCTTGTATTTTGATTTGTATGTCTTGCTAAGGAATTATCTTCCTCTAGTAAAGTGTCGGCACTACCAAGAGAAAAAGAAAGGAGTTTGATGTCGAGACTGAAAGCACAGAGTAAAAAAATACAAATAGTCTTCCTTTCAGCTTTTTACGCAGAAGACCTTTCCATAAACATTTTTGCATAAATTATGTTCTTTATTTATTTGGCTTGTTATTTTTTTTCCTTTTTTCTAATATGTTGTTTAATATATTATTACAGTCTTCAGGTTTTTCAATTAAATTATGGTCAACAAAAAGATCAAATCTTTTTTCAAGAAAAAAGTGTCAGATAGCAATAATGATCAATCGGTTCCTCGACCTTCTATTATTAGTGGGGAAAACTCAAATATTGGATCTTTCTAAGCTCCTGAACAAGATATTAGGTCTTCTCAATACCAAGCTTCTGAACGCGATATTGGATCTTCCTAAGCTCTTGAACGAGATATCAGGTCTTCTCAATTCCAATATCTTGAACGAGATATCGAGTTTTCCCAAGCTCCTGAACGAGATATCATGTATTCTCAAGTTCTTGAATGTCCTTGTAAGGTGTCAAGAGTTGAAATAAAGGAGTTTGATGCTTCTTCTTTAGAGTGTGATCCTAAGCTTCAAAAATCTATTTGAGATTACCCTTCAAATCATAGGACGTAGTCCGTTGAGCTTATATTAAGTTTGAGTCATATCAACCGATTCCTCCAAGTGAGACTCCAACATCTCCTTAGTATATTGATAAGAATGGACGTCAATTTCTCTCATCTTGGTACAGATTATTCTCGAATTGGCTCGAGCTTTCACCAAGTAAGAATATCACATATTGCCTTCATTGTTTTCTCTTCAACAAGCCATTTGGGTGTCATGGAAATACTTTTCGAAGCCAAGGATTTCAATCATGGAAAAAGGTTAATAAAGGATCTAAATGTCCTTTTATTACTCACGTGGGTAAAGATGCAAATTCTTTACATAAGAATGAAATGAAAAATTATCTCAATCTTTAGAATTCCTTGCAAAATCTTGAGAAGGTTAACGAGAAACAAAATTATGAACAAGTTGTAAGAAATCAACTACAACTCGAGGTGTCAATAGATATTGTCAAGTGACTTGTATTTCAAGGTTGTGCCTTTAGGGGACGTGATGAAGTACGAGATTTAAGAAATCAAGGTAACTTTCTTGAACTAATAAAACTCTTGGCTTCGTATAATGAAGATGTGGAGGCAATTGTCTTAGAAAATGCTCCTCAAAATGCACAGTATGTCAGTCTGACTATTTAGAAGAACATCCTTTCTATTTTGCTTGGAATCAATGATGATCTCTATCAAGCATTGCAGTATAAATTGTAGGATATACTAAACACGATGCAACTGGTGTCATCAACTAAAACACTTCTCTAGAAATTTAAAGAACATGGGTGGGATCCTTTGTTTGAGAAAGTGAAGTCATTTTGTAAAGATCAAGATATAGAAATCCCCAATTTAAGTGCTCCGTACAAAGCTGGTTGAGGTCGGTCTCGCATCTAGAGAGATAACCTCACAACTGAGCATCACTATCAATTTGATATATTCATTGCTAGTATGGATTCATTGCTAACAAAAATGAATTCTCGCTTTAATGATGAGATAGTAGAGTTACTTGTTCTTAGCTCCGCTTTGGACCACACAATAATTACAAAACTTTTTGTGTGGAAGATATCTGTAAGCTTATGAATGATTTTTATCCAGACGATTTTACAGAGCAAGAAAACCTACACATGAACATTCTATTAGAGCATTTTCAACTTGATGCTCATCAAAGCATGGAATTGCAGAAAGCTTCTACAGTTGTCTAGTTGTGGCAATTGCTAGTTAAGACAAATAAGTCAAGTATCTATTCTCATCTTGATAGAATTATTCGTCTTGTGCTAACTCTTCCCATGTCTACTGCAACAATTGAACGAACATTTTTAACCTTGAAAATTGTGAATACAAGGCTTCGCAACAGAATAGAAGATGATTTTCTTTTAACTTACTTGGTGGCATACATCGAAAAAGAAATAGCTCAAGAATTTTCAACAGATTTTATCATTGCTGAGTTTGATCTTCAAGAATTTTTAACAGATTTTATCGTTGATGAGTTAGATCTTATGGAGAAGCAGAGGGTGCAATTTAGGATGCCTAGTATTGAGAAATAAGACTAAGGCCATGATTTTTTTAAATTTAATTTTTGGAATTATAATGATATTTATGAAACTTGTAGTACAGTATTAGTTATTCTTTTTTGCATATTGGAAATAAATATTTAATTTTATATATTGTGATTTTTTTTCTTTTACTCTTTTTACAGTTAAATCGTTCATAATTTTTTTAAAAATATAAATTAATTTGTCTAATAAGAAAAAATGATACTATTTTATGTTAAAAAAAGCCATTTAGATTTAGAGATTTCACCCTTAAAGTAAAATCCTAGGCTGTCCTTGTTTATATAATTCAATATAATATAATATAATGTCTATGAATTACTGTCATTTATTGACTATTAAAAAATTAAAAATTGATATATAACTCGAGATTACTAATTACAATATGTCAGAAAAATTGTGTCGTCAAAGTGGTTTAATAATTATTAGGAAATATTTTATTAAAAAATACGAGAGTTTAAGAAAATTAAACAAAGATTGTGTGATGTAAGCGGTTAGTAACAGTGACCAGCCGGCCAGCTCTTGTCGGTGATCAAAGGGGTCAAAGCGATTGATGGTGCAATTCGACTCCTCTACGCGTGGTATTTAGCCACGTCAGCTAACAGGACAGTGGCACGTGTTAATTGCAGTTGAGTGGGTCCCTCACACTTCCACATCGTCATCATCGTCATCGTCCAGGTTTATTTATTAAATGGAATTTTAAAAAAATAACAACTTTACCTTTGTTAAATAATTTTTGTTTTGTTTATTTTTGTTATATTTAAATTTTCTATTGAACAATTTTTAATTAAAAATAATAAAAATTATTTATTATTAAATTAAATTATAAACTACATTATTTACTAATATAGACAAATGTGTTTTTAATTAATATATGTAATTTATTTTTGAAAGTAAACTCACAATAATAATTGCAATTACAAAGAATACATCTTGATAGCTATAAGCATTTAAATTAGTGACTGGAATATATCCACATATGGTGGGGTTTAAACTAGAATAAGTATAGACTAAGAACCCACACATGGTTTACACAAAACTATAATAATATTTTTATTTAAAATTTGCTTAGTAAATAAATCTCAAGTGTTTTTACGGTATTTTCTTCAAACTTGAGGGGCAAGTGGAATTTCTTGAAACCATAGGGGTAAGTGTATTTTACACTAAACTTGAAGGAGTTAAGTGTCATTTACCCTAATTATTATTTTATTTAATAGTTTTTATGTGATATTATCTAGATAAATTCTTTTCAAGCATTAGTGATAAAAGTTAAAGATAACTACATTCAATGGGCCATTTGATTTCAGGAATGTAAGATTTTGTTTTGTAATAGGATTAGAGATTAGCAAAATCCGATTCGGTTTGAAAAAATTGATAAAAAATTCAATTTTTGAATTAAATAGTTCGAATTATTTGAGTTAATCGAGTTATTCAGTTCAACTCGAATAAAAAAATCAGAATTTTTGGTTTAACTCAAATATGAATTATGCAATTCAAGTTATTCGAAAATTCGAATAAGAAGGTAAAACTATGTTGTTTTGATAAATGTTTACCTTTTCTAAACTTAAAAGTCAAAACTATTAAGGTAAAAGGCAAAACTACGTCGTTTTGATAAATATTTACCCATTAAGTTGAAAGGCAAATCCATTATATTGTTTACGTAGTTAAATACTATTGTACTTTTTCAAAAAAAACTCTTGTACTTCGTCTACTAGTTAAATAATTGGTCCATATAAACGCAACATTGAGTATAAATAATAGGATTCGTCAACTTGACTCGACTTGACTCGAAATTTTTTGACTCGACTCGACTCAATCAAATACTCAACCTTAAATAGGATTATGGGGGTGAAATTTCTGGTACGCAATATTACCCTATTTGATTCATTTGGTTGGAATGTAAGATTCAAGTGTTTGTTGACATAGTATAAAATTACTTAGATGCATATTTTACTAAATTATCCTTTTTTATGGAATTTATTATTTTAAAGTTTTATTATTTTATTTTTTTAGACTTAATTTTCATAAAAGCTATGATAAATTATTATAATTCTTGTTTTTGTTACGATTTAGATATTAATAAGGAAATATACAATGTTTAAATAAATTTATAAATCATAATTATAATAATTCATGAAAAGTGATTACATCACCATTCACAAACAACATTTATAATTATAATCATAACTGATATACTAATAACTAAATCATTAGAGTAAATATGATAATTATAAATTTAAAGTATGACATCTCACTATTTCGCAATTAAGAAAAAGATATATTTTGTGAAAAAATGACTAAATTAATTAAAATAGTAAACACAAAGGTTAAATGGTTCAAAATTTAAGATTACGCTCATAATCTAATATTACTTAAGGAAATGGTATTAATGAGATTACACATTATATTATAACATTTAACACTATTTGGAAATGTAAGATTATAGGATGGTTGGAATATTGAGAATCCAACATAATCTTATTTTGAAATGTTACATTCGAGCCATAATGTAACATTTGATCAACCAAACGCATTCTGAATGACTAATTAGAATAAAATTCCTTTAATGATGAGAATTTAACTCTAATTATCTTGGTTTTAGTCTAGTGAATTACCTAAGAAATAATTTAAGGTAATTTACACACACAAAAGAGAATATACCTCTCGATTTTTCTTTATTTTATTTTTGGTACAACTATGATTTTAATTCAAACTATTTTTAGAGAATATGAGCACAGGAGCACTAGGCCACAATATGGGGATTTTTCTTTAATTTAACATGAGTAAAATTGTTTTCTTGAACAATAGTTAGAGACTCACCGGATATTAATTTTGGCATTAACATATATAATGTTGGTGAAAAATTATGTACTAAATATATTTATAAAAATGATAAAAAATTAGATTTTAGTTCAAATGGTAGAGTTGAGAGATAAAACCAGGTTGACTTATGTTTAAATCCCATGATATGTTTGTTTTGTTGGGAAAATGTAATTTTTTAGAAACTTTGAGGTATATTCTCGATTGGTAAAGGTGGAGAATTAAATCATAAAATTATGGTTTATATTCTACTTCATGAGACATTTACAACGGTATATCATATGCTCAAAATGGTTGAGTGATGAATGAGAAATTGATGCTCAAAGTAAGCTACTTGTGAATATTTGTTAAGGAAAAGAAAAGCTTAGATCACATATTGGTTAAATATAAGTGTGAGATATGTATATATATAAGAACACACTTGAAGGATTATTGAAAGACTAAACTTAAAACTTTGCCTTGTGTGCAAATGTGTGTAGATCCAAACCCATTAGGGTTGGAGTGCACCCGCATAACGTGGGCAGAGCGAAATGTTCAAGTTGTTTGGGCTCAAGAAGGGCTTGTGAATATTTTAAGCCCAATACGAAATTTATTTTTCTCAGCAAATATTATACTGAATCTATTTTAAAATGACATATATCTTGATTTAATTTTATTCAAATTGATTTAAAAGGTTCCTTTAATATAGATTTGTATTTTTATTCATGGAAATTTCTAAAAATTCCTCCATATTGAATGTCTATAAAAGCTTAAAGAATTCTTCAAAAAATTTTACACACTCACAACAAATTGTTTTTGCTCTCGAAAATTCTTCTCTTTTTCTCTCCATATTTTTATATGTTTCCGTGATAGAGGAATGCAAGGTTTTGTTCATTGATCACTATAGAGGTGCTGCTGTTTCGATCATCTTGGTGTTGTATCCTAGGAGATAGTCGACCTACGTTTCTCCAAGTACCATAGGAGTGGTCGAATCTGTCTTAAGGAAACTGTATTAACAGGCCTCAACATTTAGTAAAACTCGATTCTCTTATTCGATTTCTGATTTTCATAATCTTGTTTATTTAATTAGTTTTTCGTATCTGATACTTTAAATATAAATATTTATTTAATTTGTTTTACTTAAATATGGTGTGTGTGTTTTCATAAATATAAATATTTTTTATATTACTTGTTCAGATCTTATATTTAATATAATTATTTATATTTATATTTATATTTGTTCGCTAACGTATTTTGTCCAACATGTTTTTATAATAATATTTATTACTTTATAAAATGAATAGGTTTTTGATAATTTCCCGTTTGAATTGAATTGAGTCTTGGTAACATAGATATAGATTAGAAAGGATAATTAATATACTTAAATTTAAAGGCATAATTGCGAAAAAAACCTCAACGTTTGGGGGTTTTTGGTTTTGTGCCCTTAACCTTTTTATTTTTTGATTGATACCCTCAACATTACGATTTTTTAAGAAATCAGCTCAATTTTAATCAAACTACAGGTCAACATGATAGCCCATGTGGCATGCAACATAAGCTCACAACTTCATAGATGATGTCATCTATTTAACAAAATTTTTTCTTTTATTTTCTCTCTTGCCAAACACATGGTTGCTGTCATTTTTTTCTCTCATTATCTCTCTTGCCAAACACCTTTTTTATTCTTCAAAACATATGGTTGGCTCATTTCATCTACAAGAATCTCCATTACCGTGATTATAATCATGCTTTTGTGCAATTTTTGTAAATCCACACCACACTTTCAACTTAAAATCATTGTTTTTTTTCCTCACTGTTGGTTGCCATTTTTTCTCTCGTTTTCTCTCTTGCCAAACACCATTTTGATGACAGTAAATGAATTAGAGAGAAAAAAAATGTTGATCTTCAATAGAAAAAAGCAGACAAATACAAGTGATTTATACCATCAATAGATGACATGGTTATGTATACATACCTTCCATAGGCCATCATTGAGATAATGCATGTTGTTTACCCCAATTCCCTTGTTCATTGCCTTTCTACAAATGGAAATGAACACATAGTTATTGTAGTTTAACAACATTTAGTTCACAATGGTGAACTTCGCTCGATTGATTCACACAGGACAACAATTGATTGATGGGCCGTATGTATTTCCTTCTCAAGTCAAATAAGTTTTTTACTCAAAAGATCCAACTGATGAGGGTTGGTACGTTGTACTCCGTAACATCCCTAGAGACTTGTTTGACATAGGCAGTGGAAGTAGAGATGGCATTGACGACAGAACACAAACTTTGCCCTTTCCAGAACAAAACTTCAATGAAAACATCCCTAGTACTAGTACACAATTTCAATGGGTCTGCCAGGATACGGATGAAGATATTTACGAATTATAATGTAGTAAGCTTTTACGATTATTTAATTATATGTAATATCATAATATAAATATTGGTCTTATTATATATTTCAACTATTTTATATGTGCTATTATTATTGTAATTGTATACTAAGTTTTCAACTATTTTATTTGTATTGTAGATAAAATGCCTAGAAGAAAAGTGCGAGAGCTAAGCATTGTTCAAGGTACTCCAAACTCAACGAAAACAAACAGCACTGAACAACAGACTGCTATTGGATCTTCGAATGTTCCAGTTACACCTGAAGAACCTACAGAAGTTCAAAGTAATTTAACATTTAATTTACATGCGTGTTGACTTATTGTTTATTTATTTTTAAAATTCTTATATTACAATATAACATTTTTCAGCTGAAAGTGGTGGGACGCGGAGAGTTCGAGGACGTACGCTACTGAGGGATTTATACGAGCTAGATCCAGTCGAGCGTGTCAAAGTATCCAGTAATAGCTTTGGTCAGCCTATTGAATCAGAAGCTCGCCTTTTAGCAGGATACTTGGGCATTCTAGCACGTAATGCAAATATGTTGCCAATTAACTTCGAGTCATGGCATAAAATTCCTGAGAGTAACAAGAACCAAGCTCTCGATAACATTAAGGTAACAAAACGTTAATGTCATTTATAATACTTTGGTTTAAGTTTCATTTATATTTACTTTCTTAACTTGTGTTTTTTGTAGGCGAGATTTGCTCTAGAGGTCTCCGATGCTTATGTAAAGAAGGCATTGGGAAAAAGATGGAGAGACCATAAGAGCACTTTAAAGAAAGACTATTTTAAGACAAAAACAACACTCGACGAGAAATTACAAAATGTCTCGCCGGGAATGCTAAGGTACCAGTGGGAAGAGGTCGTTAGATTTTGGACTTCGAAGAAAGGAGAGGTATGTGTTACTAGCAAAATCTTGTAATTATTTTGGTTTATAGTATTTACTAATTAACGTACTAATAATTTCATAACGTAGGATCATTAACGAGTTGGAAAATGTAGTAGGCAGAAACAAAAATTCACTCACACAGCTAGGTCGAAAAGTTTTGCTTGTGTAGCTCAGGCCGAGGTACTTTGAATTTTTTAATACTGTCAGATATTTATTACTTTCTATCAAATAATATTTTTACTACTGTAGTGTAGGAACTGTCGTCCGGTCAAAAAGTTGGACGCCTTCAACTTTTTAATATTACACATAGGAAGAAAGATGGAAACCCTATGACTCTTGAGGCTCCAGAAATTATGGTACGTTTGGTTAATACAAGTTGACTTGTTTTAATTATTTATAGTGTTTATTTTCTAATGGTTTATTTCATTTCTTGTAATGTAAATATTGTTAAGTTATGTTGCATTTGTTTTTTTAATATATATTGTGTTTATTTATAGTGTTTATTTTCTAATAAAGTTATTTTTATTTATTAGGATAAACTAAAGGATAAAAAGACGGAGTACGAAGCGATTGCTTCCAGTGATAGTTCTGTTCATATTGACGACATTGATAACCGAATTATCACTGAAGTTTTGGGTCCTGAAAGGTATGGTCGGGTTCGATTTCAAGGATCTTTTGTTAACCCATCCCAATATTTTGGATCCAGCTCGCAACAATACATGCCTTCGGGGAGTCAGGCTCAAGGTGAAGTTCAAAGGTTAAGAGACCAGATGGCTCAGATGTAAGCGACAACAGTTGAGCAAATTACACAACTTAAAGCGGAGGCAGTGTCGAGAGAAGCTGAGGTTCAAAAAAGATATGAAGAACTCCAGCTACAACTTAAAACAGATGCAGCAGCGAGAGAAGCTGAGGTTTAACGAAAGTATGAAGAACTCCACCTGCAGCTTAAAGCAGATGCGACAGCAAGAGAAGCAGACGCTGCAGCGAGGGAAGCAGAGCAGTGTAGAAACTACGATGAACTCCAGCAGCAGCTTCAGAACATGATGAAGATGTTTCAGCAGTCGCAACAACCACCGTCTTAGACTATTGTGTAAATATATTTCAATTTTGACTTTTAATTATCATTTTAAATTTTAACATTTTTGTAAGAATAATACAATTTTTATTTTATTTATTGATATTTATTATATATTATTCGTTTAATTTTAAATATTATATAGATTTAATGCTTTCGGTTGGTTTAGATTTGGTTTCTTCTGATTTGTTTTTACAGGAGGGCTAAAAATATAGGAAATTTTCTTTTACAAATCTGCCAAAATTAATGGCGTTTTTAAAACAACGCCACTAAAGATCATAGTCTTTAGCGACATTTGTGGGAAAAGCGCCGCTAAAGGTCATGGTCTTTAACGGCGTTTGTGGGAGAAGCGCTGCTAAATGTCATGGTCTTTAGCGGCGTTTATTTCTAATAACGCCGCTAAAGTTAGCGACGCTGTCATTAGTGGCGTTTTTTCCAGCGCTTCTCAAAGCGCCACAAATACTTTTAGCGGCACTAAAAAGCGACGCTAAAGGCCTAAAAATGCGCCGCTAAAAGCCTGTTTTGGTGTAGTGTAGTCAGTTTTGAAATAGAAAGTGTGTACGAGGAAACAAAGAATATTTTAACTAAGAGGCAAGTGATCAAACAATGAACATAGCTAGCAAAGTGATGCCATATTCTCAGCAATGTTACTCTCCTTTCAAGTAGGAGGAATAAATACACTATGCTTTTCAAGTTGAAGTTCGGAAGTCCGTTTAATTGAAATGCATAAAAACACCATTTTGATGACAGTAAATGAATTAAAGAGAAAAAAGAAGAAGAAGCTTACACGTGAATGTTGAATAGGGTTTAGCTTTGCTTGAACCCAAAATTAAAGAAGTAATCAGATCTTGTGTTTTAAAGAAGAAAACTGGTGTTTGGCAAGAGAGAAAATAAGAGAAAAAATGCCAGCCGACAGTGGGAAAAAATAATGATTTTAAGTTAAAAGTGTGGTGTGGGTTTACGAAAATTGCACAAAAGCGTGATTATAATCATGGTAATGGAGATTCTTGTAGATGAAATGAGTCAACTATATGTTTTGAAGAAGAAAATGATGTTTGGCAAGAGAGAAAATGAGAGAAAAAAATGGCAGCAACCATGTGTTTGGAAAGAGAGAAAATGAGAAAAAATTTTGTTAAATAGATGAAGTCATCTATGACGTCGTGCGCTTATGTGGCATGTCACATAGGCTATTATGTTGACCTACAGTTTGATTAATGGTCAATGTGAGTTGACCGTTAAAACTGCGCTGATTTATTAAAAAATCGTAATGTTAAGGGTGTCAATCAAAAAATAAAAAGGTTAAGGGCACAAAACCAAAATCCCCCAAATGTTGAGGGTTTTTTTTTTTTTTTTGCAATTATGCCTACTTTAAATTGAATTGTATTATATTTGGAGGAGAATGCCTCTTATTTTGATCAAAATTTTATTTTGGCTTTTCTTCCCTTAGTTAAATTATGCTTTTTGTTTCCTACTTAAAATCTAATTAACCTAGAGTTGTTGTAGTCATATATGCTCCGAATTTTAGCCTATAAATAGGCCTTAGTTACTTTAGATTTCACACAACAGAAATATTTAGATTAAGAGAATTTTGTTCTTTGTTTCGAAGGGTTTTTCTTGTGGGGCTTCGGGGTTTCTTTTAATTCTATCCATCTTTTGTACTCTCCTTGTAGTTTTTTATCCTCTTTTGAGAAGTTTTTCCACGTAAAATTTATGTGTTTGATCTTTTCGATTATTATTTTCTTCACTTTGTTTGTTGTTTAATCAGGTTTATCCCCTACAATATTAAATTAAAAAAAGTTGTAAATAAATAATATTGACCGATTGAATAATAATTTTTTAAAAATCTATCAAAATTTTGTTACAAGCTTTATTTATATTTTTGCAAGTAGATCTATTTTGGTCCATGAACTTGAATTTCATAAAAGGGTGATATTGTGGCACTCTAAGATTATGTCACATCATTACCTGAAACTTAAAAATATATTTTTTTATTGTCAAATTCAAGGGGCAATTTACTAAAAAAGCTTTTTTTTTTAAATCACCAAAATGGGCCCGATATTTTATTATTTACTGGAATGGGTTTTTTAAGAATCGCGGCCATGTCGGTAATATTGTTGACGTGGCAACAAATCGCGCCCACGAGGGGCGATTTGTTGCCACATCAAGAAAGCGTTGACGTGGCATGACTTGCCCAATGCGTGAACTAATGAAATTTCATGTATATAGTTGCACTAAATTATTTAAATTATTTATAATACCTAAATTATCCCTATTTATTTGTTATATTACATAAAATACTCCTTTGAAAATACAAAACATTATGATAGCTAATTTAAAATTTATTCTCCACAACTAATGAAAATCATTTAAAATACTAAAACTAGATCTCATTCGAACAAACTATATGAAAATCCACGAATCTTGTGATTTCTTCGTCTTCAACGAAAGATCTCGAGAAAGATCACGGTGAGGAAAGCTTTTGCTTAATGAGGAAGCAAATTTGGACACTCGGAATCATCTAACAATTATGCGTAGCAAGAGCGTCTTTCTTCACAATTTGAAACATCATCCCGAGAGCCGACATTGATGGTTTGTCCTTGGGCAATGTTGTTTGATCATTCCTCCTTCGAGTGCTTTTCGACTGATCACATGATGTATTTGAGTTAGTACTTCAGTGAATGCATGCTCAACATTTGTAGATTTAAGGGCAGATGTTTCCATAAAGAAACACGTACACGTGGGCGCGACTTATCTGTTTACTTTTTTCTTTAAAACCCTAAAAATCCTAAAAACCCTAAAATCCAAAAACCTACAAGTCAGGAAATCGCAGCCACGTCAGTGCGCTTTGCTGACGTGGCAACAAATCGCGTCCACGAGGGGGCGATTTGTTGCCACATCAGCAAAGCGCTCTGACGTGGCCGCGATTTCCTGGCACGTCCCCTGACATCGCGCTGACGTGGATGCGATTTGCCGGAAAATGGCTCATTCCGGTAAATAATAAAATACCTGGCCCATTTCAGTAAATTTATAAAAAAATAAGCTTTTATTGCTAAATCAGCCAAATTCAAGTACCAAAGTGAACAAAAAAGGTTAATATACTAAAATGAACCTAATTGTTAAGTTAAGGGCGAGATTTCATTTACATAGAGTATTTAAACATTTGTTATTTCACACTAAAAAATAAATCATGTTTTTAACACAGGTCATATAATAACTCTTATATTTAAAAACTTTTCTTTTTTTTTTCTTTCTTCAAGTTTTTTGCTTCCCCCCTGTTTTGCCTAGCAATGGTGCCAATTTCTACGTTGATTATCGCTTGCTTTTCTCTTCCTTCCACCAAGCCTCTTTGTTCTCCTTATTCACTCACATGCCTTCTCTGTTTTCAGTTTGTAAATTTGTTTTGTGGATATGTTCACTATCTTAACAAGTTGCAATGGACAGATGATGATATTTGTCATTACTGAACCTCCACTGGCCACTAGCGATTTCTCTTGAAAGTGGGTTGGTTGTAGATACTTGAATAGTGGTTCTTCGTCAGCTTCTTAATATATTTTTATTTTGACAGTATTTCAAAATAATAAATGATTTCACAAGTCGGTTTAAACCCGTGTTGTCTTAAGTATTATATGTTTTTTATTTCTTTTCCATTTTGTCATGTCTTGTACAAGTTTGTAGTCTTGCTTATGCATATATCATCTTACTTTTTCAAGTGATTTTAGGGATTGTTTTGTAGTCATCTTCTTTTGTTTGATAGATACTAGATTCTTTTGTTGATTTTACCCGCTGCTTCGAACCATTCGGGGCTGATTTCCTTATCGTGTTAAGTGCTTGCAATCACTCCATATATATCATGCTTGAAATGTGAAAAAACCTTGTCAATGTACCATAATGTTCTATTGATGTTAAGGCTGAAACTTTTGTTGTGTTGATGAAGCTTATCCTTTACTACCAATGACGAGTATTTATTATTTTATTTTTTCTCTGATTCTAAAATAAATTAATAAATTTTCTTTTAAAAAACAATTATTATATTTAATGCAATATATTTGAAACGATATACTAATAAAATTTAAAACAATTCCAAAATAAAAAGTAATTGTTATAACAAAATTATTTATTTATTAAATTTAATTGCTTCGAAGCGTAGCCCATCAAGAAGTGGGCCCAATTTGGGAAATGATTATGTTGTTGCGGGACCCATTCTTACCTTGAGAGAGAGAAAGAGAAAGTGACGGTGACAGACTTGACCCCCCTCTCGCCCTCTCCCTCCTAATTTCTTTTTAGAATTAGGTTAATGAAGGTTTTATTTAATATTTTTCATAAAAATAATTATCAGTGGAAATTAGAGGAATTCAAGTTTTATCATTTTTTTTGCTTCTCTAATTTTTAAAGGATAAAAAATATTTATTCGATAATTAAAACTACTACACAAATAAGTTTAATTGATGACTCGCTTTTATGAATTTCCACGTGTGCTAACTTCTTCAATCATTATCAATTTACCAATAAAATATTTGAGTGAGGTGGCAAAAAGTGAGAGCGAGTAACGGAAATTTTTCAACATACAAAAGAGGATTTAAGGTAAAATTTTGGTGATGTAAAGTGTAAACAAAAATAAAATCCAAAAATAACTGTAAAAACGGATTTCTTTTCTTTCCCTTTCCCTTTGTGTTTTGCTATTTCCAGAGCAGAGTCGAGACCAGCTGAGCTGTAAAGTATTGTAAAGTCAAGGTTATTGTGCACTATTTTTATTTTAAAAAATAATTAAATTCCTGTATTTTCTTGAATCTCATTATTTTTAAAAGTTAAATTTCAAAATCCATCTATTAATTATAAATATTAAATTGAATAATTAATTCAAATTAAACAAATTAATTCATATACAGTCAATTGGTCTGCTTTAAGTGTTATTTTAATGTATACACGTGGTAATTCATATGTATGAAAACGTAAATTTTTTATTAATTTTGAAGTGATTTGATAAAAAAGTACAAGTTTAATTACAAAAAGATAAAAATTAAATAAAAACTAAAATAATGTTTCTCTAAAATTGGTCTATTATGCCAAAAATTCGGACTAATAGTCACCAATTTAATTTTTCCATCTAATCAACTACAATTTCCAAGTCTTGTTCACCACTTTTCATATTTGGTTTATTTACCTTGAGCTTTTACCTTATAATAATTTTTATTCAGTTTTGTTTGATTTTTGTTGACCAATTTTTATATTTTGTTTATTTGCCTTGTGCTTCTTATTTTATAATAATTTTTATTCAGTTTTTGTTTGATTTTATATAATTAGTAATAACATAATTTAACATATACACATAGCACAAATATAAAATATTATATATCATGCAAAACATTATCATATTAACTAAATTATACAATAAATTGAATATTTATTAAATTAAAATTGATATAGCATCACAATCAAGAACTAAATTTAAAACTAAAGTTATCTTCAAATTTAAAATAAAATTAAAATATATCATAGAAAATGACATAAATATAATGATGTAAATAAAATAAGATATTAAAATAAAATTACTTAAATGTATAATCGAACCTAAAATGAAATTAACCCAAAATCTAAATTTTGATATTTGCTCCTCACAATAATATCATCTCTAATACTCGAATCTACGCTCTCCTCTTAAGAGTGCAATGTATTTTACATTTGTACCCAACACTAGTTGATAACTTTTTTTTTTCTTTTTAATTGTTCACATAATACCTCTATTCTTTCATCTACACTAATATTTAAGATTTTTATCGAGTTGGTGGCACCCTACAAATGAGTCCCAACTCTGTGGAAATTTTATTAAAGGCTCCTTATTTTAGCAAAGCAATATATTCTTATTGGGTTGACAAGTGTTCTATAGATATATAGTAAAATATTAAAAAGCAAGTTGTAAAATTTTTAAAGCTGCTTGTGGAATAAGAAAAATACATTACCGGTGTGCCAAATACTAATTTTTTTAAATGTTAAATTTAAATGTATAAATAACTAATAAAGGGAGAAAAATGAATGATTGTGGATAGAAAAAAGCTGAAGAAAAATAGAGAGTTATTTTTTTTTCAAATTAAATATTCTATATGTTACTCTTAATTTTATAATTAAAAAATTTTTCTGAAAGAAATCACATAAAATCGAAAACAAAATAGTATTTTGGTTAAAATAAATTATACATCTGGGCCGAACAACATCTGATCTGCAATTTACCTATTTTCAAACCCAATCGAAAAACATGCCTCCTAGTACATTTAATTTTTCAACCCCACCATTATTAAACCTTTAAAGCAAGGTTTTCCCCCTTTCCGTCTGCCCTTTAAAGCTTGGCCTTTTTGGATTTTAATAAAAAAATTTTAAAAAAAGGATTAATGGTCTAATTTAATGAATACAATTAATTTATAAAAATAGATTAATTAAAAATATTTTTAATAAAATAAAAAAATTAATATATTTTTAAATTGAAATTGATATAAAGTAAAAAACACTGATGAGTTTAAGTCGATATCAAACCGTACCTATAGCTGGTAAAAAGTAAAAACCCGCAAAATGAGGATATTACCGTAATGCCCCTTAACATTCTTCATATATAAAGGGTATATTCGTGATGTAAGAGTATGTTAGATTTACTGATAGAGACATGAATGACGGCAACTGCGTTGTTCCCAATAAGGTCCCACTTAAAAGTAATAAATGAAATCATGACCGTTTAAATAAGATCAACGGGTGAGAGATCGTGAGGTTGTTCGTACAGGAAGTAATAACATAAACATCCACGAATAGGAAAATCCAAAACCCACCGGAAGTAAAGCGCGTGAAACGTAAATGCCAATTATTTGTGGGAGGACTTTATTAATCTTCTTTTCTTGGACCAATTATTTGAAGAATGGGGTTGAGTCAGGTGACTTTGAGTCGACAGATAAGGAATGAGACGGTAGGGTCTTTCAAATAATCTGAATTGTCGTTTTATGTTTACTCTCATGCGCTTCGGCACAAAAGGGCTGAACGGCGAGTCCCGAAAACGCGCCGGGTAAAAGAGTGGGAGATACCGTAAGGGAAAATATTAAATAATTGTCAGTGCTCGTTTCTCTGGTACACGGGTACCGAGATCAGTGTATAGTCCGTATTGCCACTGTGGATCTCTTTGTTGTATTGGCTTAATTCCAACATGTAACCAAAAAAAAAAAAAGAAAAACAAATTAGGTTATTTTATCATTACAACTTAAAATTTTAATAATTTTTTATATCATTGTAAAAATACAACTTTTTCAATTTCTACGAGTCAGCATTTTACCCTTCTTATAAAAATAGAGGAAATTAGTCATTATATATTAGACCAAAAAGTAATTTGGTCATTTCTATTAAAAATTCCATCAATTTGTACAGTGTGGTTAATAAAACAACCAAATTGTGACATATGTATCTCATACTAACATATAATAGCTAATTTTTAAGAGTATAATTTGATAAATAAAGGACTAGTTTGCTCTTTGAACTGATTTACCCATTTTTTAAATAGAGTGAGGCAAAAATATAATCCAACTCTTAGTACAGAACGTCGGTCATACTTTACCTTCAATTTTTTATAAGAAAATATTATGAGAAATTGAAATGTTGAAAAATATGAGTAATTGTGAGTTGGGTGATTATGAAATATAGGACTATAAACGCTGAATTCTCGTAACATATAATTATTTATTAACGAAATTTGTAATAACAATAGTTTAAGATAACGGAATATCATTTCCATTCATATTAAAGTTAAAAATCTAATTACAGAACAGTCAACTTATATATAGCTTTATCAAATGGATCATAAAAAATTCAATTTATTTTTAGATAACTGAGATTTTAGATGTTCGAAATTGAGAAAATGATTCCTTACTTACTTTCACAAAACACAAAAAAAAAAATACTAATTTTTATTTGGTTTATATGAAATCTTCCAGACATTTTTTTTAAATTTGCATTTATGTAATTTATATATTAATTTGGAGATTTTGATTTGACTGACATTGGCAATAATTCTGTTCAAGATTGAAAGAAGACGAGAGAAGACAACATAAATCGTATATATTCGTTTCCGTCATTAAAAGTGTAATAAACATTTAAAACTTGTAAGATTGGAATGAAGGCCTTGGTTAAAAAGATTGAAACCTAACCATTGTTGATAAATATAATAATGTATGAAATATGAAACCCAAATCAAGATTAGTCTTTTTTTTATATGAAGAAACAGACATACAAAAAGAAGATTTATTTGAAGTAGGAGATTTAAGGGTTACTGTGAAGCACTTAATCACCAATCTAGAGAGACAAACATATTATTATAACCCATTATTCAAATTGGTTAGATTTAGAACTAAGATTTATTAACCAATATTTAATTTAAATATTAAGAGAAACAGAAGAGTGGAGGGTCACATGGCATGTGAGCCAACAACAGCAGTTTCCACTCCTCCCCACTTTGATAAATACCCTTCTTACTCTCTTCACTTCCTCTTTTGACTCCATTTTCTCTTTCTTTCAGTAACCCCATTGCCCTCAAAGCCAAATACAAAACATACAAACCCAGCTTTTCTCTCTCTCTTCTCTAAAACCAGAGCTCAAAGCTCTCTCCTTTAATGGCAGGCTCATACCTTACACACCTCCCTTTGTTTCTCTTGTTTTCATTGTTATAATAAACAAGTTCAAAATTTCCAACCATCCCTACAAATATGAGACCTTTATTTGTCTTTCTCACCTTCACCGTCACCTTTCTTATCTGCTTTGAAGTTCTTGTGGTGTCTTCTTTAAACAGCAAAGATTCTCAGTTACTGCTCAGCTTCAAAGCTAGCTTGCCTGACCAATCTGTGCTTCAAAGCTGGGTACCTAAACAAGACCCTTGTAGCTTCAATGGTGTAACATGCCAAGACTCAAAGGTTTCCTCTATTGAACTCAGTGACACCTCCTTGAGCACCGATTTTCACTCTGTTGCTGCCTTCCTTTTAGCGTTGGAAAACTTGGAATCCCTTACTTTGTTGAAAGCCAACATCTCTGGCAACATTTCTTTCCCTTATGGATCCAAGTGTAGCTCCTTGTTAACCAGTTTGGATCTGTCTCAGAACACCTTGTCTGGTCCCCTTTCAACCCTTTCCACCTTGGGTTCTTGCCCAAATTTGAAGTCTCTCAATTTATCAACCAACAAACTCGAGTCTTCTGGTGAAGAACAAACCAGGGGTTTGCAGCTAAGTTTGGAAGTTCTCGATCTTTCTTTCAACAAGCTGTCGGCTGGAAACTTGGTCCCTTGGATTCTTCACGGTGGTTGCAATGACTTGAAGCACTTGGCTTTGAAGGGAAACGTGATTACTGGTGACATAAACGTCTCCAACTGCAAAAAACTCAAGTTTTTGGACGTTTCTTGGAACAATTTCTCAATGGGGACGCCATCATTTGGTGACTGTTTAAGTTTAGAACACCTCGATGTGTCTGCCAACAAGTTTTCCGGTGACATTGGTCGTGAAATCTCTTCATGTCTGAACTTAAACTTCTTGAATCTATCTAGCAACCAGTTTTCCGGTCGGATTCCAGGTTTACCAATATCCAAATTGGAACGTCTTTATTTAGCCGGTAATAAGTTTCAAGGACAGATTCCTCTGTATCTGACTGAAGCTTGTGCAACTCTTGTGGAGCTGGATCTTTCTTCAAACAATCTTTCTGGTATGATTCCTAGTGGCTTTGCTTCTTGTTCTTCTTTGGAATCTTTCGATGTATCCACCAACAACTTCACTGGTAAACTTCCCATTGAGATATTCCAGAATATGAGGTCCTTGAAGAAGCTTGGTTTAGCTTTTAATCACTTTTCAGGCCCTTTGCCTGTGTCTTTGTCAAGTCTTTTGAAGCTGGAGGTTTTAGATCTCAGTTCAAACAATTTTTCAGGGCCAATTCCTGTTTCTTTGTGTGAAAATCCCACAAACAGGTTACAAGTTCTGTATTTGCAGAACAATTACTTGACTGGGTCGATTCCAGCTAGTCTCAGCAATTGTTCTCAGCTTGTTTCTCTCCATTTAAGCTTCAATTACCTTGAAGGTACCATCCCCACCAGCTTGGGTTCTCTCTCCAAGCTTAAGGATTTGAGGCTGTGGTTAAATCAGCTCCATGGTGAAATCCCTCAAGAGCTAAGTAACATTCAGACGCTTGAGACCTTGATTCTTGACTTCAATGAGTTGACCGGGCCGATACCTTCCGGTCTAAGCAACTGCACCAAGTTGACCTGGATTTCTTTATCCAACAATCGGTTCACCGGTGAGATACCTGCTTGGCTTGGCAAACTTTCAAGCCTTGCAATTCTGAAGCTCAGTAATAACTCGTTTTACGGAAGAATCCCACCTGAGCTTGGTGATTGTCAAAGCTTGATATGGTTGGATCTTAATACCAATCAGTTGAATGGGACTATCCCTCCGGTGTTGTTCAAACAATCTGGTAAAATAGTTGTCAATTTTATTGCTGGGAAGAGGTATATGTACATCAAGAATGATGGAAGGAAAGAGTGCCACGGGGCCGGGATTTTGCTCGAGTTCGCCGGGATCAGGCAGGAACAGTTGAATAGAATTTCCAGCAGAAACCCTTGCAATTTTAACAGAGTCTATGGAGGTCACACGCAGCCTACATTCGACAATAATGGTTCCATGATATTTCTTGATCTTTCGTACAATTTTCTGTCTGGGTCTATTCCGAAGGAGATCGGCACGATGCCATATCTGTTTATCCTGAATTTGGGCCACAACGATATCTCTGGTAACATCCCACAAGAGATTGGGAACTTGAAGGGACTTGGCATTCTTGATCTTTCTTACAACAGATTGGAAGGGTCAATTCCACAATCCATGACTGGCATCACTCTGTTGAGTGAGATTAATCTGTCGAACAACCTTCTCTCCGGCATGATTCCGGAAACCGGTCAGCTGGAGACGTTTCCGGCTAGTGATTTCTTTAACAATGCAGGTCTCTGTGGGGTCCCTCTTCCTCCCTGTCGAGATCCAGCGGCTGCTTCGAGTTCCGAGCATCGGAAGTCTCATCGCAAACAAGCTTCTCTTGCAGGGAGTGTGGCGATGGGACTGTTGTTCTCTCTTTTCTGCATCTTTGGTGTGATTGTAGCTATTGTGGAGACCAAGAAGAGAAGGAAAAAACAGGATTCTGCTCTTGATGTTTATATGGACAGTTATTCCCACTCCAGCACTGCGAATACCAGCTGGAAGCTAACTGGTGCACGAGAAGCATTAAGCATCAACTTGGCCACATTTGAAAAGCCCCTTCGGAAGCTTACCTTTGCTGATCTTCTTGAAGCCACTAATGGCTTCCATAATGACAGCCTTATCGGCTCCGGTGGTTTCGGTGATGTTTATAAGGCCCAACTGAAAGATGGGAGTGTTGTTGCTATCAAGAAACTAATACATATCAGTGGACAAGGTGACCGAGAATTCACAGCGGAAATGGAAACCATTGGGAAGATCAAGCACCGGAACCTCGTTCCACTCTTGGGTTACTGTAGGGTGGGTGAAGAACGGCTTCTAGTTTATGAGTACATGATGTATGGAAGCTTAGAGGATGTTCTACATGGCCAAAAGAAAGCTGGGATCAAGCTGAACTGGGCTGCAAGGAGGAAGATCGCCATTGGAGCTGCAAGAGGGCTGTTGTTTCTTCACCATAATTGCATTCCTCATATAATTCATAGGGACATGAAATCAAGCAATGTCCTACTTGATGAGAACTTGGAAGCCAGGGTCTCCGACTTCGGGATGGCTAGGCTTATGAATGCAGTGGATACGCATTTGAGTGTCAGCACGTTAGCGGGCACCCCTGGCTATGTTCCTCCTGAATACTACCAGAGCTTCCGATGTTCCACCAAGGGCGATGTTTACAGTTACGGTGTGGTTTTACTCGAGCTACTAACGGGAAAACGGCCTACGGATTCAGCCGATTTTGGTGATAACAATCTTGTTGGATGGGTGAAACAACATGCTAAACTCAAAATAAGTGATGTCTTCGATCCAGAGTTGATGAAAGAAGACCCCATGCTCGAGATCGAGCTTTTACAACACTTAAAGGTAGCTTGTGCTTGCTTGGATGATCGACATTGGAGACGACCCACAATGGTTCAAGTGATGGCAATGTTCAAGGAGATACAAGCAGGGTCGGGGCTTGACTCGCAATCGACCATTGCTACCGATGACCGAGGTTTTAACTCGGTCGAAATGGTAGACATGACAATAAAAGAAGTCCCAGAAGGTAAGCAGTAGATGAAAACCAAAAAAAATTCAGAAGAGAACATTCTTTTGCAGGTGAAGAAGAAAGAAGCAGGTGGTGATGATGAATTCCCACAGAATTTTCCATCTTCTTTACTTAAAAGAAAAAATGGCATACAAACTGCCCCTCCTTAGAATCTCTACCATTTCATGTATGTATGTATGTTGTATCCCCCTCCCCAAAAATCTTGTTATACATTAAAACAAAGAAAAAATTGGTTGTTTAACTTGTTACAAATTGTGTAAATATACAGTTCCAGTTATTATGCTTTTCTTTTCTTTTCTTCTTTAAACAGATTAAATCCTCAAAATGAGCCTTCCTCAGCCTTGCTGATTAATTCTACCCTTTCTTGCCCTTTATCTTTACTATTTCTTTTATTTCTATTTTTCCGATTTCAGTATAATTAATTACCCTTCAAT
This sequence comes from Gossypium raimondii, assembly GCF_025698545.1. Taxonomy (NCBI): domain Eukaryota; kingdom Viridiplantae; phylum Streptophyta; class Magnoliopsida; order Malvales; family Malvaceae; genus Gossypium; species Gossypium raimondii. The sequence continues at coordinate 6,375,173 of NC_068566.1, read as the reverse complement.
TTTTAAAGGAGGTTAATTTCACTGCGTTTTTAAATTTTTCATTGTACTTGTCCCTCTATAAATTATAAATTATTTAATCCTTTAAAATTATATTTTTACTATCGTAAAATTACAATTTAATTTCGGTCTCCTTAAAAGAAATTTTCTGACCTCGTCACTGTCTAATTTTGATTTATTAAATAATTAGCTAAATTGCATAGTATTTATTATAAATGATCTATACTAAATTTAACCAGGGCTAAGCTAAAAACTTTTGGATCCAGAATTAAGTTATATCTTTTATGTGAGTTAAAGTACAATTTTACCATTTTAATACATTATAATTTACAATTTTGAAAGGACCAAGTCAATGTTATTATTTTGGGAGCCAAAGTATAATTTTACTATTTACTAACTTAAATTTATATAAAATTTAAAAGGCTAAAAATTAAATTTCACATTTTAGTTGACTTACAAACTCCCCGTTGTTGAATTTAACTAAATTATATAATATTTATTATTAGTTATTTATATTTAATCATTGTCAATACAGAAAGTAACGACCATGGGACAGACCGGAAAACTTTGGAGGTGGAAGAGAAGTCATCACGAATGGCTACTTCAATTCAGCCGAGAGGGATGAGTGGAGAGGTAGGGTGGGGGGGGGGGGGAGCCGGGAGGAGGGAGGGTGATTTGGGTTAATAATTTTTTAAAATTGAATGATCTAATAAGAAAGTTATTAATAGTTGATTATTTATATAATTTTTTTTGCGATTATTGAAATTTTATTTTATTTATTTTTACTCTGCCTTCAATTTAATTTTCTTCAATTTGTTACTATAAACGTTATTATAATATATCATAGAAAAGCTACAAATAGCTTATAAACCACTGAAAAAGAGTTTGGGAGTTTTATATTTCACTAGAATTATGGCCTCAATTCGCTGGGTTTAAATTTTTTAATTAAATAATTATTTATTTTAATAATAACATTATCAATATAATTATAAAAATTAAGAAAATTATTCAATGTAAAGTACAAAATGATAAAAGTATTAAGGAGGTTTTGTATTAAACCTTAAATTACATTTTACTTCCTTTATTGAAAAATAAGTAGACTAATTCATGTATATTAGATAAAAGAAATTAATCTTTTATTAAAATCTCATTATTTTTTTTATTGTTAAGTGAAAATTTGATATTATATATATTTGAATTAAGTGGCATGGAATTGAATGACAAGTGAGATTAAAATATAAAATTTTTATTAAGCATTTACCCATCACCCAAAATCCATTTTAATTTTTCTTAAATTGATACCCTCTCCTCCCAGCTGAAGAATGCCATTTTCTTTCAAAGTTTTCCTTAATTCCAGCACCCAAGTTGAAAGAACACCCAAGTTTTATTTTAGACTATGGGGTGTGCATCATAAATTTAGTCAAACAGATGGCAATATCATGACGAGAAGTTTCTTGACGTTACAAAACGGATGATGTCATGACGACAAGAATGGAAACGTTGCAACGTAGTAACATGTTCCCCACATGAATCAGGTTTCTTATCCCAGTTAAACTCTGATTACTCTAGGAGTATTTTAGTATAATTAGACCTCTAATCTTAACTTATTTTAAGAAATTTTGTATCCCTATTTTGAAAGATAAATTAAGAGGTAATTAAAGATGTAGTACTACAAAGCTTTTTTTTAAGGCGACAAGATGTAGTAGCAGATATGGTAAGAGTTTTCGTGATAATTATGGAGAGAATTTCGTACCCCTTTGTTAGAGAACTCTATGAGAAGTAGGGTTTTGTTTTCGAGTTTTGGGTTTGTACATTTAGTACATTTAGGTTTATTTCTCCATATTGTATTCTTGTTGTTGAAAAAAATGTAATTTTTGGAAACTTTGAGGCATATTCTTGATTGGTAAAGGTGGAAAGTTGAATAAAAAAATTATGGTTTTATATTCTACTCTATGAGACCTTTATAATGGTATATCATATGCTCAAAATGGTTGAGTGATGAATGAGAAATTGATGCTCAAAGTAAGCTACTTGTGAATTATGTTGAGGAAAAAAAAACATTTATCCCACATTGATTGGGAATCAAGTGTGGAACTCGTATATATATGTAAACCAACTTAGTAGATATTAAATGACTAAATTAATGCTCTCTTTTGCGTGTGCACGAGAGGGGTGTAAATCCAAATTCATTGAGGTTGGGGTGCACTTACACAATGTGGGCGACCTGATTAGTTGGGTCGTTTTTAATCTTGCAGATATTTTAGCCCAATACGTATTTTATTTTGCTCAACAGATATTATATAGAATCTGTTTTAAAAGGATAAATATATCGATTTGATTTTATTCCAATAAGATTAATTTTCAAGTTGATTTGACTTTATTCAAATTGATTTAAAGGCTCTTTTAATGCAGATTTGTATCTTTATTCATGGAAATTTCTAAATTCCTCCATATTGAATGCCTATAAAAGCCTAAAGAATACCGCAGAATTCTCTAGAGACACACAACGAATTTTTCACTTTAAAAAATTCTTTTCTTTTTCTCTCAAAATTTTCCAAACGTTTCAGTGATAGAAAAAATGCACTGTCTGTTCATTGATCACTGCAAAAGTATTACTACAGCAATCATTTTGTTGTTGTATTCTGGGAGATAGACGACTAACGTTTCTCCAAGTACCGTAGGAGCAGCCGAATGTCTTTAAGGAAACTGTGAAAGCAGGCCTCAACATCTAGTAAAACTCGATTCCCTTATTTTCAAATCTAATGGTTTAAATAAATATAAATATTTATTTGATTTGTTTTATTTAGATATGGTGTTTTACATAAATATAAATATAAATATAAATATTTTTTATATTATTTGTTCAGATCTTGTATTTAGTTTGCTAACGTGTTTTGTCTAACACTTGTTTGTTTACTCATTTAGGAAAAAATCAAAGCCTCATTTGCTTGTGATTTTTATTCTTTTTAGAGGAATTTTCCATATATTATTTACCTTTTCTATTTTGTTGTTTATACATAATCATTTACAAGGGAAGAAGACATTTTTATTCCAAAAACGTGATTTTCCTTTAGCATCGTACTTCTTCTTTTAGTTAGTTGATGGTTTTGGGCAAATCATGGTAATAAAGAACACCAATTCACTTTACGAGTAAACCATTTTGTTTGGTGATTTAAAAATTAATTCTGTTCCTACCCATTTTGTTGATGCTAATTTATTTTTTTGTATTTGAAATTTTAGCTTTTTGAAAGTGAGAATACCAGCAATCTTTCAAATTTTGAACATCGTATCTCAACTATTATGTCTCCTTGTCGGAGTAAAATCCCTAGACAAACTTTATGGAAAGATTAAGGGCAGGAAATTTTACGAGTTCCGAAATTACATGCTTTTTTTTTTTTTTTTTTGTTAATAACTTCATTGGGTTTTTTAGTAAATTAGACATTAGTTTTTGTGAAATGTATTTTTTTCATTGGTATGACCTTTTTCTTGTAATTTAAGTAAGAGAAGTGATGATTGATGTATGAGATGGTTACAAAGCAATTGCTAGGGAGAAGGGAGAGTGGAGACAAATAGACTGAACTCATCATATAATGAAGATTTAAATGATGAAATTGGAATGTTTTATTAACCAATGAAAAATAGCTAACAAGTACTTATGTAAAATTGTTTTAATGTTTAGTTAGCTATTTTTTTTTTTTTTTTTTGGGTTTGGTTTGTTAACATGAAGAAAGGGATGGAAATGTGTATTTGAGTTAGCCATAGCTAAGTGGCAATAGTTCTTGAATTTTGTTTGAACAAAGTTGTAACATTTGGATGTGTTTAGTGTGTGGCAACTCAATTTGAACCAAGTTAAAATATTTTAATTTGCCAAATATAATTTAACATGTGTTTTACCTTACTTTAATGAGTTAAATATGATTGTTGTGATTAATATGTTAACTTCAATAATTTAGCATGTGAATTTGTGATTATATGCAATATAAATGGTACAACCTCAATTTCGATAACTTGAATGAATTAAGAAAATGAAAATCCGAATTTTTAAACTAAAGACATGCTGGACAGATAATTTGCTCGTAGGAACAACCAAAAATAATAAGAAAATACTTAAAAGAGGGAGAGGATGAGAGATTTTTTTGGTGCCTTCGAAGTATGTTGGTAGGTCTGATATTTATAGGCTCTTGTGCAACGATAAATAGAGAAAATCAAGGTAAATCGTGGGAGTAAATCAAGGAAGATCAAAGATGAAGTTAAATTTGATTTTTAATTTCAAACAGCAAGTCAAATATGATTTTTAAAAGAGTAAATTATAAAAAATTTTCATTTTAGGTACCTAAAGTAATAAATTTTTTTTGTAATTTAAGTACTTATGTTACATAGTTTGGTCATTTTAGTAACTCCGTTAAAATTACAAAAGGTAAGCTAACGTGATGTTAAAAAATAAAACAATTAACTTTTACATTAAATCGATTTAGCCATAATTTTAAAAAATTAACCTTTAAAATTTAGAAATATTCTTAATTTTATCCTAACTCTAAAAAAATTCCAAAAAATATAAAAAAATACATAAATATTCTCAAAAAAATATAATAATAAATTTAAATTTCATTTAATATTAATATTACATAAAAAAAAGCCCTCCCCACCCCGTCTCTCTACCTCTCCCTCTCCATCACACCTTTTGTACTCCATTTCTCTCCATCTTTTGTCCCTTTTCTTTAGACCTCTTTGTAGCAGTTGAAAAAAAATAATGTCCATGTTGATTTTCTTTTCTTTTTGTCTTGAAAAGGTAGTCTTTAGTTGGTGGAGTCATTAGATTCCTATGTGTTCAACAGGTGCAAGAAGAAGAAAGAAAATGAACCACTGATTGTGAAATTAAACTAAAATTACAATCTTGAGTGTGTATTAGATTTTCATTGTTGGCGTTCTTACAATGATGCTTTGTTTAAAGCCTGAAGCTTTGGATGAAAACCATCATCCTCAAAGTCCTAATTGTAATACCATCGATGGGAACGAGAATGGTGATAATAATGGAGGTTTTGTTCTACAAATCAAGTGGGTCTTTATTTTTTTTTTTTCCTTCTTTATTCAGTACTTATGTTTTAATTTTTTTTATGGATTTGTAATGGTGAATGTAGTATGGTTGATGGTTATATTGGGAATGAAAAGTGGTAAGGTTTGGAGCAGCTTGTTTTAAATGGCGATGACCCTTGTAACTCTTGTTCTGAGTTGGAGGTAATTAGCAAAAGCTAATTTTAAATTCCTTAATTTGCAACAAGAGCAAGAAAGAGAGAGAGGGAGGGGGGTGGGGACGGTGGTGGGGAGAGGTCCGATGGAGGAAGGGGAGAGGGTGAGGCACGGGAGTGGGAGAGTTTTATTTTATGTAATATTAATATTGTAACAGATTGTTTTCAATAGTGTCGGAAACAGTGATTTTAGAACTCTATATTTCATGATTTAGTCCGTAAATATTGTTAATTAATATTTATGAGTATAATATAGTGTTATATTGACTTTCGTTTCAATAATTTTGTTGAACGATTAGTAATTAAGGTATAATGATTAAATTGTAAAAATTATAAAAAATAATTACTATTAATTTTTATTAGTTAAAAAGGTTTAAATAAAAATTTCTCAATGACAATTATCCATCTTTTTATTATAGTCCACGGTTGGTGTTCAATATTTAGTAAGTTATATGTTAAAACTAATGTAAAATTTATTATTATAAAACTTTAAACATTAAAATATGAAAAGAAATGGTCATCTTCAACCATTTTTCTTTCCCACTATAACACGCTTAACTTGTATCCGTCGCCGGAACAGGGTTACGGAGCATTACCAGGGTTTATAGATCAAACAGATAGAAATTTCAAACGTTTCATAACATATCAATATTCATAATAAAACCAATCAAAATCATATATACTGTCCCTTATACAAGCCTTCGAGTCCCTAAATACGCATTAGAAACAAGTCGGGACTAAATCGAAAACTCAGAGAATTTTCGGAAAACATAGAAAAATTTCAAAGCTGCAGGGGTCACACAGCCGTGTGGTTAGGCCGTGTGACTCACACGATAGAGAGACACACCCATGTCTTAGGCCGTGGAACTCTCTGACTTGGTCACACGGCCAAGTCACATGCCCGTGTGCTAGGCCGTGTACCCTTCGAAATAACCTCACATGCCCGTGTGCCAGGCCGTGTGCTAAGCCATGTAATAGCCTGACTTGTAACCCTTTAAAAACTACAGGGGACACACGACCGTGTCACCTGGACACACGGCTGAGACACACGCCTGTGTCTTAGGTTGTGTGGATAAGAAAATGACCATTTCCAAGCCATTTCTTTCACCCTTTCAAGCATAAACCTACAAGAAATTTGTACATGTATACAAGGCCTTTAAACATACTCAAATTATGCAAAGAATGACTAATCTTCATACCAAATGTTCATAATGACTAATCTTCATACCAAATGTTCATAATGACTAATCTTCATACCAAATGTTCATACAACCAATATGCCAAAAGGCACCTCAATCATCAAGCATCAATTCATATATATATACATGATCATAATTGTTCAAACCTTAACCATACATATCTAATTAATCTCAATACTATTTCCATACTATATAAAAATAATCTCACTATATTTGACCACATTTATACCATTTACCAATGACTTGTTTCCATACCAATACATAACACAATTGACACATACTAACCTTACCATATTAGGCATACCATATTTCAATCATGCACATCTATTCAATACTTTTCCAAAACATACCATTTCTTGGCCATATTGAGATCAATACAACATATACCAACTTTGGTAATTTCTAAACATGAATCAAATTGACCATATTAACCATAACCAACAAGATATCAATAGTACCTTAAATACCTCAAATTCAAGGCAACATTTCATGCCATAATTATCAACCAAAATGACATATATATACCAAACTCATCAATTAAACATTAGACATAATCCACCTATACATGCTACTATAAACCTTAACCAAAATATCAAAATCTACCGATATAATCGCTGGATAGTGTGATAGATCTCCGACGAGCTTCCAACCCGATCGAGCTTTCGATAATCTGTAAAGTAAGAGATAAACAACTACGTAAGCTGTAACACCCCTAACCCGTATCCAACACCGGAACAGGTTTACGGAGTATTATCGAACTTATAAAATCAAACAATCATACATTTCATATTCATTTCTCATTCAAATTAAAAACCATTCAAATTTATTCATATAGTCCTTAATATGAGCCCTCGAGTCCCCAAATAGACATTAAAAGTGGTTCGGGACTAAACCAAGTGCTCAAAGAATTTTTAAAAAACACTAAAATTTTTCAAAGTGCAAGGGACACACGCTCGCGTGGCCAGGCCGTGTGTCTCACACGGCCAAGAGACACACCCGTGTCTCAACCTGTGTGGGCATTCGAAATGGGGACACACGGTCGTGTCCCAGCCCGTGCCCGACCCCGTGTAACTCACTGACTTGAGTCACACTGCCAATCCACTCTCCCGTGTGTCAGGCCGTGTACCTTTCGAAATGGCCTCAAACGCCCGTGTGAAAACTGAAGGGTATACTGGCTTGAGCCACACAACCAAGCCATACGCCCGTGTTCTAGGCCGTGTGAAGCTACTAACTTGATTTCTAAAGAAGTATCAGGGGACACACGGTCGTGTCACCTGGTCGTGTGCCACACACGACTGAGACACATGCCCGTGTCTCTGCCTGTGTGGACAAAAATAGGCCATTTTTCAAGCCATATTTTTCACCCAAAGTGGTACTAACCTAAGCTCAACAATACACATACAACAATGGCATAAATAAGCATTCAAAATCAACCAATATCAATTTTATAACATGTAATATCCACACATACAATATGATATCTATAATCACATCCATTGACCCCTTTAAAACATATCAATCACACTTCCCAAATATACCTAAATGGTCAAACTCATATATGAGACATTGTGCCTACATTCACCATGCATACCATATCTCACTTTCAACCATTTGGTACCTAAAATACCAATTCACAAACAAGGCATTCACATAGCAACTATACGCCACATACCATAGGGTCATTTATACATATTTACATAACTAAACATAAACCATTTTCAAGCCAAATTAAATGGCCAAAACACAATAAGACATATAGACTACATTAGCGAAAACACCTATACATGCCGTTTACCCTAAATATAAAGTTCAAAGTACCAAAATGAGTATTTGATAGTATGACACAATCTCTGAAAACTTCCAAATCGAGCGAGCTTCCCAGGCACTATAAAACACGGAAAAATAAATAGAGTAAGCAATTAAGCTTAGTAAGTTCGTATAACTTGAAATATAACTTATCATTCATCTACAATTTATATAAGCAAAATTAAAACATAGATTAACTCCATTTGGCCCAAATCCTAACACATAATCCACATTCATGTTGGTCATGTATGAATATATCGAAAATGAATTATTTTTCGTATTTCACATGAATACCTCTACTAGTTTGTATCAATCTCGTATAACTCCGTATCATCACTGTGCCCGTTGAACCATTTGGAATACTATCGGATACTCACGTATCTCACACACTAAGTGCCAATACATGGTCAAAATCACCACTATCTCATATCTCATATCAATACTCACTTTCGAGCCATCACTCAGTCTGCTTACACAAGTTGTCAGTCAAGACATAGTTACATGGTACTGCTCACACAAGCTGTAAAGTAACTGCAACACATACCGAAAACTCAGCCACCGGTAGGACGTACGAGACCAGCACCCAAAAACACGGTAACCCCTAATGACATGTCATTTGTATCCTATATATTCCTAAGGTTCAACCGGGATTCATACGTTTCTGATACCTCGTTGAGAATTTCTGTGGAGTCGTATCATCACAATTATAATAATAAAGAATTTAAAACACATATAATTCAATTCTTATTAACATACGAACTTACCTCGAATTAATACGGAGAAAATCGACCGATCAATCCACTATTTTATCTTTCCCCCGATCTAATTCTGAACGTGGCTTTTCTTGATCTATATAATCAAATTTAACTAATTTAATCTTTATTTTATCCAATTCAATCCAAAATTCATGTTATCAAAAATTACCATTTTGTTCCTATACTTTTAACTTCTTTACAATTTAGTCCCTAGGCTCTTAAAATGAAATTAATGAAATTTCACCACACCCAAGCTTAGCCAAAAATCATATATGCTCATATCAGCCCATACATTTCACAATTTCACACATTTAACCCATAATTTTTACACTTCTCAATTTAACCCCTAATCGACATTTTCATTAAGAATCACTTAACAAAAGTTGTTTAACTAACAACAAAGATTCATTTCCTTCCATTAAACTTAAAAACCCTAACATATTCATCAATGAAAAATCTCAAACTATTTAATAGTTTTACAAATTAGTCCTCTAGTTAGCTAGGTTAAGCTACAACGATTTCAAAAATATAAAAATCAATAAAAAAGAGACAAAGCGTCACTTACATGCAAGGGAATAACTTGGCTGAAATTTTCAAGCTTCCATGGCTATTTCTTTTTTGTAGAATCGGTTGGTGAAAGAAAAATGGAAAAGATGATAGCTTTTCTTTTGTTTATTTTGTCTTTAATTACCTAATTACCATTTTACCCTTACCTAACTTTAAATATTTCATAATTACCAAGCCATGCACATCCACTAACTCAATTAATGGTCTAATTACCACATAAAGACTGCCACTTTAAAGTTCTATAGCTATTTAATACCTGTAGCTAATAGAACACAACTTTCACACTTTACGCGATTTAGTTCTTTTCATTAAATTGAACATGCAAACGGTAAAATTTCTTAACGAAATTTTTATACCATAATTCTATCATGTTTTAGACCACAAAATAATATTAAAATAATTTTTTCTACATCAGATTTGTGGTCCTAAAACCACTGTTCCAATTTTATTGAAAACAGGCTGTTACAACTCTCCCCTCATTAGGATTTTCGTCCCCGAAAATCTTACCAAAAAATAGGTTAGGGTATTGTTTTCTAATTGTTTTCTTGGGTTCCCAAGTAGCCTCCTCAATCTCGTGACGATGCCAAAGAACCTTCATTAAGGCTATTCTTTTGTTTCTTAATTCTTTGATCTCTCGTGCCATAATTCTGATTGGTTCTTCATTATACAATATGTCAGGCTGAATCTCAACTTCTGTCAGAGAAATTATATGCGAAGGATCCAATCGGTACCGTCATAACATAGAAACATGAAACACATTATGAATCTTTTCCAACTCTGACGGTAATTCAAGTCGATATGCCACTGGCCTATTCTCTCGATAATCTCATATGGTCCGATAAATCGCGGACTCAACTTTCCTTTGCGACCAAATCGGAGAATTCTTCTCCAATGTGATAATTTCAGAAACGCTTTATCATCGACCTTAAATTCAATATCCTTACGTTTCAAATCCGCATACGATTTCTATCGATCTGAAGCTGCTTTCAAACTGTCACGAATCACTTTCACTTTCTCTTTGATCTCTCAAATCAAATCAACTTCGTGTATCTTTTTCTCACTAAGCTCGGTCCAGTACAACGGAGTTCGGTATTTAAGACCATCTAATGCTTCGTACAGTGCCATTTTAATGCTCGATTGAAAGCTATTATTATATGTGAACTCAACCAACAATAAATATTTTTCCCAACTGCTTTCGAACTCTAAAATATAGCAACGAAGCATATATTCAAGAATCTGAATCACTATCTCAGACTGACCATCAGTATGGGGATCAAATGTGATGCTAAAATGCAACCGTGTACCCAAACCCTCTTGTAACTTTTTCCAAAATCGTGATGTAAATTGCGGATCTCTATCCGGAATGATGGGGACTAGCACTCCATGTAACCTGACGATCTCAGAAATATACAACTCAACCAATCTGTCAAGTGAGAAGCCTGTAGGCACCAGAATAAAATGTGCAGACTTCGTTAAACGATCAACAATAGTCCAGATAGCATATTTCTTTTTCGGAGATAAGGGTAATACCGATACGAAATCCATTGTAACTCCATCCCACTTCCACTCCGGTATCATCACCAGCTATAAGAGTCTTGAAGGTATTTGATGTTCAGATTTGACCTATTAACAAATCAAGCATCTCGACACAAAATCGAAAATGTCATGTTTCATACCCGACCACCAGTACATCTGTCTCAAATCACTTATATCTTAGTACTCCCCGGGTGAACATATAAGCTACCACTGTGTACTTCATGCAAAATTTTCAGTATAAGCTCGGTATTCTTTGGGACACAAACTCTACCTCTGAATAGCAAACAATCATCAGATCCGATTTGAAACTCCGAATGAGTAGTCGACTCACATTGTTCTCTTTTAGCTTGAAAGTCATTATAACATTTCTAACCCTCAAAAATTTGTTGTAAAAACATCGGTTTAGTTTTTAACTCAGCTAAAATCGAACAATCATCAGACAAGGTCAATCGCATATTCATCGCTCTCAGAGCAAACAAAGGTTTTCTACTCAAAGCATTCACGATTACATTTGCTTTCCCCGGGTGATAATCAATCACTAACTCATAATCTTTCAATAGTTCAAGCCATCTTCGTTGTTTTAAATTCAAACCTTTCTGAGACATCAAATACTTCAAGCTCTAGTGATCAGTAAATATGTGACATTTTTCACCCAACAAATGGTGTCGCCAAATTTTCAATGTAAACACAACCGCAGCCAACTCTAAGTCACGTGTCAGATAATTCTTCTCGTGCGTCTTTAATTATCTGGAAGCATACGCTATCACTTTGCCTTCTTGCATTAAAACACATCTCAAACAGTTCAATGATGCATTACTGAAAATCATAAATTCTTTACTCGACTCAGGCTGATCCAAAACTGGCGCTTCAGTTAATAGTGCTTTCAACTAATTAAAACTCTGTTGGTATTTATCAGACCACTCAAACTTCATGTCTTTCTGTAATAACTGAGTCATCGACGTAGCTATCATTAAGAACCCTTTTATAAATCGCCGATAATAGCCACCTAAACCCACAAAAATTTTGACTTCGGATATGTTTCTTGGTGGTTTACAGTCAACAATCGTTGAAATCTTACTCGGATTAACTCTGATGCCTTCCGCCGAAATGATGTGTCTCAAAAATCCAACTTCTTGGAGCCAAAACTCGTATTTGCTGAATTTAGCAAAAAATTGTTTATCTCTCAAATTTTGCAATACAATTCTCAAATGCTCGGCGTGTTCAGACTCATCTTGGGAATAGATCAGAATATCATCAATGTATACAACAACGAATCTGTCTAAATACAGTCTGCAAATTCTATTAATCAAATCCATAAAGACTGTAAGAGCGTTAGTTAACCTAAACAGCATAACAAGAAATTCATAATGTCCATACCTGGTTCTGAACACAGTTTTCGGCACATCTGAATTTTTAATCTGCAACTGATAATAACCAGATCGCAACTTAATCTTTGAAAATACTGTTTCTCCTTTCAACTGATCAAATAAATCATCAATTCTCGGCAACTGATACTTATTCTTAATTATAACCTTGTTAAGTTGTCGATAATCGATACACAGTCTCATTAATCCATCTTTCTTCTTTACAAATAAAACTGGTGCACCCCAGGGCGAGAAACTCAGTCGTGCAAAACCTCTACTGTTAACTCTTGCAACTGAGCCTTCAATTGTTTCAACTCTGTCGGAGCTATTCTATACAGAGCTATCGATATTGGTGATGTTTTCGGTACTAACTTAATAGCAAACTCGACCTCTCTGATCGGTGGCAATCCGGGTAACTCTTCTGGAAACACATTTGGATATTCACAAACCACTGGCACTGATTCAATCTTCAATTTAGACACTTTTGTATCAAGTACATACACAAGGTAAGCATTGCAACCCTTTCTCACATATTTCTGTGCTAGCATAGTTGATATCAAAATAAGTAAACCACTCGAATCATCGGATTCAATACGAAGAGTCTCACCATTCTGACATTTTAAAACAATAAGCTTTTGTCTACAATTTACAACAGCATCATGCAGAGTTAGCCAATCCATACTCAAAATCACATCAATTTCATCAAAAGGTAAAAGCCTCAAGTCGACCGAAAAATTGTAACCCCGAGTCACCAAAGGACATTTCTTGCATACTTTATCAATTAGGACATACTGACCTAAGAGGTTCGATACTTTAACCACAAATTCAGTGGACTCAACAGGTAAACTCTTACTAGAATATAAATTTGTACATACATAAGAATGGGTTGATCCGGGATTAATCAAAGTAGTTACATCAGTGTTATAAAGAGAAAAAAATACCAGTAATAATATTTGGCGCCGATGTATCATCGCAAGCGCGAATGCTGGCGCTCGTGCCTCAGATCTCAAAGCAGAATCCTTCGTTGCACCTCGGCTAGCACTTATATTTCCAGTATTTTGGGGTGGTCTCCCTCTTGCAGCTGTATTACTCGATCGAGCAGTCAGAAGTTTGTCTTTCTTGGGTAACCTCAAGACAAGCACGGATAAAATACTCTTGCTAGCCACATCTAAAACAGACTCTGCCATTCATCCAACATTCTGCAAAATGTTGTCTACCACACCGTTGACACTTAAGTTTGCTGGCCTTAACACTACCAACGTTTGCTACTGAAGTGGCTTGAGCTTTTGAACCTACGTGTTGTTTACCATGATCTCTGTTGGAATACCCCACTGAAGTGGTCGAACAATTATGAAAATCCTTCAATTTCTTTGATGATGATTGATATTATTTACCCGTTAACCTCTTTCTCGAATCTTTAGCCTCAGAATCGGCTTTTCTCTTTTCTTTGCTAAGCTCCTTGGCCTTGTAAGCCCTATCAACTAAAACCATGAATTCTTTCAGTTTAAGAATTCCGACTAAAAGCCAAATGTCTTCATTCAACCCGTCTTCAAATTGTTTACACATAACAATCTCGGTTAGAATGCACTCACGGGCATACTTACTTAGTCTCACAAATTCTCTTTCATATTCAGATATGGTCATACGACCCTGTTTCAACTCTAAAAATTCTTTACGCTTTTGATCAAGAAACCATTGACTTATGTATTTCTTTTTTAATCCTGTCTGAAAAAATTCCCATGTGACTTGGTCTCTCGGCACTACAGATATTAACGTGCTCCACCACTGATATGCAGCATCTTTCAGAAGAGACAACTCATCAAAAACTCAGATCGTATTCTCTAGCCAAAACTCACCTCTCACAAGCTCATCATTAACTGTAGCTCTAAACTCTTTGGCCCCATATTTTTGAATTTTATCTACTGGTGGTTTTCTCATATGTATCGGCTCTAAGACTTGAGGAGCTAAGGGGACTGGTTGGGAAAAAGGTGGAAATAGAGGTTGCTGAGTAGCCGGATTCGTTCAGACAAACTCAGCAAACCACTCATTAATCATCTGGAAGAAGGCTTCCTTAGCCTCTCCTTCACGTCCCTAAGACACGGGTCTAGACCTAGACGATGCTTCCCCTTAAATAGAGGTCGGCACATTCCTCTCAACATCATCGGAGTCTGCTCGATTGGAATCCATTACTACATGAAAAACATGATTTTAAACTGTCATGAGATGTCACACTATCACATGTTATAAAATGACATGTATAGCTAGACTCACGTACGCTACGTTAGTCATAAAATTTACTAAATCGTAGCTCTGATACCAATATATATAACATCCCTAACCCGTATCTGACACCGAAACAAGGTTACGGAGCATTACCGGACTTATAAAATCAAACAATCATACATTTCATATTCATTTCCCATTCAAATTAAAAACCATTCAAATTCATTCATATAATCCATAATACGAGCCCTCGGGGCCCCAAATAGACATTAAAAGTGGTTCGAGACTAAACCGAGTACTCAAGGAATTTTTAAAATAACACTGAAATTTTCCAAAGTGCAGGGGACACACATCCGTGTGGCTGGGCCGTGTGGGCATTCGAAATGGGAACACACGATCGTGTCCTAGCTCGTGTCTGACCCCGTGTAACTCACTGAATTAGATCACACGGGCAACCCCACACGCCTGTGTATCAGGCTGTGTACTTTCCGAAATAGCCTCACACACACGTGTGTCAGGCCGTGTGTTAGGCTGTGCGAAAATTGGAGGGTATACTGACTTGAGCCACACGGCCAAGCCACACGTCCGTTTGTTAGGCTGTGTGAAGCTACTAACTTGATTTCTAAAGAAGTATCAGGGGACACAAGGCCGTGCCACCTGGCCGTGTGTCACACACGGTTGAGACACATGTTCGTGTCTCTGCCCGTGTGGACAAAAATAGGTCATTTTCCAAGCCATATTTCTCACCCAAAATGGTACCAACCTAAGCTCAACATTACACATATAACCATGGCATAAATAAGCATTCAAAACCAACCAATATCAATTTTATAACAGGTAATGTCCACACATACAACATGATATATATAATCACATCCATTGACCCCTTTAAAACATATCAATCACACTTCCCAAATATACCTAAATGGTCAAACTCATATATGAGACATTGTGCCTACATTCACCATGCATACCATATCTCACTTTCAACCATTTGGTACCTAAAATACCAATTCACAAACAAGGAATTCACATAGCAACTATACACCACATACCATAGGGTCATTTATACATATTTACATAACCAAACATATACCGTTTTCAAGCCAAATTAAATGGCCAAAACACAACAAGACATATAAGCTACATTAGCCAAAACACCTATACATGTCATTTACCCAAAATATAAAGTTCAAAGTACCAAAATAAGTATTTGATAACGTGACGCAATCTTCGACAACTTCTAAACCGAGCGAGCTTCCGAAGCACTATAAAACACAAAAAAATAAATAGAGTAAGCAACTAAGCTTAGTAAGTTCATATAACTAGAAATACAACTTACCATTCATCCACAATTTATATAAGCAAACTTAAAACATAGATTAACTCCATTTGGCCCAAATTTTAAAATATAATCCACAATCATGTTAGCCATATATGAATATATCAAAATTAAATTATTTCTCGTATTTCACATGAAGACCACTACTAGTTTGTATCAATCTCGTATAATTTCGTATCATCACTGTTCCCGTTGAACCATTTGGAATACTATCGGATACTCAGGTATCTCGCAAGCTAAGTGCCAATACATGGTCAAAATCACCACTATCTCATATCTCATATCGATGCTCACTCTCGAGCCATCACTCGTCTGCTCACACAAGCTGTCAGCAAGAGGTAGATACATGGTGCTGCTCACACAAGCTTTAAAGTAATCGCAACACATGCCAAAAACTCAGCTATCGGTAGGACGTACGATACTAGCACCCAAAAACACGGTAACCCCTAATGACATGCCATTTGTATCCTATATATTCCAAATGTTCAACCAGGATTCATAAGTTGCCGATACCTCATCGAGAATTTTCGTGGAGTAGTATCATCACGATTATAATAATAAAGCATTTAAAAAAATATATAATTCAATGCTTATTAATATACGAACTTACCTCGAATTAATACAGAGAAAATCGATCGATCAATTCACTACTTTATCTTCCCTCGATCTAATTCTGAACGTGGCTTTTCTTGATATATATAATCAAATTTAACTAGTTTAATATTTATTTTATTCAATTCAATCCAAAATTCATGTTATCAAAAATTACCATTTTGCCCTTATACTTTTAACTTCTTTACAATTTAGTCCTTAGGCTCTTAAAATGAAATTCATGAAATTTCACCACACCCAAGCCTAGCTGAAAATCATATATGCTCATATCAACCCATACATTTCATAATTTCACACATTTAACCCATAATTTTCACATTTTTTAATTTAACCCCTAATCGACATTTTCATTAAGAATCAATTAACAAAAGTTGTTTAACTAATAACAAAGATTCATTTTCTTCCATTAAACTTCAAAACACTACCATATTCATCAATGACAAATCTCAAACTATTTAATAGTTTTTCAAATTAGTCCTCTGGTTAGCTAGGTTAAGCTACAATGATTCAAAAAACATAAAAATCAACAAAAACAAGATTTAGTCCTTTTCATCAAATTGAGCATACAAACGGTAAAATTTCTTATCGAAATTTTTATACCATAATTCTATCATGCTGTAGATCACAAAATAATATTAAAATAAATTTTTTACATAAAATTTGTGGTCTCGAAACCACTGTTCTGATTTCACTAAAAACGGGTTGTTACATAAGCATTAAATGCTTAGTAAGCTCGTACAAACTTTAAACATAATATTCCAATTCAAAAATAAACTTTAGATGATAAATATAAAGCTATACCAATGCATCAAGATTTTTGAACTACATAACCACTAACTCATAAATGAGTAAGTCTATCAACATTATATATCTGTTCATTCCTTATGAATAACTTCCTTTACTTACTTTCCATTTCATTTACTAAACATAAACTTAGATAACAACATCAATTAACTATTTAATATATTTATTCATAACATAGGTAAGTTCAACCATAACATACGTAATTTCTCATACATAAATACATTATTCAACCCATCAATCCTTTTTCATGATATCACATTTTAGTTATGAATTTACCATTTCATTATACCAAACATAAGCATATACATCAGTCATAATCTCAAGCTTGACATAAACCTAATCACCATCATCAATACATAAGTTAATGCATTTATGTATATAACTCATTTTCATGTTTCAAATCACTATCCCATTTTCAATTCTCATCTAATATCATCCAATATCAATTATAGTACTGTTTTATTTAATTACCCCTATTAACACGACTCAGACTCGGACGGATACACAGATCCAACCAACATACCAGTTTGACACACAGAGCTTATCGGATAAACCCGAAGTAGTATCTACGCTTAGCGCTATATAAATTGACACCCAGTTTCTCATCGGTTAAACCGAAGTAAATTGGCACCCAGTGCCTCATCGACCCGAAGTCAAAGAAATCCCTAAACTCTTCCTATCCTATGGCATGCCATCTATATCTGACTCAGCTCGGTACAGTTAATAGGGTTCCAATTCACTTCCAAATATAACCAATATCCAATTGTCATATTTGCACATTATCACATTTAGACACACACATATATATATATTCATTTCAATTCAAATAATCAACACATTCATAATTTATATACCAATTCAATCCATTTCAATCAACTATCAAAATGTCAAATACTCACCTCAAACACTTACCATATGCATTAAATTGAATAACAACAATTAACAATTTGGTTCGGATTATAGAAATACAAAATGCACAATTAAAATATAAACACATATTAATAACTAAGATCACAACTATCATATGTCAACCTTTTGAATTCGTACATATTAGCACATCATTTCAACATCATTTCATGCGATGCTCAAATTGCACATGCTAACATCTTTTATTTGATTAACAATGTCTCAATTCACACAATTGCAATTGTTTATACATATCAAACCGCAATTGTTTATACATTGGCATTAGCCATTCAATACTCAATTCATGAGTACATAACTCATGTATCTCATTTAGTCACAGCATATATCATTTTCATTTATGTTCAAGTCAATATTCAATAAATAACAAATCTTTCAAATTCATTAAACAATTTACCTTACTGAGATTTTCCATACAAAGAACGACTTACGGATATGAGTACATTGTCAGTCCAACCAAACACACTAGATGCTCATAAGAGCCAATCCCTCCAACACATCAATGCTCATAAGAGCTAATCAAACCAACACACCAAATCACGACTGTACTTTATCCCGCGTTCAATCTAATCCGAGTAATCAAATTCAATGTTATATCTCAAATTAAATTATCAAAAATAAAAAAATAAAAATACAAGTTCTACCATGTTAATCTACTAAAAAATTCATATTGATGTTAAATTTTAACCATATGAACTTACCTGGCTAAATTGCAGAAATGTCAAAGTACAGGGGGTTTTTGGTAATTTTTCATTCTCCTCGATTTTCCACTTAACCTTGATCTAAATTAATAATTTCATTCAATTTATTAATTCATACGATAAAGCAATTTATTTTATACTTTTTTACAATTTTACAAAATTCCCCTTAACATTTACTTTTATTCAATTTAGTCCCTGAGCCTAAAACATGCAAATTAACCATTTTTAATGCAAACCCATGCTAGCCAAATATTCATGGAATTCATTACAGCCCATTTTTGCAATAATTTCACAAGCCATTATATTTTTACTATTTCAACAATTTAGTCCTTAATCGAAAAATTCATCAAAATTACTTAACAAAATACTTCTAAATATCAACCTACATCTCAAATTCATCATTTAATAACTAAAATCATATAGATTCATCAATGGCAACATTCACAATCTTTAACAGTTTCAAAATCGAAGGTATGGGCTAGTTAGACCTAGTTGCAACGATCTCAAAAACATAAAAATTATTAAAAACGAGGCTAAATTGAATTTATATGCAACATCAAAAGAATGACCGAAACTTGAAGCTTCCATGGTTTCTTTTTTCTTTTTCATTCGTGAAGAGGAAGACATCAAAATGAATATAAAACATTTTGATTTTATTTTAATTGAATTTAATTATCAAATTACCATTTTTCCCTTGGTTAAATAAATAAATAAAACACCAAAATCATGTCCATATTTGTCCATAACATAAATATATGGCATAATTACCATCAAATGAAGGTTTAATTTCACAATTGGTCCTTCAATTTAATTAAATTCTAACTAAATAAACTTATTTACAATTTGATCCCAAATTAATTAGGACTAAAAGAACAGTTAATCCAAAAGCTAGTGGATTCAATCATAACACCACCACTTGGAAACTTTGACCATGGTTTAATTACCATTTAAGTCCTTTTTCTTTATTCAATTGACCATTTAATCACTCAAATCAAATAGTAATTAAATTTTACTTCTTTTACAATTTAATCCTTTTTAATTAATTAATTATCAAAACGTTAAAATTTTTCAATGAAACTATAATATCACCTTAATGACACTCTGTAAATATTTATAAAAATATTTATGGCTCAGTTTATAGAAATGAGGTCTCGATACCTCATTTTCTAGAACCACTTGACCTTAGGGTCTTACCACTTGAACTTAATTAATCATTCAAATAGCATAAATTATCATATCAAAAATATTTTTAAAACCATATTTGACTCGTAAATATTAAATAATAATATTTATGAACTTACTTGTCCGATTTGGTGGCCTCGAAACCACAATTTTCGACACCACTGAAAAATGAGCTGGTACACCCCTATTGTTTGTCCATAAGAAATAAAGAAAAGAAGACATTTTTGAAGCTTGAAGGTCGGACACTTGCATTTAAGTGTTTCTGAAGCCCATTTTTTTTTATAAATTTTATGTTTTTGCGATTATTGTAGCTTGATTTAGTTAATTCTAGGATTAATTTGTAAACTGTTAAAGATTTTAAATGTTTTCATTGATAAATTTTGAAGTTTTTGGTGTTTAAATGATATCTTTTAAGCTTAGAAATGAAGAATGGAGTAATTTGTAAGTTTAAATGCAAGTTTTAAGTATAGGAACTAAAATGAAAATAATTCAAAATTAGCATGAAATTTCTATAATTATAGATATTAGATGGCTTTATAAGGATGTGATCAAAATCGTATTGTAAAAGCAGGACTTAAATGTGAAAGATATAATAGTTTTGGTTTTAGGGACTAAACTGAATAAAATGTAAAATTTAGGAAATTTCTATAAAATGAAATTAAATTGTCATATGCATGAAATAAATTGTTATAATGCATTTTAAATCGATAAACTGAAATCAATTATCATATAGATTAAGATTTGAATCAACTAGTAGATAATCGAGAAAATGGGGAATTGTTGAATAGTCCCTACACTTCAACTTGCTAGTAATTTTGTGGATAAGTTCATACGATATAGTTGCATATGTAAATTTAATGTATGTGTTTGAATTATGAATTTATATACTTTGAATGTGTTTTGAATTGTATGCAAAATGGTACAAAAAGGTGAGAGATAGACTGAATTGTAAAAAAAAAAAAAGAACTAATTTTTTAAATGTGCCCGAATGAACTTAAGATAGGATAGGATACAATTGAAATTTCAATAGAGTTAGTTTTGCATTGTACGAGATATGATATGTGATGATATTGATGTACGAAAAATTCACTATTTAAACCAGAATCCAACGTTTGTTGTGAATTATCGAGTTTTGTCTCTACGGAGACCACTGTTACTGATTGTCTCTACGGAGATTTTGGTGTGTTTCGGGGGGGATGTATTATCTTATGACATATGATGCCTACAGGCTTAGCATTTCGGTGCTCAGGTGTGTTTCAAAGTTATCGCTTGAACGAGCAATCTAGTGTGTTTTTGGTGGTTACTTGCGTATCCATATTTGTATTTGTTTATTATTGTTCATCGGACTATACGGTTATTGTAAAATAGAAAATATATGATTAAGAATATATTTTAATTGCAAATGACTATATGTTTAAAATGACGTATGCATTCAATGTTTCCAATAGGATGACACTAAATGAAAATGTATTGCATGCATTGAAATATTGTAAAATTATAACTGGTGATCTCACTTGACTAATGTGAAATGTGATGATAGGAAAGTTGTTATGTTAATTATAAATTTAGGTGGTTTTATTGTTTTAATTCCTGTGAACTTACTAAGCATACACAATGTTTACTTTGTTGTGTTTTCTCTGCTTCTAATTATCTTTTGCGGAACGAGGAGATCAGATCACTTCAGAGCTCACACTACCAAGCCTTCAATTCGGTAGTCTTTTATTTGTTTTGGACTCGATTATGTGGCACGTATATAGGATTCGTATTGCATATGTGTTATTTTGAATGTTCATGAACTTGAGCCTTATGTGATGTTTGATTTTGGATGTTTACATGTTATGTGATGCTCCTCCTATTTTTGTTAAAGTTAAACATGTGGGTTCTTATTTTTGTCATAAGGTAGGGAATAAAAAGTTTAGAAAGATTGTATGCCATTATTGTGGGAAAGATGGACATATTAGACCCCATTGTTATAGAATGATGTGAGGTTGGAAGAAGTTTAACTTAGCTGCAAAACCTGTTAGAACAATGAATGGAATAAAAAAACCACGACATAGACAAATTTGGGTAAGAAATGATTGAACACATTTTAGTAATAAAGATCAGCATTTGATTGTTGTTCCTGTGAAACATGAGGTTTGTAATACCCCTCACTTGTCTTTGTCGTCGAAATTGGGTTATGAGATGCTACAATAATAAACAAAACATGAACATGTGAATTTAAATCAAAGATTCATCTTAACATTCATTAAATCACATTCATTCAAATAAAACATATTTTGCATACAAATTCAAGCTTACGAAAACTCTAAAATCAATTCGGAACCAAACAAGGACTAATTTGAAACTTTATACAAAAGAGAGGCAAAAGTGTAAAATAGAGGTCACACGGCCGTGTAGCCAAGTTGTGTGATAGACTTAAACCATGTAATATTGAGTCACACGACCGTGTGTCCAAGCCATGTAACATACTGAGGTCGTGTGGGTCAAAGTGTAAAAATCCAACAAAAGTTAAATGACTGTGTGACTGGGTCGTGTAACTAACTGTAACAGTATGACAACCTGACTTACCGAATCTACAATACTCACACATGCGTGTGGCCAACCCTTTTGACAATCTAAGACCATGTGATCTAAAAGCAACCTATAATCCAATGGCACACGACCGTGTCACCAACCCGTGTGTGACACACGGTTGTGTGGTAAACCGTGTGGCCCAAAATCATACCATTTATACAATTGAATCAAACCAACACATTAATGTACCTATAAAAGCATACATTAACACTTTGAAACTTTTCTTAATACACCTCCAAACCAATGCCAAAACATATTACAATACATCCTAATAGTGTCTAACCAATATGGCATTTTGGCACCACCACTATAAGGCATTACATTATCAAACATTCACCATGTCAAAAGCATATTACCTATGATATCATTCACATACCATCAAATTCCATTTTGCCTAAGTATATCAATTCACAAACCAAACTTGACCATTTAGGTCTCAAACATACTACTATCTTTAAGTCCAACTTAACCTAATAAGTCCAAACATTACAACTATCATTTGGCACATATGCCACACATTCCATCTAAGCATTCTCATTCTCATAATATTTCATGATTAAAGATCAAGCAAACATTTACTACACATACATTCACCATTGATCATATAGGCATGTCATGGAAATCTTAAAGTTCAACCTTACATATCACAGATTATGAACACTTTACAACATCAACCTTTAAGCTCAAGACATAATCCCAAAATAGCCTATATACATGCCACATAACTGAAGTAAAAATGATTTCAAAGTCTACTGAGATTGAAGCTTGATAGTGTGAACTCTAGAGTTAATCCGACAGCCTTGTTCCACAAATTGTCAACTATAGAAAACATGAAATGAAGCAGAGTAAGCTTTAAATAGCTTAGTAAGTTCACAGGAGTAATTTTACTTATAAAATTACCTTAAATTACATATATGCAAGTACCTTAAATTACCTTAAGTTCACAGGAGTAATTTTAAATAACATGATTCGATAACCTAACATAATAATTCACAAGAAAATAGGTGATTTCGTCAAACACAAACTCACTAAGTAATTCCACATCAATCATGTTATTCTAGCTATTTCAACACATATCATCACCAAATATCAAAACATCATTATTCTATTTTATTCACAGATTGGTTAGCCTGATGAACTATAGCAAAATTACTCAGATATTGCGGTAAATATATCTCAGGGAGCATCATAGTGCTAAACAGGGGCACAAATGTGCATTCAGGGGCACCGAAGCGCAAACAATATAAGTGCGCAACTAACCCTATTGGCATGTCAATCGTATCCTGATCGTTTACTATGTTCAAACAGGAATTTATCTAGGATTCTAAACATTTACAAAACAAGAGCACTTCCATGTTTATCCAAAACACATTTCATAACCATGTCACATTCACTCAGTACCCACACGAATTATGTTTCACGAGTATACAAGACTTTCAATTATATCGTTTCTCACCTTTAGTGTTAAATTGGAAACATTTCAAAATTTCAATCTAACAATGTATACAAATATATATATTCAGCACATTTCTATACCCTTTGAACTTACCTAGTAACCAGCTAGTAAGTTGTACAATAGGGACTATTCTGCAATTTTCCTTTTCCATGTTTATCAATCGGTTGTTCCAATTCTTGGTCTAAATAACAATTAAGTTCAAACTATCAATTCCATATACCTTATAACACTCAATTTCATGCATACGATCTGTTAATGTTATTTTACAACATTACCCTAAACTTTTACATTTTAATCAAATTAGTCCCTAAAATCAAAACCCTTATAACTTTCACAATTAAACCCCAAAATTTCAATCTGATTACATACTCATCCTTAAACAACTCTCAAGCATTTAAATTTACAGAGATTTCATGCTATTATTGACACATTTTTGTTTTAGTCCCTAAACTCATAACTAACAATAATCATTTTACGAATTAGTCCTATTTAACATTCAAGCTTATAAAGCTCCATAAAACATCAAAAGCTTCCATAAATCACTAATGGTGACTTTTAAAACTTTTAATAGTTTTACGAAATAGTCCATGGGCTAGCTAGATTAATCTACAACGATATCAAAAATATAAAAATTAAAAAAAACCAGCTTGTTTAGTACTTGCATGCAAGAGAAATGAGCTTGGCCAATTCTAAACCCTTCAACAATGGTGGTTTCAGTTGTAAGGAAGCAAAATGAAGAAGATGATCTTCATGTTTTATTGTTTTAACCTTTAATATTATTATGACTTAATTTAACATAAAAATATTCAAGTAAAACAAGAACTAACCGTATAAAAAATTCAAAAGGTGATAAATTGGCACTTTAGACCGTAAATAATTATTAAATAAGCATTTTAGTTACTGTGTTGTGCCGTACATCAAAAGCAGGTTTTTGGAATGTTTTTTTGTTGATAGCTTTGTTGTGTTTTCTTGTGGTTATTTTGTGACACTCTTTTAGGTATTCTTTGAAGAGTTTATTGATTGTATTTTAAGATATTTAGGTAAGTGACTTGTGACAGTTGGGGTTGGTATTAGGGTTGCAGTTACTTCTTTATGTAAGGGTAGATTGGGATTAAGTCAATAGGTGATTCGAACGATTGTTGAATAAAATCATTCATTAGGCAAGGCTTTGCAGATATAGGATTATTGCGTCTGAACTCCGTTAACATAGATTAGTTGTGTTAAATCTCTTTTTTTCGCTACTTGTTTTCGTTCTAACTCTCGTGGCAACGAATGTTAAACAAAGTTGAATTATCATATCAGCAAGCTAATTATTTGTCAATTGCCACATCAACTGCCACATCATCACTTAATGGCCAGTTAGGGAATTTGACAAAAAAACTATATTTTAATGTCTCAATGAATTGCTAACTTTTGATTAAGGGCCCAATTGATTGCCAACTTTCTATTCAGGACTTAATTGATTGCAGTTTTCAATTAGGGCTTAATTCAATTTTTTTAACATTTAAGCCTAAATAAAGTAAGCACACAAAGAATTATAATTTATTAATACATAGTAATTGTAATAGGCCAATTTCTCATGGGCCCAATACCATACAAAAAAATAAAACCCAAAAAAAAAATTAAACAGTCCATTTACAAATTAAAACCCAAGACTCTAGCCCAATACAAGCCCAAATCAAAAACCCTAGGCAGAAAACCTAGCAGTCGCCGCCCCAACAGTAACCACGCATGCCTCCGTATGGCCACCTCCGTACCTTCACAACTGGCCTTTTGTACCTGCAAAATAGACACATAAACACAAAAAAGGGCATAGTATTTGGCTATAAAAGCCACCAAAATCGAATGTAAATTTTTTACGGAGAAAATCAATAAAAAATCAGTATATTTTCGAAGGTAGATCTCGTTTACTTTTTTATTCTTATTTTTTTTTCTTACTTATTTTTTTTAGAAGGAAACAGAAAATAAAAAAGGGAAAGGGATAAAAAACGTACCTTTTGCACCGTCGTGGGGTCGAGGTTCGCCAATTCCGATGAAAATCGGCATTTTTTGGTCTTGGAATCGAAAAGCCCAAAAAAAGGGCTTTTATGATTTTTCAGCCACCGCAGACGGCGGCTCAGTCGCCAACGATTGGCGGCCGCCGCAATGGTCCGGCGACCTAAGCTGGCCGAATTCTGGAATCCGTGAGAGGGAGGATGAGAGAATTTCAAAAAAAAATTTAAATGGGGTTAGAATTTTTTTAAAAAAAAATTGGCATTTATAGGCTTAATAATACGTCGCCGTTTAGGGCTGATTGCCATAGCCCTAAAACGGCGCCGTTTAGGCCTTAATCCCCATTCAACCCGCGCGTCAACCCGACCCAGGGGAAGGATCTGCATGTTTTACTTCGACGGGTTATTTGTCTATTTAGCCCTTCCACATTTTTAAGTTGTTTTAATCCAGTCCTTTTTATATTTTCTAATTTATATTTCAAATTTTATTTCATTTTCAATGTAGTCCTTGCAAAACGGCACATTTTAGGAGTGCGGAAAAATTTCCCATACGGCTCTCTGTCCCTACACACGTTTCATTTTAGTCCTATTTCGATTTTACCTTTTAATTTATTATGAATTTTGCCTCAAATTTTATTGGGATTTCAATATAGTCCTTTAATTAATATATTTTTATTGTTTGTCTATTAATTTGTTTATTATTCTTTATTTTTCTTTAAGTTATTTTTATTTTTATATCCACTATTTTTCATATATACCTAAGCTTTAATATTGCTTTTACAAATTTACTTGTTTTATTTCCTCATTTTAAATAACTCTTAAATTTATCCTCACGTACGTTAGTTTTATTTATTGTCTTATTTTTATGATAATAATAATGATATTATTATTATTACCATAACCCTAATTTCACCCAATTTTTATATCCTTAAAATATTTCATAAATTGTTTTCATTAAGTATTTATTTGTATATTTATTTATTAATTCCTTTGTCCTTTTAAATTTAGTATTGCCTTGTTATTTCTTGATTGTTTTATTGTTGTTATATATTCATTGATATTATTTATTTTATTCTTCTTTATTGTTAATATTAGCATTAAAATGATGTATGTTATATTATCATTGTTGTTGTATTTGCAACGATTTGTTTATTAGTGCAATCGCATTGAAGTCGTTCGTTAGCTTAATATTTTATTCAGTATATCATTTTAAATATTACATTAATTTTCATCCAAATTTAAAAAGAAGAAGAAGAAGAAGAAGATTTTAAAAAATAAGCAATATTTTGTATTTTGAAATTCGAAAGATCGTTCCCTAACTTACGGGGTCTCGATTTTCCGATAAATCCAAATATACGAACCATTTTCAAAAAATACATTTTTAAAATTATCTCGGGAATTAAAAAAGGATCGTGTTCTAACTTACGGGATATATATGATTTCTTCACCAAAACCTAGATAATCAAAATTTCTAAAAATAAAATTTTTGGTGAATATTCTCGTTTCGGGATTTAAGATTATATCCTAACTGACGGGGTATAATTCTTTTTCTCGATTGATGTAAAATACGTTTTAATTTTTAAGTAATTTTCACAAAATGGGATAGTATTTTTTTCTTTTTTGAATCTTCAATTTTTCGACATTAAGACATTAATTAATCAATTAGGTACCAATTTTGGGCATGACGAGGGTGCTAATCCTTCCTCGCATGTAATCGACTCTCGAACCCGTATTTCTCGAATTTTGTAGACCAAAATCATTTTTTTAGTAAAATCGAAACTTTTTATTAAAACGATTAATGTGCAAGGTGATCCGATCACACCTCGAAAAAAATATCAATGACGACTCCCGTTTTTTCGTTTTCATTTTCAAAATAAAAGTCGACCCTTTTTCAAAAAAATGGTTTTAACAGTAATCAAATAAATTTTAAATTATTTATGAAATGAGATTTAAACCAACCATCCTCAATTTTATTTAAATTTACTATTTAGATTGATAACTAAATTGTTCATTCAACACTCTATTTATAACTCTTAGTTTAAAATTACCAAAAGATTATAAATTGTTTTATATTAAGTTATATACTTAAATAAATAGTTATAAAATGATAATATACCAATTAGGATCGCAAAAGAAGAGATACATTGAAATAGTGATTTTTGTGGTTGACATGAGATGTGGATGAATTCAAGAGAGTGATCATCATTTCATGGAATATTTAGATGACAATGAACCGACTTTTATCCTAACAAATTTCGTCACTTTTCTCTTTTCTTTTTTGTTGTTGAAAATAAGGTAAATATGTAATTTATCCCTTTTAGCAAGAGGGCATACTCACTTTAAGAATGTTGATTTTGGTACCCATACAATTAAACCATTTATGTTAACACATCATCCTGATCTTCAATTTCACCATGTAGGAGTTCAATTCTTAATACTAATTTCATTATGTTTTGTAGTTGAGAATTTCATATATTCATGTTATTTTTCTCACCTAATCCTTTTAACTCTAAAACCATTTATTTAGAAATTGCATCACTACATCTATACCATATTAATTATCAAGCAATGGATTCGTATTAAATGGCTGTGTTTCTAAGCAAATTCTACTTAATTAATTACTTTAATAATCTGTCACTAATACAGCAAAATAAATTACGATTAATTAACATCTCAATTTGTTGATTGGTGCGTACGAAGAGGCATAAATCATAATGCGCACAGTGGGCGACACGTGGGCAACAGGGCAACCTTACCCGCCTTTGTCTTCTCCGTTTCCCTACAACCTCGCCTTCCGTAATCTTATGCCATCGCTTTCTGCCCCTACCTTTCTTTTACCTTTATCCTCCAAATTCATTTCTCCACCGTCAGATCATCATTTCAGATTTTGTTTAATGATATTGTTTCGACGGTACAATTTTGATGGGTTTTGTATGTATAATTTTATTTGTAAATTAAAAGAATTGTGAGATAAAATAATTTTGGATTTCCAAACCAGGCTGTTTTAATCATTTTGAAGATAAATAGTTGGAATATCAGATGGAAGCATTTATGGATATTAATTTCTCAAACACTAATCATTTTCCAAAAAAAGTAAACTAAAATATTTGAGGCATTACATGAGTTTAAATCAGATTTAACCAAAACAATTAAATTCTAAAACTAGAAAATAATAAAAAAAAGTGTTTTCTAAAAATTCTAGACAAAGAAAAGTAAAACTTAATATATATAAAAATAGAACAAAATTAAAGATGTATTAATCAAGTGAAATAAACCCCACCTCTCCAAAGTCCAAACTCATACCTTATCACATTCTTCAAAAAATTAAAAAAGAAAGCAACTTGTGTGTCCCAAGAACTTGTGAACAAATCCACAAATGGGGTTGACCCACACACGTGGGAATCTGACCGAAGATGTTCCGGGCAGCAGACAAGGTTGGGGCAACTGTAGGACACTCTCTGCCAGCAAAGTCAGTGGTTGGATCTGCCCACGTGCGTTTGTCCAGGTGGTGGTCCCCATTTGATGCAAGTGATGATTTAATTTGTCTAAAAAAAAGATTAAAAAGATCCTGGAAATAAGAGGTGCGGATGAGGACTGAGGAGGGAGGGGAGCACGTTGTGGCAGTGGAAGGACACCATCTTTCATGATTTCTTATATTAATCCCATTTGTTTAATCTTTTCAAAGTTGTTCCATGCGAGTTGCGACCATTCTCTCTCTCTCTTTTATTTAACTGAGTATAATGAATGAAATTTATTGGTTTTTTAGTGTGATATTGGGAAGCCATCCTGTATATTTGTTTCATCCCTCTGTCCCACAACTTTGTCTTATATTTCATGCTGCATGTAAAGGGCACCCAGTTGAATCTCATAACTTATTAACTTTATGTTTGATGCATTATAATTTTATTATTTATTTGTAGGCATATGGTCACCCCTATTTTTATAACATTTTTCAGATACAAATACAAAAAATAAATTATAACTGTTTTATTAAACAAAACTAATTATGCCAACAAGCTATTGTTTCGGTGGGGTATAATTTGTACGGATATCAAATTTTAATTAAATTTAATACATACAACTATTAAAAATAGTATACAAATTTGGAACTATATAAGAAATTAAAACTAGAGATTATTTATAAATTTAAACTTATATTTTAATTGGTATATAATTCTAATATTAATTACGTTGCTTAAAATTTTATTCAAGTAATAACTCTATTTGTTATAATTATAATTATCACAATTTTTTTTATATTTTATGTTTAGAGTTCCTTTCAACTAATAACTTTATTTTTGTTATGAATATCTTATTAAGTGGATGTTCATCATGATCAATATAAAGTTTTAATGTACTTTAAGTTCTAATAGTTATTAGAATTAGATCTCTACTTCTTTTATACTTCTTATGCCTATAAATAAGGACTCGATAAAGCATTGTAATTATCCCTTGATTAATAAAGTACATTCTCTAATATTGCTTTCATATTTTCTTTGTTCTTTATTCTCTTCATCTTTTTTATTTTATAACACATTATCGGCATGATTTTACTCAAAGTCATAGCTCCTTTTATCGATGATCA
The DNA here is from genome assembly GCF_025698545.1 of Gossypium raimondii. NCBI lineage: Eukaryota > Viridiplantae > Streptophyta > Magnoliopsida > Malvales > Malvaceae > Gossypium > Gossypium raimondii. The sequence continues at coordinate 6,344,306 of NC_068566.1, read as the reverse complement.
AATTTATCCTTCATGATTTTTAATATTTTTACTAACAAGACGCAAAGTTTTTCAGGAAGTTTCTTTTATTTAATGTTTCATATCGATTATTATTTTCATTCTTCTTTCATTATACATTATCATTGTTTTGATTAACTTATTTTACTTTTTGTTTTTAAGGATGATGAAATATTTGATACCATTATCAATATGTGTTAGAATTAAGTGACCGAATCCTTATTTAAATAAAATACGGTGGTAAAATAAAATAAAAGTAAAATTCCTATAGAACTACACTTCTTTTATTTTATTTTAGAATAAAATTTTTAAACCTTATTAAACTCCATCTATTTTATATTGATTAGATTAAGGTGTTTCAATCTTACTACACTCCTATTAGAATATGGTTTTACAAGCCTATAAATAAACATAATCTACTCCTCTTGTAATTTATTCAAATTCGACATAGTGAATTTTCTTCTCCTTTGCCCGTGGTTTTTTCCCGAAAGGGTTTCCACGTAAAAATTTGTGTGTTCTTTATTTTTAATTCTCTTTTCTTTGCGATATATTGTCATTACCAACATTCTATTTTTACAAAATGGTATCAGAGCTTCCAGGTTGTTCATCTTAATCACGATAATGGCGTCTTTGAAGTATGAAATTCCACTGTTGGATCGCACACCAAATTTGCATTGTGGCAGATAAGCAGTTCTTGCACATATGAACTTAGAGGAAGCCCTGCTAGGGGTAGATAAGATGCCTTCGACAATGACGGAGGAAGAGAAGAAGCGCAAGAATCGAAAGACGTTAACACAGTTACATCTGCATTTGTCTAACTAAATATTGTAGGATATGATGAAAGAGAAGACCGCCGCTAGATTATGGAAGAGGTTGGAACAAATATGTATGTCGAAAACTCTAACTAGCAAGTTGCATATGAAGTAGTGTCTTTATGCTCATCGTTTGAAGGAAGGTGCGTCTGTGCACGAACACTTAACAATGTTTAAAGAAATTCTCTCAAACTTGGAGGCCATGGAGGTTCAGTATGATAAGGAAGATCTAGGGTTAATTCTACTTTGTTCGTTGCCCCCGTCTTATTCAACCTTTAGAGATACGATTTTATATAGCCACGAGTCTCTCACAGTTGATGAGGTTTATGATTCTTTAACCTCGTACGATAAGATGAAGCATCTTGTGGTTAAACTCGACTCTCAGGGAGAGGGTCTCATTGTTTGTGGAAGACAAGATCGAAATACTGATGATGATCGTGGAAAGACACAGGAACGAAATCTTCGCGGTAAAGGATAGATCGAAGTCTTCAAACAGAGGTAAAACTTGTAACTTCTACAAGAAGAAATGACACATTAAATCTGAGTGTTATAAGCTATAGAACAAGATCAAAAGGGAGGCTGCAAATCAAAATGGAAAACAACTAGAAAATTCTGGCAAAGCTGATGTCAACTAGAAGATATATAATTTGCCTTTATAGGAAAAGATGTCAACTATCTTATATGAAGATAATGTAACATGTATAACTCAATTGAATGGTGGTTACATCAAAGGTGATAGAACGAAACATATTTCGCCAAAATTATTCTTCACCCTTGATCTTGAGAAAAGAGGTGGTATAAATGTTAAAGAAATTCATCTAGTGATAATTTAGCATATCTTTTTACTAAGGCATTGCCAACTTCAACATTTGAAAGACTACCAACAAGATTGGAATGCGCCAGCTCAAAGATGTAACTTAATTTTGTCATTAGGGGAAGTTTAAAAAAAGTTTTACTTTTTTTCCTTTAATGAAGGTTTTGTACCATTGGGTTTTCCTGGTAAAGGTTTTTAATGAGGCAACTTGTAATAGAAGATTGTGTACTCTTTATCCTTCATTAGGTTTTTATTCCATAGGATTTTTCCTAATAAGGTTTTAACGAGGCACATTATCTACCAATGGACATCCAATGGGGAGTGTTATGAATATCTTATTAAGTGGATGTCTGTAACACCCCTAACCCATATCCGTTGTTAAAATAGGGTTATAGAGCATTACCAAAATTTACAGAATGTATAATAAACATTTCATATAACTTATCCATCATATCAGAATCTATTCATAACCAATCATATAGTCACTTTTATGAGCCCTTGACGCCCAAAATATGAATTAGAAACAAGTTGGGACTAAACTAGGTACTTAAAGAATTTTTCGCAAAATCTCAAAATTTTTCCAATGTGTAGAGGACACTCGCCCGTGTCCTAGGCCATGTGGGCATTCGAAATAGGGCACACAGCCGTGTCCCAGCCCATGCCCGTGCCCGTGTAACTCTCTGACTTGAGCCACACGGCCAAGTCACACACCTGTGTGCTAGACCGTGTGTAGGTACAGGGTTCACACGACCAAGCCACACGCCCGTGTGCCAGGCCGTATGAAAAATGTTAAGCATTCTATTTTAAATGTTAAAGATGCAGGTGACACACAACCAAAGTGCTAGGCCGCGTGTGTAAGACACACGTTCGTGTCTCTACCCGTGTGGTCAAAAATAGGCCCTTTCCAAGGCCACATTTCTCACCTAAATTGTCTTCCACCTACGTCAATACTTTAACACGTTCTCAAGCCATATCAAAGCAGTTAAATCAAACCAAATTCATGTCTTAAACTTGACATATTACACATACTACCAATGTGCTCTTAGGCACCCCAATAGACAATTTATTATTATATCATTCCAAAACTTATACTTACCTAAATACCAAATACATATATGGATAATCAAATTCATGCTTCAAACATGATAATACCATATATATCAAAATATGACCATTACAAGTCATTCCAATGGCTAATTATAACCAAAATATATGTATGCCAACATTGGCCAAGTTATCCTATACATTTCATTATAACCAAAGTTATTTTACTAAATATATCTAGATGAGCCGATGGATAGTGTGATAATATCTTTGCCAAGCTTCCAACCACTTCGAGCTTTCGAAATTATTATAAAATAGGAAAAATAATACAGGGTGAGCATATTATGCTTAGTAAGTTTGTATAACGGGAAATTTACCATTCATTTATATTTAAAGTGAGCATGTAAAATTCATCCAAAGAAAATTTGGCAATTTTCCTAAACACATATAATCTCAAGAAACATGTTAGTCGCGTACTTCATGTAAATATCAAGCATCAAAGATGAGCTCATCATGTAAAAATTTTCATATACATATGCTTTCCACATCATATATCCATATAACATGTACATTTTCATAATAATTCATCTCAAATTCAGATTATTTCATGTCGAAACTTTGACCGTTGAATTTATTAGAAATATCGATGGATACACAGGTAGTACACTTGAAGTGTACAAACTGTAATTCATCAATTCATATTCGGGAGTGCTCATTAAAGCACATAATCGGGAAGCCCTCTCCCGAGCCATATAACAAGAAGGTCATGTGAGCCATATAACAGGAAGCTTATCCGGGTTGTATAACGGGAAGCTCATAAGAGCCATAATCGGGAAGCTCATGCGAGCCAATAACGGGTAACTCCGAAGAGCAATTAACGAAAAGCTCCGGAGAGCCATTAATCAGAAAGCTCACAAAGAGCCTTTAATTGGGAAGTTCACGAAGAGCCATATAACGAGACGCTCATAAGAGTTGCGGTTTGCCCACAACACATACAGGTTTACAACCGATCGGAATGCTCCGAAGAGCTATCAACGAGAAGCTCGTAAAAATCATATAACAGGAAGCTCAAAATGGCGAATAATAGGATGCTCTTTCAGGCTATGGTGTGTCTGCAACATATGTAGGACCATAATCAATATGGGAAATCTTGTATCCATCGAATTTTATTTATTCAAACGGGACTTAACATTTATTGGGCTTTGTCGAATATGCAATTAATTTCATATATATATGACATTTATACAATTCAAATATACTACATTCAAATCAAACATATAAAAACATACAATTTAGTTACACGAACTTACCTTGACAAGTGTTCGTTGATTTGTTGTCTACTAATCTGACACTTTCTCTTTTCCTCGATCTAATTCTGTATTTTGTCTATCCGGATCTATACGAGTAAATTTAACTCAATTTAATACAATTCATATTCAATTCAATTCAATTCAAATCTTAGGCAAAATTGCCATTTTCCCCCTATACTTTTAATTAATAACGATTTCGTCCCTAGGCTCGAAAAAATAAAATTCATGCAATTTAATCCTTATTTCAAGCCTAGAAATTTTTTACATGTAACATTTGCAGCCATGTAATTCATAAAATTTAGAATTTTCCATGAATTTTACATCTTTACAATTTAGTCCCTAAATCACAATTTCATCAAAATTCACTTTACAAAAGTTGTTTATCTATCAACAACCTTTCATTTTCTACCATAAATTTCATAATTCATGCATATTCATCCATGGAAAAACCCTAGTACTTTGATAAATTTACAAATTAATTCTCGAGATAGCTAGATTAAGCTATTATAATCTCAGAAATATAAAAATCATTAAAAACGAGACAAGATTACTTACCCAATTAGGCCAAGTAAGCTTGCTTGAGTTCTCTTCTCTTAGATAGGGTTTCCATAAAAAAAATTTTGGAAAGATGATGAAAAAGATGATATTTTCATTATTTAATTACTTGTCATCTTTTATTATTTTTACTTTCCAATTTAGTCCTTTTCTTTTCTTAAATTTCCATGGATGAATCATCATACTTGTCGAAACTTTTTTTAAAAATGGGTATCGATTTTGAAAATGGAAATGGGAGTCGCCACTGATCTTTTATTGTGGTGTGATCGGATCACCTTGAAAATAATTTTAGGTCTGCGAATTTTGAGAAAACAGGTTCGGGAGTCGATTACGCACGATGAAGGGTTAGCACCCTCGTGACGCCCAAAATTGGTACCGAATTGATTGTTTAATGTCTTAGTGTCGAAATTTGGAAAAGATTTTAAAAACGATCTTTGGAAAAGAAAATTTGATTATTTAGATTCAACGAGAAAAATTAAAACCTAATACGTTAGGGCTCAATTCTCTCGAGGATTCCAAATATCGGGTATTGCCTTTACTTTAAAATCGAGACGACAAAACGCCACATCCAGTAAGTTAGGATCCAACATTTCGTAATCTTAAGAGCTTTGTTTTAACAATTGTAAGGTTTCAATAAAACAAGCTTTTGATTATCTAGATTCATCGAAAAGAATTGAAGCCTAGTAAGTTAGGGTACGATTCTTTCGAAAATCTCAAATATCGAGTTTTGTTTCATAAAATTTGAAATGAAAATGTAATGTGATTGAATAACGACGTACAATGCAAAGGATAATTTGTAAATAAATCGTACATTAATCATATAAACAATAGATGAATACAAACAAGTAATACCCGTAACAACAATAATCTCAATCAAATATTATGTAAATGCTGATAACATCAACATTCAAAATAATTAGATGAATTGTCCCTTTATTTCAAAAACATACACCAAATATATAAAAGCAACAAGGAGAGAAAAAAGAAAAGAAAAGAAAAAAAACAAAATCAATAAATATTACATACAAGAATTCTAAATAAACAATATATGAGTTTCAGATAAATTCAAAATAGAATTAGAAAAACATACAATAACATATTTGAAATAATAATATATGATACATTTAAAATATTAATGATAGATTAAAAATAAATATGCACGACCACTTCAAAATAATAATCCATAATAAGTTTTAATAACAAAATCATGACAAATTTTAATAATATAAAGGGTAAATTGTAAATAATAATATATTATAATTTAAAATAATGTCGATGATGAATTTAAAAAATATTTAGTTCAAGCATAAAATAATGTTAGATGTAAAATTAATATATGAAAGAGAATAATGAATACTAAAGTAATATATTTATAGATATATACATCTAATAGATAAGGATTAAATCAAAACCTAATTCAAAGAAAAGAATAAACAAATAAATAACAAGAATAAAACAAATTGAAAGGTCCAAAATCTAAAGCATGAATTATATGAGGGACCAGGTAAGGAAAAATCCCACCCCTCAAAACACTACGCTTTAGCAGGGACTAAATTGATTCAAAAAGCAAACTCGCGATTAAATTTAAAAGAGAAATAAAACAGCCAAGAGGGTCAAATTGAAACGTTCTTAAAAGGTGACGGATCGCACACCAAAATACCCCAAACGACTGAAACGCGCGGATCCTTTCCCAAATCAGGTCACCGCGCGGGTTACTGATTCCTAAACGGCGTCGTTTGGTGTTTCAGAACTAAAAAAAAAATAAACTAAAGCTAAAAAACATAAACAAACTAAAACCCTAGCCCCCTTTCAATCAGAAACTCACCGCAATCAACCTCCACCACTTTCGATCTCCGGCCACTACGACACGACCTAGGACTCGACGACTTGAAGATTTTGATATGCAGGTAAGCCTCTTTCCTCTCTGCCTCCTTGAAAGCAAGATCTCTCCTCTCTCTCATTCTGATTCGGACGGAGTAGAGGATGGCTCCAACGGCGCGCCAAGGTGAGATTCCCCTTCCCTTTCTCTTTTATTTTATGTGTATATGTACTGAGTAAAAAAGAACAAAGAAAAGTAAAAAAATTCAAAGAATCACCTTACGAAACTCTGTTTTTCTTTTCTTTTTGAATATCTCTTGTTTTTTGTATTTTTTGTATTGATGTTGTGTAAAGATGATCGTCCCCTTTACAAAATATGGAAAAATGGCTTTATAGCCGAAACAAAATCAATCCAAAACTACAACCAATATCTTTTTTTTCTTTTTTCTTTACTGTCATTTTCTGTTTGTTTATTTTTGCCTGTCTGCTTGTGTGTGTTTGTTGCATTGCTGCGCAGGTACAGTCGTACGAGGGCTATGTGTGGAAAGGCAGACGGGCGTGGGAGGAGCGCACTCATACGGAGGCTCGGGCTCACGCACGAGAGGGGGCTCGTACTCGATTACGGCGCGGCAACTGCTACAAGCTGCTAGGGTTTTCTGGTGTTGGGCCTAATCTAGTTTAGGTTTAGGTCAATGGGTTGTAACCGGGTTAGGTTTAGCTGATTTGTAATTAGGGTAGTGGAATCTGGGCTTGTTTTTGTAATTGGACTTTTGGACATTTTTTACTTTTCTATTGGTTTTATTTTACTAACGGGCCGAGCAAATTGGTCATGTTAGAGCTGCCTCTCTTTGCTCGTTGTCGTGTAACGGGAACGAAGTAAAGATTAAAAAGGGCCAATTTTGCCCGATCGTGCTAGACCTTGGTGCTCTTCTTCTTCGAGTTGCCTCATTCCATCCTACTGCATCTTTAGAGGTATAGGAATTATTGCTTCGATCCACTCTACCGCAACATCGGGGAGATAGGATTATCGACTTCAATCTGCTCCACTGCAACCTCAGGGAGATAAGATTTGCTTCTTCGGTCTGCCCCACTGCAACTTCAGGGGGATAAGACTTGTTTTCTCAGTCTGCTCCAATGCAACCTCAGGGTGATAAGACCTAATGCGATCCACTCTACTGCAACTTCAGAGAGATAAGATCTATTACTTTAATCCGCTCCACTGTAACTTCAAGGAGATAGGATAGTGTCTTCGATCTGCTCTGCTGTAATCTCAGGGAGATAAGATCTCTGTCTTCAATCGAATGCGATCTACTCTACTGTAACTTCAGAGAGATAGGATCCTTTGTTTTAATCTGCTCCACTGTAACTTCAGGGAGATAAGATTTCTGGCTTCAATCGGATACGATCTACTCGACTGTAACTTCAGAGAGATAAGATCATTTGTTTTAATCCGCTCCACTGTAACTTTAGGGAGATAGGATTATCGGCTTCAATTTGCTTCCTTACACTTGAAGATAAGATTCGCCGTCTTTGATCTGCTCCACTACTGCTTAAGGAGTCGAGATCTGTAATTTCCAACCTATTCCACTGTTGGTCAGGGACATAGGACTTGTGGCTTAAATCTGTTTCCCTACTCCTGGGGAAGATAAGACTAGCCGCTTGGATCTGTTTCCCTACTCTTGGGGAAGATAAGATCCGCAATCTTTAACCTACTCCGCTGCTGCTCCAGGAGACAAGGTTCGGTGGCTTAAATCTATTTCCCTATTCTTGAGGAAAACAAGATTCGCCGCTTAGATCTGTTTCCCTACTCCTGGGGAAGATAAGATCTGCAATCTTCACTGATCTGTTCTCTGGGAAACATGACCTGTATAATGAACCTAATTATGCCTAATGATTAGAATGACATGATCAAAATGAATCAAATGCTCCTAACTAGACATGCGTGAATGGTGTTTGCATAAATGCAAAGTTTTATTTTTCCAAGAATGATCCCGCTTAGGTTGTCATTACTCAAAGTTTATTAAGGTTGACGTTGTTACAACACCTTCTTGCTCGGCTGGCTTTTCTGAAGAATCACTTAGTTAGATTGCCCCCACTGTAAACCTCAAAGTTTAATCCATTGAGCCCATAATTTGTACCATCATTCTCCCACTGTAATCCAAGGGTAGAAATATGGCTTTCCTCAATCCTCTCTTATCCAATTCGGGGATACAGGATCTACATCATTCTGGTTCCTTACATCATTCCCAGGGTGTCATACCAAATACTTATACGCAAATAGAGGCTCTCCTCTCCGAGGTAACCTCCTCCTATTGCCTGATGATCATCGCTTTCTTGTTTATTTAAGCTTAATCACCAACATGGCGTCTTGTCAATCAACGCATTTGACAAAAAAATCCAAAGAGAAAGTCTAAATTTAGACTATTCCTTCTCAAATTTCCAACCTTTAAATTCAGTGTGTTCTAAACAATAGTCCTATTTCAGGCTCCTATATTATTTAGAAACTTTTCAGAGTAATATGTAAAACTTCCTTTGTGAAAGTTTTATTAGTCCATTAATCATTATTCCAATTCAACATGTTTGCAAAAAAAAGGGTCATAACAATGGATAAGAATAAAGTTGGTTCTAAGCATAGCTCGAAAGAACAAATTATCGGAAATAGTAAAGAATGATGACAATTGGGAATGTATATCTTAGAAAAGAAAAAAGTATTCCAAGAACAAAAAATAATATGAGAATTGGGTGCCTTAGATATCGCAGCTTGAACTTCTCTGTACAAACTTTCTGAAGACCATTTTGAGTTGGACATGTGTTTAGGAGATCTATAGTGCTTTTTCGATGCCCCAAGATGTCGCCTATCCTCTCCTGTTGATTCAGGAATAGTAAGATCACCACATGCCCCAATTCCAAACAATATTTGAGCCGCCCTTTTCGGGTTTTCGACTCAAATCCCCTTTGGCCTAAGGTGCCCTTTGCAGGTTTTCCCTTTAGCCTCTCCATTTTTCATTTTTCATTTTTCATTTTCATTTTCATTTTCATTTTCATTTTCATTTTCATTTTTCATATTTTCTGACTCAGAGTGTCCTTTGCGGGTTTTCACCTTGGTCCTTCCTTCTTCTTTGAACGAAGTATTTCTTGACTGGATCCGAATTTATAGGATTAGCTATCTCACTCAGGACCAATGCTCCTCTAAAAAAAGGTCTTCTTTACAATATAGGGATATTCCCAGTTTGGCATTCATTTCCCTCTAAAATCCTTTTGGAGAGGAATGATCTTTTTCGACATCCAACCCTCTCGTGGAATTCTCTGAGATGACCCTGTTCATTATGGGCTCGTATCATTTGTTTATGGTACATCCGACCCTGAAGAATAGCTTTTAACCTCTTTCCTAGGTTCAACTGATCACATCGCGATTGGATTCATTCTGCTTTATCCAATTCTAGCTCAACTAATACCCAGAGAGAAAAGATTTCAATAGGTAAAACTACCTAAACCCCGCAAACCAAAGAGAAAGGTATTGCCCTGGTACAGATGTTCGACAAGCAAGGAAGGCAAATAGTAATTTCTCATGCCAATCTCAGTCATTTTCCTTCAATTTTTGATGTTCAACTCTAGGCAATTCAGTGACGAATCGTTGTGTCCACTTCTGAATTGATTTCATACCTCAACTATAGTGCTATTGTTCAAATTCAATGCATTTTCCAATACCATCCTCTTGGAATTCTATATCGGCATATGATGACATTGACTTATGAAGCAGCCTCTAATGATTTCAAAGATGAAGCAATGCATATTAGGAGTCTTCGATAACGGTGATGACCATGCCCCATTTTGCTCAAAATTTGAGTCGCCCTTTTCGGGTTTTCAACTCAAAACCTTATTTGGTCACAAAGCGCCCTTTGCAGGTTTTCGCTTTGACCTCTCCTTTTCTTTTTTCTTTTTCCTTTTTCATTTTGATTTTTTCATCTAAATTTCTCTTTTTTCATTCTTCTTTCTTTTTCTCATTTTCATTTTGATCTTGATTTTGATTTTTTCTTCTTTCTTCTTTTTGTTTTTTTTTATTTTGATTTTTGATTTTTTCATTTTCATTTTGACTTTGATTTTGATTTTTTTTCTTTCCTTTTTTTATCTGAGCCTTTTGGGGCACAACTACAACAGAAAACTTTGGATCTTCCTTTTTAATCAGGATAGACCTAACAACAACTTGAAGAGATGGAAATTTGACTTCAAATGGGCAAGACTATGCTGACTCCACGAGAAAGGCATTGCCCCAGCAAAGAATTACATCGTTCATACTGCAAATTTCTGACATCGTGTTGTTGTGCAGATTTCATTATCGGCGCTTAACCCAGGCATATCCTGGTATGATCATATGAAGACATCTTTGGACCCTAAAGGTCACTCAACAAGGTGTTTCTTCGTCTTTACGGTCAGGTTAATTCTAATCTTCACCAAGTCCACAATTCCTTGTGAGGTAGGATCTATCTATCCTCTCGTGCTACCATTCTCGACAAGTTCGAAGATAAGCTACGACCTATGTCACATGCCTCGCTCAAGAGGAAAATCTGAGTCTGTAGCAGCGTCATTCATATAATTGATATCTGAGGACCCATAGCAAGTACTGAAGAATGTACAAAAGAATGTATAAATTCATGAATAATTATTTGTATAATATAATTATGAATGAATGAATGATGGTTGGGAAGAAAATTCAAAAGAATGAAAGAATATAGAATTATTCGCAAAGAATGAAAATATTGGCTCAGAAATAATTGCAAAGATGTATTTCATTAAAATAACAACGTTCAGACATAAACCTATTTCACAAAGGAATTTCTATCATTTCTAGGCTAAAAGCAACAAAAATGTTCTGAACATTACTGTAGAAAAGCTCTAAAAACTATAGGGATTTCTTCCGCAGTCTAATTGTTTAGAACACTCCAGAATTTATAAGGGCGGACATCTAACAAGGTCCCTTTCCAATTGTGTCTTCAGACAAGTCGTTGATGTGAACATTTCCCAACACCTCTTCGTACACCTCATTCGCCTCGTCATTAATATGATTGGGCAGCGCATTTTCTGCACTGGATAAATCATCAAATTTGACAACGCCCATATTGATGAGTCTTTCAACTAGCTTTTTGAAGGCAATGCAATTCTCTGCTGAGTGCCCTGAAATTCCCGCATGATAATCACATTGCGCGTTCATATCGTAACATTTGGGATAATGAGGTTGTAAAGGGTTCAAGTAATGAGGAGCAACAACATACGCATCGAACAAGCTTTGATACAACTCCTTATATGACATCGGAATTGGTGTGAACTGGAGCTTCTCAGTACCTGGTTTCACTCTAGATTCTTGCTTTAAAGGGCTCTGATGGCTGGTGGTCTCCGCCTTCGGCCTGCTCACAGTGATTGGTTTTGAGTGGCCCTTGTTATATCCGTCTGCATTGTCCCTTTTATTCCCATTCTTCCTTGGGGCCTTTATAGTATCTGGGTACTCTACCCTCATCTGTTTTATTTCGGCTAGATTAGCAACAGGATTAGCTAAATCGTTCCTCAAATTGGATCCTAAGCCTGTCAGGCAACTCATTGGTGTCGATGTACCAGTCTGATAATATTGGGATCCGATAGTAAAGAGTGCTCCTTGTGGGCGCCCATCTGGCTGGACCTGAACACTTGTCGGAGTACAATCTAAGGAATCGACAAGATCCTCATTATCAACCCCAAAGTAAACCACCGAGTCTTTCACTTCTTTTGACTTTCTAGCTAGCAATCGGTTGAACTGGTTTATCATAGTTCTCCATAATTCTAGCATCTGATCTCTTATCTCCTGTTGAAATTCAGTCAATTGCTCCTGCATCTGGATCTGCATTCGCTCTAATTTTTCCAACCTTCGTTCCATTTCTCTAGTCTTTGCTTGGATATCGTAAGGGTGTTTGGTTGGCCGGTTTTCCAGGTTAGTTGAAATAAATTTACTCTTTTAGACTCTTTCAATGGATTTTAATGCATGTAATGCAATGTAATGCAAATGCATGAAATGAATGCCTAGAGAGACATTGATTTTGATTCAATTACATTTAGGAAATTTTTCTAGAAAGTAAATTCCTTTACATAAAACGGATAAATGTACGGCCTCGCCCTCATATTCCAAGAAACAACATCGATCTTTTTCTTCATGCGCATGTTTGAGGTGATCTCGCCAATAGATGCCATTGCTAGCTCCCTTTCTCGATCTTGGTCGCGATCCATCACTGCCCATCTTCACGAAGCAAGGTCACGAACTCTTCGATCGCCCTTCTTGTGTTTCTCAGAATATATTCGGGAAGTCGTATTATTTTTCACTTTATCAAGGAATTCGTATTTCATGACAAGCTTTCTAATTTAGTAATCGAACTTGAATCAATATCTCTTTCCTAAGATGCAAATGCAATGCAATGCAATCATAATCAAAACACAACAAGAGGGGTTAGTACAAAACATAAGCAAGCACAGAAAACAAAAAGTTCCTAATCAGGTAGATACTAGGGATTTGGAGTGGCTCTACCTAGGTTAAGTTCCTAAGTCCACTATATGAGGTTTGGTTCTAAAGTCAAGGTACCCGAACCAGCAGATTCCTCGATCTTCACCCATTATAGGCTCATACAGACCGAGTTCGGTTCAGGGGAATACATTTCCCTATGGCTGCACGGAGATGAAAATCTCACGAAGACATAGGTACGGATGTATCCCGGAAGTGATCCACTATCCTGCACGGAGGTGAAAACCTCACGAAGGACTAGTTTCTCACTCCCACTTAAAAGGGAAAGACCTATAGTCTTTATGCAATATGATGCCAAGGTATAAAACAGTAATTATACAAACAAATGCGAAGAAAGGATCAAAATTTTCAAATCAAAATTTCAATTTTTGATAATAAGACAAGAAACAATCAATTTTACTGCTTGACTCTCTTATTTTCCCCAGCGGAGTCGCCAAGCTGTAGAAACCTTTTCTAAAAAATGGGTATCGATTTTGAAAATGGAAATAGGAGTCGCCACCGATCTTTTATTGTGGTGTGATCGGATCACCTTGAAAATAATTTTAGGTTTGCGGATTTTGAGAAAACAGGTTCGGGAGTGGGTTACGCACGAGGAAGGGTTAGCACCATCGTGACGCCTAAAATTGGTACCGAATTGATTGTTTAATGTCTTAATGTCGAAATTTTGAAAATATTTTAAAAATGATCTTTGGAAAAGAAAATTTGATTATTTAGATTCAACGAGAAAATTTAAAACCCAATACATTAGGGCTCAATTCTCTCGAGGATTCCAAATATCGGGTATTGCCTTTACTTTAAAATCGAGACGAAAAGACGCCACATCCAGTAAGTTAGGATCCAACATTTCGTAATCTTAAGAGCTTTGTTTTAACAATTGTAAGGTTTCAATAAAACGAACTTTTGATTATCTAAATTCATCGAAAAGAATTGAAGCCCAGCAAGTTAGGGCACGATTCTCTCGAAAATCTCGGATATCGAGTTTTGTTTCATAAACTTTGAAATGAAAATGTAATGTGATTGAATAACGACATACGATGCAAAGGATAATTTGTAAACAAATCGTACATTAATCATATAAACAATAGATGAATACAAACAAGTAATACCCGTAACAACAATAATCTCAATCAAATATTATGTAAATGCTGACAACATCAACATTCAAAATAATTAGATGAATTGTCCCTTTATTTCAAAAACATACACCAAATATATAAAAGCGCAAGGAGAGAAAAAGAAAAGAAAAAAACAAAATCAGTAAATATTACATACAAGAATTCTAAATAAACAATATATGAGTTTCAGATAAATTCAAAATAGAATTAGAAAAACATACAATAACATATTTGAAATAATAATATATGATACATTTAAAATATTCATGATGGATTAAAAATAAATATGCACGACCACTTCAAAATAATAATCCATAATAAGTTTTAGTAACAAAATCATGGCAAATTTAAATAATATAAAGGGTAAATTATAAATAATAATATATTATAATTTAAAATAATGTCGATGATGAATTTAAAAAAAAATATTTAGTTTAAGCATAAAATAATGTTAGATGTAAAATTAATATATGAAAGAGAATAATGAATACTAAAGTAATATATTTATAGATATATACATCAAATAGATAAGGATTAAATCAAAACCTAATTCGAAGAACAGAATAAACAAATAAATAACAAGAATAAAACAGATTGAAAGGTCCAAAATCTAAAGCATGAATTATATGAGGGACCAAATAAGGAAAAATCCCACCCCTCAAAACACTGCGCTTTAGCAGGGACTAAATTGATTCAAAAAGCAAACTCGCGATTAAATTTAAAAGAGAAATAAAACAGCCAAGAGGGTCAAATTGAAACGTTCTTAAAAGGTGATGGATCGCACTCTAAAATACCCCAAACGACTAAAACACGCGGATCCTTCCCCAAACCGGGTCACCGCGCGGGTTACTGATTCCTAAACGGCGTCGTTTGGTGTTTCAGAACTAAAAATAAATAAATAAACTAAACCTAAAAAATAGAAACAAACTAAAACCCTAGCCCTCTTTCAATCAGAAACGCGCCGCAATCAACCTCCGCCCCTTTCGATCTCCGGCTACTACGACGCGACCTAGGACTCGATGACTTGAAGGTTCTGATACGCAGGTAAGCCTCTTTCCTCTCTGCCGCCTTGAAAGCCAGATCTCTCCTCTCTCCCATTCCGATTCAGATGGAGTAGAGGATGGCTCCAATGGCGTGCCAAGGTGAGATTCCCCTTCCCTTTCTCTTTTATTTTATGTGTATATGTACTGAGTAAAAAAGAACAAAGAAAAGTAAAAAAATTCAAAGAATCACCTTACGAAACTCTGTTTTTCTTTTCTTTTTGAATATCTCTTGTTTTTTGTATTTTTTGTATTGATGTTGTGTAAAGATGATCGTACCCTTTACAAAATCTGGAAAAATGGCTTTATAGCCGAAACAAAATCAATCCAAAAATACAACCAATATCTTTTTTTTCTTTTTTCTTTGCTGTCATTTTCTGTTTGTTTGTTTTTGCCTGTCTGCTTGTGTGCGTTTGTTGCATTGCTGCGCAGGTACAGTCATACGAGGGCTATGCGTGGAGAGGCAGGCGCGCGTGGGAGGAGCACGCTCGTACGGAGGCTTGGGCTCACGCACGAGAGGGGGCTCGTACTTGATTGCGGCGCGGCAACTACTGCAAGCTGCTAGGGTTTTCTGGTGTTGGGCCTAATCCAGTTTAGGTTTAGGTCAATGGGTTGTAACCGAGTTAGGTTCAGTTGATTTGTAATTAGGGTAGTGGAATCTGGGCTTGTTTTTGTAATTGGACTTTTGGACATTTTTTACTTTTATATTGGTTTTATTTTACTAAAGGGCAGGGCAAATTGGGCCTGTTACAATACTTATCTACTAACTCTTCTTAATGGTCTATTTGCCATATAGGGATCTCAAATTTTGAATTCCATAGTTATTTGATACTTATAGCTACTAGAACTCAACTTTTGCATTTCATGCAATTTGGTCCTTTTATCAATTAAACATGTAATCGGTAAAATTTTCTTAATGAAATTTTTATACGATATTCCTATCATACGGTAGACTATAAAATAATTTTAAAATATTTTTTCTTATGAAATCGGATTTGTGGTCCCGAAACCATTGTTTCTATTTCACTGAAAACGGGCTGTTACAATGTCCATCATGATCAAGATAAAGTTTTGATGTACTTTAAATTCTAATAGTTATTAGAATTAGATCGCTACTTCTTTTATACTTCTTATGCCTATAAATAGAGACTCTGATGAAGCATTGTAATAATCCTTTTGATTAATAAAGTACATTCTCTAATATTGCTTTCATATTTTCTTTGTTCTTTATTCTCTCCATCTTTCTTTACTTTATAACAATTTTAAAATTTTTACCTTTAACTTTTAAATTCATAATTGTAAATTAAATTAAAATTATTTTTAAATGTTTAATTATCACAACTTCTATTAAATAAATGGTATTCTAGCCAGTTCATTTACATAGATTATAGACAAACTTTTGGTTTCCTTAAGAATGTGTTTGGTTGAGGAATTTGCAGGAGAGATTTCATTTGTATCAAGGTTTTCAAAATTCTAAAATGAATTTTTTTAGGTAAATATATTAGAGAATTTCAAAATTTTGGATAATTTCAAGAGGAAATTTTAATAGCTTAAATTCCATTGTCGGTCCCACCTAAATAGATGTATTTTTTCAAAATTCCTCCTAATTTTATTTGATTTAATACACATGGCTCCACTATAAGATAAAAATTTAAACTACAAAATTTATTTTTATTCAATTATAATATATTTTATTTGAAATTTTATTTTATTAAAATTATTTATAAATTATATATTTATTTAATTATAATATATTGAATATTTTATATTATTTATTTTAATATAATTACTTTTATAATTATTATTTTTAATTTATAAAATTCCTTTAACTTAATCTTTTCTAAACCAATTATTTATCCTAGCATTTTGAATTTATGAATTCTAAAATATTAGAATTTTAAAATATCAAAATTTTGAAAAATTTCATCCAAACACACTTTAAAAATATTCTTATGCAATTTCTAAAAAATTGAACTATTTTTTATGGGACAAGTATTTGATATATTAATAGTATGCTTTTTTAACTCTACAAGTAGAATTATAAATTTATTACGTGTTTTAAATTTTATAATATTTCATTTATTTTACTATTCTCTGTATATACTTCTCATCAACCTAATCTTTGCCTAACAATTTAAAAATATTTTTCTTATTTTATATTAGGAGTAATTATAGATAAAGTAAAAGTACCTAAAACAAATATAATAGCGAGTGTTAATTGAAAAATTTTATTCTAAACGTGGGTCCAAAGATCGAGTCAACCCAAAAGCTTGATTTTTTTATTTAAAATATTTATATATTTTAAATTTAAATTTGAATAAAAAATTGGTTTAAGGGTCTAAAAACCCTCAATTTTTAAAAAAATATTTAAACCTTTATTTTTTCTCTCAATTGGATATTTGAACTTTCAAAATGTATCAAAGAACTTAAAAAAAACAATTAAACCTCTACTTTTTCTCACTCAATTTGGTAATTTGAACGGTCAAAATGTATCAAAAGACACTTTAACCGTTAACTTTAATTTCCCTAATTTTTTACAATCACGGCATGACATGTGGCAAAAAAATTATAAAATTATAAAAGTTATAAAATTTTAATAAAATATTTAAAATTTATTAGAAAATAAAAAATTATAAAAATAGTAAAAATATTAAAATCAATGACCGTTAAAGTTAACAACCCCATTTTTTGTCGCAACACAACGTGACATGTGGTTAAAATTATTATACCAAAAGAAGCATTTTATAATTTTTATATTTTTGTATGAAATTTATATTTCTTTACATTTTTATAATTTTCTTACGACTTTATATTATAAAATTTTCTATATTTCTGTATATTTTATAATATTTTTTACAATTTTATGATATTTATAACTTTTCCTAATTTTTTAATTTCAGTAAAACATGTAGGGATAGGTTTGTGTTGTCGATACAAGAGATGATGACAATTTTATTAATTGATTAGTTAAGATTTATAAATTTTTTAATATGGTAATTGAATAATTTAGATTGCAAAATGTTCATATGGTTTATTGTTTGGGATTAAAAGAATTATTTAGCCAAATGATAGCCCATTGGACTATTCTTATTTAAGAAAACCAGAATCATTTGGAAATAATTGGTAAATTCAACCTTGCAACTGATCCAATGAACTATACTCATCTTTTCAACAGTTAATAAAAGAAAGACAAAAATTGCAAACAAACAAATAGGAAAGTAGATAATAATGTTATATATTTCTGCAATGCTTCTTCTCATAATTATCACTAAAAGATACATGGAAATAGCAAAGGAATATTTGTACTTCAGATTTATGATCGCATCATTGTTTTTGAGGATGATATACGTATCACCATATTCATTACAGAGCAAGTTTCTTAGCGGGCTCTTAAAGCCCAAATTTTCAATCACTGGATTGATTGACTGATTGATGAAGTTGGATGTACATTTTAACAAGGTGGCTTACTGTCAATTTTCTCTTTTCATTTTGTGCCCACTTTGGTTGGCATGCTAGATTTTCCTACAACTAGGTAGAGACTTACTTTTAATATAATGAAATTGATGTTGGATCAATTCACAAAACATTCTATATTTATTTATTTAGGATTGTGATGGGTGAAATTAAGTCCATTATATGATTTAATGATTTTTCGACCAAATTGAATTCAACATAGCATAACAAAGAGGTCGAGAGAATGTACATACAAACATTATCCTTTCAATTTTATTCAACCATAATTACTTCATTGATATAAGATCATTGCATTAATATCTGTATACTATCATAAACAAAAATTATTCTATCTCATTAAAAAAAAGTTAAAAACAAATATAAAGATAATGTATACAAAATATATATGGTTTAGATGGGGGTGCTAGAAGAAATTGTTAAGGTGAGAGTGAGGGTGGTGAGAGTCCTCGGAATCCTGCGACGGAGAATGAGCGTGCCGCCCTTCGTAGGTGGTAATCACCATTCTCGGATCCTCCGCTAGTCGCTCCACTCGTTTCTTTACCCGGCAATTATCTTGCGTACACCGATAGTAGCTCCTGCACACGATTCCATTCAATTTTTTTTTACATGTGATTGCAAATAATGTTGTTTATGGGTATGATGAGATTGCAAATAATGTTGTTTATGGGTATGATGAGAATGTGCATAGTGAAAATAATAGTGAAACGCATGCAGCAAATTGGGTAAGAATAGGAGGGCTTGAATGTGAAATAATGAATTTAACAGTGAAAAAGAAAGGGATTTCTAGTGAGCATGTGAAAGGTTGCATGACGGTGGATATGAATGAAGTTAATCAAGCTATGATAAGTCCTTAAGTTTATTATGAGTAGGGCGTTCCCCTTTCACATAAGTCAGGATTTAGGGCCCTACTTCCACCATACTCATTATTTTGTTTAGAAATTAGATGACTTTGGTTATACTACAAAGTAAAGTAATTATCAAATAAATACTCAAATTTTGTTGTTAAAAAATAAACCCCCTTGTCATTATTTTCCAACTTTATATTTAACACCAATCTTTGATTCCATTCCTAAAAAAAAACCCTACCCTTATCCTTTATTTAAAAAAAATGTAATTTATATTTTAGCTATCTAGATTTCCCTAGCAATCCTTGATTATATGGTTTACTCTTTTCCAAAACCAAAAAGAAATATATATAATGTAGCCTACATATGCTAATTGGTAGCAAATTTAGAAGCATTGTTTCCTCTCCCTCATGTCTCATGGTTTTCTTTGTCTCTTATGGTGTGGTCTCTTCAACCCCATAATTTTAGAAAATCAAATGATACTCAAAACCCTAAAAGTGTACATATTTATATATAGGTGCATAATCATGTAGTACTCTTTTGTTATTCAGAGCTAAAATCATTGCCCTTAGAGTTTCTACTTTGTAAGCAAAGTGTCTTTTCTTACATAGTGACAAATCGAAAAGTGAAACGCTTACAGTTCATACTAAACTCCTACATTGTTTACCTTAAAATACATATATACATGCATACCAGTTACCTAGGCACTTTAGCTTATTGTTATGGCATGGAAAAGTGAACCTCTCTATTTAATCAACTAGAATTGTTGGGATATAATTTCATTATGGTAATGGTATTGCCAATTTTGTTATGTAGTGAAGATATTATTCTAGGCTATAGCTTCCCTTTTTTGTGATATGCATTATAAATTTACAAATTGTTTTATAATTTCCCCCTTTTTTTTATTGTGATTTTGTATCTTTTCGAAGATAATAATGACTTCTTTTAGGGTTCTATAAGAATTTCGGTATTGTAATTTTCATGATTAAAATCCCCTTCCCCCCATCTCATGCAGCAACAGGAGTGTACTGGAAAGCCCTAGCAGTCATGATTAACCAAATGCATAATTACATGACAGAGGGAAATAAAATAAAAAAGAGGAAACATAGCATGTGTATATGGGGTACTACTAAGGCCATAGCCAAAAACCTTGATGAAATTTAAATGTAAAAAAGTAAAAAAAAAAAAAAAGGGAGATATCTTTGTTGAGTGTGAAATGTAATGAATATGAATATACCTGGGATGCTGGGTGTTTTTTACCACTTTCTGGCCGTACTTTCTCCATTTGTAACCATCATCCAGCACATCCACATCACTCATGGTCTTGAAGCAAAACCTAGGTTCCCTTACCTTTCTTCTTCCTTTTATCCTCTTCATTTTCATTGCTGAAACTCCTAGATGATCATCTCCACTACTTTTCTTGGTTCCCAGACACTCGTTTACCTCTCCCCATGCCCTAAAACCATTTCAGAAAACAATAAATAAGGAGTATATTATTTACATGATTACACAATGATTTAAGAGGGTAATATATTCACCATAGGTTTGGAGTGGAACTGTGCAAGGAAAGGAGTTGGGGTCCTGCAAAATCAGAACCTGAGTCTTCTTCTCTATGCTTTGGATGAGAGAAGAGGGTTTCAGTTAGATTAGCAGGAGGAGGTGCAATATTGAAAGCTTTGAGGCAACCAAATGGAGGAGGATATGAAGTGAGGGTTTGAGGGAAAGTAAAGAAACCCATTTGAGGCATCTCTTTTTCCTCAAACAACTCCTGGTTTAGCATGGCTTGCTGTGACATAATCTTGATGAGAAAGGAATTAAGTTAGGTTTTGGTTTCCTTTACAGAAGTATAGGGAATTTTGGAAGATAGACTACAAGTAGAAATAGTCTTAGATTTTAACAACTCAAGGAAGGGTCTCTCTCAAACTTGAAACTTCTAGGATTGATAGACAATAAAAATTATATATACTAAGTTTTATAATTATTATGAAATGCTTTAATGTGACCCAAGCACGTTTTTCTTCTTTTTATCCTTTTAGTTTCTTATTAAAAGAAAAAAAGAGCTGTATTTATAAAAGATTTATATTAAAATTAAATAAAGTTTTAGTTGAAATAACTAAGTCAAAAAGCTTACAATTCATATGTTTAAGGTTAAAATGTTATGATTAAAATAAAAACATAATTATAATAGCATTTATTCTTTTGTAAATATAAAAATATTTTAATTTTTTCTTAGGTGTCACTAAAGGTAAATTATGAGAGTTTAGGGCAAACCGTCTGTTTAGAGGGTTTTAGTGCAAGACATGTTACTCTTTGACCTCATGCAATTACATTTACATGTCTCATTTTGTTAGTGGATTCTTCCTGTTTCAAGAATGTCAACAATACATGACAAATATTGCTTCATTCTTAGCTGTAATTGCATGGAATATCCATGCACTCCATTTTCATCAAACTTTGCTACACCTACCCTCCAATTTTTTTTAAACAAACACAAAAACTTTATAGAGAGAGAGAGAGAGTAAAATTCATTGCTAAAAAAACCAGTAATAAGTGAAAAAAATGAAATTATATATTCATTTGTATAATAATCAGTTTAATTGTCTAATTCCTTTTAGATTAGGGAAAAAATGACAAGAGGGTGGCAATGATGATGAATCGTCTGCGAATCAGAGGTGAAGATATCATGAAATAGGCCCTATTTGACTTTTGCCCAGAAAAGGTTGTCACCTTTTGCTATTTTCACTTTTTGTATATACTTCTCCTCCAAAACCAACCCCACCATTTCTCAAATTCCAAGCCCACCTCCATTATATTGTTATCATCATCTCTTCAATATTCAACATAATAATTACACTTCTTTTGCTAAATAATTAATTTTTAATTTCCCATAAATATTCTTTGTGGACCATATATACACCCACTGCTCTCATCATTTTGATTATTGTATACAATTCTATTATTCATCAATTATGTTAATTTGGTACTTTTGATGGTAATTATATTTGTGATAAAATGATGGTTAAAAATCATTAAACATGTTATAGGATTATAAGGTTGTTGTTTTTTATTATTATTATTAATTGAAATTAAAATTATACATGAGCAAAAGGAGCTTATAATGATATGTATATAATTGTATCATGCAACTTATCCTAAAAAAATTACATCATGAATCAAAAGACAACAATAATTAGATATATGATGTTTCATTTTTTTTTTATGCAAATTTGAAGAAATTCAAAATGAAGATATAATTATGGATTGCAACTTACTGCAAAATTTTGATAAATAAAAATATTGGATACATTGTTTTTATTTTATTTTATATAATTTGCAGTTGAAGCTGGCGTGGAACAAACGTAGTCATGATGTCAAAACGGTACGTTTTAAGGGAATAATTATGAAGCATAATTTGCACTTTGCAATGACCCTTTTTGGGTTCCTTTTCAAAAGAGAAAATTTAAACCTAATGTTTAGATATTAGTGTTGTTTAGTTAGTTTATGAAATTATAACCCCCCTAAAATAAAGTTTATGAAATGGGCCCTAATTTGGGGGAGATAGGGACTTGGCAATCTCAATTCCCAAACTTCTTTTCATTTTGTCTATCTTTATAACTTACACCTCATCATTCTTTTATTTCCTTATTATTTTCACCTTAGCAGGGGTTCAAATTTCGATTAAAATTGAATTAACCGATTGAACCGAACTAATTTGGTTAATCTATCGATTCACCGATCTAATTCAGTCGGAGGTCGGCTAATAGTTTTTTAAAAGTTTGATTATTGGTTCATTTAACCAGTATTATTTATTACCAATTCGGTTAATTCGGTTAAATGAACATTACCCATTTATTTTTTTGTTTTAACAAAAAAATATAAAAATTTTAGCTAATTGAGTTATCCTATCGAATTAACCGAAATAGTTTGGTTTGATTAATTTGTTTTGAAAAAAATTGAGTTCGATTAATGGTTAAAGATTTAAAAAGTTTGATTAATCTAGTTAATACTAATTCGATTCAGTTAATAACAAGAGCTCTACTTATCCCAATTTTATCTTTCGTTTGGATTTAAAGTTATGCATCGAATATAGATATTATTAAGATTAAAATTGGTTGAGATATTAAAATAGAAAGAGAATTGAAGGTTGAAGATATGGATAGGATGGGCGGGATTCCGGGTTATGATTCACTAAAATTCCATGGAATGATTACACCACGCTCTCTAACATTTACTCTTCTCCCTCAGCTAACTTTCAAATCATACAAACAGCACCCATTTTAATTTAAACACTATATCAACCTACATTCCTTCATATTTCTTATATAAATATAAGCTTTACTTCCCAAACCCTTAAATCGAAAATAAAATGTGTCTAAATACATTCAAATTAATTTACCTTCTACATTTTATAATATCAAATGAATTAAGATTCAATCGATTAAATACAACATAATTTATTTTAAATATAATCCTAATATAAAAAAGTATTTTCTAATAAAAAGATTGAATTTGAATATAATACTACAATTAATTCAATATTTAAGTGATATATATATCGAATAAATTATTTTTACATCAAACATTGCTTTGATAATTTAATTTCCATCGCAAGTAAATAAAAAGAAAAAGGAGCTACTAAACGACAAACTTAAAAGGAATTAAGCAAGATAATATGCAATAATATCTTACACTAACAAATATTGCATAAAAATGGCCAAACAATTTAAGATTTTTATCACTTACCTATCCAACATGCATAAATTTTGCTCACAAAACATTACTTCAATTTGTGTTATTAGTTTTTTTTTTAGTTTGAGGATTTAATTCATATATTTTATTTTGGTTAATTTTAATTATTGTATTTTTTAATTAGTAAATTTTAGTCCTCAAACTTTTTGAGAATTAAGATTTTAGGTTTGATTCAAAATGGTAGTGGTTAAACTCGTTTGATTAAATTCTATCAATCTTGAATAATGTGTAAAGTCGTAGATTTAGTCCATGCTCTCGTAGCGAATCATTCTGAGTCATTGTACATTTCAAATTTTGAAATTTTAATATTGACACAAGTAACAATAGTTAAATCTACTAACTAGCTTTTTTGTGAATAATATGTAAAAGTAGAAAGCTAACATGGTATTACATAAAAGGTGCCCGTGGGCCGAGTTAAGTCCAACCAAATTTTTAAGCCCATTTGCTATGCCGGAGTCACCCGGCCCATGAGTACCTCTATTGCGTACTACATAAACTAATAATAGAATTTAACTAAACATTTCATGCCTTTGCCATATACCCATGACTAAGGTGCCATCGACATGACCTCTCTCTTTCTGCGGGTCTGGGGAGTGGGTGTTTTTCTTTTTAATTATTAAAAAGTTTAAATTTAAGAAAAGAAAAGAGAAAAAAATGTTGGGTAAGTGGTAGTAGTGGAAATTGAACATTAGTACACAGTAACCATAATGATGAGCATTGAACATGTAGCATACTGTCAACTTCCTGAATTTCACGTGACCCGGGTTTAAGCATTAGGAACAATTTCTGCTGCAACTTTTTTAATATTTTTCATATGAAAGATTGAAAGAGTGATAAAATGTAACAAATATCAAAGGTTATGATGATTAACACAAGCCAACAATCTCATTCTATACACCTCTTTTTATATCTATTAGCTTCCTTAAAATTCACCAAGAGAGTATTCGAAATAAGAGTGTTCAAAACACTTAGCTGAGCAAAGTTATGAGCCGTTCCATTTCCATTTGCTAAAATCAGAAAACAATCATTAGCCACTAGACCCAATTCAGATTCTACGATGACAGCAGCGACCCTCCTCTCCTTTAGCCATGAAAGAGCTTCACGAACTGCTAATGCCACACCCATCCCAAACACGAAATAGGCTGCCTACAGAACCATATTTTTACAAACTACATGCACTAGCCTTCTTATATCAATGGATAGTTAATACCAATAAAAATCATTTATCACTTAATAGTTAACACTCACATTTGCTTCTTTGGCACTGAAGATGTTAATTCTTAGGGATAATATAATTTTTAGCCATTTAACTTAATAATTAAGTCTATTTTTGTATTTATATATACATATATTTTATTCATTTTTATACTTGAACTTATCAATTAAATTCAAGGCTAGATTGATTAGTTGGGCCAATTGAACTAAAAACCGACTGATATACTAGTTCGAGCAAAGTGGTTGGACCAATTTAATAAATTGTTTATAAATTTTTAATTAATTAATTGATTATTATTTATCTAGCAATTATACCACGCCATTATTTGAAAAATTTTATATTTTTTAATTTTCAAATGATGTTTAGGAACCAAAATGAATCGACTCAAGTTTAAGTATCAAAATAGATAAAAGAAACACACTAAAATAAATTTAATTGTCAAGTGCAAAAATTATATTATGCTGAAATCTATAGGTTTAATTCTTTGTTTTTTTTTCTCTCAGAAACATTTTATTAAATAAACAAAATAATTAAAGTTCAAAATCTAAATATTTCAAAGAAAAGTAGGAGATATATTTATTCAAACAAGACAAAAATCCAATAAAAAACAAACATAGGATTAGGAATTTATTGTACCATATTAGCTTATAAAATTAAAGGATTAAAAAATGAGAGGAAAACGTGATAGAAAAGTGTGTAATTTAGGAGAGGAGTGGAGAACTGCATGCCCCTAAACCCTAAAAACAGTCGAAATTGGAGGAAAAGGATCCCACATCGCCACAATACATAAAATCGCATCCCAACCCACTTCCATAAATTAAAGAGCTAATGGAGGTATGCAAGTCACGGAGCCGTGCGGTGAGCACAAAGCGAACTATTCTTTCGCCTTTTACTAAAGAATACCGTGTGCTCGCCGCTCTTGGCGGCATACGCCTATTTTTGGAGGGTGGTTCTATGTGGAACGGCCCTATCAATCATTAGTGAAAGACTTTAAAAGCTAGTTTTAGGTATCAAGAAGAAAAAATCAAAATATCACATTTTAACTTCGATACTCCCCTATTCCCTGTAGGAATTTATGAACATTAGGCCATCCTTAAACTGAGCTCCAGCTCTGGTCTTTTGCATCAAGCATTGAATGTAAACTTGAACCTTCTGGAATTCCTAATGGAGGATCTTGGCATGCACAGTTATCAACCGTATATAATTCCCATTCCTTAATTCCACATTTCTCCAAAGCTGAAGATAATCTGTTGCTCTGTGTCTGTTTAGGGTATGTCCCATCCGGACTAACCAGCACCGCTCCAGTGTACGATTGTCCGGCCACTCGTGCTGCCCCATGGTAATGGAACAGACCCCAACTAAAATCTTCTGATACATCTACGATTGTCCAATACTCCTTCGAAACAACCCCGTTATCCAAGACACTGAAGTAAAATGTCCCTGGAACGTTTGCTCTCTTGACTCGATATTTACGACGCCTCCAAACCAATTCTCCTTCTAAAGTTTTAACCTGAAAAACTGGCTCGTACCAAAACGATCCCTTCGCCTTTCCCCTGTAAAATAGCTGGTACTGACATGGGAACTGATCATAGGCTGGGTTCTGCCCTGCTACGACTCGCCAACTCCAATCCAAACTCCCCAACCAACCAACAAATAAATCTTCGGCGGTTTCATGGCACAAGTCCTTCCCTCGAAACTTAAGCATAGGCTGCACGTACGGCTTTTCGGGGATCTTCGCATCTAAATCAAGACAATTGTTTTTCTGAAGAACACACAGAGAAAATGCTTCTAGTTTCGGACTTTCAAATGAAGCAATACACCGATAATTACACACCTGATCTACAGGGCTGCATTTGTTCAAGCATTGAAGTGCTTTCCTACAATTCGGATCCATAAGACAATCCAATATCTGAGGTCCACAATTCTTCACCATACAGTTCAGGGTTGAAAAGCCCTTTGATCTCAAGTTCTTCAAGGTCGGGACTGGCTGAATATAAGCATTGATAATAACCAACAAACAGAACCTTATATCGTCAGAATTACACCGGTCCCATGCCTCCGATACGGTTTGCACAACTTCCTTTGTTTCATCTGTTTTCTTCAGTTGAGAAATTCCCACCACTTTGTCAAAGATACTTCCTTTCATTTCACTGTGGACATAAGAGCCTCCTAATTTGTTAACCAAACCCGGATCGGATTCAAAGCAGATTACGTTAGGGATGTTTCCGCTATTTGTCCCAATCCATTTCACCGAGTCTTGATTAGTAACAGCTACAACTAGCAAAATATCTGCACAAGCCAATTCCTTTTGCAGGTCCATGGCTGTTTGATCATTAGATTGATGGAAATTGTCAGTGACAACAACCATTTCATATCCTTCATCCACCCATTTCAATCTTTTTGCCTGATCAGTAGCATAAACAATCAAGAAACCATATATAATTCCCAAAATAGCACCATCAAAATTCCACACTTGCTCAATAAAAAAGTCCATTAATGTAAATGCAACACTACAAAATAAACTGATAGCTTTTTAGGTTCAATTGCAAGTTTTGCTACACTAAATTAATTTAATATCAATGTTAGTAAAATTGTAAAATCATATACTCTCTTTTCTTAATTTTTGTCAAAATTTTAAATCTATATGAAAAAAAATTCCCAAATATCTTTCGAAATCTTAAACTAAAAGTAAAATGAGAACGAAAAACAAAATGAATTTTAAGAAAATATCAAGTAAAAAATAGTAACACTTACGGTGTGCATCATAACCTCCTCCCAGGGGGTGCATTTTAATGGGCTGACGCTTCCTTGGCCGACCACTGCCACAATCCTTACCGGCGGGTCTTTTTGCTCCGTCACCGCATTTTTTTCCTTCTCCGTCTTTAGAACCACAGTAACAGTTGGTCTAGAGCTGGAAGTCGGATGCAGTGGAAAACGAGAGGCTCTGAATCGATGGTTTGGCGGAGGTAAAGCGGTGCGGATGGAGGTGAAGCAGCGTTTGAGCGGAGCACCGGTTTTGGATTTGGATAGAGGTGGAGGCGGAGGTTCCAGAACCAAGCTCATGACTTTACGGGTTTGAAAGGTAAGAGTGGGAGGGAGAGTTACTTGCAACGCTAAACTAAGTAGGATTGAAAATGGTGGTTGGTTGGTAGAGGAGTGTAGAACCCGCCCGCCTTTTCCAACTTGCTAGAACCGGCGTTTCAATACGTGGCGTGTTTCTGTTGAAGGATATGTCAACATACGCTCCGGTACTCAACAATTTAATCCTGAGTTATTAAAAAAAATTAATGAAAATGATAATATTTTTAATCAATTTAGCATAATAATAAATTTAGCTCTCATAATTTACATATTCTACCAATTTAATCATAATTTAATAAATTTAACTCACAATGTTTTTGCAAATATGTAAATGTTTGAGATTAAATTTGTTGAATTTTTTAAAACTAAGCCCAAATTAAAATATATATACAAACATTGAGGGATAAATTTGTTATTATATCACAATTAACGAAAGAGGGACTAATTTACAGTTTCAAAATTGAAAGAGAGTAGAGTGCACTATACTTAGATTGTAAATTTAGTATTTATGTCCTAATTTCATCAAAGTTGGAAATTTAAGTGAACTAGAAAGTTGTGTACTTAAGTGAGCAGTGATGTGGTATTGATTTAAAATTTAGGGTTGGACCTTTCACACATTCAATCTCACCAATTCTGAATCAGATTGGATTGTGTGTATCTCAGCATCAAGCATCATCGCAAACGTCAATTCTCAATTCCAATTGTGTATTAATAAAAGAAAATCATAGCAGCCTCTTAAATATTCTAATCCCATAACTTGTCCATTGGTAAGGTTCATAATAATAAATTTTTTATTTATCTCGAGTAAAATTATTATAATTTTATATGGTTAATATTTTAAGAATGAAGAAATAATAGAGGATACACGCGATTATCACACAAACTTGTGAATCGTCGTATCCTCGTACTTTTCACAAATGCCAGGGGATGAATGAAATGCATAATCCAACCTTCAAAACCTTTCGTATATATGTACAGACTATTTTAACTTAAAAAGCATTTTCAATTGAGCGGGGCGTCACCGCAAACGTCACATTTTCAACTCCAATTATTACTTCTTCTTTTTCGGTGTGTATAAGAACCCATTTCAGCCTCTGCAATTATCCTCATCCCATTAACTGTCAAGTTATAACTAGAATACCGACTCATCATCTGCCCTTCAATGGCGGACCAACAACAACCACCCCCCCAAGTCCTCTTAGTAACATTCGCTTCTCAAGGCCACATTAACCCTTCCCTTCAATTTGCCAATAACCTCATCAACAATGGCGTCCACGTCACGTTGATGTCGGCTTCTTCCATGATTCACCGATTCAACAAAGCTTCACCTGTCCATGGCTTGTCCTACGCCTATTACTCCGACGGCTATGACCATGCCTTTCAACTTTCCGGTGACACGAATCATTACCTTTCCGAGACAAAGCGTCACGGTACTCAATCCTTGAGAGAGTTTCTTGCTGATCAAGGCACTAGGTTCACTTCCATTGTTTACTGTACTCTTCTCCCTTGGGTGGCAACGGTGGCTCGTGAGTTTCACATCCCAGCCACCCTCCTCTGGTTCCAACCTGCTTCTCTTTTGAACATCTGTTACCATTACTTCAAGGGATACCATGAGATCATTACCAAAAACATCGATGACCCCATGTTTACAGTTCAAATGCCGGGGCTGCCACCGCTTTCTCGCCATGATTTACCTTCCTTTTTCATCCCGTCCAATCCACAAGCTATGCCACTCTTAACCATGAAAGAACATGTAGAAGTTCTTGACCAAGAGACCAACCCCAGAGTTTTAGTTAACACGTTCGATCTATTAGAAACTGAAGCCATAAAAGCGGCTGACAAGTGGTACAGTATGGTCGGAATCGGACCACTAATGCCAAACCTTGCTGAAACATCCATGGGAGGTGATCTTTTCAAGGTCACAAAAGAGCATAGAGAAATGGAATGGCTCAACACAAAGCCTCAAACATCAGTCATTTATGTCGCATTTGGGAGCCTTTCCACATTGGCTAAACCACAAATGGAGCTACTCGCGAAGGGGTTGCTTGAAACTGGGCGTCCATTTTTGTGGGTGATAAGGGAAAGTACTGATGAACAAGAAAAGGATCCATTGAGTAGGTTAAATGAACTGAAAAAGCTAGGGATGATAGTGCCATGGTGCCCACAAGTGCAAGTTCTTTCCCACCCATCGATCGGATGCTTTTTAACACACAGTGGGTGGAACTCGACGTTCGAAAGCTTGGTTTCAGGGGTACCCATGGTGACATTTCCTCAATGGGTAGACCAAGGAACCAATTCCAAGCTCGTCCAAGATGTATGGAAAACAGGTGTACGTCTAAGAGAGAATGAAGATGGAATGGTTGAAGCTGGTGAGATAAAAAGATGCTTGGAAATGGTGATGGGAGGTGAAGAAATTAAAAAGAATGCCAAGAAATGGAAGGATTTGGCTAAAGAAGCTGTGGAGGAAGGAGGGACTTCATATAACAACATTAAAGCTTTCGTGGAAGAGCTTACAAATAAATAAATAATTCCAGTTATTTTATATAAAATAAATAATTATAAAATTTTAATTTATTTCCAGACATGATCTAATATTGTTAAAAAATGAAATATCATTTTATAAATTTTGTTGGTGTATTAAATACATATTTTTATTTAGTAATATTGTTTTATATTTGGAATATAGTTTAAAATGATAGGAGAAAGGTTTTTAATTAATTTTAAGTATATTATTAAAATTTTATATTAATATTGAAATCTTTCACCTTTTCTTAAAGCATTGCCACTTCAAAAGACATCAAACTTTAATCATTGCAAAAAGCTATATATTTAAACAAACCTAATTGGATTTCTTAAACTCCTAACACCATCTTTACTTTGTTGGGATTATTTAAAACAACAATATCTACAATTTACTTCAAACATATCCAAATAATATTGTTTATACTAATCCTATGAGATGAAAATTAATGTAATATAATATTTTTAAATTTTAATTAATTTTTATCTAATCACATCATCTGTACCAAGTTCAAAAAAAAAAACTAATTCTAACTAGAATATTTGCGCAACCCTAATTTGTATCGAATTTAGATCTAGTATTTTGTCCAAACTTGAATTATATTAATTTACTATCATTTGTGCTGGGACCGGCTTACCCAACTTATAAAATCAAAATAATGGTAAGAACAACTACTCAAACCAGCAAACCAACAATTTATGGTCCGATTGGCTTTCTTTTGGATTGATAGTGTATTTATTTTTAGTGAGGTTAAAAATAGTAGTAGCGGTGAAATTGATTATTATAGTGATGAGATTGGATATTATAGCGATGAGATTAAAAAAAATAGTATATGGGTTTGGATTCTGTAATGAATAGGTGAGAATATAAAAGAACTATTAAACATATTAAATTAGAAATAATTTATAATAAAAATACCACTAATAACATTTTATTAAATTTTGTATATAATAAAAATAAATTATTTAGCATTTACAAAATTAATAAATAATTAAATGTTATTACAATCATATTTATATCTAATAATAATTTTATCAATAAATAATTAAAAGATTTTGAAATCCAAATATTTATTATTTTATTTAATATTCCAAAACTAATCATATAGTTGTTGAATTTATTTTTACTTTATATTTTATTTGTATAGTTCTATATTCTATGTTATATTTATATTTATCTATTTGTATTTTCTTACTTTTATATTATAAATTCTATTTGATAATTTTATTTTTAGCCATTATCTAGCTAGCTTATTTTATTTATTAATAAAAGGATAGAAAAGAGTCTGGTTGTATTTAGCTTTCTTTACTCAAAATGGGTAAATGAGTTTTTGTACATAAGATCAAAGAGTGAATTGGTCATTCTGTTAAAAATTCCATCTATTTTATTATTAAAAATAGTCCGTGTATGTCATGAGATACATATAGCACG
The DNA here is from genome assembly GCF_025698545.1 of Gossypium raimondii. NCBI lineage: Eukaryota > Viridiplantae > Streptophyta > Magnoliopsida > Malvales > Malvaceae > Gossypium > Gossypium raimondii. The sequence continues at coordinate 6,311,943 of NC_068566.1, read as the reverse complement.
CTACATATCATTGTTTAGTTAATCTATTAGCTATGTCACTTTTAACTCTAGAATTGAATGAAATTTTAACAGAAAAGATTAATTTGCTCTTTGATATAATGTACAAAGATTATCTTGTCATTTTTAAGTAAAAAGAAAAAAGAAAAATGCAATCTAACAATTAATATACGGGTCTCTATGATATTTTACAAAAAATAACAAAATAATAAAAAAAAGAGCAAAGTAAAGACTAGGGATGACAACCGACATGGAAAATATGGGGTTCCTTTTTGTCCTTCTTTACATCATGCTCAAGGCTTTAGGATGATAGGAATGATATAATGGGTTGGGTTTAAATTAAGTTTTAAAATATACCGTCCACAACTTTGTTTGAATAAAGAATGGGCTCCCATGTTTAGATGGATAATTTAACCTTTAAATACATTTATTAGAAAACCAAATCAATATGAAGAATCGAACTGAAAGTATGGTAGCCACCTAACAAAATTCTTTTATGGGATCGAAATTAAATTATAATTGTAATACCCAATTTTAGCCTGGGCCCAAAATCATAGATAAATAAACACCAAATTAAAACAAAATAAAATAAACCAAATAAATGTCCAGCTTATTACAATAGTAGGCCCGATTAATTTGCCCAAACCCAAAACACATTAGACCACCTAGCCCAACTAACTAAACCCCAACCCGTTTTAACCCAAATCACTAGCCCAAAATCAGAACTGAATACCCCTAGCCCAAAACCGAAACAAATAGAAACCCTAGGGTTTCAGAAATGGCACGAGCGCCGCAACAGTGACCTCCAGCACCGCTCTCCCTAGCCACGCACACCTCCGTACCGCCACGTCAGCCCCCGTACGAACGTATCTGCACGCAAACAAACAAAGGCAGCAGAGAACAAACCAATTGGATATTTTTTTATTTTATTTTAATTTTATTCGATTTCTTTTCGGGTTCTTTGAAAAAATGAGAATATAAGAACCGAAAGAATTTTTGTATTTCTCCTTACGCGCATGCTGAATACAAAAAGTTTGAAATACAGAAAGGTGATTCATTTTTTTGGTCTTCTTTTATTTTTCCTTTTTTCCTTTTCAGCGCTTATTTGATTCGTGATTTATAAGGGAAATAATAGAAAGAAATTAAAAGAGGGGAGAAAATACCTCGTCGTCGAATCCCCTGTTCTCTCTGTCGCCGTCGGAGCTTGAGCAGGGGTTCAGAGATCCGTTTGAAGGATCGATGAGCAGAGCGGCGCAACCATGTATAGAAGGGCCTAGGGTTTCTTCTTTTAACCTTTGTTTTAAAAATAAAGAAAAGGGGTTGCTGATTAGGTTAACAGGGCGTTTGTAGTGCATTGAAACGACGCCGTTTAAAGGCCTGTGACCCTCGCGGTGACCCTACCCGAGAGAAGGATCCGCGCGTTTTGGGTCTGATGGGATTATTGTGCAACGAGCCCCTCCGCATTTGCTTTCATTTTAATTCGATTTTTATTCGTTTTTAATTGTTACCTCATATTTAGTTCCAATTTCAATTAGATCCATGATTAAACGGCATCGTTTCGATGATTGGGTTTAAGTGCCTGAATTGATGCGCTTAATTGCTTTAATAACCCTTTTGATGTTAAATAGTTTCCAATTCAGCCGTTTACATATTTATTTCAAATCAACCCTTAGAATTTTGTTTGGGTTCAAAATAGATCCATTCCCCTTAAATTAATCAGTTTATTATTATTGATTTCATTTAAGGTTATTATAATTATTGGTTTTTGTATATACCTACTAACCTATTTTTCCTACAATTTTTATTATTTAATATTATTTCATGAATTCATTACTTAATTTTATAAATATTTTTTATATGCTATCTTAGCATAATTTATACATGTTTTCTCTGTTCGTGTATGTATAGATATATACAATTAGTTTCAAAATTTTTCCATAGTATTATCTTATATTTTTATATATGTATAAATAATATGCTATTAATTACAAATGTTTTTGTCATGCACGAAAGTCTTGTTTTTTTATTTGCTATTTTATTTTACTTATTTTAATTTTTATATATATTATTACTATATACTGTTAATTACCTTAGGTTTTATTTATACAAACCAAAATGTCGATATTAATTTTAAGTTATTCACTTTTATTTTATTTTTATTAAATTTCCATTAAAACCAAAATGTCGATATTAATTTTTGTTTTTTAACATTATTATCAAATTTTCTTTTGCAAATCTTCATATTATCTATTATTATTTTTTCTTTTTGTATCATGAGATATCTTTTAAAAAATTAGTTACTAATTTATTGGATGCTTGATTATTGATATTGATGTTTGTATAATATGATTTTGCCTATTACTTGCTTGATTGCTTCTAGTTTAAGCTTAGATGGTTTTTTTGTATATATTGCTATTCAATTATATTGTTTGTAAGGATTGGTTTTTATTAAAGCATTATAATCATTTTATGTCAAAATTCTTAAAAAAGCTTGATGTTCGTAAGTTCACGAGAGAATCGTGCCCTAACTTACTGGGCTTCAATTATTCTCGACGAATTTAGATAATCAACTGTTCGTTTTATTAAAACCATACAATGGTTAAAATAAAGTTCTTAAGATTACAAAATGTTGGATCCTAACTTACTGGATACGACATTTTGTTGTCTCGATTGTAAAATAAAGTCAATGTTTGCGGTTTAAGAGTTTCGAGAAGTTGAACCCTAACTAACTGGATTCTGATTTCTCGATTGACTTAAACAATCAATTAACCTTCTTTAAACGCATGATTTTCTTAAAAAAAAGAACATATTTAATTTCGAACCTTGAATTGTAACACTCTAACTCATTGAGTGCGACAATTTATTCGAAACATGCGCCTATCATTCAATCTAGTTTATTCAAGTTTTCATTTCAAAGGATCGTATTTTAAAATCTTTTCAAGTTTCGACACTAAGACATTAAACAATCAATTCGATACCAATTTTGGGCATTATGAAGGTGATAACCCTTCCTCATGCGTAATCGACTCCCGAATCTACTTCCTCAAAATTTCGCAGACTAAAATCGTTTTCAAGGTGATCCGATTACACCTCCAATAAAAATTGGTGGCGACTCCCATTTCAATTTTTGAAAGTCGATCCCCTTTTTTTAAATACATTTTAAAAATGGTTTCGACAATAATTTTTACAATTGTAAAAATATAATTTTATTATTTTAATAGTTTATATTTTTATAATTTTTAAAAGATTAAATCAAACTTTTATCATCTTAGAGGGCCAAAATGTAATTTTACATTTACTAATTTACATTTTTAAAAATTTTAAAGGGAATAAATGAAAAATTTTCTATTTTAAGGGGAACACCCCCTACCAACCCCCTAGCTATGCCCTTGGTGGAAAGATTAGGTATAGAGGTGCTCATGGGCCAGGTTAGGCCTAAGCATAGTATTAACATTCTTTATGTTTGTCGAATCCCTACCCGACCCAAAATCTGGGCCTAAAATTTTGCACAAACTCACTCATATTTATAAAAGATTAATCCAAGCTTATTTTAGGTCTGCTCATATTATTTTTTAAAGATTTTTAAAAAATATTTATTTTATTTTAATATTTAATAGTTTTATACATTTTTTATTTATTAATTTTTTTTATATAATCATCTTAATATTATTTTAATGCTTACATTAGAGGAGTATTATATATTTAGTACATGTTTATTTTTTTTAATGTGTTCTAAATTACATGATATATAAAAATAACATAACATAAAATATTATAAACTTCAAATGGGCTCGACCCATATTTTAAATGAATTTAAATATTTTGCTCAATCTCATTTTTTGGACTTAATATTTTTGCCCAAACCCACCTAAATTTCAAGCGGATCTTCAGACCTGAAAGGGTGACCTGACCTATAAACAAGTCTAATTAGATCACTATACATTTTGTTAAATAGAACGTTTTGTCCTTTAATTAGTTCTTAAAAAAGAAAACACGAAAAAAATTGGAAGGATTAAATATTGAAGGGATAAAAATTTAGAACGGTAGAAAACATATTTTTCGTTTCATTGGCATATTTAGTAAAAAATGAAAAATGAAAAGAAAAGAAAATTATTTCTATCTACTATTTGGTAGGGTTGAAAAATGAAAGGAAAAAAAATTAAAAATACATAATTTTAAACTAACACACACATCTCTCTCATTTCCTCTCCTCTCATCTTTCCAATTTAGAAATATTAGTTTTTATACATTAGGATGGAAAATTATCATTTTTCCTATTTTTTTTCCTCTCAGTTTTTCTTTCCAACCAAATACACTCAAATTTATTTTCATTCTACTTTTCCACACCCTTCTCTCATTTTTCCACTTTCCCATCCAACTAAACACACTCTAAAACCTGAAAAAGCTATTGGTTGTGACCTTATTCTAATTTATGAACTCATTTGCAACAAAGCAAAACAACAAATACACCCTAATATATATATATATACCAGGCAATGCTTATGAAAGTAATATGTTTGCTATATTTTTGTTGGATAATTGAGTGGAGACGATAGAATCTGAGACTTATATGAAAATAAATAGTAGACTTCAAGGCGCGGATGATGCTTTCCAAAGAGAACTATTTGCCCTCACACAAAGTTGCTAGAGGGTTAAGACAAAGGTCTTCCCGAGATACAACGAAGTTCTGAATTTCCTTTTATTAGCAAAATCAAGGAATTTCCTAACTCTTACTCTACTTTCTAAAAATAGGATTGATTGTAATTGTGTAATTTGTGAGCACCATAATGCCTCTATTTATATGCACTCAATGAATACAATTTTGAAGAGCCACAACCCTTCATATTGGACATATTTCTTGGGAGAAACATGTCTCATGGAAATGTATCCATTAGATGATAAATCATCACTTTTAATTTGAATAATGCTTATGAATAATTAAATTTGTAATATGATAAATTATCACTTTTAATTTGAATAGTGCTCATGAAGAATTAATTTGCAATCCATAATTTCCAACAATCCCCCACTAGATTGCTAATTCCAGAAAATAAGTACACAACGATTATGCATAAAGAAAGGTGTCCGCAGATTGAACTTTCTTTTAGTGTAAACTCTCAAAGTATCAACAAAGTGAATGGTGGCTAGTCACTTAAACCATCACTCATAAAATCAATACCGGAAAACTTTCACGAATAACCTTAAAGTATTAGAGTAAGAGTTTAATTTGTTTTAGTACCATTATGGCCATGTGTTCATCCCGTTTCATGAACATGTACGAGAGAAAACTATAAAAAAAATCTCGTTGAAGCGACACCACTTCATATCCATATAGGTGGATTTCATGACAATTAATGTCCATCCATTAAGAGTAAAACTCATCCTCCTAAAATATGAACACACTAAATCCTGATCCTTAGTGTACGTTGTCACTCGATAACTTGTTATTACCCTTTAAACCTTGAAACTAAGTTTTGGCTAGAAGGAGGTAGGGTTTCCATTATCAATGATGTGATTAGAATGGTTTTAATCCCATCTTAGTGGTGGTAATATTAACTTGTTATTGCGTTGTTGTATTTCTCTTCAAGAGCTTTCCATATTTCCACCGGGGATTGCATCGACATTTAAAGATCATACAATCAATCAGACAATGTGCTGAAGATGTGTCATAGACATGTGAAATTGTCTTCTTCGTGCTTCTTCTTGAGTTCAGTCATTTTCGCAATTTCCTCGGAGTTTGCATTAGGAGCGGGATCCTCCATAGGTTATAGGTTTGGATCCATAATGTATGCCACATTTAAGACGGTAAGAAGAAACAACATCTTGTCCTTCCAATGATTAAAGTTTGAAATTTCAAATCGATCAAGTTTCACAAACTCTTAGTTCATCACATTGAATACGGCAGTAGCCTCCATCGCCATCTCCAATTTAGTTCTCTTTGACTGTTGGATAATTGAGTGGAGACGATAGAATCGGAGACATATATGAAAATAAACAGTAGACTTCAAGGCGCGGATGACACTTTCCAAAGAGAACTATTTGCCCCTACACAAAGTTGTTAAAGGGTAAAGACAAAGGTCCTCTCGAGATACAACGAAATTTTTAATTTCCTTTGATTAGCAAAATCAAGGAATTCCCAAATTCTTACTTTAATTTCTGAAAATAGGATTGATTGTAATAGTGTAATTTGTAAGCACCATAATGCCTCTATTTATATCCACTCAATGAATACAATTTTAAAGAGCCACAACCCTTCATATTGGATGTCGAAACTATCTTTTTGAAGACAAAAATTTAGTTGTCGACTTTAAAAATAAAACTGGAGTCGCCACCAATCCTTTATTAAGGTGTGATCGGCTCACCTCAAAAATTATTTTGGTTTACGCATTTTGAGAAAACGAGTTTGGGAGTCAGTTACGTACGAGAAAGGATTAGGACCTTCGTAACGCCCAAAATCGGTACCAAATTGATTATTTAATGTCTTAGTGTCGATGGCTAAAAAGATTTTTAAAACAACTCAAATGATGAAATCTGAAAAGGATACTCAATTGTTCAAGTCATGTAAAGAAATCAAGTCCCAATACGTTAGGGTACAATTTCTCAAAATTCCCAAACTTTGAATATCACTTTTATTTTATGCAAAAATCTTCATTTTGAGAAGGTAATATGACATGCCCAATACATTAGGACACAACAAGTTAAGTTCCAAAAATAATTTTTGTACTCATGCATTTTAAATAAAAAATATTCCCAGTTATTTAAGATTAACAAAGAAAATCGGAACCCAATACGTTATGGCTCAATTTCCTCGAAAATCTCAAACTTCGAATATTGCTTTTATTCAAAATAAACCTTGAATCAAGAAAAATGATTTTGATATATCGAAAAAACCAAGATTTATATTCCAATGGGTATGTTAAAATTAATGTACAATATGAAACAAATACTTTAATTTAAATTACATGTATATGTATTTACAAAGTGTTAATTCATATATACTTACATGTATACAAAAATTATAAAAGAACATAACCATAAAATATATAAAGTTTACATTAAAAAAATAAAAATGTAAGCATAATATATTAGTAATTATAAAAATATGGATATGTAAATATTTACAAAATAGGAAACTAAAATGTATAAGTATATATACATAGGTAAATCATGAAAATTAGCATACGTATATATTCAAATACATATATATATGTACAATATGTATATAAAATAATGGGATACATCAAATAACAAAGAATATTTATAATAATTTTAAAATAAATAAATAAAAAGTGTATGTATATTATAGAAAATGTATAAAATATGTACCAATATATGTGAACTATATACGAAACAATATATATATTACATAAAAATCGATGTATGCATATGGATATAAAAACAATAAAATAATAATAATAATAATAGTAAATAATAATAATACAATGTCAAATAATATAAAAGAAATTAAAAAAACCGATTAAGGATCAAATTGAAAACTAAACAGAATTTAAGGGCCGCATTTAGCATTAGAAAACACGCGAATGGACCTAATCAAAGCGCGCACAACAAAAGAAGGACCCAAATAGAAATTAATCCGTTCTCTCAAAACGTTGCGCAGCATCACGGGCCAATTGAAACAGAAGCAAATCATGCAGCACGATTTAAAAGAAATAAGATGGGCTTGATTGAAACGCCTCACAAATTGGAGGGACCATAGCGCAAGCCATCAATACGGCGCCGTTTTACCTCTGTTATTTAAAATTTTTTTTCTAAAACCATTTGCAACAGAATGAAAGGGAAAAAAATTTAAAAAACCCCAAATGCTCTGCTAGGGTTTTCAACCTCTAGCTCTTTGCGCCGCCGATCAAGCCTAATGCCCATGCTCCTACTTCGACGGAGAAGACACCGGTCCCGACGACTCCGGTGTCCAGGTAAGTTTTTTCTTTCTTTTCTTGTTATTTTAGGTAAAACAAAATGAAAATAAAAGAAAATAAAAAGAAATATAAACAAAAAGAAATGACGAACACTACCAAAGTAAAAACCTTAAAAAAAGAAAATTTGATCTGTATTTCCCTCCATTTTTTTGTTTTTTTTACACTGAATTCCCCCTTTTACAGAATAAAAGCCGACCTTATATAGCCCAAAAAATCAAATACAAGTGTTGTTTTTCACTGTTTCTTTTCTTTTGGACTCTTTTGAGTCTGTGTTTGTAGGTGTACGTGCGCACGTAGGGAGGATCGACTCCGAGACGTACGTTGCATAGACTCCGCTGGAGGCGTTGCGGCTAGGGTTGCTGCTTCTGCATATTTGCTTTGGACCATGCTAAAATCGGGCCTGGGTTTTGGGTTGGTTAATGATATTGGGCTTGTAAAAGAAAATGGACTCTTTATTTGGGTATTTTTGTTCATTATTTTTACATATGGGCCAGGCAAATAATTGGTATTACAGCTGCCCCTCTTTGCTCATTATCGTGTAACGAGAATGGAGTAAAGACTTAAAAAAATCAATTTTTTCCTGGTAGTACGGACCTTGGCGTTTTCAGTGCTTCTCTACTTCAAAATAGCCTCATTCCTTCCTACTGCATCCTCAGAGGTATAGGAACTGATGCTTCAATCCACTCCTACTGTAATGTCGGGGAGATAGGATTCATACATTGTAGTTTCTCAAAAGAACAAAACTTGGTATCTTTAATCTGTTCCACTGCAGCTCCAGGGAGATAAGATTTATAGCTTCAACTTGTTCTGCTACAACTTTAAGATAAATCTTGATGTGATCTGCTCTACTGCAACTTCAGAGAGATGAGATCTGTGGTCTTAACACACTCCATTGCAACTTCAAGGAGATAGAATTATCTTCTTCTGTCTACTCCACTGAAACTTCAGGGAGATAAGACTTGTATCTTCGATCGCTAATATATGGGAAGACAAGATCTACTTTCTAAAATCTACTTCGCCCCCAATATGGGAAGACAAGATCTGCTATCTTTGATCTACTTCACGCCAATACATGAAGACAAGATCTGCTATCTTCGATCTACTTCACGCCAATACATGAAGACAAGATCTGCTTTCTTCGATCTACTTCACGCCAATACATGAAGACAATATCTGCTTTCTTGGATCTACTTCACGCCAATACATGAAGACAAGATCTGCTTTCTTGGATCTACTTCACCCCAATACATGAAGACAAGATCTGCTTTCTTCGATCTACTTCACGCCAATACATGAAGATAAGACCTGCTTTCTTCGATCTACTTCACGCCAATACATGAAGACAAGATCTGCTTTCTTTGATCTACTTCACGCCAATAAATGAAGACAATATCTGCTTTCTTGGATCTACTTTCTTGGATCTACTTCACGCCAATACATGAAGACAAGATCTGCTTTCTTTGACCTACTTCACGCTAATACATGAAGACAAGATCTGCTTTCTTCGATCTACTTCACTCCAATACATGAAGACAAGACCTGTTTTCTCTGATCTACTTCATGTCAATACATGAAGACAAGATCCATTACATCTGATCTACTTCATGTCAATATATGAAGACAATATCCATTATCTTTGATCTACTTCATGCCAATACATGAAGACAATATCCATTATCTTCGATCTACTTCATGTCAATACATGAAGATAAGATCTATTTTCTCTAATCTACTTCATGTCCATAGATGAAGACAAGATCCATTACCTCTGATCTACTTCATGTCAATACATGAAGACAAGATCCATTATCTTTGATCTACTTCATGTCAATACATGAAGACAAGATATGTTTTCTCTGATCTACTTCATGTCAATACATGAAGACAAGATCTGCTACTTTTTAACCTGCTCCACTGTTGCTCAGGATGATAAGGCTTTATAATTTCACCGATTTGTTCTCTATGGAACATGACCTGTATAATTCACTTTATGAACCTAATTATGCCTAATGATTAGGATGTCATGAATAGAATGAATCAAATACTCCTAACTAGACATGTATGAATAACATTTGAATAAATGCAGAATGTCATTTTTCAAGAATGATTTCTCCTTGTCACTTAGGTTATCATTACTCAAAGTTTATTTAAAGTTTCATCGCTAATGTGCTATAGCGCCTTCTTGCTCGGCTGGAGTCTCCAAAGAAACACTTAACCAGATTGCCCCCTACTGTAAACCTCCAAGTTTGATCCATTGGGATGCAAAATTTGTACCATCTTTCTCCCGTTGTAACCCAAGAGTAAAAAGATTTGGCTTTTTCTCAATCCTCTACTATCACAATTCAAGGATACAGAATGTGAAACTCTTTAGTCTCTTACACCATTCCCAGGGTGTCATACTAAATGCTCATGTACAAATAAAGAATTTCCTTCTCCAAGAACAACTTCTTCTCATTACCTGATGAACATCGCTTGCCCCGTTATCGAAGTCTTATCACCAACACGACCTCATCATCTTGTTCAGTCAATGTTTTTTACAACAAAATGTGAAGGGATAGTCTTAATTTAGACTCTCCCTCTTAGATATTCAACCTTTAAGCTTGATGTATTCTAAATAATAGCCTTGTTTCAGGTTACCGTATTATTTAGAAACTTCTAGAGTAATATGCAAAACTTCTCTTGTGAAAGTTTTATTAGTCTATTAATTATTATCCTAATGCAACATACTTGCAAAAAGATCATGGATAAGAATAGAGTTGATTCTAAGTATAGCTCGAAATGAATAAATTGTCAAGGATAATAAAGATGGATAACAAAGAAATTGATTTAGGAATGCGTATCTTAGAAATGAATGAAGTGTTCCAAGAATAACAAAAATAGTATAAGGATTAGGTGCCCTAGATATCACAGCTTGAACTTCTCTGTACAGACTTTCTGAAGACTATTCTGAGTTTAACATGTGTTTAGGAGATCTATAGTAATTTGCCGATGTCCCAAAATGTCGCCTACCCTTTCCTATTGATTTAGGTATAGCAAGACCACTGCATGCCCCATTTTGATCAGCATTTGAGCTACTCCGATAATCTCATGCCCAATTTTGATCAATATTTGAGCCGCCCTTTTTGGGTTTTCAACTCAAATCCCCTTTGGTCTAAGGCGCCCTTTGCGGGTTTTCACATTAGCCTCTCCATTTTACTTTTCCATTTTTCAATTTTCATTTTCACTTTTTCATTTTTCATATCGTCATTTTTGTACGACTTAAAGTGCCCTTTATGGGTTTTTACCTCGATCATCTCATTCTTTAAGCGGAGTATTTCCTGACTGAACTTGAGTTTACAGGACTTTGCAGGTTTATCATCCATCTCCCTCAAAATCAAAGCTCCTTTGGAAAAGACCTCTCTATAACATAAGGTTCTTCCCAATTTGACATCCATTATTTTTTTTGTAGAGTGAGGATCTTCTTCAGCATTAGGTCGCCATCGTGGAATTCTCTGGGACAAACGTTTTGCTATAGGCTCGCATCATTCATTTCTTGGTACATCTGACCCTGATGAATAGTTTCTAGCCTTTTTTCAACTAGGTTCAACTAATCGTATCGGGATTGGATCTTCATCCTACTTCAGCTCAGCCAAAACTCGAAGAGAAAGAATTTTAACTTCAATGAAAAAAACGTGATAAACTGGAAAGAATGGCATTGCCCCGGTAGAGTTTTCATTGCACCATTCATGATATTCACCTTGAACATACTACAAATATCTGATATCGTGCTGTTGTTCAGATTGCAATGACAGCGCTTAAACCGGGCACATCCTGGTACGACCATGCGAAGGCATCTTTGAATGCTTGAAGTAACCCAACAACGTCTTGCTTTATTTTTTCGGTCATGTATGTTCCCTCAAGGTCACAGTCTCTATTGCCTCATTTGTTTCTCTTATTGCTTTATCATTTTCAACAAGTCAGGAGATAAGCTACAATTTATGACATCTTCAAAGTCATGATATCCCTCTAAACACATGTCTCACTCAAAAGGCGATTTTGAGTCTGTAGCAGCGTCACTCATGTCATTGATATCCAAGGACTTATTGTAGGTGCTAAAGGATATACAAAGAATAATATGAATGAATGAATGAATGGTTTGGCAGAAAAAATCCAAAAGAATGAAAAAAAATCGTAAAGAATGAAAGAACATTTGCTCAAAAATGATTGCAATGATGTATTTTATTAAAATAATAATGTTCAGACATGAGCCTATTTCACAAAGAAGTTCTTATTGCTTCTAGGCTAAAATCAATAAGTGTGTTCTGAACATTACTCTAACAAACTCTAAATACTATAGGGTTTCTTCTGCAGTCCAATTATTTAGAACATCTCAAAAGCGAATATCTAACAAGGACCCTTTTAAATCGCGTCTTATTATATGGCATCAATGTGAAAATCTCACTACTTCTTCATACATTGCATTCCCTCCATCATCAATCATGATTGGGTAGTGGATTTTCTGCACTAGATGAGTCACCAAACTTGACAACACCCATGTCGATGAGTCTTCCAACTAGTTTCTTGAAGGCAGTGCAATTCTCTATTGAATGTCCCGTAATTCCTGCATGGTAGTCACATTGTGTGTTCGCATCATACCATTCGGGATACGGAGGTTGTAGAGGCTTCACATGAAAAGGGGAAACAACATGTGCATCAAACAAATTTTGATACAGTTCCTTATACGGTACTGGGATTGGTGTAAACTGGAACTTCTCAGTCTTCATGCTGGAATCTTGCCTCGATGAATTCTGTTGATTACCAACCCCCTTTCTTGGCTGACTCACAGTAACTGATTTAGAGTAACCCGTGTTGTTCACCTCATTTTCTCTTCTTCTTGAGACTGACCTCTTGTTACTCTCCCCTGCATCAATTTTCCCGCTTCTTATAGCATTTTCAATCATTTCACCATTTATAACTATGTCAGAAAAGTTTTTTGTGGCACTCCCTAACATATGAGTAATGAACAGTGCTTTCAATGTGTTAATAAACAGCATAGTCATCTCTTTCTCCAAGAGCAGTGGCTGAACTTGGACTGTGACTTCCCTCCATCTTTGTGTATAATGCCTAAAGCTTTCGCTCGGCTTCTTCTCCATATTTTGAAGAGTGATTCTATCAGGAGTCATGTCTGTTACATGACTATATTGTTTCATGAACGCTTGCGCCAAATCCCTCCATGAACTAGTTATGGTACGACTCAATTGATTGTATCACTTAGATGTTGCCCCTGCGAGGCTATCCTGGAAACAATGTATCAATAGCTGGTCATTGTTAACATATCCGGCCATTCACCTGCAGAACATGGTGATATGAGCTTCTGGGCAACTTGTCCCATTGTACTTTTTGAATTTGGCATCTTAAACTTATGAGGGAGTACCAAATCTGGAACTAAACTCAGCTCTTTAGCGTCAATCCCTCGATAGCTTTCAGTGACCTCCATCGCCTTGAACTTCTCCTCGAGCCACTTGCACCTTTCCTCTAACTATTTCGGCAACTCTTCCTTTATTCTTTCCTTCTCAGCCACTTCATCAAAGTCAGGAATAGCAGAGTTAACAGGGTTATTTCCGGGATTAGAGCCCGATCCAGCTTGGAAGTTCGAAACACCAGCCTGAAACTGCTGAGGTATGATGGTGACAGTAGATCTGTGCGGGTATTCAGCTTGAGTTCGCACATGTGGAGGGATGAAGCCTGGAGGATAGAGAGGTTCATCATCATTTCCTTCTTCAACATTTGCCATGGGGCACTTTCCTTTATCACTTCCCCCAGTTACCAGTTGGGTTAGCTTTTCCATCATATCATTCTGAGATTCTTGCATCTTTTTCGACATATCCTGCTGCATTTTGTCTAACCACTCTTGTACTTGTAGCTGAAGTCGGTCTTGCATATCCTTCTGGTACTGTTCGAGCTTTTCCAATCTCTGATCCATATCTTTAATCCTTGCTCGAGTGCCGTAATGGTGTTTGGTTGGTTAGTTGGTTTCCAAGTTAACTGGGCAATGATTTTAGTTAATTAGGATCATCTAGTGGTGTTTAATGCATATGATGTAATGAAATGCAAATGCATGAAATGAATGCAAAAAGAGACGTTGATTCTGGTTCAATTCTTTACTAGAAAAACTTCGCTAGAAAACAAATCTCTTTACATAAAGCGGATATATATACGGCTTCGCCCTCTTACTCCAAGCAAAGACATCGACCATTCAGGTATTAAGATGTATCTCGCGAATTTGAGTTCCTTCTTGTTTGATCTAGGTCGTAACTCCTTGCTCGCTCACGTTCATTATCTTCTTTAAGAGGTTGAAATCTTTGATGACTTTTGAATAACCTTTGGCAATTTGAATCCTCAGGTCACGCAGCAAAGTCGTATACTCCTCTTGTTAGGTTTTTCGTGTCACGTTTTCTTAGACTATACTCGGACAACCGTATTATCTTCCACCTTATCAAGAAACCCGTTTTCTGTGGTAAGTTCTCTATTTGACAACCAAACATGAATCAACATCTCTTTTCTATAATGAAATGCCATGCAGTCTAAATGCCATGCAGTCAAAGTGAAACACAAAAAGTCAGTATTAGGTACAAACAATCAAAACACTTATTCAGGTGTCTACTAGGGTTTAGTGTAGTTCTATATAGGGTGAGTTCCTAAGGTTCACTATATGAAGTTTGGCTTCTAGAGCAAAGGTACCCGAACCAGCAGATTCCTCAATCCTCACCCATTATAGGCTCATATGGATCGAGTTCGGTTCAGGGGAATACTTTTCCCTATGGCTGTACGGAGATGAAAATCTCACGAAGACATAGGTACAGATGTATCCCGAAAGCGGTCCACTACCCTGCACGGAGGTGAAAACCTCACGAAGGACTAGTTTCTCGCTCCCACTTAAGGGCTAAAACGGATCATGCAATGCAAAATGCAAATACAGATCAACCAACTTGATTCAATCATGTAAATGAGTCAAGATGAAAATCAATAAATGCAAAAGGAAATCATGATTTTTAGAAAAATTTTGGCTTTCGACAAAGAAGAAAAAACATAATCAATTCATGGCTCGACTCTCAAACGTCCCCAGCGGAGTCGCCAAGCTGTCGAAACCATCTTTTTGAAGACAAAAATTTAGTTGTCGACTTTAAAAATAAAACTGGAGTCGCCACCGATCCTTTATTAAAGTGTGATCGGCTTACCTCAAAAATTATTTTGGTTTACGCATTTTGAGAAAACGAGTTTGGGAGTTAGTTACGTACGAGGAAGGATTAGCACCCTCGTAACGCCCAAAATCGGTACCAAATTGATTATTTAATGTCTTAGTGTCGATGGCTAAAAAGATTTTTAAAACAACTCAAATGATGAAATCTGAAAAGGATACTCAATTGTTCAAGTCATGTAAAGAAATCGAGTCCCAATACGTTAGGGTACAATTTCTCAAAATTCCCAAACTTTGAATATCACTTTTATTTTATGCGAAAATCTTCATTTTGAGAAGGTAATATGACATGCCCAATACATTGGGACACAACAAGTTAAGTTCCAAAAATGATTTTTGTACTCATGCATTTTGAATAAAGAATATTCTCGGTTATTTAAGATTAACAAAGAAAATAGGAACCCAATACGTTATGGCTCAATTTCCTCGAAAATCTCAAACTTCGAATATTGCTTTTATTCAAAATAAACCTTGAATCAAGAAAAAATGATTTTGATATATCGAAAAAACCAAGATTTATTTTCCAATGGGTATGTTAAAATTAATGTACAATATGAAACAAATACTTTAATTTAAATTACATGTATATGTATTTACAAAGTGTTAATGCATATATACTTACATGTATACAAAATTATAAAAGAACATAACCATAAAATATATAAAGTTTACATAAAAAATAAAAATGTAAGCATAATATATTAGTAATTATAAAAATATGGATATGTAAATATTTACAAAATAGGAAACTAAAACGTATAAGTATATAAAATACATATATATATGTACAATATGTATATAAAATAATGGGATACATGAAATAACAAAGAATATTTATAATAATTTTAAAATAAATAAATAAAAAGTGTATGTATATTATAGAAAATGTATAAAATATGTACCAATATACGTGAACTATATAAGAAACAATATATATATATTACATAAAAATCGATGTATGCATATGGATATAAAAATAATGAAATAATAATAATAATAATAATAATAGTAAATAATAATAATAATACAATGTCAAATAATATAAAAGAAATTAAAAAAACCGATTAAGGATCAAATTGAAAACTAAACAGAATTTAAGGGCCGCATTTAGCATTAGAAAACACGCGAATGGACCTGATCAAAGCGCGCACAACAAAAGAAGGACCCAAATAGAAATTAATCCGTTCTCTCAAAATGTTGCGCAGCATCACGGGCCAAATTGAAACAGAAGCAAATCATGCAACACGATTTAAAAGAAATAAGATGGGCTTGATTGAAACGCCTCACAAATTGGAGGGACCATAGCGCAAATTTACCCTTTAAGGCCAGAACGCGCGGATCCTCCCCTCCGGGTCGGGTCACCGTGCGGGTCTGGCCATCAATACGGCGCCGTTTTACCTCTATTATTTAAAATTTTTTTTCTAAAACCATTTGCAACAGAATGAAAGGGAAAAAAATTTTAAAAAACCCAAATGCTCTGCTAGGGTTTTCAACCCCTAGCTCTTTACGCCGCCGATCAAGCCTAATGCCCATGCTCCGACTTCGACGGAGAAGACACCGGTCCCGACGACTCCGGCGTCCAGGTAAGTTTTTTCTTTCTTTTCTTTGTTATTTTAGGTAAAACAAAATGAAAATAAAAGAAAATAAAAAGAAATATAAACAAAAAGAAACGACGAACACTACCAAAGTAAAAACCTTCAAAAAAAGCAAATTTGATCTGTATTTCCCTCTTCTTCTTTTTTTACACTGAATTCCCCCTTTTACAGAATAAAAGTCGGCCTTATATAGCCCGAAAAATCAAATACAAGTGCTGTTTTTCACTGTTTCTTTTCTTTTGGACTCTTTTGAGTTCGTGTTTGCAGGTGTACGTGCGCGCGTAGGGAGGATCAGCTCCGAGACGTACGTCGCATGGAGTCCGCTGGAGGCGTTGCGGCTAGGGTTGCTGCTTCTGCATGTTTGCTTTGGACCATGCTAAAATCGGGCCTGGGTTTTGGGTTGGTTAATGATATTGGGCTTGTAAAAGAAAATGGACTCTTTATTTGGGTTATTTTGTTCATTATTTTTACATGTGGGCCAGGCAAATAATTGGTATTACATTGGACATACCTCTTGAAGAAACATGTCCCATCAAAATATATCATCATAAATAATTAATTTGCAATCTATAGTTTCCAACCAAAATATTTTATCTAAATGTAAAAAGGAAGGTTGAAAGACCTTTCTTTGATGCACTCGTTTTCCTTTTTCATTTCACGTTTTAGAAAAAAAATGGTTTACTTTTAATCATTCTACTATTCTTATATATATACATATTTTACGTTAAGGTATTTATTTGTAATCATTATTTTTAAATTTTGATCAATTTTAAAATATTTAAAAATCAAGTTACATTTTAGATTTTAAAATTCAAATCTAATTATTAACATTTTAATATTTTTAATAAAACAGTATTTTGAAAATGAATTCATTTAACAAAAATGTTTTAATAAAAGAATTAACATATTATAATAATTGAATTTATATATTTAAAACTAAAAAATAAAAATACTAAATTCCTTAATATAAAAGGATAGAAATGAGTTGACATAATTAGAGAGTTTGAGTGGGAAAAGAGAGATGAAAATGACAGTGTTTACTTGAATTTTGGGCAGTAGACAAAAAAGTCCTTATAACTCACATTTGATGACCGTGGAATTCTCATTTCTCATATGTAGATCCCATATAATTTGGCAACCCTTTTGTGCTACACTTTCAAACTTGTCTCTGTGCATGCATCTGGGCCTGCAATTTTATGCTCTTTAAATTAAAACCCTGCAATTCATTTATTCAGTCTTTTTTTTTCCCCGGGAAATGTATTTATTTATTTATTTTGTCGATAACATAAATTTGATTCCACAAATAAAATGTTATTAGATGCGTTCACGAACCCTTCATCGAACGTTCTGTTCATTTACGCCCCTACACAAGACCTGAACCTTAATTATACCCTGGATTTAGTATAGGGCCGAAATCTATTTCATAAGGTTTAGTCTTATTTCATAATTTTTTTTTTAAAATCGAATTTGATAATCAATTTTTTTAACATAACTACTAGTTAAAATATTAAAATTTTAAATATGAAAATCCACATGGTAATCCTTTTGTATTTCATGCTCTTTGTTTTTAAAATTTTATGAGCATTTTTATATATTTTTTAATGTTTAATTTTTTTTGAATATTTTTATAATTTTTTATGAGCATTCATTGACGTGAACCATCATGCAAGTTGCTTAACCAACATCGTTAAAGAAAATAACATTTTTAGTCAAGATTTTCGTTAAAAAAATATATTTTGACTATTTTCAAAAGAAATATAAATATTGATGATTAAATTTATCATTATACCATTTTAAAATACTTCCATAGGCCTCATAAGCATCGGTGGCCAGCCATTACTTCCTTTTACAAAGATGAAAGATGGTTAAATCATATACATGCAGAGCAATGCAACCCCAGATTCAAACCCAAAAGTAACAATCTACTTAAGATAGGACTATAGGAGAACATTTATATATACAAAGAGTGTCACTGCTATAATAGGAAAGTGAGTATACAACAATAGATGCCTAAAACTTATCATTCATGAAGGCTTAACAGATCAATAAATCTATTTAACACATTCGTTTATAGTTTGTTTATAATAGTTATCCATGAAAAAAATAGGGATAAAACTATTATGGAGTTTCTTGTGATATAAGTTGGATTTTATTTTATCTTTTTTTATTTAAAAATAGAGTAATTTGATCTTCTTTTGTTAAAAATGGCATCCATTTTTACGACTAACAATTAGCGTGGTTGACAGAATAATCAAACTGTGACACGTGGCATGTCATGTGTACCTCATATTGACATATTAGGCAGGGGCGGAGTTAGAGGGTTGGCAAGGGCCCGACTCTCCCTTAAAATGGAAAATTTTCTATTTAGGCCCCTTTATAATTTATAAAATTTTAAACTAATAATGGAAATATTGTACTTTGACCCTCAAAAATGATAAAATTTTGATTTAATCCTTTAAAAATTATAAAGATATAGGTTATTAAAATGGTAAATTTATATTTTTACTATCATAAAAATATATAATTTAATTCCGCCCCCTTAAAAGAAATTCTGACTTCGCCCTTGATATTACGGCTTATTTGTAACAGCAAAATGAATAGAATATTTAACAAAAAAAAAACTAATTGATTCTTAAATTTAATATACAAAAACTAATTTATTCATTTTATGAATAGCAAAACCAAAATACAGAAGAATATACCATACTCAAGCTGGCAACGTTGATAAAGTTTGAAGCTTCAACATGGGGAAAGGGTCGAATGGTAGAGTTCCTTGGGAATTTGGGTAGGTACAAAAATGTCCTTATCACTCCTATAAAATCCCATTTCTCATCTATGGATTGATTTCCAGATAAAATTGGGAAGCCTGTTATGGTAAAAGCTGTCCCACTTACTGTAACGAAGAAACGATTTCGTAACTTGTGCATGCATCTGGGACTGCAAATTATTGTGCTTCACTCGAACTGTCATGCCATCATATGAGATTTTGAGATCTATTAATTTGATTTGGTATAAATTTGACTCCACATATAAAATCTGATGAGCTTGTCTCTTTTTAGTATATTAAAACAAAGAAAACGAGGAGTCAGAGAGAGTAAACATTAGAATAATTTATATGTGGATGAATTCCAATTTATTTTTATATATTTTTTTTGAATTATGCTTTTAATATTTTCATTATTTTATTTTATTTTATATTTTGTTTTGAGTTTGGATGATTTTAAAAGTGACTTTTAATAATATGAAAATAAAAATCAAATCAACTCTCATTACTATTTTCTTACAAAATAAAACTCTTATGACTATTTTTAACTCCAAAATTATTAAATTTAATAATTTTTTTATAAATTTCTAAAACCTTAAACTTTTAGACTAAAAAACACTAAAACCTAAATCTAGATCTAACATTTTCCTAAAATCATAAATTTTAAAATTCTAAATTTTAGCTCACCATACCATAAATTATAAATCTAGTTGAACCAAAAAAACATAAACCTTGCATTACTATTATTATTTGTTAATTTTATTTAATTTCTTTGACATTAATCTTATTTAATTAATCAACACTAATTAGGATTACAATATTATTAAAGTGAATTGATCTAGTGTTAGAAAGTGTATGATATTAATTATAAATTCTTTTAAAAAATATAAAGTGACACATTTTTATTGTATGCCTAAAAATTCTAATATAATATAATTTTTTTTTATTTTTCATGTATTAGGTGAAAGGATTGGAGAAAAGTGAGCTTCAAGATTAATTTTGCCAAATTTTTGTAAATTCTTATTCTTATTATTCTTCGTCTATAAATATCCAAATTTTGATTTTTAATACCCCATAAATAGTTCGAACTCTATAAGAGCAATACTCAATTTTTGCTCCAATGGTTGGTAGAGGAACCCTACCTTCTCGGATCCATTCAACAAGTGCTATTTCTTTTCCGTCAATATGCCCTGCAATTTGTATTTGAATTCCTTTTGTATCTGCTTGCTCAGTTAATTCAATAGCTTTTTTCATTACCTTTCGAAATGAAACTAGATTCTTTAATTGTCCGGCTATTGAACTTATAGTTGATAATGCTTTAGTATTTCAATTATATCTTGAGCTATAGTACTCTAATTTGGGCCTATAAGAGACCATTTCGAAGGGAATCAAATGATCTATCTCGACTCAAAATATTAGGAATAACCAAAAAATTTGTTAGGATACAAAATTACCAAAAACCTAAAAAAAAAACCTCTTTTAAATTATTAAGGCAACTTTTACCTTTTCTCTTTTATGTGAACTTTGTCCTATATAATATAAAAGAAGAACAGAAGCATATATAAAACCATTGAGTTCTAAATTAATTGTTTATGTTCTAAAATACTTTCCTTTTAGTTTTATTTATTTTGGATCTCATTTTTAGAATTAAGTTTTAATAATAAAAATATTAATTATAAACACAATAAAATAAATATTTTTTTTAATTTACATTTGATTTTTTAAAACAATCAAATATATTATTTTACCTTATTTTATCTTAGACAAAAATAATGGTATAATCTTTGGTAAAAATATAATTTCTTATATCTAGAGGTGCTCATGGACCGGACAGGGTTGGTTTTAGGTCCAACAAAAAATTTAGTCCCATTTTCTAGGTTTGACCCGAATAAAAATGTTAAAACACGAGTCCGGCCCGCCCGTATTACTTTTTCTATATTATTTTTTATATAATTTTTAAATATATATATAATACATCAAAAATACTAAAAATATTAAAATAAATATTTCCCAACAAATTAAAAATAAATTTTAAAAATATGTATACTTAAACAACACTAAGATAGATGCAACTTAACAAGCAAATGCCTC
This sequence comes from Gossypium raimondii, assembly GCF_025698545.1. Classification (NCBI taxonomy): domain Eukaryota; kingdom Viridiplantae; phylum Streptophyta; class Magnoliopsida; order Malvales; family Malvaceae; genus Gossypium; species Gossypium raimondii. The sequence continues at coordinate 6,290,325 of NC_068566.1, read as the reverse complement.
TAAAATAATAACAAAATTAACAATAAAACGTGTTATACAATATTTAGACAATAACAATAAAATAGTAGTAACATAATAGTGAAATGGTAGCAAACAACAAGAAAATAATATTAAAACAACAAAAAATAGTAATTTTCTTTTTGTCATTTTGTGAATTTGGGCTGGGCCAAAAATGACTTACCGAGGCCTGACCTGTTTTTTAAACGGGCATTATTTTTTTTTACCCAAACCCTCCCACTTTGCAAACAGGCCTTGGCCCGGTCCATGAGCAGGTCTAAACTGTGCCTCTATTCCATTTTTAATATTAATCTTTTTGCATTTAATTTAATACTTTACATATTTAATTATTTAATATGTATTCACTTTTAATTCCTTATCACATCCACTTTAATTAAATTGAATCAATCAATCAATGAAATAAATATATTTTTTAAAAACTATAAACTCTTTACCTATTTCGTGTTATAATATTATTTTTGAAATTTTTATTAACATAAATGTATTTATTTAAAATTTTAAATTATTTTAATATCATATGTCCAAACAAGCTAATGAGACATTTATATTGTTATATACATTTTAAAAGATTTTAAATAATATTATAATAGGTAAAAAATTAATTAGTGTCTTCATAAAACACCCAATATTCACCATAACTACTAACCAAAACAAAACAAATACATAACTAGAGATCAACATATGTAGCACTTCTAATCTTTATCTACTAATTTTAGGTGAAAAGACTAAATAATGAATATTAAAAAATATGTTCACATTCACATAACTGAATTGTGTCAGCAGCTGCACCCCATATTCCATATTTAAATGTCAATTCAATGATCTTCACTGAAACTGGAAAACATGCAATGAAAATTCAACCCAGACTTTCAATTGTTCCCATGGGAAATGCATGCCTATTTGATAAAGCAATTTAAGTCTTTGGGGGTACCTAATCCTATCACCATAAATTAACAAAATGGTGGCAGGGAATTCAAATTAGCCCTCATACTTTTTGAGTAAAAGAGGAAAAACGACAAAAAACCATGCACTTTACATTATGGAAAACAGTGGAGTCAGAGATTATATGTCGTGTAAAATTAAATTTATTTTGTATTTTTAACTATATGTTTATGATTTAATCATTAATTTTATTGATATAATTATACTTTGTATGTATGTAAATTTTCAAACCGATCTCTCTATCATATTGGTCGAAAATATTGTATATATTAATATTTATTAAACTATTGAAAGTTTTTTCTTTTACATAAAACAAATAGTTAAAAGTTTTAGATTCATGTCAAATTTGACAGTTGAATCGTTAAAATATTAATTGTACAAAAATATACGAAAAGATATAAAACTATTTTTTTATTCTTCATGTTTATTTTACTGTCCATGTTTAGAGTTCGTAACTACCCTCTTAATAATACCGTCTCCAAATTTTATCTTGATGTAAATAAATCTCTATTTAACATCAAAAGAGAAGTAAAGAATGTTAATGGAGTTGTTAGCTATCGCATTCTCTTTCTTTTAACCATTAAGCATTCACAACTAATTTTTACAATGAAGAGTTTTTAAATCATACGTTAAAAATTAAAAGATAGCTATTATGCTAATCGGTTAAATTTGCTATTAGTCTCTGTATTATATGAAAGTTGTAAATTTAGTCCTTATACTTTAAATTAATTATTTTAATCCTTATATTTTTAATTTTAAAATTGGAATCCTCACCAAATGTAGTTGTCAAATTCATTAAGTTAATTTTATTATTTTCAAAATTTGATTGAGCAAACAAGTTACCACGTGCAATATTGTCAAAACTTATTATTTTCACATATTACTCACAAAACGTCAATTAATGAATTTTGCTGTCGTCGTTTACATATCAAAATTACTAAGATTTCAGAATTCAAGAATTATAGAGACTAAGAATAATCTTTTTGGAAAACATCGATTAAATCTACAACTTTACGTATAATACAAGATAAAACTAGAAATTAATCAACCGAATTTAACTATTATTATTTAGATCGAGACTGAAATCTCAAAATTTGATACAAAGACTAAATTTAATAAATTAAATCCATAACTTATACCTAATACAACCACTATTAAAAAATTTACCAATTCAAACCGATATTTAACTGTTTGAGGATCATAAAGTTTCACGAGAAAGGAAATTTTGGCAAATTGCCGACAAAGGTGTGATTGCAACAGTTGCATGTTTTTTCCACTTTAAGAGATGCTAAGTCGTTTGTGACCCTCTCTCTAACTGATTGCATATGGCTGCAATTTCTTTAATTTATTATTATTGACGGGTAAAGTGTAATTTTATCATTATTGATATAAATTTTTATAAATTATAAAAGATTAAAAGAAATATTTTTTCATTTTAAGGAAGTCGGGGTGCTGCCACTCCCGCCCTAGAGCTATCCCTCTCAATAATATCATTCTCAAGATTTAAATTTAATCTTCTTTATTAAAATGCAATTCATTTTACTATTATACCTAACTAGTTGATTATTTATTTTATTTTTTAATTTATATTCAGGAAACAATTTAGTGATAAGTCAAGCTTTTATCTTCATTTTAAGTCAGAGTTGCACCTTAGATTAGCCACCAGCAGCATACATCAAGAACCTACCATGAACCCCATGGATGTTGCTGATATTGCTTTCATAATAAGTGGCTGAACTTGAGGGATAGGTGGGCGAGCAAACACTAATTCCAGGAAAGTGCTTTCTTGGAGTTCGAGGGCCTGTCCAACAATTAATGATTGGAACCTCACTAAATGGAATATATAATTTTATAGGTTACTTTGGTCCAATTACTGACTTTTCTATCATCAGTTCCTTTCGGATGAAATTCCAAGCAATTCTTCCAGATCTGGTAATGCAAGTTTAGCTTTTAAGCTTTTTTCTAATGAAAGTAGCTTTTCTGGATTAAAGGATTGATTAGGATAAGATTGAGAATAGAGGTGTAATCCAGCTTGATTACCTGATGTTGAATATTTACAATTATATATTTCCTTTTGAGTTCAACCCAACCTCAATTTGTATGTTGGAAAGCTTGTGTTTGATTAAGCTCATTTATTGGAAATATAATAGAAGTATCAAAATGAAAAGCATAAACAGGTTGTGGGGGCTAATGAAATCAAGAATTACAGTATAGTAGATATATAATTATTTTCTTGCATTTGAATGGGACAAAGATGAAATATTAAAATGAAAACGTAAAAGGGGAGTTGCTAGGCAACTACGTATAGTAGTTATCATCAAAAAGATTGGTTTGACCAAAGCAAAAGCCAAATTAATGTTAATCTCATCAGTTCTGGAAGGTCAAAATCACTGAAAAGCAAATTAGTGGTAAAAATCTTCTAAAAATTTTCCAGCCAAATACTGTCAGTGCTGTCAAATGAAGCTTCCTTGTATCCTTCTTCGACAGCCCCAATTTCTCCATGGACTGGCAGAATTAGAAGGTCAAGATCTTATCTTGAAGTCATTTCCTTGCACTTTCACACATACCCCTTTACACCCAAACAGACAAATTCAAAAAGCCAAAACATGGTAATTAAAAATAAATCAATTGAAAATGGTGTTTATTCCTATTAATTAATCATATTTCGTTGGATTTTCCTTGTTACTGCCTCTTCATGTCATGGCTTGGTGTGACCCCTCATGCTGGATTGACCTTAGAATCTGATTTTGACTATAAATTGACGTATTCAAGGTGGTGTGGTGTGGTGTCAATTAATCAAATCTGATATCCAATTTATAAAGTGGAAAAAAGTCTAATTCTGCTTTACTCCATCTAATTTTAATTTCAACAATTTAATTTATACCACTTCTATTAATCAAAAAAAAAAATTATGATTGTGTGGAAGTTATGTAGCCAAAATGAAAATTATTGACTTTTACTCTGCTATTACAATTCTTGATTTAGAACTAGAAACCCTTATTGTTTATTTGGCTTTTTATAGCCATGCTATTAACTAGACTTTAATTATTAAATCAAAAGAGTAGGAGAGATTAAATTCCTAGAATTAAAAACAGATGGATTAGCCATAAGGTGTGACATGAAATTGCCATGTGATCGGGGGTTCGATCCCTACTCATAGTGGTGGAGCACATTTCGTGACCAATTGTTTACTTATTCAGAGAGCATTGACGCAAGGGGATTAGTCATTCCTGTGGGTGATGGATACATTAGTTTGGACCAAAAAAAAGTAGATGGACTCATTTTTTTGTTATTGTTAAATGAAATTAAAGTTTTTAAAAAAAGAGAAATTAAAGTAAAAATAGATGATGGTTAAGTAATTATCATTCACAATTTTTATAAAATGTAATTGTCATCATAAATCTTTTAAAGGACTCATCTAGTGGAATGGCCAAGTACAAGATGACAGAACTCATGTATCAATGTTGATGGAATATATATTTAAAAACGTGGTGAAATGGGAACCCTTATAAATGTTTATTGATATATAACACAACAGTTTGACCCCAAAGTAATCAGCGATGTCACATTTTGGTAATAAATTACTAATTTATTGATTATGTCAACTTTTAAAATATTAATGGTGTTGAAATGTCTATTTTAATTTCATCACTTCACAACACCTAATAAATTGTTTTTACTTTCAAACAATTTACTTGGTCAAGTGATCAATTACTAATTTTTTATGAATGATGTGAGTTGGTTATGAGGTTTAAAACAATGATATTTCTTACCTGGGATTTTATTAATTTTATATAATAATATTTGAAAAATTAATATAATTTTTAAAATTAATCTCTTTTTTAATTATTTATCAACTTTATAATTTTAAATAATAGAATCATTTTGTGAGGTTAAGTGTAGATTAATTTGCAGTATGCCTCTATTTATGCCCCATTTACAATTTTTGACACTTGTCCATTTTTTTCCTTTTGAAATTTACTTTTGTAATTGAACTTTGAGGTTAAGCCTAAATTAATGATTAACTTTGTAAAAATTTAATTATGAATTCCATTATTTTACTTAAATTAATTTTTATTTTAATTTTGTTATAATTTGGTGATTGTATTTTTGAAAATTGAATGGTTGTTGATAAATACATAAACCTGAAATGTTATTTTTCCTAATTTATTGTATATAAATTATTAAATTATTTATTTTTATTAATTTGTGTCGAAACCATTTTTATTTTGAAAAACGGGGTCGACTTTTAAAACGAAAGTGGAGTCGCCAAGCTGTCGAAACCATTTTTATTTTGAAAAACGGGCTCGACTTTTAAAACGAAAATGAAGTCGCCACCAATCTTTTTTCGAGGTGTGATCGGATCACCTTGAGATTAATCATTTTAATAAAACATTTTGATTTATTAAAATAATGATTTTGGTTTACAAAATTCGAGAAAACGAGCTCGGGAGTCGGTTATGCACGAGTAAGGATTAGCACCCTCGTAACGCCTAAAAATTGGTACCTAGCTAATTGATTAATTAACGTCCTAATGTCGAAAATTTGAAAAGATTTTAAAATACGATCCTCTTTAAAAATCTGAATAAATCGAATTTGATGTTAAGACCTCCTTGTCCTGAAGTAATAAGATGTCACATCCAGTACGTTAGGATGCGACATTTTAACCTTCGAAACTAAGCTTGTCTCATGCATTAAATTTTCAAAAGGATATTCAGCTATTTGGATCAAAAAAATTAAAACCCAGTAAGTTAGGGCACGATTTTCTCAAAGCTCCAAAGTACCAAATATTGCCTTATTTTTAAAAGTTTTCTTTTTTAAAATTGGGAAAAATTGACTCAATATTAAAACGATGCGTAAAAACTTTGATAATAAAAACGGCAATATGAAAATACAAATAAACAATTTATAAAACACATAATGGCAATTATTTAAATATTAGCATCAATAATCAAAGACCAATGAATTTAAAACAAAGAGTATAAAAAATATAAGGCAAAATAAAATGTAAAAAATTTAAAAATAATGAATTTGAAAATGAATAATAAGGAAAAAGAAATTTGAAATCAACAATATACAAATCAATAAATAAATTACATATAAAAAAGGTAATATATGTATAAGTTTGGAATAAATAATATATAAAATGAAAATAGGTAATATATAAAGAAATAATATATAAATGAGTTTAAAATAAATATTGTGTAATAAGGAATTTAGAACAAGTTATACACAAAACATCTTAAAAATAAATGGTATATAAAATAGATAGTATAAAAAAAATTGCAATGATAATATATGGAAAAAAATTTAAAGCAAATAATCAAACAATTTAAAATGGATGATTTATAACACGAGTTTTAAAAATTAAACAACGTACATAATATTAAAAACAAATAAAGTATATAATTAATGGAAGAAAATAAAAGAATGATAAGAATGGTTAAATGAATGAACAATATGTAAATAAGAAAGTTGATGGATAAATAAACGAATAAAAGTAAAAGAATAATTAATGATTAAACAATTAAATGGATAAATAAAAAAGGTTAAAAAAAACGCTTAAGTCAACCTAACTCTCACAATATGAAGATTCAACGAAATTCCTCCACCAAAATCCAACTCAAATGAAAGCAAATTAAAAAGAAACGAAGATGAACGAAGAACAAATTAAGAACAAGCCACAGAAAATAAGAACACAAGATAGGAGAAATTTGAGTGAATGCTCTTAAGAATTATTATTGCTCCAAACTCAAGTCTTTTACAATGAAGGGAGAGGCATCTATTTATAGTTGAGCCTCCCAAAATCCAACGGTACAGATCAATTACATCAACGGCTAAGATTAAAGGGTATCTACAAATTAAATCTCTAAGATTACAAAATCATATCTTCTAAGATTGCATATCATATCTAAGATTGCAGCTGCCCCTCTTTGCTCATTGTCGTGTAACGAGAATGGAGTAAAGATTATAAAAGGACCAATTTTGCTCAGTCTTTCTGGGTTTTGACTTCTTTGAGTGCTCGTCTTCTTCAAGTAGCTTATTCCAGTCCACTGCCTCTTCAGAGGTATAGGAATTGATGCTTCGATCCATTCCACTACAACGTCAGGGAGATAGGATTTGTACCTTGTAGCTTCTCAAAAGAACAAAATTTTGTTATCTTTAGTCTGCTCCACTTCAAATTCAGGAAGATAAGACTTGTAGCTTCAACTTGTTCCGCTGCAACTTTAAAAATAAGTCTAATGCGATCTGCTCGACTACAACTTCAGATATATGAGATCCATCATTCTGATCCACTCCACTGCAACTTCAGGGAGATAGGATTGGTTTCTTCAATCTGTTCCACTACAACCTCAGGGAGATAAGATTGGCTTATTCAATCTGCTCCACTGCAACCTCGGGGTGATGAGATTGGATGCGATCTGCTCTACTGCAACTTCAGAGAGATAAGATCTGTGGTTTTAACCCGCTCCACTGCAACTTCAGGGAGATAGGATTGGTTACTTACATCTTGGTCTACTTGGCGCTAATGGGAAGATAAGATCTCATTTTCGATCTACTTTGTTGCCAATACAGAAGACAAGATCATTATCTTGATCTACTTCGCTACCAATATAGGAAGACAAGATCTGCTATCTTTGATCTACTTACGCCAAGACAGAAGACAAGATCTCATTATCTTGATCTACTTCGCTACCAATATAGGAAGACAAGATCTGCTATCTTTGATCTACTTCGTTGCCAATACAGGAAGACTATAAAGCTTGTTTGTAATGACACTAATTAATCTTTGTAATTGATATCTATATTTTTCAGCTAAGAAAAAAATGCATACATTAATTCAAAAATATAAATGCATTCTCTCTTACCTTAATCAGTGGTTGAGGATTCAATCTTCGCCCTAGATATGGAGTAGTTTTAAAACTCATGGCTAGCATCTACCCCTTTAGTGGACATACTAAATGCGAATGGTTAATTATTGGACTCACTTCAATAGATACATAAAAAAAAATAGGAATGCATTTATAATATATTTTTTGTTTTTTTAATGTTTTTCTGTATTGATTTTCATTACCAATTTAATTAGGAATTTTATAAGAGAAGTTATTAAAGTGTTTGATAAGCTAATTAAGCAATTAATCATTGGAGATAAATGTTATTCTTGATCAAAGATTTAATTAATCCAGCCAATAAGCGCCACGTAAAATGTAGATAAAAATTTATGGTGTAATCATCTTACACACGATAGTGTCTCTCCCAAAACAATGGTTTCCGCCTACCAAAAGCAATGGTTCCCTCACAGTACAAGTGGTCCCATATAATGCAATAAAGTAAGGCCTTACGTCACCTATATGACGTCACTAGGCCGTTCCCAACACGTGGCACCACTGAAGAATCTTCGCTGCATAGCTCCAGGAAATATCCATGAAGCATCTGCTCATAAAATTTAAAATTAGAAGGAAAAAAATAATAAAGGGATAAAATTTGTTATTTTAGATATTAAAAAAAATAAAAGTAAAAAAAGTATAAAATGGATTGCAGCTATGCATAACAAGCTTCCTTCCCTACAAAACTCTATCAAAGACCAAAAGTCCAGATTTTCCTTAAAAATGGACTTTTCTCATCAAAACCCTAACTCTAACCCTAATTACACTTTCTTCCCTGAAAACGTCAATCCCATGCCCGATTTTGAGGTCTCCGATTATCTCGATCTTGACGGCAGTATCTTCGACGACGATACATCGTCGCAGAGTATGGTGTCGTCGGAGAAAGGCATGGCTGCAGCTACTGAACTTAGTGGTGCAACATCAAAAAATAGTAACAGGCAAGTGATATTATATATGTCTTTAACTTCCCTCAATGGAAATTTTTCTTCTTTTTTTTTACTTAATAGGTTGAATTTCTTTTTGCAGAAAATGCAAAAATGGAGTGGGGAAAAACAAATCGGAACTGGGGGTACGAGTTGCGTTTAGAATGAAATCAGAGATGGAGGTGACCGATGATGGATACAAATGGAGGAAATATGGGAAAAAATCCATCAAGAACAGCCCCAATCCAAGGTAATTATTATTATTATTTTAATCTTTTTGGGTTGATGTTGTTATATTGCATGAAAAACTGGTTTCACTGATATTGGAACCACTCATGGTTTTCAATATTGAGCCGCGGGACCCCATACATATCCATGGTGTTTTATATTATATATACATATATACTTCCAACTTGATAAATTAACTTCATTTTCTTCCTCGTGATGATATAGAAATAATTATATTCAGGCATGAAAAACAAAAAACCCAATGTCTCAAAACAATGAATTTGGATTTTTTTTTTTAAATCATAAAACTGAAGCAGCATGTGGGCTTATGATATATATATAATATATATATATTATTCTACTAGTTTATATTTTTCAATCATTGCAGCAATAGGGTTAATAAATAGTATACCATTTCATTGCCTTTCTCATTCGTTTTTCTTGATATTTCCCTCAATAAGCATATAGTTTTGCACTCAAAGGGATGAACCAATACCCATCACATCCTATACGGAATAGGATAGTAGTGAACTATAATCCAAAAAGTGGGGCAAAAGTGGGAAAAATATTGCCCCATCAGCCTAATTATATATTTCGCCAATAGCCTTCATAGTTGAAGTAGAATGCAAGTGCAAGAGGCACCACCGATCAATCCACGTACAAACACTGTGGGCTGCTGCGTTATCATCATCACGTGCTCACACCCACAGTAGTAGCAGCTACTGTATTATCTATCTTTATTCTTTAGCCGCAATTATATTTGCATTTTTTAATTTAGGAACATGTTTATATATGGACAAAGAGAAAGACAGAAAGGAGTTGGGTTTAGGCACTTTATTAATTAATTAACTTTGCATGGCTTAATTATATCCTTAGGTTATTTTGAACATATATAGTTTTTCTTGGGGTATGGTGGCTGGCTAAGGCAGCCATGGACAACCATGGAAGCTGTGAAAAGACTACTCGACAGCTTTTATCGAAATTTAAATGCTTAATCTGGACCACATAAAAGCAAAATAATTGCTTAGCTACAATCAAAGTTTCCCCCACTTCAATTTCTTTGTTATCTGATTTTGCTTCTCATTTTATATATATTATGTTTGTTCAAATATATATTATAAATAGAATGGTAATAAATTTTATATTAAAATGTCAATTAACATAAATATATCATACCTCAATATAAGTATATAATATCTTATTAGAGTAGAAGATAATATATATATATATATATTTATCATTGGATTATTAATTTAGATGTTCTTGTAATCGTGTTTTTGAATTCAACTTCAAAATTTTAAGTTAATGGCTTAATTAAAAATGTTTAAGTCAAGATGTCAACACTTCCATTGTTTATAGATGCAATTATTTATTAAGTTATTCAACTTGTGGTTCACATGAATTCTTTATATGAGCAGATAACTAATAAACAATTACTACTACCCAAATATATAATAAATTAATCTATATAAACATTTATACTATTGCGATGTTGACTTGTTTTAAAATTTTTAAACTTTAGGAAAATTCTAATATAGAAATTGCTAATGTTTTTAAAACTAGATCGGTAGTTGAATCGGTCAAGTTATCGGTTTGTCAGTCCAATCGATTCGATTAAAAAATTATTAAAAATTCAAAAATTTTTAAAAATTCTAGTTCAACTAGTTCGATCGTCGGTTCTATTGGTTTTTAGCGGGTTCAATCAACTTTTAGCCGCTTTGTATTAGTCCCTAATCTAACCTATTCAAAAGCATATTTCGAACAAGTACCCCTACCAATTTTCAATACAACCGACCAATTCAATTAGATTTAAAAAAAAATTTATTTAGACAATGGAGTTGAAAAGTTGTGTTTAAAAATTGAAAACTTATTTAATCTATTGTGAGTGAAAATTTTAGAAATAGAGTTGAAATGGTGACATTTATCTCATATGAGGTGTAGTAAAAAAATAAAAGTATTAAGAAATTAGGATATAAGAACTTTTCACTCATAATGTATTAAACACTAGTTTTAAAAATTGCAGTACCTATCAATCCATTAAGTATAGATTCTTATTCTCCTTTTATTTTTATTCAGGTCAGGATATATAGATATATATTAGATATTTTAAAAGAATTATTATATATGTGTCAAAAGATAAATGGGTAAACTATATTAATATTTATTTAATTAGGGTTTTTTTATTACTCAACTATGAAAAGTTACAAAATGATTACTCAATTATTACATTTTGTCTTTTTTGTCACTAAACTTTCTTGGATTTTGGGTATTTTCATTTTTACGTTAGTTAGTGGTGTAAAAAAAAGACAAAATTAAATGGTTGAGTAGTCATGTTTTAACTTCTTATAATTAAGTGACAAAAAACGTAGGTTACTTAAAAATAAAAGGATATAAAATTACCACTAATTTATATAGATGCTGATGATCATTTCATCAGCATGGAGGCATATACTTTTATTTGGCACTTGGCTTCAAATAAAAACTTCAATTAGACACTAAAAGCATAGAAATTATATTCTTGAGATTCTATTTTGAAAGTTTTAAGTCCGATTTTTAAGTATAGACAATAAGGGTAGAACTTATGGGAAGGTATATATATATATATATATATATATACATGTATGTGTATGTGTATGTTTTGGATTGTTTTAATGGTTGATAATGAAAGACATGGTGCCAACTATAAATTTGGTTAATGCAGGAACTATTATAAATGTTCAAGTGTAGGATGCAATGTGAAGAAGAGGATAGAAAGGGACGTAAAGGACCAAAGTTATGTGGTAACTACATATGAAGGAGTTCACAATCATGAGACCCCATCCATGGTTTACTACAACCAAATGTCCATTATGGCTCCTAATGCTTGGACCTTTCAAGCTTCTCCTCCTTCTTCTTCTTCTACATGAAAAGAAAACTTATATACATACATACATACATATATATATATTATCCTTAGAATTATATATCTGCTTCTTTGCCTTATGGTGTTGCCTAAAATGGTGAGCTATTACTTTTTAGTTGACACTAATTTTCCCACTATGCATTTTCCGGGCTGACTTAGTTAAAATACAGTCGGGCCAAAGCTAGTGGATTGACTATCCGTCGTCTTTGTTGTTGTCGTTGTAATTTCCATCTCTGTTAATTATCAGAACTCAGAACTACTTTCTCTTTCTTTTTTTTTAAATGGTATATATTAATAATAAAAGAAATTATTAGTACTTTCCTTTTTCTTCAAAAAGATGATAGGTTGACATGAATAAGTTGGGACCTCTAAAAGTTGCACTTTAAGGCTTTGGTACCCCAGGTAGCCTAGGAAGGTTTCTAAGTTGATTCAAGTGTCAATATCATCTAACTGTTCACTCATCATTTTTTTCAATAGCAACCTTATGCTTGTTTAGTTGAGATTGTTTATGAGGAATAAAACTCATACTTCAATCCTCTTACATTTCTGTTACATCTTAATTGTTCAAATTTAACAATAAGTCAGTAGATGATATAAATCAACTCTTTAGAAGAACCCCTCAAACAAATTCATAATAACGTTCTTTAGTGAGTCCATTCATTAACCCTCACACTAGATTGTTGTTATAACTTCCCATTCAAGGTGACGTAAAGCAAATCATATCACCACCTATACCATCATACCACTTAACCATTTGATTTTGACTTCCAGTAACAATTTGTGACGTTACACTTAAAGATACAAAATTAAGATTATACAAGGGTTGGACTAACCATGTAGTAGGGATCTATCTCCCTTCTAAGAATCGTCTCCTTCAACCTTTCTCCCTTTCTTCTCCTAGCTTCTTACTTTTTCCCACCACTTTATTCGATTACTCTTTACCTCAACCGTACATCTCCACAACCTCTCTGCCTAACCCAGTTATACCATCAACAGTTTTCGAAGAGTATATGCTAATTCTCTGCAGATGGAAAACAGAATTAATAAAGCATGCTTGAGTCTATGCTTTTTTCTTAGACAAGTTCTCCAAGCTTAAGTTGATAGTAAATTTAGCAATTTTGAACTAGCCACAACACATCCCAACCATGAAAAAAGTTATCGCTTATATACAAACATATCAAAACTTATATAATATAAATTATTAATATGTCAACAAAAATCATATAACAGAAATAAACTTACCCCAAAAAAAGAAAAAGAAAAACGCCCGCATCTAAATAGGTTGGGATATATAGTTTACAGTTCCTCATGAGAATCGTCTGGTTTAGAAGAAGCACTCTCTTTCACCTTCTCATCAGTTTTGTGGACAGCTTCTGCAGCAGTTTTTGCAGTTTCTTCAGCTATTGCTTCACTTGTTTCAATGCTGTCCTTCACTGCTTCTTTCACCTTCTCTCCTGTTCCATCACTAGCCTTACCTGGGTCTTTCCCTCCTGTGCCTCTAAAACTAACATCCACCATAAACATGTTAATCCACATTACAAAAAAAAAAAAAAAAAAAGGGGGGTTAATATTTGATACCATGTGTTAATATAAAAGTACGTAATAAGAAAAACAGGAAAGTGGTAATATTATTACTCTAGACTTGGAGGAGTGAACTGCAACTGGAACTCATGGATGATGGTTTTGACCTTTTCCCATGAACTTTGATGGGATTTCTTCAACAAAGAAAAGGTGTTTGAGACCAACTGGAACAATGATGGTTTCTCTTCGTTGTACTGGTTTCCTTCACAAACAACTGGTCGGATTTGATGAGATAGGATGATTAACCAAAGGAGAAACAATGTGTAGCGTCTTGTTCTTGATTTGTTCATTCTTAAAATTTGTAAACTAGAATTAAAATAGGGGGAAAAAAAAAGGGCAAAAGGATGCGGTATTTGCAGCTGTGTATAGCTAAGGGGTGGTTTCGAGTTTGGACACGTTCTATTGAAACGTGGTGGTATCATCTTGGTTTGAGGCATCCGTTTCTGAACATTTCAAGGGGGAAAAGGAAAGGAATAATCATAAATCATAATGGAAAATTGAGTACCAAACTTGTAATAAAAATTTTGATATATACTCGATCCTTGAATAAAATAAAAGTAGTAATAAATTATCCTTGCAAAATTATGAGATTTTAGTCAACCCTACTTTTTTAGTTTTGTGTCGAGACACAAGAAAGGAGATGAGAAATTTATAAAGTGAAATTAAATAATTTTTAAGTATTTATTAATTTGCTCATTAATAATGTGAGACATAAAATTTATGCATTGAATTGCACCAAATAAATATTAGAGAATTTAAGTACCTCTTAAAAGGTTGCCTTAAAATTGGTACTAAAGTTTGAGTTGCTAAGACTTTTAGCAATTAGGATCAAATTAACTTTAGTCTACTCCAATTTTAATTCATTATCAGTATTCTTTTTATATTTAATTGAGTGGAATCCAAAACATACATATCGATTTTTGAGTCCAGCTTCTCTTGAAAGCAGAGCATAGTGACAACCCTGTGTCACATTTACCATAATTTTTTTGAAAATAATACTGCACAAACCCCCATGGATTTCTTTTTCTTTTTCCCCTTTCAAGAAAGCCAGTTTTTGAGTTTTTAACATTAGATTTAGGCATGAATGTGGATCACATCCTTTACTTGCCACCTTAATGAATGAATTTCGCTTCTAAATAAGGATTACAAAGAGCTTCAATTTTCAGGACTCTATTTCTATCAAAGATTATATACAGATGGTGCTGGTGGTCACTCAATTCCTACTCTCAACTAACAGGTCATTCTTTAATCAGTGTGTGGTATATAGATTTAATACTTCATTTCCATCTCTTGGAATTCTTCATCCCTTTTGACTTTTGTTTAGCCGCTTGAAAAGCCTGCATCTTTTGTTTCTTTCGAGCTTCCTTCTCCGCCTGTTGAAACAAAGCAAGGCATGATACATAAAAGTTGATGCTTATGTACCCCATGTGACAATAATCTCTCCCGTTTTTTTTTTAAAAAAAAGCTTGGAATCTCAAGTGTATTGATAATTGCTTACCTTTGACATCTTTGATTTGGCTTTCAGTTTGGGAGCTTTCTCTTCAAGATCCGCCTCACGCTCAAGCTCCTTTACCCTTGCCTCGAGGTTCTTCTCCAGATAATACTGTTCATTTGAAATTGGTACTCACAGTTAATAAAGACGGATTATAAAGATGGGAAGAGTTCATTGAAGAAAACCATACATTGTAGTCGCCTGCATAGTCCTGCAAATGGCCATCTTTTACTTCCACTACTCTGTTGACTATCTGCCGAATGAAGTATCGGTCATGCGAAACAGTAATGACAGTGCCACTGTATTCCCTAATTGCCTCCTGATTTAATCGAAAGATTGCAAAATAAATGAGTGATAAAAAGCTAAATGCTACAATATTGAAAAAAGAATAATAAATGAAGTGAATATAGAAAGATAAGGAAAAAACAAACCTCTAGCATCTCTTTTGAGGGTATATCCAGATGATTAGTTGGTTCATCCAAAATCAGTAGGGTCGATGGTTTTACCATGAATTTGCAGAAAGCAAGACGCGCCTGAATGCAACAGGAAAAGACAACATTCAAATTCATGCCTTGAAAACAAAAAAAGTATAGATAACGCACATTATCATTACCATCATGGGACGTCAAATAGAACCGTATTAGGTTAGTCTTGTATCAAAATTCATCAGCATGCATAATGTTAAACATTTTAATACAATACACCATCGGATAATCAACCATCTTCAATTGAAGCACCCTAAAATTTGTCAAATTGAATAGGACTATCAACCAAAATAGATTCAGAGCAAAAAATATGGTTTGTTTGACAATAGCAAAAAGTGTACGACATATAAACTTCTATGTAGAGTAATTACCTTCTCACCACCACTCAAAAGGGAAACCTTCCTGTCAAGCATATCGGCTTTGAAGTTGCAACGACCAAGGAGTCCCTTAATATCATCAATTCTCCAGTCCTCTGCAACCTCTTCCACCGTCTGAAGCACCGTTTTATCCAAATCAAGAGCCTCAGCCTGAAAAAATATTGATTAGAGTAGGTGCTTCGTACTTTCTTAAGCTCAAAATGGGATCCCAGGAACTAGGTGAAAATAAAAACATGTTCTCAAAGGCCAAATACCTGATTCTGCTCAAAATAATTTGGTAGAACATTATGCTCCCCAAGGATCACTTCACCGCCTCTCGGTTTCTCTAAATGCATTATCAGTTTCAGTAAAGTACTCTTTCCACAACCATTTGGACCAATAACGGCAATTTTCTCTCCTCTTTCAATTGCAAGATTTGCCCTATTAAATAGCAGCTGACATACAACCCAAACTTTTGTCATAAATGAGAAAGATTAAAACAATCCCCACCATCCTCTTCACACAAACAAACATCTCAACTCACCTCATCCTCGTAACCAAATTCCAGATTCTTAATAGTAACAACAGATCTACCACTTCTTCCACGCTCAGGGAACCTGATCTTCATTTGTTTCCGTTGAAATGGCTTCTCTATTTGACCCTCTTCCTGAAGCCTCTCCAGCTTCTGTATCACACATAAGAGGGAGAAATTAAGTAACCAGAAAATAATTTAGAGTCTAAAGAACTGATCTCATTACACAAGCGCAAAGTATAATGAACCAGTAACAATCTAAGTAGCAAACACCATCAAACTGAAAAGAAAGAAATAAAAGATGAAAATTTCAGGCAGCAGCAACCTTAGTCTCTAAAAAAAGTGTCAACGGCCATACCGAGAACTAATTTTAGGTAGACAGAGTGGCTAACTTGAGACAAATGGACTTTTGAAAGACGAGCAAAGAGAACCAAATAGCATGCCTGAATTTATAGGTAATACTATTTATGCAAAATAACTCTCTGGCCAACATGTTAAGAAAAATACATAGGTTCCATCCTAACAAATTTCACACCGTGTGATCCAAATCGTGCACCATTTTTGATCCAGAATAGAAAACTAATTGGTCTAATAAAAGTGTTTATAAACTTAGTGAACAACCTTAGGAAAATGATATAAAATTACCAACTGCATGTCAACAAAATTTCCTAATGACTAATAACTAACCTAGAATTCTGGATGAATACCCTTAAAATAAGGAAAAAAAGAAACTATCCCCAATGACCACCTTTCAATAGACATTGTGTTCTACGCTCAGGATTCCAAAATTCAAGGTATCATACTTCTGTATGAAATTAATTGTACACGGTAAAACCATCAATTGTATAGAGTAAGATCTGATGAAAACTCACGCATTCACTTGAAAGATTACTGTCAGTCCAGAAGGTTCACAATCTGGCAGTAATTTCATTTCATCATTAATAGATGCATGTTTATGAGATAATGTCATGATGGAGCAAAACTGAACATCTTCACTCAACAATGACCAAAGTGGACAGCTTGCATTCCTCAACTATGAAATGAAATATATTTCAGGAATGACTCCCTCATACATACCTTTTCGGCAGAAGAAGCTCGGCCAGAATTTGCCCCAGCACCTAATCGGCTTATCAAGTCTCTTGTCTGCTCAATCTCCTTCTGCTGCTTCTCCCACGCAGCATACTGAGTTTCAATCCATGCTGCCTTCGCTTCAACATACTGAGAATAATTACCCTCAAACGTCCTGGAAACACCCATATCGGTCTCCACAATCTTCGTACACAACTGATCTAGAAAAGCTCTATCATGAGATATAATGACCATTGGCACATCTTGCTTTTTTAGATATCCTTCAAGCCACTCAATTGTATCAAGGTCAAGGTGATTTGTAGGCTCATCCAAAAGCAATAAATCAGGCTCCTGCAAATTTACATCCATATAAAAAAAAACAGCTAGAAACACCAATATACTCTACTACATATCATACACATGAGCCACAAGTTAATACCCTCTACATCAAAATATATCTAACAAGCTAACTATTTTCCTTAATCAATTCAATGTTTAAACTTATAATGAACAGGTACCAAGTCATTTGAGCTGCTAATAGTACGTCCATTGGATAACCTAGGCAACTATCATGATATCAAATAAACAACTTTACCTGCAGCAAAATCTTTCCAAGTGACATCCTCATCTGCCACCCGCTACTAAAACTGGCAACCAACCTATCTGAATCCTCAGGGGAAAACCCTAGCTCTGGCATTAACTTGCTAACCTTAGCATCAACCTCATCCAAATCCACAGCCTGAGCTCTCCTTTGCAACAAATCAAACTCGTCCAAAAGCCTTCCCATCAACTCCAAATCCTCTGTAGATCCTTCTATCGCCTTTTGAACCCTCTCTAACCTCTCAGAAATCTCCATTTCCTCTTTAAAGGCACTCATAAACTCCTCCCTCACCGTCCTACTCATTGAAACTTGGAATTCTTGGTTCAAAAACGCAACTTTCATATTGGGCTTGGCTTTTATAACGTTCCCCGAATCGGGTTCTTCTTGCCCCGTTATAATTCTCATTTGGGTGGTTTTCCCTGCCCCGTTTACTCCAACCAATCCAACTTTCTCGCCTTTTTTCACTTCCCAATTCACGTTTTTCAAAACCGTAACTCCTTTATAGCTTTTGCTAATATTTTCGAGCTTTACACCGGAGGAAATACCAGAAGCGCCGGTGTTGGATTGTTTGTTGCCACGCTTTCGATCAATCTCTTCAACTGTGTTGGTTGAAAACAATGACTCAATGTCGTTTTGAGGTTCTTTAACGGAGGTTTCAACACTGAGAGTGGAAACTTGGGCATTTACTTTAGTGGGTCTAAATTTAAGGGTTTTGGGAGAAACGACCGATGAGGAATTCCGGGTTAAAGAGGGTCGTAGAGAGGTGAAGAATGTTGAACGAAGGTCTAAGCGATGGAATTTCGTGGATAGGTCCATGTTTGGTTGGTGGGAAAATGAAGGAAAAGGAAAGGGAAAGAAGGGAAATGGAATTGGAACTTTCTTCAATAAATATTTTCCCTTTTATTCATAAAAACAAATCATCATAATTTTGAATATGATAGAATTAGGCATCGCTTAATAAATTTGAGGGGTGGAAGAAATTGTAATTATTTTGGTCACCACTTGATATAAAATTGTGGCCCAACAGAAGAGAGAGAAGGAGGAGATTTTGTGGTCATGGTTAGCCAAAAAGGAGGAAATGAAAGAGACAGCGGCTCCCAGTTACTGGCACGTGCTACGTAATCCACGTGTCCAATCACGATCATAAACCGAATCCTCTTCGATTTTATCCTTGAAACTTGTTGTTTTTGACGTAAATATTATATAAAAATGAATATTCATCCATAGAATAATCATCTTTTCATCATAGGGATTAAGTTGAGAAAACTTATCAAATTTAGGGGCCAGATGTCTTCAATTATATGTTTAATTATAAGTTATGGTTATGCAACCCATTGGTCACAAATTTTATTTAGGCCCAATAAGGGTTACTAGTAAAAAAATTTAAGGTGTTTTGTTTTATTTTTTTTACGTTATGAGTTTTGGGCCTTTTTGGCAAACAAAGAAGTTTAAAACAATATGGAAAAGATTAGTGATATGGGGTTACAACTTAAATCTGGTAAATCATGTAGTCTTAGGTGTTTTTTTTACTTTAAATTGTCTAAGTCAGCCTTACTCTCGGAAATGAAAATTCAAAAAGGAAATTCTCTAAAGCACCAAAATAAATAGAAAGTAACTCAAAAAAGGCAAAGGAACTCGAATCGAATAAAAAAAGTCACAAGAAAGCAATGCACATAAGGTGTTTGAGTAAATAAACCCTAAATCGAATATACACCTGTGTTTTCGGATAGACAAATTATTGCCGTTCTCGACTTTTAACCAAACGATCTTGTCCACTATACTCGTACCACAACCTACTTCGAATATGGGCTCAAATGATTCGAATAAAAACACAGAACTAGAATTCATTTTATTTGTTTAAGTGTGAAAACAAAACCTCTTATCAAATAGAAATGACAAAAATTATTATTCCAGAAAATAGATTTAATTGTTGAGAATAAATTCTCTTTATTTGGTAAAGTAACAATATCTTAAAGTCTTATAAATAAACCTATCAATGTCATCTACTTATAGGGAGAGGACGTAGAACCCTTATTGAATTGAAGAAATTTATTTCAACTGGAAAAACGAACTACTGGTCTATCCAGGAGTATAGGGGGCAACATCTCTAGTTCATAAAACTAGGGTTTGCTGTCACATCCTTTGTCATGAAAGGATTTTAGGCCTCTCCCATATTGGGTCCAATTTCTATTTCCCAAAATAAACATCTTAATATTTTTTTCAATTAAATAATCTTCTCAACTCAATTCTAATTCTGTTAAAACCATGACGATTTTACCGTAAAAGAATCTATGAGAGAATATATATATATATATAATATTTCTACATTCAACGGTTCACTATGACCAAATGATTTATTTCAATTTTTGAAATTCACTTAATTCGAAAAAAGAAATTCTTTTCCAAATCTTTTTCATTTTCATTTTGGAGAAAACCACATTCATTTTTAAATGATTCCATTTCTCCAATTTCATTTTGGAGAAAACTATAATCATTTCCAAATGATTTCATTTCTTTATTTTTATTTTCATTTTGGAGAAAACCATAATCATTTTCAAATATTTCCCATTTCTCCATTTTCACAATTTTTATTCATTTTTGTTCATTTGATTCAACATGACATTCATTTCTAGTTTCAACGAGCCAGCTGAGGGACTAATTGGACATATGTGATTAAGGCTCAAATGATTTAGAATTAAGTTTCAACTTTTCACTTATTAATTATACTCATTTAGTTACGAAGTCATTTCACTATAGTATCGTGACTAAGCTCTCCCCAACGACATACCATTATGAAAGTAACTCGATCAGTGCTCGTCTAATGACCTTGTCATAAGTGTGTTACCCTCATAAGATATCCTTAAACTCTTTGGGGTAATATTCGTTCTCCCAATATGATCCTAGTTTATCTCATGGCAATTATTGCATCTTATTTTATGAAAAGTCAATTACTATCAAATAGTAATCAAGTCATTTATCACAAAGACAAACGACTTATGACCACATTTACTTTTCATCAACCATGTAATGCCAATGAGAGGATATCATTTACCCATGTCTTAGGCTACGAATTTAACTATTGTGAATGACACTACATACTGCAGAAGTTGTATACCCAACGCACTAGCTTTCGATTCCTTATCTATTTGAACATAGGATTTTCCTTACATCAAAATATACGAGTCGTGCATGCATAGTCCGTCACCCACTCAAGATTTAGGATGTCACATTATGAACGTCACAAGTGAATAAATCCATGGATTTAGAATCTATTCTTCTTGGGTCCAGTTCGATGTATTGTCAATCCATTTAGTCTCATCTATGTCTCTATCTTATAGGAGTTATTCGTTTTGATACCCAAGACAAAGCATCTCCCTAATTAGACGACATATTAGTCTTTTAATCGGTTTGTTCATTTCCGATTAGACTAAGGACGTGTTTAGATTCGTCTACTAATATAAGTCGTCTTTCTGTATTACGATCCGGCCATGTAATATTGGTTAGTATTAGTTTAACATTAGACAACCAATGAGCAACATTTACTTTTATTTTATTTTGCGTGCAAAAATCACACGAGGACAATTATACGAATTATATTAATGTAATTAATGAATTTATTTTATTAATCAATTTGTTCGAAAAAAATTATAAATTTACAAACGAATATACTACACTCAGGACATCGATCCAATAAAATAAACTAATTATTTTTGAAAACTATTTTTGTAGCATGAACCATGGGTTTTATTTTAATTATTTTTAAAAGATTTAAACTAATTATTTTTGTAGCACGAACCATGACTATTTTCAATAATCCACACAAAAAACCAAAAATGTTATTTTCAATGAAAGCTATGCCATTTTCTAAAATACTTGTATTTTATGATTATCATACGCTTTATATCAATCATGAAATCCGAAGTTAACATCCTTTGTGGAAATACAAATGCAATGATAGGTTTGTTTCTCAATCAACAACGTGAAATGAACGGTATGTGGGATGTTGAAATATTGATTTTAAACCAATTCAAGGTTTTGATTTTGTCAATTGTGAAGTCAACTAATGTTAATTTCGTATCTAATACTTAAATTCTAAAACTTAATATAACACTCTCAATCGAATCTTAACTCGATTGGTATGACGACATGAGTTCGAGTGTGCTAAAATACATTATCTTCCTATTTATGAGCTGGGGAGGGGCTATGTGTAGTTTTCGTGAATATGTTTTATTTAAGTTGATTTTAATTTAGAAACATAAAATAAAGTTTTAAGATTTGAAAGGAGTCTAAATTAATTTCAATATTATAGTAACTAATCGGTTAACACTATCAATGGATAAAAATTTCATACTTATCTAATTGATTTTGATGTTTTGAAATTTAAAATTTCAATATAAAAAACAAAACAAAACTTCCAGCAATGGGGTAAACAAGTATAATTTGACAAATTTTAAAGCATTATTTTAGTTTTACCGCTTTTCACTTTAATCTTTAATGTCTTTTACCTCAATCAATATTTTAAAAAATATTTTTAGGTGACCAAAATGAAAGTAACCTAGAAGTTGAGTGATCAAAGTTAACATGTGAACATGATATGGTGCGTTTAAGTTAACTATAATTGGAGATTTAATATTGAATGATTGAAATAAAAACGCCCTAAAAATTGGGAAAATTTCATTTTGGATGATTAAATCGAAAATACCCTAAATCGCACTAAATAAAAGAAATTAATTACATAGTCTACAGTGTAACGTAATTTTAGTAAAAGTTTGCGAAAGCACACTTGGGTTGGGCGTGTAGTTTACTACATTAGTGCATGGCTTGAGTTTAATCATTTCCCCTGAAAATTGAAATGATATAGCATACCATGAGATGCGTTTGCTATTCCTATTAGTAGAATATTTCGTAAAATCTCATTCACTCATTCTTTTTACACCATTATTTTTCCCATTACAATATGCACAATGGTAATGTTAGGTCGTTGCCTCATTTTTAATCAATCATGACAATATATCTTAACTCGATTAGTATCGATATTGTTATCAATGTAGGAGGATATCGGTTTAAGTGAGTAGAAGTCATTTCTTATGCTAATGTCATGAAATCAACAGTTAGCAAAATTCCCTTCGAGAATGATGTGTACTAGGTTTGGGTTATTTGCCCTTTTGGTCCCTCCATTTACAAACCCAATGGCCCAAATTCATCTACTAACCTAACCCTAAAAGCCCAGACACTCGAAGCCCAATAGCCTAAATCCTAAATTAAACAAAACAAAAAAGAAAACCTTAAAAGTCCCTAAGCCTCCAACCGCCACCCTCGCCACGTCAGTAGACGTACCACCAGAGGCCTAACACCATCTCCTCGTCTTTCCCACCACCACCTGCAAAAGACAGAAAAATGGAAGCAGGGAAGCAGAAAAAGGAAAAAGAGAAAAATAATATGCTGCAATTCAGCTATAAAAAGGCAAAGAACCATTTGTAATTTTTTTACGAAGAAATTCAACAGAGAATACAAAGAGAAAAACAAATTACGAAGGTGGTTTTTTTTATCTTCCATTTTGATGTTTATTCTATTTTTTTAAATAGCATAAAAAATAAAAACAAAGTAAAAAAACTTATCTCATCGCTTTGTTTCCCACCACCGTCGACGGCAGCTCTCTGCCGATTCAAAGGGTGATACGAGTCTCAAAGGCCCAACCCAAGAACGTGATGGGCTCAAACTACCACAAGGCCCAATAACGAGATCAAAGGCCCGACAAATGCGTTCCAAACTAAATGGGACCATTCAAGAATTTGTTAGCAAGGCCTTAGATGTGTACACAAAAGAACAAGAAAATCAAGATTCACTTTCTTGTTTTCAAGAAAATCAAGAAACCGAATCTTGGCCCAATTTTGCTGTTTGGAGAGATTTCAAGAATCGAGAAAATCAAGATTTCAAATCTTGGAAATCTTGGTCCAAGAAACAGAATCTTGCATCCAAGGTGTATTGGATCTCCGTTACGAGCATCAACGACCTAAATTTGGTAGGAGATGGATCACAAGCCCAAACTCTTGAAGGCGAGGCCCAATAAGCGAATTCCAGCCCAATCAAGAAATCCATACATATTTAGTTGAAAATCAGGCCAAAATGTCAAAGGGCCCAATTTGTAAACATTTTAATTGTTAATTTAATTTTTAAGGCTCTAGGAAAATTACATGTTAAAAATCGGCCCAAAACAGCCTATTTAAGTGGCCAGTTAATTTCCTATTATTTTTCTTAATTAGGTTTAATTTTTAAGTTCTCCTAATGAGATTAGAATTAGTAGAAGGCCTATATAAGAGATGGCCGGCCACCCTTTGTAATTCATTACTCAATACAATAAAATTTCAGTTTTGTTAAAGTGCAGAATTTTCTTTGGGGATTTCTCCAAGAATTCTCTCTTGAGCTTTCTTTAGAAGTTGTTTTAACAATCTTGTGATTGTGGGAGCCATCTTCAACCTTCTTCTTGCCATTGATATTCTTTGGAGGGGAGATTAGAGCCGTTTGAAGGGATTTGTGGAATCTTTCAAGATTTCAAGGATCTTTAGGACTTATCTTTTATTTCTTGCTGTTTCGATTTCTTTATTTATCTTCTCTTGTGTCGATTCTTTATCTCATTTGTTTGCTGTTATTCTTGTGTTTTTCCAGCCATATTCCAACTCCAAGAATCGATTAATTCTTCCTTCGTTGGCAGCAAGGAGTCGTCCTCAAAATCCCCAAAATTCTAGGGTTTGGCCGATTGGGTTATAATCTGTTTGGGGGTCAATCGGTTGCTGGAATTTGGGGAAAATCATCTTGGCTGTTCAATTAGACCGAATCGCATCCTTTATTTACTTCTTGAATCGTTCTATTCCATTGTTCTCTTTCTTTGTTTCTTGCTGCTCCTTTAATTGAATTTGGGGATTTAAATTCAAATCTGATTCGGTTTAAACTTAATCTTTGTTTTTGTTTTCAGATCTGTTCGTCTAGGACCTTTCGTAGGAGTTTCTCGTGACTTGGCAACTCGATCTTGGTCCGCGTGCAACCCTCTATCAAAGGGTCTCCAAACCCATTAGGGTTCGTCGACAACCTCAACGGAGACCGAAGAATTAAAAAAAAAACAGCAAAGTTAAAACAAAAACGAAGATTCATTTTTTTCTAAACCCCTAAGGGTTCGTCGACGGCCTCATCGTAGATCAGGGAGAAGAAAAGGGTTTCTTGACTGTTAGTGGAATTCGACTGGGTTTTTGGGGATTTGAATCCTATATCTAAAATCTACGTGAAAAAGGGCTCGGAATGGGTGATTTTGGTGATCTCCGGCCTCCGGAGGCGGCAGTCTCCGTCACCGATGACCGGTGGCCGCAGCGGAGACTTGCCGACCCTATGACCGAAGGAAAGGGGGCTCGAGAAAAATAAGAAAGGAAATGAGTTTTTTTTAGGCTATTAAAATGATTTTTTTTAGATTTTTTTTAAAAAGAAAGGAAATGAGTTTTTTTAGGCTATTAAAATGATTGTTTTTAGATTTTTTAACTTAAATAGGGCTTGTGATACGACGCCGTTTTGGCTTGACCTCAAAAGCCTCGAAACGTCGTCGTTTTGGGGTTGACCTGAAGATCTGACCCAAACAGCCTCAGGTTCCGCATGTTTTCGAAGTGATGGTCTAATTCCATTTTGGTCCTTCTGCTTTTTTTGCTTTTTTTAATTTCGTCATGTTCCTTTCTTTTTATTTTTTGAATTTTACCCTATAATTTTAATTTCCTTGCAAGCCAGTCCTTTGACCCACTATTGAGCCAAGGAAATGACGTGAGGTTGGGATAATTTCCCTTTGAGGCGATACACTTTTCCATTTTATTTTAATTCAATCCTTTATATTCTGTTTTTGTTTTTATATGATTTATGCTTTAAATTTTGTTACATATTCAATTCAGTCCCCAGACTATCGACCCTTGGGGA
The DNA here is from genome assembly GCF_025698545.1 of Gossypium raimondii. Lineage (NCBI taxonomy): Eukaryota > Viridiplantae > Streptophyta > Magnoliopsida > Malvales > Malvaceae > Gossypium > Gossypium raimondii. The sequence goes on along the minus strand of NC_068566.1, from coordinate 6,264,360 downwards.
ATGACGTGTACTGGGTTTGGGTTATTTGCCCTTTTGGTCCCTGTATTTTATTTTTTATTTAACACTTTTATTTACTGTTTTCATTTATTTATACCTGAAGTTTGGTCATAGTTTCAGTTTGGTCCCCTGTTCATTTAATTAAGTCTCTGTACTTGCTTTTTTTTTTCACCCTTTAACCTGCATAATTTATATTTTTTCCCTCGAACTTCCGATTATTTTATTTTAGTCCTTTATTTTAATTATTGATACTATTAATACTATTAGGTAATTATCGTTGCTAATTAATATTATTTTTGTTAAAATTTGCTCAAAAATCAATATTTTATGAACGTAATTATATTATTATCATACATTTTTGTATTATCCCACTATTAGTATCATTATTATATAGTATTATTAATTGAATTTTTTCATTTCTTTTATTATTATTGAATTCATTATATTATTGTCATTTTATTTTATTATTTATGTTATTATTTTGTTACATGTCATAATTTTGCCATCATCACGTATTGTAAATATTGCTACATACATTCATTTGTTTTTCTGTGCAAATGCATAAAAAATAATTTAAGACCGAGGTAATATTCTTTATTTTGAGAATCCGAGGAGTGGTGCTCCTAACTTACGGAGTATGACTTTCTCCTTGAACCGAAGTAATCGAATATCCTATTTAAAATGAAAACACATAGGATTTAAGTAATAATCAAATGGCGATCATTCTTGTTTTCAAGAACTTGAGACATTGTGCCCTAACTTACTGGACATGATCTTTTCTTTTCGATTAACTCGAAATAAAGCCTTTTCCATAAAATTTAATTTAGTTAGCGATATGTTAATAAAATATCATCATGCAAAGAGGGATTGTATTTTAAATTCTCTTCGAATTTTTAATTTTCGACGCTAAGACATCAAATAATAAACTAAGTACCAATTTTGGGTGTTATGAGGGTGCTAATCCTTCCTCATACATAACTGACTCCCGAACCCACTTCCTGGATTTTGTAGATCGAAAATTATCGTTTTAGTAAATTTAACCTTTTGTTAAAATGATTAAGTTTCATGATCCGATCACACCTAATAAAAAGGATTGGTGGCGACTCCATTTTCATTTTTAAAATAAAAAGTCGATTTCCAAAAAGGTTTTGATAGTTGAACTCCCCCAGATCAAATTACATTAATGACAACTAAGATCAATGCCTATTTATAAGATGAGAGTCTTAAGGGATCTAAACTTTATACATCTTTATCTCTTAGGATTTACATTAATTACTCTGATAACTCTAGTTTTACTAGAGCATTTTATTGAGCCACCAAAACTTCAAGCTTCAAGTAGATAGACTTATTCACATGTTCCATTTAATCAATTAATCTCCATGAAATGCTTTGTGCACAATGATCATAAATTTTGATCCGTGATTTATGACACTTGCCTAACTAAATTACAGAATTGAGTTCACAAGTTTGTCCCAATAGTAGACCCCACGACAGTGGTTTTAAAAATTTATGTATTTTCTATGGTGTTGCATTTTTTTTTTCAAATTTACAGTATTTTTATAAAATATGTATTTATATTAATTTTATAACAGCATATGTATTTTTTTATTTTTTTACATTGTAAACAAAATAGATTAGTATGTTATTTTTTAGAAAATAACTCGAACAAGATATAAGGATTTTATTTTCATTAGAAGTTTTTGTTTTAAAATGCAAACATCAAAATATCATTTCCATTAAATTACAATGTATATATTATATTATTAAAATATTTATATATTCTAAAAATTCTAATCATCTTCGTCATTCTTCGATCCAATATTCCTACCAAGTAATTTCAATACAACTGTGTGTTCCATTTCTTTGAACAAGATTTGTTGAATCCTCAATAGCAAGTATTCCATTAACAATGGATCTGTGAATGTTTCCTTCCAAATAAAATTGGATTCGGACCAGATTCAACCACCAATATTGCCCTCTTTAAAATGAACTTTCTTTGTATTACGATCTACATCTGTCCAACAACCATCACCATTCTCGATTTCCAGATGAGAAATGTTATCACCCGAGTTCAGAGAGATTTCCATTTAAGATTAATTGTTCAATTGCTTAAAAATAGAGGTTAAAAAGATAATAATAATAAAAAAGCGACCACCATTAAAGATTAAATTTAATGATCCTTTATTGAAATATGAGAAGCAAGCTTTTATGTACTGAGAATACGAGTGAGATTTTAACTCACCATAATTGAGTGCAAAAATCAGACAAAAGACAAGAAAAGGGGATTAAAAAGTGTTGTCAGTTTACAGCTAGAATTAGAATTTTGTCATAAAAAAACAAGGTCAAGAAAGCCAATAATGGAAGTTGTGTTAAAAATAAATTATAGCCATATAATTTTCATCCAACTTCCAAATTTTTATTGGGAAAAATATAAATTATACATCAATTTAATTCAGTATATCACGAGATACAAAATTTTAATTTGATACAATCGTCTAAATTATTTTATATAAATAAATATTAATTTCATAATATATTTATTAATTTTGACTTAACATATTTTATATTAATTTATTTGTTTTTCTGCCTACTTATTCTCCGTCCTTTTGTTGAAAATTCTGTGGTTGATGAATTAATTCTGCTACTAAGATAGCCGCCCAAGAAAGTTATTTAATGAAATCCAACTACACCCACCGAAAGAAACAATGCTACCTAGGGATTTATCCAATAATTAATATTCTTTTACATTTTATTATTTATTTTTTGTTATTAGTCCCTATGTTATGCATAAATTATGAATTTAGTTCTTATGCTCTAATATGGTTATATAGAATCTTTATATTTTGAAATTCTGAAATTTCAATTTTGACCAAACAAAGAATATGTTAATAACATACCAACCAATTATTTCTACATAAACTATATTATTTTACTTTTTCTTATACAAAAGTAAATCAAGAATTAAGTTTGTGAGTATTACGATTTGATTTGTTCTACTCTCTTTCAATCCTTCCAATGCAATTTATCTTAAAGTTTAGTATGCTGGAAATTACAAAATGAAAAATATTCACCCTACAATATACCATTGCACATTATTTTATAACTTCTTTAATAACAAAGTTGTGCCATCTCTTTCAATACAAGTAAATCCACCCTACTCTAAAATTTTAAATAACCTTAACCAACCTTTTTCTTCTTTTATGAAACAACCAATTAAACCCAAACAAAAGGATTGTTTGTAAACAATTGTAACTCTTTCTCCTTATTAAAAGTTATTTTAATCATTTGATCTGCTTGTACATTTTCTTTTATGTATGTATTTAAGCACTCAATTTTCAATGTTCTTCAAGAGGTGGTGAATGCGCCTGATTATCATCGATTTAGAGGGCGCTGATTCTGAAACTTGGATACCTTCAATAACATCCAAATTGTCTGTTTATATAAACACTTCATTTCCTTACTTTTTCTTGCATCAGCGACAGATTATTCAAAATACCCCATAATTTAATCAAAATGTTATAGAAAAAATAAAGAAAAATTTGAAATATAGTGTAGGGTTGAATTGCGATTTGGTTTTGATGTATTTAGTAATGAATCAAAATTCATTTTTTATTTAATTTTTAACTTTTACAATACAAAAAGAAATAAATTTATATTTAAATTAATTTAAAATTTTATAGCTCTGCGTATAACAAACATGTCTAATACGTGTCAACCAGAGAAGTACATGAAATTTAAATGTAAAAAGATTATGTAGGACACAAATTTGGCATTCAATTATAATGAGCTGATAAACGGTGCCGTTTAAAATCCCAAAAAACCGCGTCTCGGATGAACTTTGGAATCTGCCCTCGTAGAGACAGCTAGCATATAAAAGCAGCAATCTTAACCAAATTAAGGGGCAAAAAGCTTAAAAATCCACGTAAGCAAAGCGTGTCCGAATGAGTGGCATTCCGTGTAATTTAAGCGAAAAGGCAAGACCATTATCGAGAATTAAAACGTATAAAAATAATAAGTTAATATACATATAAACAAAGGAAAGCTGGGGAGGGGAGGGGAGTGATTGATTTTATTAGGTGCTGATTGATTAGTGTTTCTATCAAAGACCCCCCCCCCCCCTTCCGATCGGTGCTGTCGTTTGCTGAATTTATATATTTTTTGCTTCAACTCATTCAATCACCACAATTTCTCTTATTTCTTTCTTTTTATAAATACCCTTTTATTTTTACTTGCTTTTTCTATTTCTCCTTTGACTGGTTCAGATTAGCCGTTGATAGTTTAGTGATTAATATATAGAACTCTTTAAAGCTTTGGAAAGATCCTTTTTTTTCACTTGGTATCAAGCATGGAAGATCGCAAGGAGGTTAGTTCTTTGTTTTTCTTATGTTATTGATAAGAAAAAAGAAGGATTCTTTTTTTGGCTATGTAGTTATGATTCATGTGGTCTTAGTTATTTTCCTTCTTAGTTTTGGAGTTTCTTTGCAGCCAAACAAATATTTGGTGTTCATTTCCGAGTTCACTCATGGGTTGAAAAAAAGAAATTTAATTTTACGTTTTCCAAGTGTATGAAGTAGTAAAATTCAATTTTTTAAATATGGGTTTTGATTTTTGGTATGTCTCAAAAGCTGAAATTCCCTTCTACAGGGAAAAAAAATCTATAATCTTAGAGTTGAAAAAGAAAAAAAAAGAATACAGGGGAACACTATAAACAGGTTTCTGGTTATGTTACCCAGATTCACCGAGTGAGTGTCAAGTTTTTTTAAGTTCTTAAGGACAATGACAAGTCTAAATAATGTAAATGGTTGGTCTTATAAAGGAACATGAAAGAGTCATGAATAACATAGATTGTTGGTGTTAATTGTTAGGAATATTTTCGTACATGCAGTGCTAGCTAGGTTGTGAATTTGGAATGTCTTTGTATTGAACTTGCAAAGTCACATGATGTCTTTTTGGCATTATTAAGTATTGCCAAAGGACAAATTTTATAATTTGCTCAACAGTTGGCCATGAATACAAAGCATTGATAGCTTTGGCAATATTTGGGGTTAATTAAAGCATTGATATATTTTGGCTTACGGGTGTTAAAATTGATGTAGAAAAATGCACCATGGCTATCAGTACCACAATTTGGTGATTGGGATCAAAAGGGACAGGTGCCAGATTACTCTCTTGACTTCTCAAAGATCAGGGAAATGAGGAAGCAAAACAAGAGGGAAGTTTCAAGAGCCAGTCTTGGTAATGAAGAAGAGTTCATTAACCCAACTGCAAACACTGTTAGCACTACTCCTAGTGATGATCATCACCACAATTACCCTCAGAACCATCACTCTCCATCTGTAAGATTCTCCCTTCCACTATCTTCCCAAATCCTTTATTTAATTAGAAAATGTACTATAAATATACAATTTTCTATTATTGGTTGGTAGCTATAAATAGTGATAGCGCCGTAACCATGTCGAATCCATATGAACTTTGTTGGCATCCATGTGATATAGGCTGGTGGGGAAGTTGTGCTTAGCTGTATCATTTAATCTTTTTCCTTTGATGTTTGCTAGCCCCGGGGCTTGCACAATTAACCTTTAAGCTTATGTAACTCGGCCCTTGGGGAAAACCCCGATGAGGATTCCACTTTTCATTGTAGAAATACTTTTCTATATCTTTTATCTCTTTGGTCAATGAATTATACTTTTTTTCACTTTGACAAATGTCATTAGTTAGCCATATTATACTCGGTCACACATTTGTTGATTGCTTTTTTTTGAATTTCTTGACAGACAAGGCGGAGTTTCTTTAGCTACTTCAATTGCTGCGTCAAGGCTTAAGGGTTAGGGTTTAAGGGCTCGCATGAAAGATGATTTTAAAAGCCACCCGAGTTACATCGATGTATTTATAGAGCACCCTTCCTCTCTCTCTTTCCATTGTGTTCTTTGTTTTTTTTGGTTTCTCATCTTTATTTCTTCATCATCTCTTTGGTTTTTAAGATTAGGAAAGATAATATATGCTTTAATTTAAATGTGGTGATCATTTTATGCATCTGATCTTCCTCTTTCCTTGGTTCTCATGATGTATAATTTGAATGGAAAGGTGATGGAGAAATAAAGGGGGGGGGATTATTGATGAGGCTAATATCCCGGGGATGTGACATGAAAGAAAATGGGGGGTTGAGAAATGTGTGGCTAAAACTACTATCGAGGGTGATGTTGGGGACCAATTTGATCTTTTTGGTGATAGGATGGGCTGATTTTAATCAATTGGAAATAAGCTATTGTGTGTAGCATTTATTACCTATGGAACTTTAATTTGCTTTTGTCCGTTTCCCCCAACTGGTTACTTCATGTATTGGAAACTTAAAAAAGCTGGTTCACTCAATCTGGTAATAAATTTGACTATGAATGGGTATGGAGGAGATTTAATAACGAAACTTTGATTCTCAATTTTGTTACTGTCATTTAAATATGTAATGCATGTGACATTTTTACAAATCAATGCTGATGTGAAACTTATTTCCATTTAAATCAAATTGGAAGTTCTAAACACCCGCAACAATTACATCCAACAAAAACTCAATAATATCTTCATTTTCACCTTCAGGAAGGAAACTCAAAATCCTTCCATACCATCTCTTCAATTTAATCTTTTTTATTTACTTAGTCTTTTTAATTGTAGATTCGCATTTAAGGTGCTCATAGGTTGGTTCAGGTTTAAGCATGATGGTAACATACTTTATGTTTGCTCAAGTCTGGTTCGACTAGAAATATGAGCTTAAAATTTTGTCCAAACTTGCCAATATTTGTAGAAGACTAACTCAAGCTTATTTTAGGCTCGCTTATATTATTTCTTAAAACTTTTAAAAAATACTTATATTATATTATTTTAATATTTAATAATTTTTATTTATTTAAATTTTTTATATAGTAATTTTAATATTATTTTAATATTTACATTAGAGTAGCATTATATATTTATTATAAGTTTATTTTTTAATGTGTTCTAAATTACATAATATATCAAAAATATTATAATATAAAATATTATAAACTTAAAACTGGCTTGGCAAACTGGACTTGGGCCTTGAATATTCAAGTCCGAGTCCAATCCATATTTTAAACAGGTCTAATTTTTTGTCCAGATTTAATATTTTTACTCAAACGCTCCTAAATTTCGGACGAACCTTCGGACCTAGATAAATAACCCAAACCCATGTATAATTCACATATTATTCCACAACAGAGTACATAAAAAGATCAATTTGTGCCACAATATAAAAATAGCCCTCAAATTGATTTTACTATTAAAACCTTTACTAATTCTAAAAACAAAAATAAAATTTGTACCATATTAATGCAATTGGTAATAGTCTTGTAACACCCTATTTTGGCCTGGGTCTAAAGGGCTCGAATTACAAATAGGCTTATGTGGCCCAAAATCTGAAATGAACAGAGGCCTAAAGCAATGGCCCAAAACAATAAACAGAAACCCTAGGGTTTCTAAGGAAATCTTCTCGCGCCGCAACCAGGATCTTCACAGTCAAGCCCCCGAATCTTCATCTGCACACAAAAAAGGAAACAAACAGTATATGGAAAACAAAATCGAAGATTTGCAAATCAAATCAATATAAGCAGATTCGTTTCTTCATATATTTTGAGAATGGCTGTAAAAAGCCATTAAACATATTGTAATAAGGATCCCGATTCGGAAACCAAATAAAAAAGCTATTACTTTCGCAATACAGAGAACAAAAATCGATCAAAGGTTGTTACTTGCAGTTTTTATTTATTTTTTACTATTATATTTTTTTAGCATTTATATAGATACGAATAAAATAAATAAGAGAAAAGAGAGAAATAACCTATGTTTTGAGCCTAAATCGCCGTGAACGGCCGAGGAAGTTGTCCCCGAGGAAAGACGGTCAGAAATCGAAAGGTTTCCTGGGCTTTTGAGGCTTTTTCTCTTACTGTTTGAAGATTTTAAACCCAGATTTGCGCTTAGAGGGGTCAAGAAAGCCAAGTTGGGAATTTTCCCTTTTTACCACCGCAGAGGCAATGGTCTTGGTAGCTAGAGATCGTGGCCGTGGCATGGCCGATGACCTGTAGATGATCGGGCCTTGGCCGGAGAGCTGGGGGGGAAGAGCTTTTTTTAAGAGATTTCTGTTTTTTTTTAAAAGAAAGGAGAGAATGAAATTTTTAATGTTTTTTTTGTCTTAAATAGCCTAGTGAAACGACGTCGTTTCACCAGGCCTCCCTAGACGCCCAAAATGGCATCGTTTTGGGGAGACCGACCTGACTCCGACCCGAACCGACCTAGAATCCGCGTGTTTTTTAGCAGAGGGGAAAATTGCGCTTTTATCCCCTCCGCCTTTTAATATATTTCCAATTAAGTTTTTTTTAATTTACCCTTTTATTTATTTTTATTTCAATTCGGTCCAATGTGAACGGCGCCGTTTTAGAGGAGAAGGGATAATTTCCTTTCCAACCCCTCTATGTTATCCGCGCGTTTAATAAGGCCCTTTTATTTTCATTTATTTGCGAATTGGCCCCACATTTATGTTTTCAATCCAAAATTAGTCTCTTTCTTTTAGAAAATTAATTAATTTTAATTATAATTTTTATTTATTCTATTTATTTATTGATTAATAGTGTACAAATGTAATTATATATATACACGTATTTTTTATATATGTATAAATTTATTTATTTCTTATATATATATACATGTAAGTATATTCATACATTTTTTGCATATTTTATATATATACGTAAATATTTATGTTTTTATTTATTTTTCAAAATGCTTAAATACACATATATTTTTTAAAACACATATTTTAATTTCTATAATTTTCTTTATTTTTGTAAATACATTATATATTTTATTATGCAAATTCTATAATCCAAAATTTTATATAAAATTTATACTTATTTTTCTTCACAATTTCAATATGCATATTATGTACCTTCTACCCTTTACATTTTGTGGTTTATTTCCTTCATTTGTGTATTGATTTATGCTTTCATTTATACTTTAAAAGAATGTTTATTTTGCTCATTTATTTGATACTTTGCATGATCTTGATTTTATCTATTCATTTATTCATATTATTTCTATGCCATTGTTGTACTTATTATTGCATTTTATACTTAATGTAGCATCACATCATTTTTTTACTCAATTTTAAGATTTTCAAAATTGAGATAACACTCGTATTTAGGATTTTCAAGGAAATTGAGCCCTAACGTATTGGGTTCCGATTTTCTTCGTTAAATCTAACGATCGAGGGTTGCTCATTAATAAAAAATATAAAATAAAAAGCTTGTTGTTGGGGAGTTAAATATGTTGTATCCTAACGTATTGGATGTGACGTATTGATTTATCGAGACAAAGGTTTTCTTGAAAAATGATAATAACGGAAATATTCCAAGTTTGAGATTTTGCGTAATTGTGCCCTAATGTATTGGGTTGCGATTTCTTAAATCTTAAATAAAAATCAATAAATAAATAAATGAGTCATGAAAAGATTTTTTTAAAGATGTCATGAAAAGATTGGTGGTGACTCCCAATTTTTGTTTTTTTAAAAGTCGACAAGCTAAATTTTTGTTTTCAAAAAAATGGTTTCGACAGCTTGGCGACTCCACTAGGGACATTTTTTAAAAAATAAGAGTCGAGCCACAAAGTTGATTAATTTTTGTCCTATGGTTGAGAAAGTATTTTTTAAAAAAAAATTCATGACATCTTTTTGCATTCATGTATTTAAGTGTTGTTTGCATTACACATTACATGAGTCGAATGATTTTACCCTTTTAAGTGGGAGCGAGAAACTAGTCCTTCGTGAGGTTTTCACCTCCGTGTAGGGTAGTGGACTGCTTCCGGGATACATCCGTACCTATGTATTCGTGGGATTTCATCTCCGTGCAGCCATAGGGAAATGTATTCCCCTGAACTGAACTTGATCTATATGAGCCTATAATGGGTGAGGATCAAGGAATCTGCTGGTTCTGGTACCTTTACCCTAGAAGCCGAACTTCATATAATGAACCTTAGGAATCCACCCTAGGTAGAACTATACTGAACCTTAGTAGATATCCGATTAGGTGTTTTACTATTTCTTGATTATATTTTATGTTGTTATATGACACTAACTTTTTGTGTTTTATTTTGATTGCATGACATGGCATTTCATTTCATCATAAAAGGCGTCGGTTCATATTCAGTTGCTAGATAGAAAGCTTATCATAGAAAAAGGGTTTCTTGATAAAGTGGAGGATAATGCGGCTGTCCGAACTTGGTCTAAAACAACACAACAAGAAAAGGGTGATAGTTTGGCTGACGGGCATGTATCGGAATTATGAGACTTTACGCACATCAGTGTAACTCAAAATAATTTGTAAGAATTGAAGGAAATCTAGGGTCAGCGGAATGATGAGGTTAGACATCTATTTTTTAATAATTATGGGGATCTACCTTATTTGCTTGATGTAAAGGTAGACAAGCATTTGTTTCAAGCCCTCGCCTAGTTCTGGAATCCTGCTTACAGCTGCTTTACATTTGGGAAGGTCGATTTGGTGCCTACGATAGAGGAATATATGGCTTTACTCCGATGTTTAAAGTTTCAAGTGGACAGGGTCTACTTGAGAGCGGTAAATGTGCCAACATTTTCAAAGAAGCTAATGAGTATAACAGGAATGAGTGAGCAATGGGTTGTTGCACGGATTAAGTAAAAGGGGGATAGTAAATGCGTTCATTGGAGAAGTTTGAAAGATGCAATTCTAACACACCCAGACATGAGAAAGAGGTTAGATGTCTTTACTTTAAGCATATACGGTTTGGTTGTCTTCCTCAAAGCCTTAGGGTATGTGGGTGAAGCAGTCACCGATTTATTCGACCGACTTGATAAGGTTACGCAGATTCTGGTGATTTTGGCAGAAACTTTTAGGTCATTGAGTGCATGCCGAAAAACGAGTGAGGGTAGGTTTATTGGATGTGCACAGCTTCTACTCACATGGTTTCACAGTCACTTTTGGAAGGTGGATAAAGTTTCGTATTGGGTTTTCTCTGAAAATTATTCACCACTAAAGGAGATAGTAGCTACGCCCAGGAGAGATGACATTTCGAAAGAGAAATGGATGGTAATTCTTCAAAATCTTCAGGAGGAGGATGTTGAGTGGAGAGCCCCTTGGTTGTTACCAAATGAGATCTTGTATAGGTATGGTAATTTCGATTGGGTTCCACTGCTTGGAGTTTTGGGAGCTATTGGATATGCCCCATTATTGGTGCTAAGGCAATATAGGTCAAGGCAATTTATACCTGTGACCTAAGGGATAGTTGATTGTGAATTTTCGTTCAGAGATGATGGATATAGAAAAAAAATTCAAGAGATGTCTAATGCGTGGAAATAGACTCGCCGGATGAAGGGGTTAGCTGTGGGTCCAATGATAACTCCTGAGTATACTGAATGGTGGGGTAGGAGAATCAACGATAATATGCCCAAGGTAAGTCAGGAAAGTTGCCAGTCAATAGAAGAGCATTTGCGAGTCATCCCTTTTGAGTTAGAAATCATAAGACAAGATTTTGAGAGAAAAAATACAAATTTAGAAAAAAAGATAGAGCAAATAGAGGAGGAAAAGACGAATTTGAGACTGGACATAGACGTTCAGAAGCTTGAAACTGAAAAATTAAAGAAGGAGAAAAACAAGGCTGAGGAGGAGCTGGGTAGTCTGAAGACGGATTATAAAAAGTTGCGTCTGTCAATGAGAACTGTCGGACTGGGAAAAAATTTAGAATAGTGGCGAACAGAAATTCGAGAAGAAAAGGAAAAAGCTGATAGATGTGAACAAAAATTCCAAGAGATGCAGAGGCGAAACGAGGCTTTAGAAAAGAGTTTGTCAGAAAGCCAAAAGGAAAAGGGCAAGTTAGAGGATAGGGTGATCGTGTTGGAAGGATGTCTTCATCAGTATCGAAATCGAAACCTCGCGAAAGAGTTGAAAGTAAGCTTGAGCAAGATTAAAGAAATGAAGAAAAGAATCGAAGAGCTAGAAACGGTGCTGCAAAATTGTGAGATCCAGATCAAGTACTTGAAAGCAAATGAAAGTCGTAATAATGAGCAGCTCCACTACTTTCAGAGTCAAGTTAGGAGCAGAGATCATCTTATGGAGGAAGCTATGGTCTAGATTCGAGAAGTAGCTGATCATATACAGACTTTGGCAGTACAGGCTGACATGCTGAGTGTGAAGTATGAATTAGAATCGGGTCGGGGGCAAGAATTAGCTTTGTTACTTAGAAAGATTATAGTTCTGGGTACTAGGGCAAAGTCTTATTTATAGTTCACTCTATGTAAAGGAATTTAATTTCTAGTAAAGTTTTCTTAAATGGAATTGAATCAAAATTGACGTCTTTTTGCATTCATTTCATGCATTGCATTGCTTTATATGCATTAAAAAATACATCAAAAGATTCTAATTAATTTAAATCACTCCCCAGTTAATCTGGAAACCAATCAACTTACCAAACACTGCTACGGTACTCGTTCGAAAACTAAAGACATGGATCAAAGGCTAGAACAGTTCCAGAAGGAAATGCAAGATCAACTTCAACAACAAATGAATGAGGAACTTGAGAAGATTCAACAAAAAATGATAGACAAAGTGATGGAATCTCAGGGGAGTATGATGGCTAAGTTGACTCAGTTGTTGACTGGAGGAGTTGATAAAGGGAAGGGCTCTGTGCTCAATATTAAAGAAGGAGACAGCGAGGGACCTGTTTATCCCCTAAGCCTTACCCCTCAGCAAGTGGAGATATATCCGCGCAAATTCTCTGTCACCATCAAGCCTCAGCAGTCTCAAGACGGTGCTGTAACACCAATGAACTTTCAAGCTAGATCAGGCTCTAACCCCAGTGACAACCTTGCTAATCCCGCTATCCCAAACTTCGACGAAACAGTTGAGAAAATGAAGGTTGAATTGCTAAAACAGCTCGAAGAAAAGTATAAATGGTTGGAGGAAAAACTTAGAGCGATAGAAAGTACTGAGAGCTACCATGGAATTAATGCAAGAGAATTGAGCTTGGTTCCGGGTTTAGTACTCCCTCACAAATTCAAAATGCCAAAGTTTGAGAAGTACAACAGAACTAGTAGCCCCGAAGCCCATATTATTATGTTCTGCAGAAGGATGACTGGGTATGTTAATAACGACCAGTTGCTAATACGTTGCTTCCAGAATAGCCTCACAGGGTCTGCATCCAAGTGGTACAATCAATTGAGCCGTACTCAGATTATTTCATGGAGAGATCTAGCAAAGGCGTTCATAAAACAGTACAGCCATGTGACTGACATGGTACCTGATAGAATCACTCTACAGAACATGGAAAAGAAGCCTGGTGAAAGTTTTAGACAATACGCACAGAGATGGAGGGAGGTTGCCGTCCAAGTTCAGCCATCTCTTCTAGAAAGGGAGATGATGATGCTTTTCATTAACACATTGAAGGCCCCATTTATCACATATATGTTGGGAAGTGCTTCCAAAAGCTTTTTCGACATAATTATGAATGGTGAAATGATAGAAAATGCTATCAGAAGCGGGAAAATAGATGCTGGAGAAAATAGCAGAAGGTTAGCCTCGAAGAAGAAAGAGAACGAGGTCAACAACACAAGTTCATATTCAAAGACAATTATGGTGAATCAACCGGGAAAAATGGCAGTTAGCCAGCAAGGATCATCAAAGCAGAGATCGGACACAAGATAAAATACGGAGAAGCTTCAATTTACGCCAATTCTAATGTCGTATAGGGAGCTATATCAAAATCTATTCAATGCACACGTGGTTTCCCCTTACCACTTGAAACCTCTGCAGCCTCTATACCCCAAGTGGTACGATACAAACGCATAGTGCGATTATCACGTGGGAATTGTGGGGCATTCTATAGAACATTGTACGACGTTCAAGAACCTGGTAGAAAGACTTATAAGCATGGGCGTGGTTAAATTGGATGATTCACCCAGTACAGAGAATTCGTTACCTAATCAATATGAAAATGGAGTGAATATGATAGGAAGGAACACGGGTAGAAAAATCAAGGAAAGTATTACAGAAGTGAAGATTCCTTTGAGATGGATCTGGAAAAAGATGGTAGAAAGATGATTGTTTGTTTTAGATTCAAAGAGAAGCTTCGAAAGGGTGGAAAATTACTGTGAGTTCCATCATGAGGAAGGACATGAAATTCAAGAATGCACAGAATTCAGAGCCTTGGTTCAATGCTTGATGGATAACAAGGAAAGAGAGTTTTATGAAGAAGTTTGAAGAGGAGGGAAGTATCTACACATCCGAATCCGGGAAGGTTCCAAGAGTAGCGCAGCCTGTGGTCATCATCTCGCGACCAAAGAATGATGAAGCGAGAACGCAAGTAATGCCAAGGATCATAATAAAGAAACTTGCAGCCTTTTCTTACCAAGTTGTAGGAAGGTTCCGTGGAACTACGAGTGCAATACAACTGTCCCTGGAAAGGAAACTACAAAGGACCAGGATGTGAGTGCCAATCCAGAACCTGCGAAAAAGGTCGTAATAGTGGAACAAAAAGGGCAAATAGTCGAGTCTGTGCTATCTATCAATAAGCCAGTGAAGGAGGAAGAAGCTGTGGAATTCTTTAAATTTTTGAAGCATAGTGAGTATAATGTCGTCGAGCATAAACAACCGGCTTGCATATCTGTACTAGCCCTACTCTTGAACTTAGAATTACATCAAAATACGTTGATGAAGATGTTAAATAAGACCTATATGGCCAATGATATTTCTATCGGCAAGTTAGATCGGTTGGTCAATAATATCAGTACTGATAATTTCATATTCTTCAATGATGATGAAATACCTCCTGGGGGTGTGGGATCTACTAAGGCTTTGCATATCACTGCACGATGCAAGAGGCATATTTTGCCAGGAGTGTTGATTGACAATGGATCAACTTTGAACATGTTACCATTATTCACACTTAACATGCTTCCCATGGATAGTTCGCACATGAAAACATGCCAAAATATATTGAGGGCGTTTGACGATACAGAAAGAAAAGTCATGGGAAGAATTGGGATACCCCTACTGATTGGCCCAACAGTTTATGAAGTAGATTTTATTGTGATGGATATCAAACCTTCTTACAATTGTTTATTAAGAAGACCATGGATACATTCGGCGGGGGCAATACCGTCATCATTACATCAAAAGCTGAAGTTAGTGTCAGAAGGTCGGCTAGTGACAATAAAAACTGAAGAAGATATAATAGCAGTTGTATCCAATGAGATGCCGTACGTGGAGACTAATGATGAGTCAGTAGAATGCTCATTTCAATCTTTGGAGTTTGTAAATGCGGTATTTGTTCCTAAAGGGAGCAAAATTTTGGTGCCTAAATTATCCAAAACTACAGAGATGGGTTTGCAGTTGTTGGTAGAAAAATGAGCTTTACCCGGAAGAGGGCTGGGGAGATATCTTCCAGGGAGGACTGAGGTTCCAGTGCTGAAAGAAAAGCAAGATCACTTTGGCTTAGGATATAAGCCAGACAGAGGACAGAGAAAGAATGAGTTAGAAAAAAGATAGGAAAGAAGGAGGGCGCATCTAAATGGGGAGGAAACCAAATGAGAGCCAATGATAATTCCATACGTATCCAAAAATTTTGTATCTGGAGGAGTTATTCATGCTGAGAGAAAGATACCGGTTGAGGAAAGCATTGAAGAGACGTTGGGAAATATGCACATCAATATCATTCATGAGCATGCGAATGAAGAGATGAGCTGGTTAGACATTTGTCCTTATGAACCTGAGAGTCTTCTAAATAACTAGACTGCGGAAGAAATACCTGAAGTCTTTAGAACTGTCTCAGAGTAATATTCAGAACAAACTTGTTGTTTTAGCCTAGAAATAACAAGAACTCTTTTGTGAAATAGGCTTATGTTTAAATATCATCATTTTAATAAAATACATCTTTGCAATTGTTTCGAGCAAATTTTCTTTCATTCTTTCCATACAAGTAAATATATTCTTTCATAATCACATTACACAAGTAATTGTATATAAATTCATACATTCTTTTGTAATCATATTAGGTCCCTGTATATCAACGACGTGAATAACGCCGCTACGAACCTAGAGTGTCCTTTTGAACGAAACATGTGTTTAGAGGGGTCACACGACTTTGAAGGTGATGAAGATTGTGGTTTATCTCTGGACTTGTTGAGGATGGTAGAATAAGAAAATAAACAAATCCTACATCACAAAGAGTCAGTAGAAATTGTGAGCTTGGAAGAAGGAAAAGATGTGAAAATTGGAACTGAAATTTCCGCAAAGACAAGAAGAGACCTCATTGAATTACTCCAAAAATTTAAAGATGTCTTCGCATGGTCATACCAGGATATGCCCGGGAGTACTAACATTGTAGTGCATCGCTTACTTATAAGGGAGGATTGCAAGCCAGTTCAACAGAAGCTCAGAAGAATGAGGTCTGATATTGTGCTTAAAATAAAAGAGGAGGTCAAGAAGCAGTTTGATGCTGGGTTTTTACAGGAGGTCAAATATTCTGAATGGGTAGCCAACATCGTTCCAGTCCCTAAAAAAGATGGAAAAGTACGAATGTGCGTGGATTACAGAGATTTGAACAAAGCAAGCCCAAAAGATAATTTTCCATTGCCACATATTGATACTCTGGTGGATAATACGATTGGATATTCGCTATTTTCTTTTATGGATGGGTTCTGAGGATATAATCAGATAAAGATGCATCCGGAAGATATGGGGAAGACTACATTCATTACCTTGTGGGGAACATTTTGCTATCAAGTGATGCCATTCGGATTAAATAACGCATGAGCAACATATCATAGAGTCATGGTAGCCTTGTTTCATGACATGATGCACAAAGAAATTGAGATGTATGTTGATGATATGATTGCCAAATCCAGAACAGAGGAGGAACATGTATAGGTCCTAAGAAAATTGTTCTTAAGACTAAGGAAGTTTCAGCTCAAGCTCAATCCGATAAAATGCACTTTTAGAACCAGGTCAGGAAAGTTATTAGGCTTCATAGTCAGTGAAAGAGGAATCGAGACTGACCCAGACAAAGTCAAGGCAATACGAGATTTACCACCACCACATACTCAGAAAGAAGTTCAAGGTTTCTTAGGAAGACTGGATTATATTGCGCGGTTCATTTCATAGTTGACTTTGAAATATGACCCCATATTTCGTCTTTTGAAGAAACATAATTCAGGGGTTTGGAATGAAGAATGCCAAGGAGCTTTTGAGAAGATAAAACAATACTTATCCAATACTCCAGTGCTGTCACCACCTAGCCCAGATAGACCATTAATTTTGTATTTAACGATGTTCGACAACTCCATGGGATGCGTGCTGGGTCAACATGATGCGACTGGAAAGAAAGAAAAGGCGATATACTATCTCAGTAAGAAATTTACTGATTGTGAAATGAGATATTCGCCTATTGAAAAATTATGTTGTGCTTTGATTTGGACGACAAGGAAGTTGAGGCAATACTTACTCTATCATACGACTTAGCTAATTTCAAAATTAGACCCTTTAAAGTATATGACGGAGTCAACGGCGTTGACTGGAAGAATGGCCAGATGGCAAATCTTGCTCTCCAAGTTTGATGTAGTATAAGTAAGTCAGAAGGCCATCAAAGGGAGTGCGATAGCAGATTTCTTGGCTAGCAGAGCTTTAGAAGATTATGAGCCTCTAGACTTTGATTTCCCGAATAAAGATTTCATGTATGTGGCAAATGCTGAAGAGAATCCCCAAGAAAATCATTCTTGGAGATTAAACTTTGACGGAGCATCAAATGCGTTAGGCAATGGGATTGGGGCAGTCTTGGTATCTCCAAATGGATATTATCATCCTTTCACCAGTAAATTAGACTTTGATTACACTAATAACATGGTTGAGTACGAATCTTGCATCATGGGTATCCGGGCAGCCATAGAGCGAAAAATTAAAACACTAGAAGTATACGGAGACTCAGCATTGGTAATATACCAACTAAGAGGGGAATGAGAGACAAAAGACCCTAAGTTGATCCGTTATCGGAGATTAGTTCTGGAATTGATTGAAGAATTTGACAACATTACATTCTGTTATCTCCCACGGGAAGAAAATCAGATGGCTGATGCTCTGGCCACTTTAGCCTCCATGATTAAAGTAAACAAATTAGAAGACATGGAGCCCATTTAAATTAGTATTTATGAGATCCCGTCCCACTGCTACAGTATTGAAGAAATGGAGAATGATGATCGTCCCTGGTACCAAGATATATTGTTATATGTGAAGAATCGCGAATATCCTGATCAAAAAATGAAGAATGATAAGAGGATATTGAAGAGACTAGCTATTGACTATGTCTTAGATGGAGAGATCCTATACAAAAGGAGAAAGGATCGAGTACTGTTGAGGTGCGTGGACACGGTGGAGGCTAAGGAAATCTTAGAAGAAGTCCATGAGGGTATTTGTGGAACACATGCCAATGGATTCACCATAGCTAGACAGATCATGAGATTCGGATATTACTGGTCCTCCATGGAAGGAGATTGCGTCAACTATGCCAAGAAGTGCATGCGCCTCATTCACCTCTTCATGTTATAACTTCTCCATGGCCTTTCTCCATGTGGGGTATAGACGTTATTGGACCAATATCACCGAAGGCTTCTAATGGACATCGTTTCATTTTTGTGGTTATTGACTACTTCACTAAATGGGTAGAAGTAGCCTCATATGCTAATGTTACGAAGTCAGCAGTTAGTAAGGTTTTGAAGAAAGAGATCATATGTAGATATGGAATGCCTGAAAGAATCATATCTGACAATACGCTGAATTTAAATAACAGCACAATAGCGGAAGTCTGCAATCATTTCAACATTAGACACTATAATTCATCACCGTATCGTCCGAAAATGAATGGGGCAGTGGAAGCAGCCAACAAAAATATCAAGAAAATTGTGGCGAAAATGGCTGAAACTTACAAAGATTGGCATGAGAAGTTACCTTTAGATCTTCTAGCTTACCGGACATCCATCAGGATTTCTACTGGGGCAACAC
This sequence comes from Gossypium raimondii, assembly GCF_025698545.1. Classification (NCBI taxonomy): domain Eukaryota; kingdom Viridiplantae; phylum Streptophyta; class Magnoliopsida; order Malvales; family Malvaceae; genus Gossypium; species Gossypium raimondii. Next base: position 6,245,284 of record NC_068566.1, on the reverse strand, counting down.
ATTTTTCTTTTGTTTATGGGATGGAAGCAATCCTACCCATCGAAGTCAAAATTCCTTCTCTCCGGGTATTAGCTGAATTAAAATTGGAAGAGGCCGAATGGATCCAATCTCGGTATGATCAGTTGAACCTGATAGAAGAGAAAAGACTAAAAGCTATTCGTCACGGTCAAATGTACCAGAAACGAATGATGAGAGCATATAACAAAAAGGTCTGTCTTAGAGAATTTCATGAGGGGGACTTGGTGTTGAAGAAAATCCTCCCTCTAGAAAAAGATTTCAGAGGGAAATGGATGCCAAATTGGGAAGGACCTTATGTTGTAAAAAAGGCTTTTTTTGGAGGTGCTTTGATTTTGAGTGAAATGGATGGTAAAAATTTACTGAATCCTGTGAATTCAGATTCAGTTAAGAAATATTTCACTTGAGGGAAAGGAGGAATCGAAGTGAAAACCCGTGAAGAGCGCTCTGATTTTTAAAAAAAATGGAGAGGCCAAGGCGAAAACCCGAAAAGGGCACCTTCAGACCAAAAGGGATTTGGGTTGAAAACCTGAAAATGGCAGCTCAAACATTGTCAGAATGGGGCATGTGGTGATCCTGCTACACCTAAGTCAACAGGAAAAGGATATACGACGCATTGGGGCATCGACAAAGTACTGTAGATCTCCTAAACACATGTTAAATTCAAAATGGTTCTTAGTTTGCACAGAGAAGTTCAAGCTGCGATATCCAAGGCACCTAGTCTTCATATTACTTGTACCGAGTTTGTTTGTTCTTGTAAATACTTCATTCTTTGCCGTTCTTGAATACTTTTTCTTTTCAAGACACTTGCTATCAATAAATTCCTTTTCTATTATTCGAGTTATCCCTTGAATTAATTCATTTCTTAGTCAGTATCTTGATCTTTGTGCAAGCATGTTGCATTAGAATAATGATTAATGGACTAATAAACTTTCACAAAAGAAGTTTTGCATATTACTATTGGAATTTCTAAATAGTTTAGTAACCTGAGGCAGGACTATTTGTTTAGAACGCACCAAGTTTAAAAGTCTAAGAAGAAAAAAGTCTAAATTAAGATTGTTCTTTCAGATGTTGATGTCTAAATACTAAATGAGATGACAAGAAGTCTTGATTGGTGACAAGGCTTCAATCACCAAGGAGAAGGAAGAAATTCCCTCTGGAAAGAAAGCTCTTCATTTGTGTATGAGCATTTGGTATGACACCTTGGGAATGGTGTAAAAGAGTTTCATGATCTGCATCCTTAAATTAAGATAGGAGAGGATTGAGAAGAGTCAAATTTTCCTACCCTTGGGTCACGGTGGAAGAAATGTAGTACAAATTCTGCGTCCTAGTGGACTGAGCTTTGAAGTTCACAATGGGGGGTAATTTAATTAAGTGTTTTTTTAGAGATGTCAGCCAAGCAAAAGGCGTCAGCGATAAAACCTTAAAAAACTTTAAGAAATGATAACTTGAGTGATAATTCTCGAAAAATGACATTCGACATTCATTCAAATGTCATTCATACATTCTAGTTAGGAGCATTGGATTCATAACATCCTAATCACTAGGCATAATTAAGTTCATAGAATGGATTTTTACAGGTCATGTTCCCTAGAGAACAGATCGGTGGCCAATAATCCTATCTCCCTGAAGTTGCAGTGGAGCGGATTAAAACCTTGGATCTTATCTCTCTGAAGTTACAGAGAGCAGATCGCATCTAGTCTTATCTCCCTGAAGTTGCAGTGGAGCAGACTAAGTAAGCAAGTCTTATCCTCTTAAAGTTGCAGTGAAGCAGACTGAAGATGGCAAATCTTATCTCCCTAAAGTTGCAGTGGAGCAGATTAAAGCCAATAATCCTACCTCCCTGAAGTTGCAGTGGAGCGGATTAAAACCTTGGATCTTATCTCTCTATGAAGTTACAGAGAGCAGATCATATCTAGTCTTATCCTCCTGAAGTTGCAGTGAGGCAGACTGAAGATGGCAAATCTTATCTCCCTGAAGTTACAGTGGAGCAGATTAAATCCGATAATCCTATCTCCTTGAAGTTGCAGTGGAGCGGATTAAAATCACAAATCTTATCTCCCTGAAGTTGCAGAGAGCATATCGCATCTAGTCTTATCTCCCTGAAGTTGCAGCGGAGCAGACTAAGTAAGCAAGTCTTATCCTTCTGAAGTTGCAGTGAGGCAGACTGAAGATAGCAAATCTTATCTCCCTGAAGTTGCAGTGGAGAGGATAAAAACCTTGGATCTTATCTCTCTATGAAGTTGCAGAGAGCAGATCGCATCTAGTCTTATCTCCCTGAAGTTGCAGTGGCGCAGACTAAGTAAGCAAGTCTTATCCTCTTGAAGCTGCAGTGAGGCAGACTGAAGATGGCAAATCTTACCTCCCTGAAGTGGCAGTGGAGCAGATTAAAGCTGATAATCCTATCTCCCTGAAGTTGCAGTGGAGCGGATTAAAATCAGATCTTATCTTTCTGAAGTTACAGAGAGTAGATCGCATCTAATCTTATCTCCCTGAAGTTGCAGTGGAGCAGGCTAAATAAGCAAGTCTTATCCTCCTGAAGTTGCAGTAAGACAGACTGAAGATGGCAAATCTTATCTCCCTGAAGTTGCAGTGGAGTAGATTAAAGCCGATAATCCTATTTCCCTGAAGTTGCAGTGGAATAGATTGAAGCACTAATTCCTATACCTTTGAAGATCAGTAGGAAGGAATGAGGCTACTTAAAGAAGAAGAGTATCAAAGTCCAGCACGACCGGGCAAAATCGGGCGTTTTAAAGTCTTTGCTCTGTTCCTGTTACATGATAACGAGCAAAGAGGGGCAGCTGTACCACCCTATTTTTACCCGGGTCTAAAGGGCCCGAATTACAAAGATGCTTATATGGCCTAAAATCTGAAATGAACAGAGGCCTAAAGCAATGACCCAAAACAATAAACAGAAACCCTAGGGTTTCTAAGGAAATCTTCTCGCACCGCAACCAGGATCTTCACAGCCAAGCCCCCGAATCTTCATCTACACACAAAAAAGGAAACAAACAATATATGGAAAACAAAATCGAAGATTTGCAAATCAAATCAATATAAGCAGATCCGTTTCTTCATATATTTTGAGAATGGCTATAAAAAGCCATTAAACATACTCTAATAAGGATCCCGATTCGGAAATCAAATAAAAAAGCTATTACTTTCGCAATACAGAGAACAAAAATCGATCAAATGTTGTTACTTGTAGTTTTTATTTATTTTTTACTGTTATATTTTTTTAGCATTTATATAGATACGAATAAAATAAATAAGAGAAAAGAGAGAAATAACCTTTGTTTTGAGCCCAAATCGACGTGAACGGTCGAGGAAGTCGTCTCCGAGGAAAAACGGTTGGAAACCGAAAGGTTTCTTGGGCTTTTGAGGCTTTTTCTCTTACTGTTTGAAGATTTTAAACCCAGATTTGGGCTTAAAGGGGTCGAGAAAGCCAAGTTGGGAATTTTCCTTTTTCAGCTACCGCAGACGGCGGTGCCAGTGCCGGAGATCTACGGCCGGCGCGGTGGCCGATGATCGGGCCTTGGCCGGAGAGCTGGGGAGGGAAGAGCTTTTTTTTTAAGAGATTTCTGTTTTTTTTTTTAAAAGAAAGGAGAGAATGAATTTTTTATATTTTTTTTGTCTTAAATAGCCTAGTGAAACGACGTCGTTTCACCAAGCCTCCCCAGACACCCAAAATGGCGTCGTTTTGTAGAGACCGACTCGACTACGACCTGAACCAGCTTAGGATCCGCGTATTTTTTAGCGAAGGGGCAAATTGCGCTTTTAGCCCCTCCGCCTTTTAATATATTTCCAATTAAGTTTTTTTTAATTTACCCTTTTATTTATTTTTATTTCAATTCGGTCAAATGTGAACGGCGCCGTTTTAGAGGAGAAGAGATAATTTCATTTCCAGCCCCTCTATGTTATCCGCGCGTTTAATAAGGCCCTTTTATTTTCATTTATTTACGAATTCGCCCCAGATTTATGTTTTCAATCCAAAATGTCTCTTTCTTTTAGAAAATTAATTAATTTTAATTTTAATTTTTATTTATTTTCATTTATTTATTCTATTTATTTATTGATTAATAGTGTACAAATGTAATTATATATATATACACGTATTTTTTATATATGTATAGATTTATTTATTTCTTATATATATATATATATACATGTAAGTATATTCATACATTTTTGCATATTTTATATATATACGTAAATATTTATGTTTTTTATTTATTTTTCAAAATGCATAAATACACATATATTAATTTCTATAATTTTCTTTATTTTCATAAATACATTATATATTTTATTATGCAAATTCTATAATCCAAAATTTTATATAAAATTTATACTTATTTTTCTTCACAATTTCAATATGCATATTATGTACCTTCTACCCTTTACATTTTGTGGTTTATTTCCTTCATTTGTGTATTGATTTATGCTTTCATTTATACTTTAAAAGAATGTTTATTTTGCTCATTTATTTGATACTTTGCATGATATTGATTTTATCTATTCATTTATTCATATTATTTCTATGTCATTGTTGTACTTATTATTGCATTTTATACTTAATGTAGCATCACATCATTTTTTTAACTCAATTTTAAGATTTTCAAAATTGAGATAACACTCGTATTTAGGATTTTCAAGGAAATTGAGCCGTAACGTATTGGGTTTCGATTTTCTTCGTTAAATCTAACGATCGAGGGTTGCTCATTAATAAAAAATATAAAATAAAAAGCTTGTTGTTGGGGAGTTAAATATGTTGTATCCTAACGTATTGGATGTGACGTATTGATTTCTCGAGACAAAGGTTTTCTTGAAAAATGATAATAACGGAAATATTCCAAGTTTGGGATTTTGAGGAATTGTGCCCTAATGTATTGCGCCGCGATTTCTTAAATCTTAAACAAATAAATATTCTTTTAATTTTTTTTATTACACGAGTTTTAGACTAATTCATTTTTGAAGAAATTAGAATATTGTGCCCTAACGCATTGGGTGTGACATTTTCTTTCTCCGAAATGATAAGGGTCTTAATAAATAACGTTTTTTTTAGTTTTTGCTAAGGATTATATTTTTCAAATTTTTAACATTAAGACACTAATTAATTAACTAAGTATCAATTTTAGGCGTTACGAGGGTGCTAATCCTTCATTGTACGTAACCGACTCCCGGATCCGTTTTTTTAAAACTCGTAGACCAAAGCTATTTTTTTAGGTGATCCAATCACACCTCAAGAAAAGATTGGTGGCGACTCCCAATTTTTGTTTTTTTAAAAGTCGACAACCTAAATTTTTATTTTCAAAAAAATAGTTTTGACAAGCCTAATTCAACACCTCTTGACCACAGCTTCAAGAAAGGAATTCAATTTTCCTAAGTCATAAAAGTAAACTATCACATTTATAGAAAAAAATCAATCATCCATAAATTTAATAATTAATGAAATACTTAATTAATTTTTATTATTTAATCATCACATGCTACATATATAACATGATTTGAATGAGAATGACATATATTGACATGATGTAATATTTATAACATGCTACGTATATTTAATTATGTATATTTAAGAAACAAATAAATTGTCAATTGAGTAATTTGATTGACATGAGTATTATTGTTAATACAGGAGAACGTGAGTTTGAGTATATTGAAGCGCATTATCCTTTTATATATAAGTTAAAGAGGAGTTATAGGTAGTTTTAGGAATTGTGTAAAAAAGAGTGTAGGGCCCAACTTTTGCCCGGACCCAATGCTTAACAAACCAAGCCCAAAATTAAACAAACCCAATAAGGCCCAAAACCCTTAACCCAAATCAAGCCCAAAAAATCAAACAAATCTGAAAAAACCTAGGGTTCCTTAACCCTCTTGGCGCCGCATGCCTCCCCGTCGCGTGCCCACCACGCGCGATGCCTCACACGAGCCACGCCACGTCCCAGCTGGCCCTCGTACGCCCGTACACCTGCACACAACCAGCAACAGCAGAAATACACACGAAGGGAGCGACCAAAAAATGGACAGAAAAGGGAACAGAGGGGATTTTTGGGATTGGTTCGTTGATTTTTCTTTTAGGATTTCTTTTTCCTTTTTTCTGTAACTCGGCTATATAGGAAGCCAAAAACAATGTAAGAGGCATAGATTGTAAAAAAAAAACAAACTAAAAAAAAATCAATACAACAAAGGTTTCTTTCTCTCTTTGCGATTCTGTTTTTTATTTTTATCGTTCTTCTTTCTTTTGTTCTTTGTTTTGTTATAAACACATACATAAGCATATAAAATAAAAAGAAGCAGGGGAGAGACTTACCTTCCAGTTTTAGGCCGTCAGATCTCTGCTCCCTTCGCCGTGATCGAAGTATGGGCAGAGGTTCTGAGAGCAAATCGGTAAAGCTAGAAACGGTGGAGAGGGGAAGCGTTTCACACTTGCGGCTGAGACTAAAATGGTGGAAGGATATTTGCTTCAAATTTTAGGGTTTATTTACCGTTTTATATAGTTCAAGAAACGGTGCCGTTTTAAGCCTATGTCAGTGGCTTCAAAACGACACCGTATAGGCCTATGCCCGATGATCCGACCCGGATGCGTTAGATCCGCGTATCATGTGGAGGGAGGGATTTTTGCGAAATTGATCCCCATTTTTTTCTGATGTTTTCAAAATCGTTTTCTCACCTTTTTTAATTGAGCTCTATATTTTGCTATTTGTTTCACGTTGATCCAGTGGTGCGTTTGATTCTTTTTTGATTTTATTTTCCATCACATTAACGCATCTGATATTTTTCTTACAAATCGAACTCAATATTGTTATCTCATATTATTTTATATTAATGTTTTAAGTTATTTTTATATATGCGGCATTATTACTTTAAATAGGATTGCCTTATAATATATTATTATTAATGATATAAATTTATTACATATCATATTTTTAAATTTATCATGTATCATATATATTAGTATTATTTAAATTCATCACACTTTTTATATTTTAAGTCTTACATATATCCTTTGATGTTTCTATTTTGCAAGGCAACTTTGGAATCTATTTTATTTATTTGTTTTCTTCTCTTGTTTTAGTTGTTAAGGCTTACGATTGTTTGGAATGTTGATAATTATTTTTGCATGGAATATGATGTGAGATTATTATTTGTGAATGTGTTAGGTTGTTTATTCATATTCATAGGTTATCGATGATTATTAATATATATTTTCGCTTACTAATTGTTGTTTCAGGATGCACATTAATATTTCATTTTTTTATATTATATTTGATTTCATCAAAGTATTTAAACATTTCGTTTAAAGATTTTCAAGATAGCTATACCCGGTATTTGGAATCCTCGAGAGAATTGAGCCCTAACATATTGGGTTCCAATTTTCCTCGTGGAATCTAAATAATCGAGATTTTTTTAAAAACATACAAATTTCAAATAAAAACCCATTCTTGGGAATTCGACACGTTGTGTCCTAACGCATTGGATATGACATGTTATTTTCTCGAGACGAGGATTTTAAAAAATAAAAGGCAATGTTCGATATTTAGGAATTTGGTGAAATCGAACCCTAACTTACTGGGTTTTGATTTTCTCATTGGACCCAAATAATCGGATATTCTTCTCAAAACGCATAGGTTTTAAAAATCAAAGGATAAGTTTAATTTTGAGGATTTGAAATGTCGCACTCTAACTTACTGAGTGTAACAATTTTCTTTAAAATAAATGAGTCTTATCTTCCAACTCATTCAAAGTAAAAGGATCGTATTTTAAAATCTTTTCAAAATTTCGACATTAAGACATTAAACAATCAAATCGGTACCAATTTTGGGAGTCACGAGGGTGCTAACCCTTCCTCGTGCGTAATCGACTCCCGAACTTGTTTTCTCGAAAATTCGCAAACCTAAAATTATTTTCAAGGTGATCCGATCACACCACAATAAAAGATCGGCGGCGGCTCCAATTTCCATTTTCAAAATCGATACCCATTTTTCAAATATTAAAAAAATGGTTTCGACAAAGAATATATATAATATGATCAGAACTTATAATGAGATTATTCAAAAAATAAAAACATAGTTGTTTGTATATGTAAAGCTTAATGCCAGATGTGGTAACTAAACTTTCAAAAAATTGATTTTGGTACTTGAACTTTAATGTCGTTTATCAATGTAATGCTTGTGAATAACGTTGTTAATTCTCTAACATGTCAAGACACATAATCCAATTAAAATGTGACACGTGGCATTTAAAATTTTTTCTATTTTTTCTTTTGTAATTCAACCAAGGATTTGGGAACAAATACACCTTTATGTTTTCTAATTAAGAAAAGAAAAGAAAAGAAAAAATTAATAACTTTAAAAAGAAAAGAATACAAAAATTAAAAGAATAAAAGATTCGTTCGTTTACGTGTAAAAAATTTTACAAAAAATATTTTTCTATGTTTGTTTCACAAAAAAATAATTTATAAGTCAATATAAAATTCATAAGTCTCTCTCTTCCATTAAACTTCACTTTTCTTCTTCTAAGCTTTGTTCTTTTATCCCAAATAAAATTAAACCACGACTTTCCCTTTTTTCAAGCTTCCATCGTCAGAAACTCTCAAAAACTTTTCCATCCTTTTAGAGTTTGCTGTCGCCAGTCCTCCATCGCCGTCGCTCGTCCAGTGATCTTCTCTGATCACCCATGTTTCTTTTTTTCTCTTTTTCTTTATTTACTTTTACTATAAAGCTTCTTCTTTTATTTTTTCTAAAAATGTTCATTATTTCATCTTCTCCTTTGACAAAAAAAATCTTTTCTTCTCTTTATATCTCTCCTTTCATGATCCTCGCTGTTGCTTACTCCAGCACCAACAGTGGTCCAATCGGCCACTTCTACTGCAAGCATAAACGATGCTTTCACTAACGATCCACAAGCAAATGGGTGAGGTCTTCAAAGTCAGAAAATATAAGATATATTTTATAAAATTATGTATTAGTACTCTATTTTAGTACAGTTATGATTCGAATTTAAGTTATTAACGAAGAAGGTGAACACTCAACTAACAAGTCACAACTTAAAAGTTCAATTATATATTAATACTTATACTTTATATCATGTATAGTAAATCTTGGAGTAAATTATGTTTTAAATTGTGGCCTAATGTCGTATGGTAACCTTCTTTTATTATATGATATTTTCAAAGTTTGAATTTTAACGAAATATATTAATATCATGTTTGTTATACTTGAGTACATATAGTTTAAATACTTTATATCGATTTTAGCATTGGATGTACTTGATTCCTGAAATGAATACAATAAAATAAACCAAAAATCCATAATTGTGACATAATAATAATCACCATAAAATGATCATAATAATTATTCTCTCAGATAAAAAACAGCAAGCTACCTGCATTCAAACTAGGAACATATATTTAATTTTGAACATCTCATCCTCATAGATATTAAATATAATTACTATGAAAAAAAACACATACACTGGGATAACATAAATTTCAATTATTTTTCTTCCCTCCATGATTATATCAACCAAATCCAAAAGGCAATCTTTTTGCTGCAGAAAACCCAATCATAAATGTTTGCTGCTGGTACGGAAAATAGAAAGAAATAGTTCAAATTTGCCACCAGCAAACAGCAACGACCACTTCAACATGTTGATTACCTTCATTTAATGCTATAAATAAACAACAAAAGTTTAATGATTTTAACATCATTGTTATGGAAAAATGGGGGGCCGGGGTTGGAAATGGAGGATTAAAGAAGGATCCAAGGTTCATAATATACAGCAGATGGGCGCTGGGCATAGGTGCCTTAGCCAACCATCAAAACCGTGTGGACCAAAATCATCCCCCCTCATAATTCAAGTACTGCCTTTCCTTAACACTAGTTTAGTAATGTTTTTAAAAAGTGTAGTGAAATAGTATTTTTAAAAAGTTTGGTTTAAAATTTGAGTGTTTAGCATTGCTGTCAAAAAGTACTTTTGAGAAATAAAATATTCATTTTAGACATATTATTATTAAGTAATAAATATACATTTCAATAATATTTAAATTAGTTAATTTTATTATATTTGAGTAAGAATATAAAAATTATTATAACTTGTTAATATTTTAATATATGAAATATAAATTTTAAATATTTTAAACAATAAATATTAATTATTTATAAAATTTAATTAGAATATATAAACTATATTTTAAATATTTAAATATAACCATTAAATATTTGTAATTAGTATTTTAAAAATATTTTTATTTTAATTAATGATTTTAACACATTTGTAATTAAGCACAAAAAAGAGGAAAGTACTACGTTATTGGAGGGGTGAAAAAGTAATTAAGCACTAAAAGTACTTTTAGAAGAGAAAAAGTTAAAAATTTTAACTTCTTCTTTTTAGAAGTGCTTTTGAAAAACACTTATGAAAAACTAAAAATTTCAGCCAAAATTAACTTGTTTAGCATAGCTTTTTTTCCAAAAGTACTTTTGAAGTCAGAAGTGCTTTTTTTAAGCACCACTAAACAAGCCCTTAGTAAGTGTGATATTGCCAGTACTTGCATTTGCAGTACCATGAACAATTTTAAACAAGGGTAAACTACAGTATTAGTCACTAAATTTTAGGTAGGTTTTGGTTTTAGTCATTTTATTATAAAAAGTTATAATTTGGTCATTGAATTATTCAAAAATTTTCGTTTAAGTCACTAGAGTGTTAAAATCGATGTTATATGGCTTTCTCTACTCGCACTGCCTGTATAAATTGAAAGCTTTCTTTTCCCTTCTCTTTTACAGTTTAGTTTTTTTTTTTTTTATAAAACAACTTTAGACATCATGAATTTAGGAACCAAAATTTAAACAATTTTTTTCTACAATCTCCGACATTGGCTGTTAGATTGACTTGGATCTGAGATATGTTCTTCTACTCGTCAATGGGTACTAATCTACCGTACTGGTTGTCGTTGGTTGGAGCTCACTAGCGGAACTTAAAAGAAGAAAAAACTTAACAGCCCAGTGACTTAAGTAAAAACTTTTGAATAGTTCAATGACTTAAAATAAAAACTTTTGAATAGTTTAGTGACTTAAATGAAAACTTTTGAATAGTTTAGTAATCAGATTGTAATTTTTCTTAGATAAGTGATAAAAATGAAAACTTACCCATAATTTAGTAACTAATGATGTAGTTTACCCTTTACTTGAATATCCTTGGTTATCTTAATGCATTTAATTCAGTCCCTCTTTGGCTGCTTGAAAATTATGTTCCGCAATGCAAAAGAAATTTTTTTGCATGATTTGTTTCTATTTTATGTTGGGATTAGAGATAAATTATGTGTTAAAGTTCAAACGAAGATGACAATGAAATGCTCAATGTCAAAGAATCATAACACAATTAATTCACTGCTTATATGATTTAAAACTGTAAATTACAAATAAGCTAGTTGCATTGACAAACGACCCCTCAAATTCTGTGGAGCTCTACAAAAACAAGTCTCAAATTCTAAAGTAATTAAAGCAATGGCCCTACAACAAAGCTCTTAGATCCTCTGGTTACTGAGTTTGACTGTCCTTTAGCTTAAACCATGACAAAAGACAGCAGTATCTAGCTATCTAGATACTAGTTGAGACCAGTTATGGGCAAGCGTTCATTCAATTGGGTTTTGCAAGTAGTGTATATCCCTTGTATTGGGGTTGGACTATGAATTTTGAGCCATACCTTGTTTCCTTAGAGATGTAAAAAAGGATAAAGGAAGTGAGGCTGACCTAGTTACACCCATGCATGCTAGTGATGATTTGGGATTAGATATCTGGGTGTGGGCTATCTCTTTGCCTTTGCTATGCTTTGCTTGCTGCTACTCTTTTATCTCTTCTTCCCCCTACTGGATAACATCATAACGCTGCTTCATGATTCTTGTGGGGACTTAGCCAGATTGGCTAACTGCCATTAAAAGACCCCACCACCCCACATGCACTTCCCCCCTCCTCCTATCTGCCTTTTAACTCACCCATCTCTTTTCTAGCTGTTCTTTTATTTATAACCCCCATGGCTCGGGAGAGACTAAACATTTCCTTTCTTGGTTACTTGCCAAAAACCCCACTCTCATAAGACTCTCTAGCTTTCGAGGACAGACATGGAAGTGGCTGTTGAGCTTGAAGATGATCTGTTTTTTGCAGACTTGAGCAAGCAAATCTCTTTGCTAATCATGGATGATGAAGACCCAGTTTCAACATGTCCTTCAGTTTCCTTCCAGGTTTTTATAACCATCTACATATGTTTCTTTTTCATGGATTTTCTGGTATTATTAACTTCACAGCTTCATGGATTGAAATTTTTGTCCTGTCAAAACTTTTTGCAGACATTTTCTGCAGCAAATTATCCAATAACACAATCTCCATATCTCCAAGAACAAATCTGCAGAAGAGAAAGCAAAGGCACTGGAGTTTTTATCCCAAAGGCATCACATCCTAGAAGGAAGCATAGGCAAGGCAGATATAGTTCATTCAACAGGAAGTCTAACAGGCACCATGATAACACTACAAAAATGGCTTCTCAGCCATCTTATGATAATTCTTTTTACCCAAGGAAAGGCTAAGGATTCACATCTTCATCAAGTGTATGACTTAATAAAAGGAAAATCACTACTAAACCCCTTGTCAACAGCTGCTCAAGGCAAGACAAGGCAAGGCAGGTTTAAGGATCTTATAATTACATATATATATATGTACATGTATATATATAGATTCATCATGAATTATGTATACGTGCAAGAAAAATAATTGATTCTGCTCCTAATAAGTGAGTCTTGAAGAGGTTCACCAAAGGGTCTGCCTCCCAAAATCATGGATATGTATGGTGATTTTTATGTAAGTGTGATATAGGGGAAAAGTATGTATTTGTTTCTCAATGTAATTGATTATATATATTAATTTATTGATGTTAGAGTTTTTATTTAATAATATTTTTTTTCCTTTATTGCCTTTCTTCATCCATCTAACTGTCCAAGCAACTATACTGGACCAAAGCATTGCATTTGAAAAATTGACCTGCGAGTTATCAATGGAAATTCAATAAAACGACCGGCCGGATCAATCAAAATATGGTCTTATTCATTATGGGACTGTTCAAGGCCTTATCAGCAAAGCTGTATGATCGATGAAATGAACTTTCAAAATTTTTTTCTTCAATTATTACGTCCTTAATCATTTTGTTCTTAATTATCTAATTTAGCAGCTATGCTGAACCTGTTTGGAAAAGCAGACTCTTCCCAATAGTGTATAGGCACATTGCATTAAACTCTTTGACTTGTACTAACGATGAGTGTATAGGTAAATTGCACTTTTAATAAATTCTTCAAGATAATATTGTTAAGAAAGACGATCATAAATCTCGTAAAAATTAATTTTATGAAACATGAAATGAATATGAAAAATAATTTAATTTTATAATTTCATTAAAAAATATTTAACTGTTTCGTCTGATGTAGAAAGAGTCCGACGATCAATTTATTAAAATATCAATCACATACAACTTATAAAACTAAAAAAAAAAAAAAAGACTAGATGGCTAATCCTTCTACTTGCTAATAATCATGAGGTCATTGCCACTGAAAGTTAAAGGTTCCCTTGTGTCACAACTGGCCATGAAAAGAACATGAGAAAATTTAAACTTCAAGGCTAATTTAATGATATACTATTTGCTGTGATTTTGTTTAAATAAATTTTTAATTATTTGGCAAATGTTTTGAAATCTAGTACACACCCATTACAAGTTGTATAAGACAGATAAAAGAACCCCCCTCCCCCAAACATTCTACATGAATTATTGAAGGCAAATAATGGATTTTAAAGTGTGGGTTCCCACACATTAGTTTCCTGTAGATCTCCAACGCCCAACTGGGAATTGCAAGAGCCATTGCTTAAAATGAAAAGACCAGTGGGGGCACATGTAGGCCACCCACAGTTTGAAAATAGTCTCAAATGATGCCAACCATTTCAACTGTATCTATAGGCTGTAACTTGAATATTTCCAGCTCTAAAAATTCTTTCAAGCTAGTATTTGATGCCTTTGTGAACTTTTTAGCCCATGCCATGAGATATTTTTATGTGGGTCTCCTCGGATCAGTCAGGAAGATGAAAAAGTCTACTCTACTGTATTTTTCTCACCAGCAGTAGTTGTCTTTTTAAGATGCAAATTTATTTAAGGTAATCAATATTCTATTGGTGAATATATTATTTTTTATTTTAATATTGGATTAATGGTTTTTGAAATGGCTTGTTTTAAGGGTAATTTGGGCTGCACACGGCCTGAGACATGGGCTGTCACACGTCCATGTGCCACACACGGCCATCCCACACGGTCGTGTGTCACATTATTTTCAGGTGCACGATTCACATGGTCTGGCACACGGCCTGCGACACGGTCGTGTGACCCAAGTCAGTGAGTTACACGGGTAGAGACACGATTGTGTGTCCCATATTTTGAATGCTCACACGGCCGTGTGACCCCTGTTTTCAAACTTTTGAACTTTTTCCTAAACTTTCTGATTCATTCCGAGTTGTTCCTAAACTATTTTTAGGACCATATAGGCTCGATTTAAGACCCGTAAAGGTATTTTTTGCTATAATAGAATTATGTTATCAAATATTAACTTGAAATTTGCATATTGTTAATGTTTTGATGTTGAATGTTAAAAATTTTATAGTAATGCTCGGTCACCCTAATTCGACAACGAAGACGGGTTAAGGGTGTTACAAAAAGAGTACGAATTATCCAAAAAAAACAACAGTGAAACTTACTTGAACTAATTTAGTTAGGTTGATTTTTGAAATTCAGGTCTTTAACATAAACAATCTTTTCCTTATGCAAATCTTCTTATGAAAACAATATGCTCGAAATTCCAGTATGGAAGTTCTCCAACAGAATAGTGGCTCATTTTATAGCAAATACTACCCCTAGATATCAAACATAACTTCAAAATATTGGAAAAGATTAGACATGACAATTCTGAGTAGTTTTTAGAAAACACGTCTCCTAAGAGTTTTTAAAAAAATTTTTGGAATGTGATGTCTGAATTTTATTCAGGATTCTTTGGCCCAAGAATCTTTGATTTAGGGTTAGGGCTATGGTTTTGGGAATTTTTCATAGGTTAGGGTTAAAAATAGGAGAAAAGAAAATGCCCCCTGTAGGATGTTCTCTGAAAACGCGCCTTGTAGGATGCGTTTTCAGCTAACTTGTTTGCCATACAGGCTGAGAGCGCGTCCTACAGGCTGCGGTGCGCTTTCAGAGAACATTCTGCCACCTCAGCTAAAAACACGTTTTGTAGGGCGTTTTCTTTCCCTCTCTTTTTCAACCTTAACCCTAACTCGTGAAAAATTCTCAGAACACAAGAATCCCAAGATAATTTTTAGATTGGGCTCCCACATTGTTTTTTTTTTTCAAATTTCCCCCCGATTGCCTATATAAAGGGGGTTTTGCTCCCTGCTACTCCATCAACTCTCTCGGATACCGTTCTGTATAAAATAAAAAAAATTCTCTCGTAATTGTTTTTCTTTTGGTTGAGTGTTGAAATTTTTGGACGAAAATATTTATTTGTGTTTGTATTTGAGGGGGACATTGTGATAGTTTTAAGGTGGTTATGCTTTATAAACCCCATACATAAGTTTGAGACTATAATCATAGGGAAAAACTAAGGGGTTTTTCAATATAATCAGCTTATTCTTTTTCTCTATCTCTACCAAGTAGTATCCTCAACCTCCTTATCCGAAACTTGTGAAGGACTTGGGGGAAAGAGAACTTTCAGGGGGAGGAGTGGCTGTGACGGTGGAGAAAAGATAAAAGTCCTTTTGGGCCGATAGAAGTTATTGTGATTAAATAACTCATTAATAATTACAACCGCTACCGCCTCGACTCGAGTTTTATCTTCTCTCCACCACCACAGTCACTCCTCCCTGAAAGTCCTCTTGAATCCAACTTTGTCACAGGTTTCAGACAATTAGGTTAATGATATTGTTTTTGGTAAAGATGGAGAAAAAGAATAAATTGATTATACTGGAAAGTTCATTTGTTTTTCCCAATGATTATGGTGTCAAACTTATGTATGGGGTTTATAAAACATCCTCTTCCGGTATCATGAAACTTCAACCCGTGACCGTATAAGCACAGTAAACTTGGAGCCTAAGTTGCAATGCAATGGGCTTCTAAGGTGATATTTCCATCCCGACACGACAGTTGAAATGTGTGAATCACCGTGAGCTCAAATATACCTTAAAACTATCACAATGTCTACCTTAAACACAAACACAAATAATTTTTTCTCCCCAAATTTCCAACATCAAACACAAAAAAAAAAAAAAAATAGGAGAGAGAAATAAGAAACACGTCCACTTATTTTCAAATCGGCCTATTTCCCTAAATATCACAAAATTTGACCTAAAACCCAATTTTTTTTTCAAAACTTACATATACTTCAAATTTACCCGCAATAAATGCTAAAATATAAAATTAGCTCCAAATAGCACTTTTTCCATTAAGTGCCTAAAGATCTTTTGATCAAAAGTGGTACATAAATTATAATTCTATTGTAGTAATCACCATAGGTGTTACCTCCATTAAAAATCCATTAGCTAATAATATCATAACATGTGGTACCTTTTTTAAAAGTTAAATTAAATTAACAAGTTAATTATATATTTATAATTAAATTAGAAAAATAAAGAAATATTTTTATTTTATTTTCTGTTTATTCTCTTCTTCTTCTTCTTCTTCTTCTTCTTCAACCATCAATCCCAATAGGCTATTTATGTGACCCAATCAAAGGCCAAATGATCTTTCAACCTAACCTTGAGCTTACTTGTCATTTGTTGGAGAAGAAGTGGTTGAAGTGGTGGTGTATTGAATGTACATTTTGGATTTCTAATCCAAGAAACTTGTCATGAAATTTTCTTAACTCCAGTCTCGCATATGGGATTAAAGGTTTTGTGTATGAGATTTTCTCATTAGATTGGAAATAGAAAGTGTTGTATTTGAACAAACTCCCAATTTGCATTTTCTTCTTTTTGAAAAGTTGAGGTTTTGATTTTACAAATCAAAGAAAAAGAGTGCAAAAAAATGTTTTTGGGGAAAATAATACATGGGTTTTGAATCGGGATAAGAAAAGAATATAAATCGAAGTTTAAAAGCGAGAAAGGAGCCACCAAAATTTGGATTTTATTGCTAGAAATTGAGTTTGGATGAGTTTTTTTTTGACAGAGTTCTTAAATTTTGTCATTAAAATTATTGAGGCGAACAATATTGTAAGAACAAGACCGATGATCGAATTGACCAATCGGTTCTTAGTTCAACCATTACAAAATAAAAATTTAAAAAAAAAAGAAAGCATCTATAATATAAGCATAAACAATAATTTTATAAACTAAATTAAGTTGAATTGATTTTGCACTAGTTCAATTCTCCTTTGATTTTTATGGTATCGGTTGAATTGATTAGACCACCTACTTATTGTACAATCGATTAATTTAATCTAGTTCCGACAACCATGAGGAAAGAACAAAAGAAAGAAAGCAAATGAAAATTTCTAAAAGAAAAAGTAACCTTTTTTAAAATTTAGAAAACAGTTCAGGTGAGGGAATGTTTTTTTAACATACCAAATGTTTGAGGTGATTACTATAATGCAATCATAATCAACGAAAAAACTGTTGTAATTACAACACCAAATTCTTATTTAAGCCTTGAATAAACGACTTTCCACGGTAAAATTGGACACCTTCAGTTAGGTTAAAATGTCTAAATAATTAGTGTATTATAGTGAAAAGTGTAATTTAATTTAGTATGTGGAGGGTTTTTTCTAGAAAGAAAAGATTGCAAAATGTTGTTAAAAGTATTGCTAGTAGCTGTGAAAATTCTTCCCAATTTTCTTTCAAGTACGAGTATAATATAATCCTAGTAAAATTATAAATATGTTCCCACACCAACAAATAGTTGGAAGAAGATATTTAAATTAAGTTCAAATTTTGAAATCGACATTGTTGAAAAGACTCAAATGAATGGAGATATTTTGTAATTATACCAAAATAAATATATGCTCGAGTAATTAAATTGGAATCTTGAAATCGACAATTTTGGAAGAACTTTACCTGAATACTCAAATGAATGAGGACACTTTTATGATTATACCAAAATAAATATATGATTGAGTAACTACAAAATATAATTTTCAAATATTACACAATTGAATTGATGAAAGCAATATTTAAACTGGGTAGTACGCAGAATTTTAAATGTAAGATTTGAACATTTAAGCTTTATATTATATTTCTTTCACTAAATTAAATACATATTCTCATTAAATAGTTAACGATAAAGTCGTATAGTTAGTGACAGATTGAATCTAATACTAAAACCCCACCTATGATTCCTATTGATTAATGATTGATTGCCTTTGTTCAATTAAAAAGTTGGGAAACCACTTTTTAGGGACATTAGACCCATTTGTGATCAAATAAGAAAAAAGGAGCTCCAAGCCCATGCCCAAAGCTATACAACCATTTCAGCAACAACATTTGGTCTACTTCAAATAAGCCCAAAGTCAAATTCCCTTGGGTTATATCAACAAAAATGTAGACATTTTTTTTAAAAATTTCACTAATACAATAGGATACAATGACAAATATATGTCTATCAATTACAATATGGAATTAACTAATGCAATACATCATAGATAAAGAACCGAAAAATATCCAACTAATTCCAACACCACAATTACAAAAGATGAGATTCCAACTCAAACTTTCAATGTCTAAAACCTCGTAACACAAGTTTTACCAAACAATTTTCTTTTCTCTACCGTCTTTTCATGCATATTCATTGTCTCATATGTATACAAAATCTAAGTATAGCCATTCAATCGTCGGTAAATACATCTATTAATGGGTCAATTTAGTCTTTGCATTATTAAAAAGAATCAAATAAGGTTAAATTAGAATAAAGTTAACATTTATTGTTTTAAAATACCATTTATTGTTTAACAGTGTTAATACTTGTAAAGGTTATATGGTTTTATAAATGAAATCTTTTGTTTGAAATTGAATTGCAGTTGAAAAAATAATAATTCTCAATACATTTTTCATATGTTAACTGTTAATTTTGTTACCAACAATCTTTAGGTGCAGTGACAAGAGCAATATGTTGTAAACATGAGAGTTTAGGTTCAATCCCAAAAACCTTATTTCCTCCCAATTATCAAAAATATATATATTTATATTACATTTTAATAATAAAAGATTAATTTAATCCTGTGTCTGTAATATAACAATACTTTAACCTCATCTAGCTAAATGGTAAATCATATTTTATGTATTAATTGTTTTTGAAAAATAACCTAATAGATATACTAACTTTTAATCCAATTTTATAAGTGGAAGTTAACCATACTAGTTTTGCCATAGTGGATTAATCTCAAATGGTCCCTCACTAATAATATAAAATAAGATTAGATATAAATGAAGCAATTTTTTTAAATTTATAATGGGGTATTTAATAAATGAAAGGATATTTTTGTAATGAAGCAGTGGTTATATTATTTATTTCACACTTAAATCACACAAATTTAAATTTTCATATTGTAAATTTTAATAAATTAAAAATTTGAGACACACAAATGCCGGTTGAAATTTTTTCATAAATAAAATTTGCACTTTCAAGTATTGAAGATGGGTCCTCTACTTCACTCTCATCCACGTTTGATTGGAGGAATGGAACAGAGGTATAATCAATAATTTAATTGTTTGGTTAAATGGAATGAAATAAAGCTATAATATTTTTTATGTTTGGTTGAATGGAATAGATGTTGTAATAGCATAAGGGAAAAAGCTGAAATGACCAGAGTATTCTTAGCTGAATTTTTTTAAGTAGATAATTATTGTTATTAAATTTTATAAAAATAAAAATAAAAAATTCAATCATATTTTAATATTATTATTATTAAATACAATTTACTAATAGTATTTTTATTATTCAATTATTGTTAAATGTTCATATAAATTGAATTTAATTAATGTAATTCATAAAAATAATAAAAATAATATATCTAGAAATTTTAATATTATAATTAAATGCTAATAATTTAGTAACGTATATTATAAATATATCTAATAGTATAATTAATACATTATTTATAAAAATATGATTTATTTCTTAATAACTTCATAAATATTATGTCAAAAATAATATTTGAAAATAAATAATTTAAAATTTTATATTTAATAATAAAACATTATTTAACAATAAATTTAATTTTTAAATTTAAAATAAATCTAAAATCATATTTAAAATCATTTTATTATATAATTTTCTTTTGAATATAAACAACTGGATTCATTTAATATAAAGTGGGAAAAAATACAGCCAAACAAAACATAAACTAATAAAGAAAAATAAATAAAACCATTAGAGCTTTGTAGGGATCCTAATTGCCCCCAGCCTTGCTTCTTTAATCTGGAGCCTCTACCCATCCTCGATCAACCTTTATCTTTTTCTTTTCTCTAGAGTTCTATCTAGTTCTCTCCTCTCTTTTTCTTAAGCATCTTCCTCTACAAAGCTTTATCTCCACCCACTCTTTCAACTTTTTTGTTGAGTTTGTCCTAAAAATCCATACATGCAAATCTCTCCTCTGTTAATCTCCCACCATCCATCATAGTTTTTTTTTCCTTTCTAATTTGGGTTGTTTTGTTTTCTAAATTTCATTACTGGGTTTGGAACATGTTAGAGTGGAGGAGACCTTGTGTTGATGTTGTGAAAACAACATTGTTGGATGAAATCGAAGTTGGGAAAGCATTGAATCGTAACGATTGGATTTCAATTTTTGTTTCTTCTTGATTTTTTTCCATAGCTATAATTCATAAACTGAAATTGTGGTTAATATGATGTTTTTGGTTTGGGGTATTTTTGGGAAAAAATTTGGTGGCTATTCAATGAAAGGTTGGAATGGCTATTCTTTGGTTGTAGCACGAAATGGGTATTCCGTGAGAGGCTGGAATGAGGCCGTAATACTACCCGGCTGTTTCACTCATTCAGTTAAACCAAGCAATGGAATAAGACTGTTGCGCTAAATAAGGTATGAATGGAATAACCATTCATGCCAACCAAACATGGTGTTAGTGTTAGGTATTGTTTCATAAATTAAAAAATTATGTGTTGAATTTTTAATACTAAATTTCATAAGTACTGAATTCATATTAAAAAGTTGTTTGATCTATTAATAAAATTAAATATTGACCATAATTATGTTGTTTGGTAAAATTAAATCTTGTGTTTTTTAAATAATTTATGTCTTAAATTTAACCTTATTAATATAATATTTTATTTTATATAATTTTGGATAAAAGTTAAATATAATAATTTGGATATTTCACATTTTAAAAATATATATAGAAGAGATGATTTATTTCAAACATATTTTTAAATAAAATCAACTTAACATTATCAACATTAAGTGATATGTAGTTATATCTTATTCAACACTTTTTTTTGTGAAAATTTTGTATTAATTAAAAACTAGTAGGATTATCGAACACATTTTTAAAAAAATTAAATATTAAAAAATCATTTTTAATAAAATAAAATTTTCAACAATTTATCAAGCTCATTCCTAATTTTTAGAAGTGAAAAATACATTCTTATAGTTTTATAACACTTTGTAAGTGTAACAATAAATTTATAAATGTTTCAAATAAAATGTTGCTTACAAAATTATGTTATAGCTCGTAAATTTGAGAAGAATGTAGAGGGGTTTTGAGAACAGAGAAAGAAGAAAAGAGAGGAATTAAAGAGAAGAATTTCGTGTGTGTATTTTTCTTGGCTTCTGCTAATTCCTTACAACATAATAAAGGAAATGAAAAACGGATAAAAACAAACTAGCTGGTTACAAAATAATATAACTGTTGCTGACTAGGCCTAACCAAAACGCCCCGTTTAACTTACCCAACACACCTCGTTTTACAGGTTATCACTATGCACCGTTCCCTTAAACTAAACATTGTTGTTTCATAAGTTCAAAATTTTATCCCATAACAAATACCCTCCCCTCGAATGGATCATTGACCTCAAGGATCAAACTGAGGAAAATTGCTCATGAGCTGTTCAAGGGTCTCTCATGTAGCGTCCCCTGGAAATGAACTCGTCCACTCAACCAAACATCTCAATCACAGCCCTGTTGCCATGTTTGACTATTCAACGTTCAAGGATACAAGCTGGTTCTTTGGACCAGGCACCGTGTTCATCAACTACTGGTAAGGCTTCTTGCATAAAGGCTGATCCCACATGTTTCTTAAGTTGGGAACATGGAATATGGGATGGACCTTGGACCCTGGTGGAAGTTGCAAACGATAAGCCACTTTCCCCACTTGAGCTAGTACCTTGAAAGGACTAAAGTACTTTGGGGATAACTTTTGCTTCAAGATTCTTCTAATAGTATGTTGCCTATATGGTTACAACTTCAGGTAAACCCAATCACCTTCCTGGAAATGCCTCTCACTTCTATGTTTGTTAGACTGCTATCTCATTCGATCTTATGCTCGTTTTAAATGAAACTGGAACAATTTTCTAATGGTTTCCCTCTTCTGCAAGCTTCTGCCAATTGATGGCACAGGAGATGTGCCTGCCAAGTAAGGTATGTGATGTGGAGAAGATTGGCCATAAAGGTCCTTATAAGGAATTGTGTGAATGGCTGAGTGATAAGTAGAGTTGTACCACCACTTAGCCATAGGGAGCCACAACAACCAGTCTCCTAGTCTCTCCCTAGTCATGATCTTAGGTACCCTTTGAGCCACTTGTTGAGGATCTCAGTCTGTCCATCAGATTCTGGGTGATAGGCAGTGGATAGATTGAGTCTAGTTCCCACCCTTCTAAACAGATCCTGCCAAAATTTGCTGATAAAAATCTTATCTCAGTCGAAGATGATAGAATCTGGCATTCCATGAAGTTTGAAGACATGGTTCAAGAACTTTTGTACCACTACAGTAGCTATAAAAGGGTGTTTAAGTGGCAAGAAATGGCCGAACTTGGTGAGACGATCTACCACTACCAAAATGACAAACTTTCCTTTAGATTTTGGAAGCCCTTTTAGGAAATCCATACTAATAGAGGACCAAGCTCTATCTAGTACAGGTAAAGGTTGTAGCAGCCTTAGTTAGGCTACATTTTTAGACTTACATCTTTGGCAAATTGGACACTCCTTGATCCATATTTTGATATCTTGAGTCATTCCCTTCCAGTTGAGTAGGGAAGCCATTCTTTTTCAAGAAGCTTGGTAGTAGCCTCCTATAGGGTTAGCATGAAAATGCTGGAATAAAGCCTACTTAAGAGTGTCATCTTATCCCACAACAATCTTACTCTTCCTTCTTAAGAATCTTCCATCCCATGTGTACTTAGGATGTTGATCATGCTGATGCTGAACTTCTTCAACAACTTGTGCAATTTGCCATTAGATCGATATAATACTGTAACAGCCCGATTTTTGAGCCTAATTGGAATAGTAGTTTCGGGACCGCAAATTCGAGTCCAAAAAAAAATAAAAAAAATATATCTTAATATTATTTATTGTGTTTATTATGCATGAATTAACATGTGTGAAAGTTTCGTGAATTAATTTTATTGTTTGTATGCTTAATTTGAGAAAATGGCTTAATCGCATAAAATGTGAAATTGACTACTTAATGTGTAAAGTGCTAACTTGCTAATGTCTTTATAATGTGAAGTCCTTAATTGGAAATTAGGCCATTAATTAAGATAGTGGATGGCATTATGTTTATAATATATAGTTTTTATATTATTTATAAAGGTTATAATAATATATTATATTATAAAGTTATTATTATAAAAGACAAACAAATTTAAAAGCCATATCCTCATCTTATTTTGACCGAAACTAAAGAAAAAAAAAGAAACCTAAGCTAGGTTTGGCCATTTTTGAAGCTTGATTCAAGGTTAGTTTTTATTTGGTTTTTGATAATTTTTACGTTTTTGAGATCGTTGCTTTGTGTTCTTTAAAGCGCATGCTTCAATTTTGTGAATTGGTGATGATTTTGAAATTTGCCATTGATGTTAGCTTGATGTTTTTGTGGTTTGATGATGAAATATAAACTTTTGTTGATAGATTATTATGTTTAATTAAGTGATTTTTGATAAAAATGTGTATTAAGGATTAAATTGAAAAAAGTGTAAAATTAAAGGTTAAATGTGTGAATAAACTAAAAATATGGGCTGCTAGTAGTATGGGTAGAATTCGGCCTAACAAGGATTTAGTGAAATTTTGTGTATTTTATGTTATTTTGAAATAAGGACTAAATTGAGAAAAATACAAAATGTTAGGGGCTAAAATACAAATTGCCATTTATATGTTCTTGAATGAAAATTGAATGAAATATTGAATAATTAAGTTAATTTTGATATTAATTAGATTGGAAAAAAAAGTGGAAATCGGATTTGGATCGGGAAAAATCGGAAGTTATCGATTAGTTGTTCCGGTCCGTTCGCGTCCGTACGAGGTAAGTTCATAAGTAAATAAATGCTGCTAAATTTGAATGTATATATGTTATATGTGCTGAATTGATCTTTAGTAAATATATGTGTGTATGCCGAATTGAATTTAGAGTTGGAGAACTAGTTACGAGCTTGAATCGATAGAATTACGACGTTCGAAAAGCCCCGTACGAACCATAGGAATAGGTAGGATACATATGTCATGACATAGGATTCCGATATGTGTTATCGTGTAGGACCACGTCTGGGACATTGGCATCGATTTGAGATTTATGTATAAGACCATGTCTGGGACATCGGCATCATATTTGATTTCGTGTAAGACCCTGTCTGGGACAGTGATATCGATATTGATTACATGTAAGACCACATCTGGGACGTTGGCATTGTACGAGTTTTTTTTTAGCTATCCAAGTATCCTATTTGATTCCGAACGGTTCAACGGGCATTCCGAGAAATAAATAAGTATATGATTGTGCATCCGAATCAGGTATGTTTGTGATGAATATGAATTTGAGCAATGAAAGTGAGTATGATTATGATTATTCGTTATATAATTTATGTGAAAATGAGATGTGAATATTAGCAAGTGAACTATGAACAAATTAATCATATAAGAAATGTAGAATTGTAATTGTGTTTTTGCCATATATGATTTAGGTAAAAATGATTTGTATATGAAATTTTGATATGAAATGTGAGTATGATTAAAATGATGATATATATGAAATATATGATAATGAATGATGTGTTATATATGCTCGTTATATGAAATAATGGATCTATCTTTCGGACATGAGAATTATGAAACACGAAACATGGTTTTGATGTGTGAATTGTTATGGTTATTCGGGCTTGGAAGTGTATAAAAAGAAATTGATATATTTTTACGAATAAACTGTAATAAATGACCATGATTCGGTTGGTATGTAATGAAATTGTGGAAGTTTAATCCTACGAATGAGCTAATGGTAGATATATAAATTTGAAAACACGGTTTATATGTCCATCCATAATTAAGTCTAGTGAAGTTACCTAATGTGGTCTTAAGAAATTACGATTATGATGAATGTATATGTGGTTGAGATTTGTTAAATTCAGCTTAGTTAAATTGAATTATAAACATTATTGGAATGATTTATTTGCTTATGGCTTACTAAGCTTTCAAAACTTACTTTGTGTTTTTCCTATGTTATAGAGTTTCAGAGACTTGCTCGAGTTGGAAGTCTTGGGAGATCTCATCACACTATCCAGTATTCATTTTGGTAAATAAACGCTTTGAGATTTGGTTATGTGGCATGTATAGGCTAGTTTTGATATATTTGATTTTTTTGAAATTTGTATATGTATATAGCCATGCGAAAATGGCTTGTTCATGATGCAAATGTTGGTAATTATATTTGGCCATGTTATAAGCTTAATTGAGAGGTATGATTTATGGTAAATATGTTGTGATGTTGGTTATATGATTTGGCAATGAGAAGTGGTAAGTAGGGTATATATTCGGCTTATTAATTAACTCACTTTGGTAGCATGAAAAGTGGTATAATATGGTTTGGTAAAAGGGGTCATTTGAATATCTATAAATGACATATTGTTTTCATGTTAAGATAAGAGATAATATGTTTATCTTATAGACTGGGTGATGGAGATGTTATGATTTATTGAGTTAAATTTGATAACCGAAAGGTTGTTTTTTTCAAATTGTTGGACATTTGAGATATGAATACGTATGCCTATTTAATGTTTGCTTGTAGTTCGTTTTAAAAAGGTCAAATCATTGATTCAATGATGGTCATTAAATGTGTTATATATATATAGGTAGTTATATGTTCGGCTATGGTATTTGACTATTTAGGCTCGATTTTTGAATGACAAAGAATGTAAATGATCTAATTGATATGGAGGTTAATTGAATGATTGATTATTGAAAATATTAATTGGTTGTGTATATGAATTATAGGCATGATATTTCGCATGCGAATTAGGTATGGGGTTCATGTGTGTGGTTGAATATAACATGTTAGATATGTTATTTAGCTTGCAAATTAAATATTTTATGACTTGGCATTTGTATTCGAAAATGGTTAAATTTGATTTAGTAAAATGTACATAAGGTTAGAATGTTTAAAATGCTATGATTTGGTAATTGAATTTAGAAATGACTTTTGGTTTTAGGGTGTTATGCACATGGCTGGATGATGTTAAAAAAAATTAGTTGGTCATGTATAAAGTTACCTAACGTTTTATGTGCAAATGATTATTAAACTGCGAGATATGGCTAAATTAGTTTAACAAGTGTATGTATAATGTTTATTAAATATTACGTTTGTTATTTAGTTAATGATATGGCTTGGATTTTTGTAATTTTGAAACATGTACA